>NC_140125.1:106639875-107239875 GCF_964035555.1 Netta rufina | reverse complement strand
AATCCTGGTAGACAGCAAAGCTCAAACAACTTTAGTGATCAGATATGAACCTCTCAATATATGCTGACAGCTTTTTTTGGTGTAAAAATTGAAGGAGTTAGCACAGGAGCAAGGAAACTTTATAGGTGTGATACTGCAGACAGTGCTTCATCACCTCTCAAAAATTGAGAATGTACGTTGAGAATGTACTGCTGACAGAAGTCAAACATAATGACCTACACAGTCCAGGTTAGCTGTCTACAGTTGTCCTGGAACTATGGTCATGGCATGTGTCAATAGAAGCTGCAACTCAATGGAAACTCAATTTCAGAAGTGGATCTTGCAAGCAGCATTTTAAGAGAAATCTGAATGTGAGACTGAGTGAAGTCTTTGAAACATCTGGATGTGAGACAGCTCACTTCCCAGGATTTCTCTGTACTCTGTGGTGTTCTTTCTACCTCAGTAACTGATTTGCCCCAATGACTTCCAGAGTGAATCTGCCTGAATCCGTCTTCTAAGAACTGTGCCTGATACCACTTCTACCTCAGCACCTTTGTTCCTCCCCAATCTTTCCTATTCATGTGGCTTCAACTCCATAGTGATGCCTTTGAAACAGGCTTCTCTATGTCCTTGCTATCTTCTATTTTTCCTTTCATTCGGACTCTTTACGTGAAATACCATCCCAGCGATCACTGCAACAGGATGAAATGGGTGGGCTCCAAAGTTAGTATCTTAGCGGCCTTCTTCAAAAGCTTTTTGGATGAGATCCTCAGCTGGTGAAAGTCATTGTAGTTTCAAAGCTGTAATTGTAGAGTTGAATGATGATAGCACTAAAGATTTAGATTCCTTCACCCTTTCCTCTGCTTCCCCTCTTTTTGCCTCCAAGCCTGAGAACACTGCCATTACTCAGTGTTTAGCTCCCCTTTCCCTTGTTGGAAGGCAAATGCAATGGGGAAAAAATAAAATTAAAAGAAAAAAAGAGAAGAGAAGAGAAGAGAAGAGAAGAGAAGAGAAGAGAAGAGAAGAGAAGAGAAGAGAAGAGAAGAGAAGAGAAGAGAAGAGAAAAGAAAAGAAAAGAAAAGAAAAGAAAAGAAAAGAAAAGAAAAGAAAAGAAAAGAAAAGAAAAGAAAAGAAAAGAAAAGAAAAGAAAAAAGAAGTGTTAAGGAGGGGAAAGTGAATCTATCAAAAAAGAAAAAAAAGGAAAAAATACAAGTTAACTCAGAAGATCTATAAAACAGAGGAGCTAGTCAACTACATATGAAATAAATGTGGCGGAGTCAGATGAATGGACAGCAGCAGTTATTCAAAGGTGTTGTATACTCGCATTATCAAAACCTCTCTTAAAAGAGCTTCCTCAAAACTATAATTTATTTCTTACACAGGTCAGCACATTTATGATATTGGGGATAATGTTAGTCCACATATTCTTGTGGACAACCCATAGCGCTCTTTAGTACATACAACATGTTACTGAATGTCTACACAAGTGTCTCAAAATCTCACAACTTCCTAGAAACGAGTGTTTTCTTTTCCACCACTGTAGCTGAATGCCTTACATGGCAGCAGATTGCCAATAAGATTAAATATTTTTGTGATGCGCAGGGTAGACCAGCTTTTTTTCCATTTTTCATGAAGATTCCTTTTTGTACTTTAGATGGGATCCTCTGATCACAGCACATTCAGAACATGCAGCTCTGGCCATGCAAGGATTTTTTATTTTGTTTTCCAAAACTGTTGCAGATCAGCACAATGGCGGTGAAATAAAGCTCCTTCTGAAGGATGACCACCCACCCGCCTTGCAGAATGATAACAATTTGGTGTGCTTGGCTTTGTTTTGCAATTTGACTCAATTGCTTTGCATTGTAAGTGCTTAAAAAGCAAAAAAGACAAGAGGACATTACAAGTATCTAATGTTATACATTACATTTGTATGCATACCAGGATATAAATATGCAGGACATGTGCCTGGACTATTAATCAAATTCTTTATTAAGCTTTTGAAACAGTATGAATCTATGAATAATGCATTATTTCATAGCACACTATTCACCTTATTTAAAAACACGGAGATCCATGATTAAACATCTACATTTTTTATCCCCTATATGTAGAATTTTGGGGGTGGTTTTCACAGGAGATTTATTGGAGCATCTGAAACAATTCTAATAAGCAGAGCTCTGTTGAATCTGCCACTTCATGAATAGTGCTGGTAGTAAAGCATCCGCACAGCTGCAGGATCTATCTACAGCAATAATTTTAGATCAAGTGTTTTGTATTTGCTTACAAAGCACCCTCTGCTGTTTGAGCTGCTACATGCTTTGTAGATAAAACTGCTTTTTGGAAAGATCTAAAATCTTTTTGAGGGTCCCTGTAAGAATCACAAACATATCCATAGACAATATTATCAATCTTGCACGTATAATACATGTTGTATGACTTGCATTTAGAAATGTCATGGTGTTAGGGCACTACAATAGCTTGTTTTCTAATCCAAGTAAGAACAAAGCTGAAACACAACTAATGCTAAGAGTAAATTCAGTAGGTGGAACAAAAGTTTCCATGTTTGATTGTGACAGCAGAACAGCAATGGCTTCTTCCTCAGTGCAAATGTATTTCCTTTCTTGAAACTTGCATTTCATATGATAGGACTCTACTGAGTAGGCATGCTTAAAAGCTGCTTAACACATAAGTTATTTCATGGTTATGACTTAAGGAGTTAACTTTTGGATGGATCTTTTATTGAATTGAAAGTATGGAGACTAAAAGAGGTTTTTGTACTTTGTAAAGACGCATAAATGCTGCTGTGAATGGCTTTCTTTCTTTTAATAAGTTATTTAATTGTTTTTTTTTTTGTTGTTTGTTTGTTTGTTTGTTTTAAATATTTAAAAGCCCCTATGACATATCGTGCATTGTCCCTTGCTTAGTTTGTATTACCTATTCCCGTGACAGCCAGAAGTCAGTGGGACTCTGCACTAGTGCACCAATTCCAAATGAGAATAAACAAGTTATTTTACACATAAGAGGTCATGGTTTGATTATTATGTTTGCATTGGCTGAGAATGCAGAGCAATGTCAAACATTTTTTTTTGTTTGTTTGGTTTGTTTTGTTGTTTTTTTTTTGAAAAGTGAAAGGGAAAGTCTTAAGAAATGGGGATAGGGAGATCCGCAATGGCTGAATAACATGTGAAAAAGGATTTTTTTCTGCCCCTGGTGTTTGTGACTAGCTGGCTTGTATTGAATGTCGCTGCAATGAAAGGAACAAAACATTTATTTTCTTTAAAAAAATAACTTACTCTGCATATTGACTTCAAGGGCACTTGTAATACATGTTGATATTCCTTGGTGTGATTGAGTATGTCTAATTAATAGAGCTGCTTGGGAATTTTGCTGAGAAAAATCACTTCAAAAGAAAAAGCAGTTTCTGCAGAAATTGTAATTTTCCATGAGAGAAATGAAAGAATCTAAACAAAGTACATTGTTGCAGGCTATTGAAAATCAAAACACTTCAGTTCCTTAAACTGAACACAAATATAATTTCAGTTTATCTCAGATACTTGGAGACACTATAGCAACTACTTTGTTAAAGCCCTAAATATTTAAATGTGACTGGTGGTTTTTGGCTACCAGAATTGTAATAAAACGGGTTGTTAGTGCTGAACACCAATTTCAGGAGGGCTTTATTATTGTTCTTCATGTTGGACACACAAACCCACAAATAATTCTTGACAATTTGGGCCAATATATATTACAGATTGGATTGTCAAAAATACTCAGTACTGATCTAGCTCTGCTCCCATTGACGTCACTGGGAACAAGTCAATTTGACTCCAGTCAGAACAAAGTCAGGCTGATGTGGAGCTGTTTTGAGATCTCCACCCTACGTCTTCTGCATTGCATTAATTAATTATTGCTCAAGTTGCAGCTTAATTTAATAATGTATCCCAAAACATGATGAGCTTTGCTGTATTTCCTTCTTTACCACCCCCCTGTCAGTTTACCAGCAATGTAGAAATATAATGATCTCATATTATTTTCCATATTTTCTTCCTGGAATTCACTGTTGCACATTACAGTGTCAGCTCTGTATGTATGAGAAACCTTGAGATAACCTTTTGTATATCTCACTTAGTCTACAGGTGTCTTCCTGTAGGACACTTCCTATGTATTATGAGCAACCTGAAAAATCACATAATTTGGATGTTAACAATGCTGTGTTCCTAATTCAAGCAATATTTTATGCATAGGGTAAATCAACAAGGGGGAACAAGATGAAGAAAAAATCTGAAAAGACAATATTTACAGAGACTCTCACCAAGGCACATCCAGTTTTCTTAAAACAAACAAAAAAGCACACACACACACAGAGTTACCAGGGATCCGTTTTGTGGGGGTGAACATGTTTTGTATGTATATATACATATATTATTTTTACTTTACATTATTTACAGTAGATTTCTCTCTTTTTCAAGTGGTAGAATGGGCTCACTCTCCCTTGCACAACCACCTTGGGAAGTCTTTTTTTTTGTTGTTACTGAGCTGAACCATGCCAGAGATGAAGCACAGGTGCTGGGACTTGGTCGTCTGCACTGTTGTTAACTTGAAGATCTTTCAGCTTTGATCCAGCCCAACTTGCAATCCGCCAAACTCCTAGGTGTGACTCAAGAGCCAGAACAGACCAAAAACTAGACCAAAAGGTAGTTTAGGTGTCATCAGCCTGTTCTGGAGGCTAAGAGAGCAGCATAGGAACTGGCTGGGAATCAAATGCAGCAGCTGGACTTGGGGACAGAGCATGGCCTGCAACCTAATGCAGATGTAGCCTAAGATATGGAAATTGCTGTAAGGATGGAAAGTATAATGTAGTCTGAGTGGGAGTTGGTGTTACAGAGCCTTGTGAAAGGATCTAAGTTATAATAAACTGTTACAGTGAAAAAGGAATATATCATCACAGCAGCAAAACAGAATGACATGTGTGATAATCACAGCATTGTGTAGGTTGGAAGGGACCCTGGAGGGATCCCCAGTCTTACCTCCTGTTCAGAGCAAGTCCAGCACAGCAGGACTTGCCTACTTGTGTAGGCAAGGTATCAATATCTCCAAGGATGGAGTTCCCACAGCCTCTTTGGTCAGTGTGCACCAGTATTTGACCATTATCTTTGTAATTTTCCCCTGTATCAGGATGGAGTTTCCTGTGTTCCAGCCAATGACTGCTGCCTCTCATTCTTCCTGTTCACGCCTCTGTGTTTGTCTGTCTACATTTTCCCAATGCATAGTTGCAGACAGCAACAAGATCCTCCTAAGCCACCTCTTCATAAGGCTGAGCAAACCCAGTTCCTTTGGTCATTTCTAGGTTGGCAGTCTTTCTCAGGACCTGCTCCAGTATGACAACACCTTTGCTGATGAGTTGTAAACAGGACACTGTATCCAGAGGTGGTCTCAGAAGTGCTATTTAGGGGGCAGGACCGCTGCCCTGGAGTTACTGATTACTCTTTTACATCTACTGCCCTGGAGTTACTGATTACTCTTTTACATCTACATCCTGGGCTGCATCAGCCTTCTTTACTGCAAGGACCCCCTGATGACTGCTGCTTGGCTCGCTGATGATCAGGACCCCAGGCCTTTTTCTGCAAAGCTCCTTTGTAGCTTTCCTTGGTTTTCCCAGATACAGAAGTGAAGGTGATATAAAACAACAATAAAAATGCCTTGGAAATAAGAATAACAGCCTGTAGTGATGACACTAAAATCCATGTTTCCCAGTACTATTGGTCATGTCATATCCCATCCAGTCCTGTTCCCCCAGTCCTACCCTAACACACAAACACACACACACCACATACATCTGAGTATCAAATCATTTTGTTTCATTGGGATACCTGGTACACAGAGATACTATCCCTGTGAGCCTGCGAATTGTAATAAACAAAAATCTCTCTGATATATGACCAACCACCTTCCCATTCTTTCCCTTCACTCGAGCAGTCCTTGAATGAATGAGGTGAATCATCCCTGTGCTACAACATATGGAGCAATTCTCAGAGTAAGCATTCATTGATGTGGTCCATCATTCATAAAGCTTCCCAGTAGGGAAGACGCTTGGTCAGTGAAATCAAAATTGATGATCTGGGTTCTGCAGCAGGGTTTAGATTGATCTCAGCCTCAGCATAATCAAATTACCATTGCACTGAGTTTAAAATGGGTAGAATAGAGCCTAGTATAATAAGGCTTTTCTTGTATGCTTCAGGCTATTGATCATATTAGAGCAAAGTGAGGAGACAATTGGTTTAAAATGGTAGTAAATCAGAATAGCAGCATTTTCCATGAGTTTTGTTCTGATGTAAGTGATAGCACAGGATCCTGAAGAACTAAGGCAGGACTCCTTAGATTTTATTTATTAAGAAGGAAACATAAACAATTACGAGAGAAGCAAATCTTCCAGTTTCTCATAAAACTAAATGATTAAATCCTTACTGAAAGGTTTTCAGTAAAAAGAGATGACTGTGTTTATGGGAGAGAGAAGTCTTGAAATTGTGTCAGTGTACAAGTCTTGAAATTGTATTGTATTAGGTATACTATAGCCTAAACATCTAAACACAAACAAACAAACAAAATAGAACAACAACAACAAAAAAAACCCACTTCCATATAACTTGACTCTTGAAAATGTTTTATTTGCTTCCTATCTCCTTGGGAACAGCTGGTTTCTCTGAGACACCCAACTAAAAATAATGCTGAGAAGACTTTTTATTTCAGAGATAATAGTATGTAGGCTTCTTGAATTTTACACGGCAGTCTTATGAAAGGATGAATTAAATTCCTCAGGACTGTGGATATTTGGACTATGCCTAGCTAGAAAATAACAAACCTTAATCACAACCCACAACCTTAACCACAATCCACAAAAAGCAGCTTCTCTGCCATAAGACCAAAATTTAAGGACCTTATTTAGATCACAGTTGGCCAAAGTCCCGTTTTCTTTACTGAAATTTACCAGCTTAAGGACATCAGGATTTATACTCTTGATTTGAAGGAGATATTCTCAGTAAAATGAACAAGAAAAACCTTAAAAGTTTCTCTAGGTTCAATTGCCCATAGCTGGAAAAATGAATGTTATTTTCAAATCAGTATAAGAAAAATGTACAGATTTTTGTTGTTGTTGTTTTGTTTTGTTTTGCTTAATTGCTGTAAGCAATTCTGTTTGATACCGAAGATAAAGGGCAGGGTGGTGCATATGTTGAATTTGAGGGAAATCTTCTTGTTCTTGAGCCAGAAATAACTTCAGGCTGGTTACCATCAGGTGATGGGGTGGCAGCACAGTTGCCAAATGAGGACAGATATGCCTAAAACTGCTGATCGCTGATGTTGCTCTGAGAAAGGAGGCTTTAGATCTGCAATGGTGCTTTTAAGGAGCTTTAAAGGCAAAGACACTGGAGGGACCCAAGTATCTTTTTGCAGTTCTCAGGCACCTTAGAGAAAAAGAGAATGTGGAGGGCTCTTTCCCAGCCAGGGTCAGCACCAGTGCCTCCACCCAAAAGGCCATGTCTTGTTGGGCTATTACACTTCTTCTATTAATCTGTGGTGCAAAAAGAAGGCTCTTCTGAAGTATTTCTACTTCTATTTCCATTATTGGCTATCTGACAGCTTAGAGAGGGAGAGGGAGAGATTCTGGTCTTAAGCATGCTACAGTATAAAAAGCTGCCAAAAGACATAGTGGTTACACTGAATTTGATTGAACAATCCAAAATATTTGCAGTTCAGCCTTGCCAATTAAAATACTTGCCAATTATGAACTGCTTGTAGCAGGGAAAACGTTCATTAGCTTACAAATCAAATTGTGTGTTACATCCAAATAAGTTTGTAGGAACAGCTTAGATGCAAGTGATTATCCTCTCTACCTCTGGGATAGTTTTCTTAAAAAAAAAGCTATTAATGACAATAAGAAATCATAATGATCTTCAAATACTAGTCCTGCAGTAAGCAGAAATCCTGTTGTGCTCTCCTACTTTTTCACACTTGCCAAAACCTTCAGGGTGAGTGCTCACAAACAAACAAAAGAATACATTTATAGACAAGGTGGAATGATTTAATTTCGTTAGTTGGGGCTCAGTGGGATTTGTTACAGTGATAAAAACTGCAGTGAGATGGTGTTGTATTCCTGTTACTCTATATTTAAACAGATACCGAGTGGGATTTTTTAACCATTCTGTTTTTTTAAATGATTTTTTAAAAATCTACAGATTCCTGTTGACATTGAAACAGGAAGAAATACAGCAAAAGTATCAAACAGAACAACAAGCCATTATCACCACAGATAGATCATTTTAGTTGCCATGGGTAACTAGTGCCAGTAAGGTATTCAGGCACGGCAACAGCCAGTGCTGATACTCTGCTTTGAAAGTGCTGACTGTGCGTCACATTACAAACTTCAATAATTATTATGTGTACGAGGGTGGTGGCACCAACAGGATATATACTTGTAATGAGTCATTCTTTAAATAGCTTAATTTATCATCCTAAAATAAAGGGGGAGGTATTTATCCAGTACGAGGAAGTTTGAAAAACCTGAATTGTTAATAAGCTGAAGTAGCACTGAGGTAGAAAAACCTTGAAAATGGATACACACAGAAATATATATATAAATGTTTTATATATATAAAAGCTTAATGACCTTAAGACTGAAGGAAGGTGCTTCTGCAAAATTATAAAGTGTAAAACAAGAAACATACAGGAGTAACCTCACAAGTCTCCAGCCACACTCCATTTATTCATGCTGATGCATGAATGTAAATAGCTAACAGATAAGATGTCTATAAATGTGACTCAAGGACATCCAGGCTTTCACAGACCACTGACACTGGATGTGATCTGCACAGTAGTTTCAATTAAGCAGTACTCTCTCTCTCTCTCTCTCTCTCTTTCTCTTCCTTCCTTCCTTCCTTCCTTCCTTCCTTCCTTCCTTCCTTCCTTCCTTCCTTCCTTCCTTCCTTCCTTCCTTCCTTCCTTCCTTCCTTTCTTCCTTCCTTCCTTCCTTTCTTTCTTTAATAAACAAACAAACAAAAAATCACAAGGACTAGCCAGGTTCATTGCTTGAAGAGAAAGAATTCTAAAGAAACTTTTATCCTTTGACAGGAAATATAGTACTCACAATACAGCACTCATAAAATAACACTATTTCTGAGGGAAAACTGAATAGTAACTGTAAGCCTACTCTTGTCCCCCAATGTGTAAGTACATGCAGTAGCATGAAGGTGGTGTGTGCTTGTAGACATGGTCAATCATTAATTGAGGTGACTATGCAGTTCTTGTTACTTTGGTTTCAAAGCACAATTATTATAAGAAAGGCAATGTGTGTAAGGGGTAACGGCGTTAAACTAAAATATGGTAGATTTAGATTAGATATCTATAAGGAAGAAATTATTTTTTATTAGAGAGATTAGGCACTGGAACATGTTGCCCATAGAAGTTGTGGATGTCCCCTGCCTGGAAGTGTTCAAGTCATAGAATCACAGATATTTGTATTGAAAGGCTGCTTGCAAACTGGGAACCCAAGTAAGGAGAGAAAGCAAGTGACCAAGAGCCCCAGCCTCTGTTTGAGTGCAGGAGAGGAGGATCAGTGGCACAAGTAGAAGGGAACAGAAGAGTCCTTTCTCCACAATCCCACCTGAAGCAGTCAAGGACTGAAGGCCTTGGGTGCAGTGTCTTTCATGTGACTATCTACGATTAGATGTGGATACCTATATCTCAAAATAAACGAATAAATAAATTGGGGCAGGAGGACATAAGAGGACAAACCAGCATAAATGAATTCTGATAGATGTCTGTCTCCTGTGATGGAGAGTCTATAGACCTGCTTGTTTGTTGGGGCCTCTTTTTTACCTACTTAGAAGCAGACTTTTTTTTTTCCCATCAGTATAATTCCTGCATCTTCTCTGCCAAGCAATTTTCCTCAAGCTTCCCCTATAGCTATGGCTGTGCACAATGAGATTGCCACCCCCTTGCCAGCCCACTTTATAGTTGAAGTCTTCCCTGCCATGTCACACATAAGGCTTCTCTTGAGATTCATCTCCCTCTTCCACCAGTCTTGCCTTGTGTGTTATGTTTACTAAGCTTTGTGTTAGCTGCTGTTCGTTCAGAGCTCTCTGCTCTGCACTTTCATGCATTTATGATAGCCCAGTGCTGGATGTGCTATTTTAGCTGCTGCATCCCTGGCTGCATCAAATAGAGCAGTCTCTCACATCTGACATTCAGTATTTCTCTTAACACATTCAAGTAGGAGGCTCACTTACTTTTACAATGAAATCGCATTGACTCGTGTTTTGTTTGTGAGCTGTTGCAAGTCTCAGATCTTTTTGATATAAAGCTAACTGTAAAAATCCATGTACAATTCTTAAACATTTTAACTGAATTTTAGATTGCTATTTGTCAAGGTCTTTTTTGTTTGTTTGTTTTCTGAATACTTTTGTCCTCTCACTTTTTTTTTTGGGGGGGTGGGGGGGTTGGGGGAAAGAGAAAGGGGGGTGTCATTTTACATGTGAATTATGTTTTCCAAAATCTTTCTGACAACATTGACTAGAATTTGCCTAAAGTAGATCACCTGGTGACTTCCTCCTAACACACCCCCAACACACACGCACCATACCAAGATATTTTATGGTCAATTGTAAATACATCTGATAGAGATTAAGAGTAGAACATAATTCTTTAGCTTGAATATGGGGAAGACACGTGAAAATGTCAAAAGCCTTCTGAAACTGAGATGCACCCCAACTGCGGCTTCCATCATACAAGTTAGGCCAGTTACCACACCAAAAAAAAATAATAAAAAAATAATCTACTTATATAATCCACTTTTGCCTCTTGCCAAATCTTAATTGGCTGCATTAATCCGTTTTCTACCCTCTAAGTAACTTACAAATAGTCTCCAACAATTTGTTCCAAAATTCCCAGGAGATTTAAGTTATACCATTCTGTACTTCCTCAGGTCTCCCACGATACCCTTTTTAAAGACAGATATATTGTTTGTCTTCCTCCTGTCCTCTGGGACTTTATCTACCTTTTCCTCTCATTAAAAGATACTGGTCAATGTCTTGGAGACGGCTCCAAGTGGTCCATTAGGGCCTACTGAGCTTAACACAACTATCTTATCTAAAATCCTTTCATTCTGGTTGTCTCTAGCCCATGGTACCTTTCTTCAGGAAAAAAAAAAAAAAAAAAAAAAAGTAAAAAAAAAAAGTACAGTGGTAACACAATCATTTGTTCTCACTGGCCTATGTTTTTTTTTCAACATCACCATGTAACAGAAGATATTGAAGTTAAAAAAAAATAGCACAAGCCATTCTGTAGAAAGCAGTGATTTGGGATTTCACCTTTTCTTTTTGAACTCTTGATTGAAGTCCTCTCTGCTGGGATGACAGTACATTTTTTACCTATCTAATTAAGATATAGTTTTTTTCTTTTATTTTTTTGTTCATCCCCCGCCCCCTTTTTTTTTTTTTATTAAAGTGATACTAATAAGGAATGGAGTACTATGAATTTATTTGTATCACCCAGTTGTTATCAGTTTCCAAATGGGTTACAGATGTTATTTTCCTCTTATTTCTGTCGTGGTTCCGCTCGAGTGGGCAGCCGAGGTCCACCACAGCCGCTCTCTCACTCCCCCTCCTCAAAGAGGAATGGGGAGAAAATATGTGAAAAGGGCTCAAGGGTTGAGACAAGGATGAGAAAATCACTCAGTAATTATTGTAACGGGCAAAACAGACTCGGCATAAGGAGATAGTAAGATTTATTGCCTATTACTAACAAGTGAGAGAAGTGAGAAAACAAAGGAAAAAAAAAAAAAAAAAAAAGTACCTTCCCCCCCATCCACCCTCTTCCACCTCCTCCCCCCGAGCGGCGCAGGGGAACGGGGGAATGGGGGTTATGGTCAGTCTACAGCACTTCTCTGCCGCTCCTTCTCAATCACTCTCGTCCCCTGTGCTGTGGGGACCCACCCATGGGATGCAGTCCTAGATGAACTGATCCGGAGTGGGCTTCCCACAGGCAGCAGCTCTTCCAGAACTGCTCCAGATATGGGTCCGTACCATGGGGTCCATCCCTCAGGAGAAAATTGCTCCAACCTGGCTCCCCTACGGGCAGCAGCTCCTGCCAGGTCACCTGCTCCTGCGTGGGCTCCTCTCCACGGGCTACAGGTCTGGCCCGGAATCTGCTCCGGCAGGGGTCTTCCACAGGCGGCAGCCTCCGTCGGTGCAGGGCCACCTGCTCCACCGTGGTCTCCTCCACGGGCTGCAGCATGGAACCCTGCTCCACCGTGGTACTCCATGGGCTGCAGGGGGACATCCTGCTTCACCATGGTCCTCACCACAGGCTGCAGGGGACTTCTGCTCCGGCGCCTGGAGCACCTCTCCCCCTCCCTCTACACTGACCTTGGCACCTGCAAGGCTGTTCTCTCACTCCCTTGACTCTCCCGGCTGCTGTGTGGCGCAGCGTTTTTTTCCCTGTCTTAAATATGCTCTCACAGAGGCACAAAACAACATCGCTTATTGGCTCAGCTCTGGAAAACAATGGGGCCCTTCCCAAACATGGGGCAGCTTCTAGATCTTTCTCACAGAAACCACCCCCATGGCTCCCTGCTACCAAAACCTTGCCACGTAAACCCACTACAACTTCTGGTACAGTTGTACTCCGACTCTTAAAAAATGCTGTTTCTAATTTTCTTCTTTCTGTTTTTTAACTTGACATATTTCCTTCATTTTACTTTTATTCCTCATTATATTTGTTTCTAATGTTTAAATGATGCTTTAAAAATGTTCCCATCAGCAAAGAGTCACTAATACTGTAATATAAGTCTGCTAGTGTGATTACTCTCTTATTTGCTTATTTTGTGGCAGTTCCCCATTGTACAGCAATAGCCTGATCTTATATGCTGCACTAATTTTCAGGTTTCCTTATATATATATATATGTGTGTGTGTGTGTATATATATATACATATATATGTATATATATATGTATATATATATATGTGTATATATATATATATATATGACTATATATATATATAGTCATATTTACAAGTCTTTATTTATTTATTTAAATATCATTAGTTTCCTATTCTTCTGGTACTTTTTTTTTTTTTTTCTTTTCCACTGATAATAATGACTTTATTTCTCCTTGGTTATTTTCTCCAAATCCATTTTTCCCAACTTTGAATTTCTGACCAATCATCCCACCACAAGCTTGTATTGAGGCTTTCACAGTTAAGTGAAGGGGAACTCTGCAAGCTTTTGAGTGCCCCCTGAGAGATGAACCATACAGCTGTCAGGATAGTTTTAGAGTTAGAATCTAATCACTTAAAACAGTAACATTATCCAGGCACCCTTTTCCCTGAAAAAAAAAAAAAATTGAACTGAAATTATATATGCATATATATATATATGTATATACATACCTGCTTTCACAGTGGGGACCACACACAGTATAAAAATACCACAGAAGATTTCCTGTTTAAACACAGTAATTACTTTACTGAAGATATTGATTGACTCTTACTCTTCTCTGTTACATTGCTTAACTTCGATATCTACAGATGCTTTTGAGATGCAGCCTATAGATAGACAGACGTTGAATGTCAGTACATTTTCAATATAATTTGAGAACAACATATTTTATGTACACATAAGCAAGAATAATGTAGCTTATTCCTAGCTCTGGACAGGGTTTGAATGGGAATGCAGCCTGACAAAATAAATAAATTAATAAAAATGGGGCAAGGAGGTATTTCTGCCTGCTCTGCCAGCCAGTGCTTCCAATTTTTCTGCATAAAGATTATCAAAACCCTCCTCCCTATTTTTCAGGGTTTTACTATGACCCTAAGGAGGTCTTACAACTTTGAAATAGAAATCTTCTCTATTTTCCTTCTAAGAGTTTGAAGAATGGTTTATCTCGTTCCATGCTGACTTTCCTATAGTCCACAACTGACACTGACTTTCCCATTACTTCCAGCTACTACCCTTAATAGGCTTTCCATTGTTGCTTAAAAATAAAAGTTTTTTTTTTTATTATGTGATCCATGGTGGATTACCTTGATAACTCTCTTCCTTTCACTGATTGTTTTTACTCAAAGATGTTCAGCAACTCTGCTTCTTGTATCTTCTTGAACTCCATAATGCCTATAAATGATCTTGATTAGATGACACAGTGTTTCCTCCCATTTCTTCTATCTCTGTTTATTAAACAAGCCATACTTCCCAGTAACTGTTCTGGTGATCTGTATAACCAAGTCCTAGTGTCATGTGCATCACAGTTTAATAAAAACTTGTAATTCTGTTAACTTTCATACCCTGACATTTGTACATAAAACATGTTTGTTTTCTCCATTTTTCTTCCTCTTGTCTCAGTTATGGCTACTGTAATTTACCACTTCCTATCTTTCCCATTCCATGTCTGTGTGTAGCAATCTACTTTTTGGTACTCTGTGCATATTTCTGTTCAGTCAAATTTAGAGCTTTCATTCATTTGATTACAAAGTGCCAGCAACATTTATTTGGATTTTCCTTCTGGGTCACAACGACTTATGTGTACCCTTCCTTCTTCTGGACCTTTGAACTTACAGTTTAAGTTATGGCATCCTTAGATATATGCCTACTTTTTACTGAATCCTCAGCAGACCAAAGCTCCTGTTGACCGACATACTTTTGCTTATCGTATGAGAGCTTTGAAGTCATTCATGGAGGTGCAAAGGCTTCATGATTTTGAGACCTCCAAATATGAACAACCATGTCTTTTATGAAAGACACTTTGCCTTTGAAGAACTTCATGGGTATCCACCTCTCTACAAGGAAGCAGAAACCTTAGAAGATTGGTTCTGAGTATATTAACATTTAAACTCAGGCTAGGCAATCTTCTAAAATTGCTGAGTCCCACCTTATCTTTGATAAAGTTGATATATACATAAAAGTTCTTAAGGACCAAAGCTTTAGTTATTTCAGTAAAGTGTTCAGGAATTGCTCTATGTTGAACTGTTGAACTTCTACCTGTTTTTTTGTTTGTTTGTTTGTTTTTGTTTTGTTTTGTTTTTGTGTTTGTTGTTGTTGTTGTTGTTGTTTTTCCTACTCTATGTTAATAACTTTCTTTCTGCATGTATTCAAACATTCAAATCACAGTCAGTGTTTGTGTGATTGCCTTTATAATTGAGGAAGATTGTTTGGAAACTTTTTGAGACTGTGTGGGAAAGTAGACTTTAAAGACCACAGAAGAAAAGTATTTTAATATAAATGGCAGTTGCCATTTAACACATAACAGAACAAATGCACAATACCAAGGATGGAAGAAATATATATCAGCTTTATAACTGACAACTGAAACAATAATAATTGTTTGAATTCATTTAACAAGTGAAAAAAAGAAAAAGAAGTTTTTGGACTGGTAAATTATGTCAGCTAGCTACTGAGGTAAAATAGTAAATAGCTTCACAGACTCTTGGGAAATAATTTGTTTTAATTGTGTGCAGTCATATTCAAATCAATATCTGTAAAATCCATTGGGATGCAGAGAACTGGAATAAATCAGAATTTCAGATAATAGATTATTGTTTAAGGCTGACAGGAGATAAGACTTACATTTACATACCTTTTTGGTTCTTCTATTATAAAATTTGCTGGTATTAAATCATTTTGGTTTACTATCAGGATGAAAAGGCATTTAAAATTTAAAACAGGTACAAGGAAAGGCTACTGTTGGTGATGCTAATGCTTTGTCCAGGTGATCATTAGTATTACCATAGGTAATAGTCCATCAGAATTTCATTATACTCCACTCTTTATAATTCATTCATTGAAATTCCCTGTAAACAATATTGGCCAGGCAATTACAGTCAGCCTAGAAAACAGCAGCAAGAACACTGGAAAAAAAAATCTTGAACAGATACATCCGTTAGATAGAGATTTGGTAAACATATCCCAAATAATTTTCTAAAGAAAAGTGTGCACACCTTACCAGCATCACAAGGAAGAATTTTAGTATCATATTTGCACTTAATGTCAAGCATGTAAAAGTCAGAAACTAAATGCAGCAACCTTAACTTTGTATGGAGATCCATATGTGCGGTATATGTCTGAAAAATAGCCAAATTTTCTTTTCATGGCTCTTCAACTTGTAGAGCTTACTCATGAAATACATTTGTCAAACTTCTCATTAAGCAATTTATTCAGATAATGATACAAATACAAAGCTTTACAAAACTGACAGTATTAATTATGAAATATTTTCCTGAAATGTATTTCCAGTATTTTGGGAACAAATATCACATCTGACAAGAAAGATGTTCTTGGCAATCACAATTTCATTCTCTGATTTCATGGTTAAGTTGCTTGTGTTACTTTAGATACCTATCTCCTGGAGGAAATATGTCCTGTCATGTAGGACTATTTCTATTCTTAATTAAATGTTTATGAAGTAATCTATAATTAGCAGGTATCATCAAAGCCAGACAGAAGATGGGGGAATGACATTCAATCTATTGGGTTTTCAGCAAGGAGGAGTAATGTTCTAACTTGATAAAATGCCTCTATAAATATTATGAGAAAGACAATCTGTTTGTAGATGGACAAATGTTGTCAGACATTTTACTCAGTTCCAGTAACCATTATAATTAAATTCACATGTAAGTAATTCAGTTATTCTTATGTACACAACACCTACTTGTTTAGAAAACAAGCATTTTTAGCATAGTAGAGAAAGGAGCTCGAAATGTTTTTTTTTTTTCTTTTTTTTTTTCCTTTTTTTTTTTTTTTTTTTCTATTCTGCCAGGTTTGACCACAAGACTGCTTTTGCCCTGGCAGAGCAATGTGGAGAGAGCTTGGTGTAGTGTTAGGACCTTGGTGAATAAAAATCAGCTGAGAACTCCTTAAATATGAATGCTTTTCCTAGCAGGGCTGAAGTTGTCTTGCTCCAGCTGCCTTCAGATCACCGTGCTGGACCTTTCCAATATCATGTCTGTGCAGAACTTTTAGTTATGTCAGTATAGCCCCAAACCTCTTGCCTACTTCGAATATTAGGGGGTCAGGCTAATGAAAGCCTTATGCTAATGGCTGACATATGGCGTATGGCAGATGTGAAAGACTGTGTCCTAAAACACATTCCAGCACTCTTAAATTATGGGGAAAAAAATGGGATGGGGAGGCTTATCTTTTTCTCTCTATTGTGTATTGTTCTATTGTATGGAGTGACTGAGTGTATAACTTAGCATGGCCCAGCTTCCCAGTTGCTCTTCATTAGAGATGAGTTATTTTTTCAAGTTTCTATCAAAGAAATCACTGTATTGTCAATTAAAAAATGCACAAAACCTACATACATAAATTCTAGCAAGCCATTTGCCATTCAGTTGGAACTGAAACAATGGCATGATAATAAAAAGACATTTCATTATAGAGAAGCATTTGAAGTCTCCACAGACCACCAAATGATGAGTGCAATATCATGAATACAAACGCTTTTCTGCTGCTGATTTCATTACTTGTCTTCACTTGGGTATTATAAGTCCAAATGAAGATCAGGCCCAACATTCACAGAATCCCAAAAGCTCCTTCAAAATATTTTCTCACTGTCTTACTGAAGGAAGCAAACCTTCCACAGGATCAGTGTGAGGTGTTTAAGGGCAAGCACGTGTCAAATAGGTTTTAAAAATCTGTCTTTTATTGCTTCCCAGATTTCAATTAATAAATGCCGTTTAAACCAATGCTGTGACACTCACTAGTTAGGAATGTTGATTTGTTAGGTTTTCTTTTCATTTGGATTTTTTTATTTTAAGTAGCGGTTACAAATCATAAGCAGAAATATGGGTCCAAGAGATAGCTGAACATCCTATTAGTCTCCAGCGACTAATTATAAAATGTTTATCCTAGTCTGTTAATGAAAGTATGCTAATTTGCATATCAATACCTTTGTGTTTTCAGGGATATTTTTTTAAGTCCTTATATTTTGCCTGATTATAATGTGGCTCTATTTTCTCTTTTTGACATTTAATTACTTTCAATAATATTTCAGTAAAACAAACGTAGGTGTCTTACTCCAGTCTTTGCAGGGTGTGTTCCTTAGCTGGCCAAGTATTATTCAGCATATACTGGAGTCAGTCAGTTTTATCATTATTCATTCAATGGATGGTTTGGAGGAGAGTCTTTTGCCCTCCCTCCTTTACACTGTTCTGAATCAAACTCAAGTACAGCCAACTTTCCAGAAAAATCAGTTGCACAAAGATTTCTTTGTTATAATTTAAAAGGGCATAGAGATCTCATTTTGCTTCTAGGGGAATCTTCTGTGACAGTCACACTTAGACAATATGCTTACCTTTATTTTTTAAACCATTTGTATCACCACTGTGGCAACATAAAAATCTGGCTATCAAAGTTGTATATGTTGAAGTAATTAATTCCTGGTCTTTCACAGCTTCTTGCACTGCTAGATTTCTGAAACATTCATTTTGTCTCTGGCTCCCCATTGTGTGTGTCTGTCTATGTGGGTATTTACATCATGGCCATCATTATTATGATATCTCAGCACCTGCATCCCACATTGGGCCATGAGCTGTAGGTCAAACATTGTAATTCATGCTTTCAATAGGACAAGGGAGTAATGTTTTCTTAAGAAAGCGAGAGCAAAATATACATTCCTTTTAGATGATTTTTATTTTCGGTTACAGAAACTAACCAGCAAGGAGAGAAGACAAAACACATGGTATTTGATCTGTGGATAAATGACTACCACCTGTCTCTTGTGCCGTAATTTCAGCACTCCTCAAGATCTCTAGATTGTATCTATGGCTTATGTTCTTTCCACTTAACTTTGTTAACATACATTACTTTTTCTGAGACCTGTGGATAGACATTTTGGACCACAGTTGCATTATTATAGTGTAAGAAAACCTAAGAAATCATGGGAAGTTTGAAAAGGTCACAGAGTTATATTTGGTGTCACTATGGTTGGTTTTATCTTGTTAATTGACAATGCTGAAAAAAAAAAAAAGCTGCTGGAAAAAAAATTCCTTCTGTCTGTAAAGTCCTTCACTGTTGTTTTTGGGGATCAGTGCCATATACAGCTTGGCAATATTGTTCCCCTGGTGACTGAGGGGAGCTGTCTGCTGCCTTGCATTTCCCTGTGAGCAACTCATGTATTCTCCATGAATTTTTTTCTCTTGCGTCTTTAGACCATTTGTCAGGTACAGGTATCCCCTGGGTGGAACTGGCTTCTCTCTGCCATATCACTGAACACTTCTGTGCTAAAAGGGTTTGGGGACTGCTAAGTGCTAAAGTCTGGACTGATCAGCACTTTTGCATTCAGTAAAGATCATGCAATTCTTCTAGGTGATGTCAACCAAACCACCAGAATAAGGCAAGGTTGAGCAAATGCTTAACTGGGCAGACCAGGTGGTTTCTGTGAGGTTCAAGAGGGCAAGTCTGAGAAGTGTAAATACAAGATAGGGAGACACACTGGTGGTACAGCCCCAAGGAAAGCTGAGTGAGAGAGTGGTGAGTGAAGGACTATCCGAGTAATGAGCAAAGAAATTGGACTCCCTAGTCTGCCTGGCTCTGAGCTAGAGATCCTTGCCTTTTCTCTGAGAGTAGAGCACATCAGAGATAGAATGTTTCATCACCTCTTTTTCTTTCTAGAGAAGAAAAGTCTACTGCACCCAGATTCTGTTTAACCAAGTGGTTCAAGAAAGGGTAGCAGTGTTTTAGGGGCTCTTTAGACAACAGCAAGTTAGAATGCTGCTGCCTTATTTGAAGCTCTGCATTGTATCTATTGTGAAACAAAAACTAACATATAAATCCCTTTAGAATACATTTGTTTGCTTTTTCCACAAAGCAAGAGTGGAGACTCAGGAACAACGAGTTCCTTTATAGGGCTTTGACAAACAAAATTATTGAAGTTAAATAGGAAAAAAACAGTATCTGGAAAAGAATACTATATTATTCCTTCTTATTTGTGTAAGATCACTCATGCTTTTCCAAAATTGTCTAATAAATGCATACAAATAAATGTCTTTTAGTGTTTAGGTTTGCTACAGATTTGTTCAAATGTCACTTTCAACTCATGAGCAATTTCAAGGCTGTAATGGAAAAGCTGAATCAGCTGTGAAATGTAACTTTTGACTTGATTATATTAATTGACATACCTATGTATAATTTTTTTTTTGAGTGTTTGGTATAATTGCTTCAAATGACATTTAATTTGTCACTTGAAGTACAATAATTAGAAACAGTTCATGAAAGAAAGTCATTGCAACTTCAAATGAAATATTTCAAAGGTATAATTATTTTGAATGTTATAATACTGAATAGCTACACTCATGGGGCTGGGAAGCTGACACTGCCAATGTTGAAGTCTATGGACCGGAGGGTCCTTATTGCTACACAAGTCACATACTTATATATTTGTAAGATTTGGGGAACAGTGCTATGTGAAAAGGGAAAACTGCATGATAGTTCATTCTCCCCATAGGCTAGTGAAAAGCCTTCTGCACAGAAATGTTTGTCATCCAGATCTCATTAGAAATCAATGGAAAGCATGCCATCAAACTCAGTGGGAGCTGAATTGATCCACAAGTATATTTTTGGCTCTGTTGGAGATGTTTGAGAGGTGTGTTGCTGGCTAATGGAGCAGCTGCTTGATCTGAATAGTCCCCACTGAAATACTAACATGGTTCATGTGGCTCTGCACAGCAACAACCCTTGCTTCTTGGAGAAAGCCTCCACCCCTACCTCACTTCTGAAAGTGGCAGGAATGCATAACAGAAGGAAGAAATTAACAGCAGCCTTAATAATGTTAACTGACAAGAATGGTGACATAGCTAGGAAAGTATTGCCTCACATTGCACAATATCTCTCATATAAAAATAAATAAATGGAAAGCACAGAAAATTAAAACAAGTAAAAAGAAGGTGAAATTCCACTCCAGCCAAAAGGACATGCAGCCATTCAAAAGTTGGAGGCACTGATCATTGCCCCCATCACAAGTAGGACATCGGACTGTTAGAACAAGTCCAGAAGAGGGCCAGAAAGTTGATGGAGGGCTGGAGCACCTCTCCTATGAAGAAAGGTTGAGAGAGTTGGGGTTGTTCAGCCTGGAGAAGAGAAGGCTCTGGGGAGACCTCATTGCAGCCTTCCAGTACCTAAAAGAGACCTACAAGAAAGCTGGGGAGGGACTCTTTGCCAGGGAGTGTAGAGATAGGACAAGGGGGAATGGCTCTAAACTAAAAAGGGTAGATTTAGATTACGTATCAGGAAGAAATTTTTTACTCAGAGAGTGGTAAGACACTGGCACAGGCTGTCCAGAGAAACTGTGGATGCCCCATCCCTGGAAGTCTTCAAGGCCAGGTTGGATGGAGCTTTGAGCAATCTCATCAAGTGGTAGGTTGGGGAGTTGGAACTAGATGGTATTTAAGGTCCCTTCCAACCCAAACCATTCTATGATTCTTGATTTGCAAGAAAAGCCACCATAGCCCATGTCATGGCCAGTCCAGAATGAGTTCATGAGGCAATGGCAAAGAACTTTCTTCATAAAAAGCTTAGGCCTGATCAGTGAGTGAAGCTTGTCTCTTATTGGAAAACTGAGCAAGGATTGACTTTCACAGCTTCTCAGCCTCAAGTGTCTAGAAACTCAATGTTTGAAATGCAAAAGGAAGGTTGTGAGGCAGAGCAGTGGGTTCTCCTTGTTCCAGATCTTTCCAAGTTGCCAGAGAACTTAACCTGTAACAACAGCAGTGAATGCCAAAGTCAAAACTGGAGGAAGGGAGGGTTTCCAGCATTGGGAACAGACAAACATTACACTGATTAATTAATTAATTAATTAATTTATACAGTTTAATTGTTGACCACAGCCTTTTGTGAACTTTAGCCTTGTGTACTAGCTAGTACACATCTTAAAAATAAGTAAATAAATTATAAAATAAAAAAGAAAAAAAAAAAGAAAAAAGAAGAAAGTTTAGCTGTGTTTTAACATTATAAATCTGAATAAATCTGAGTATAGCTATAGCCCACTTTGGAGAGGGATTTTCCCACTGATGACAAAGTCAGAAGCTTTGCTGGAAGCCACAGAGTTGAGTTTTAGGACCTGGAAACACAGCTCTTGCGCCTCTCCTAGCTGCCCTATTTAATATTATATCTCCTCTCCATCACTTAGCCATTGCCTTCTTCAGTTCTTTACACTTAGGATGTATTGGCATGGAGGAGGAGGGCTGAAGGGGTTTTCTGAACCTACTGTGAATGCTGGTCTTAATGGGATGTGTTAGTTATTGACAGCTCTGGCAATTGCCACGGATATATCAATGCATCAGTGCACTATACCTGGTCCAGACTAACATATCAGTTCAGTGATCATGCACACCTATAATATGTTTCATTTCCTTCCACAAATTTATAATAACAAGTATCTAAGCTAATGTTATGTAAGTCACTTGTAGTCTGTTACATACCTTTTACACGGTAAATATTTGACAGTAACATTTTGGTTTTAGCATCCACACTACACTTTCCATATTAACCTTGATTTGAGAGGAACAAGCTCCTGTTGGGTCAGGAATTAGGGACAGCAACAGGAAATTTTGGGATTTTTCTCCTCTAGAAAGCCTAGTAATTGAGCCTTCATCAGAAGTGCTTACATAAAAGCCAGCATTGGTCTGGAAACGCAAAGTGCAGTTCAGTTATAGCTAAGGGCCAAAGTAACCAGGCAAGCTCAGATTTACATCACTACATTGTGCCAAGAGCACAGCTGCATCAAATTACTGTCTTCAAAACAGGAAGGACTGGAACCTTGATTACAAGTACTACAGAGACAATGAAACACAATCTCAACTTTACATCGTGTATGAGACATGGTTGGTAGAAGGAGCTAGTCCATAGGGGAGAGGTTCTAGTTTTCTGCAAACAGGTCTACAAAACAAACTTCTTCTTCTTCTTCTTCTTCTTCTTCTTCTTCTTCTTCTTCTTTTCTTCTCCTTCTCCTTCTCCTTCTCCTTCTCCTTCTCCTTCTCCTTCTCCTCCTTCTCCTTCTCCTTCTCCTTCTCCTTCTCCTCCTCCTCCTCCTCCTCCTCCTC
Source organism: Netta rufina (assembly GCF_964035555.1). NCBI lineage: Eukaryota > Metazoa > Chordata > Aves > Anseriformes > Anatidae > Netta > Netta rufina. Next base: position 107,216,817 of record NC_140125.1, on the reverse strand, counting down.
CTCCTTCTCCTTCTCCTTCTCCTTCTCCTTCTCCTTCTCCTTCTCCTTCTCCTTCTCCTTCTCCTTCTCCTTATTTTATTTTGTAAAAAATAGGTCTATCACTCATCTTTTGGAAAAATAGGCAATGCGTATGGATTTTGTTCCACCTGTCTCAGTATGTGACCTGCTGATTTCTTTATTTGCATGCTGATGCTGTAATTTTAATTGCTCCTTGTGCAGGTAGGTGTCCCGACCGGCAAGACAACAGGTCCAGGGCCTTTGTGCTTTATTTTTCTTATAAATACAAAAATATATATAAATATATAAATTTTTTCTTATAAATAAACTGCTCCTGAGCCCTCACATACAAGTTATTTTTTCTTTTTAAGAATGTATCCCAAATGACTTTCAAAAGGGTTAAACCAATTATTGTTTAGCTATGCTAGTTTGAGTACATCAAAAATTAGACTCTTCTAAGCAAACTGAATTTGGCCAGTTGAATCTGACTTCATTTTTATCTGCCATTGTTTGTTTGCGTTGTTATTATGTTTTTGTTAGACTTTTGAGTGGTTGCCTAAGATTTCATTGTTTGTGCAGCATCTGAGATTGAATAAGGATGGAAGGCTAAAAATGAACTTTGGAAAATAAAAAATAATAGGAACACTTTAAAACAGTCAATCTCAGAAATGCTTTTTCCTCTGTATACCTCCAGATACCTTACCATTTCAAAGGTGTTTTCTTTCTTTCTCTCTTTCTTTCTCTCTTTCTTTCTTTCTTTCTTTCTCTCTTTCTTTCTTTCTCTCTTTCTTTTTCTTTCTCTCTTTCTTTCTCTCTTTCTCTCTTTCTCTCTTTCTCTCTTTTCCTTCCTTCCTTCCTTCCTTCCTTCCTTCCTTCCTTCCTTCCTTCCTTCCTTCCTTCCTTCCTTCCTTCCTTCCTTCCTTCCTTCCTTCCTTCCTTCCTTCCTTCCTTCCTTCCTTCCTTCCTTCCTTCCTTCCTTCCTTCCTTCATTTCTTCTTTCTCTAAGGGGAGGGGAGGAGGGAGGGGAGGAGGGCAGGGGGGAGGCTGTTGTGTGCTGGAAGGGTTGATGGTACTATTTCTGGTTTTCCCTGCTCTGAAACAGGAATCAGCTGCAGCTGGGTGGAACCACAGGCTTGTACCTTGCAACTTCCTTTGCCCTATGGGAGCTGTGCAACTCGAAAAACTGCTTGCATCTTTCTACTCATTCTGTTTAAGCCTCCTGATTTTCTTCCTGGGCTTCTATTTCTCATTTAGCCTTGCATCCCTCATGGCTTTGTGATAATACTACACCAGTATCATCATCCGCTGCTGGTATGCCTATGCTTACTAGTTAACCATTTTACAAAGTAGGATATACCAAGGACTTGTTACTAACTGTGCAGCCTATGGGGCTTTCCTTCCTGGCACAGACACTGCTGCAAAGCCTGCTAGAGAGAAGGCAGCTTCAGTTAATAGAAGCTGATGCTGCTCCAGCTACATCTTAACTACGCACAAAAGCCAGAACAAAGCCATCTCTGATATCACCAGATAGTCAACACTGAGACTGGAGTGTGGACACTGGAAAATTGCCATGAATGAACACTGTGAGTAGTGTCTCATCTCACTCAATGTTAACTGCAATATCTACTCCTATATTATTGATTACATACAGTAAAATATTTAAATTACCTTCTGTCTTTGTAACACTTCAGGTTACATGTATTTTGTTAGCATTCAACACTCAGGTGTTTTTTTTTGTTTGTTTGTTTGTTTTTAATCCAGTGACTCTTTACTAGGCCCTGGTAATATTTCTCCTACGAAGATGCAGAATTTGCCAAAGCCAAGGAGTTTATTGCTGTGAGCTGGCTATGCTCAGCAAAGGTCTGTACAGTACACTACTGAACTTCATGTACTATAAGCCTTTTAAAGTGGAAATTTACTGTGGTGTCTCACCTTGAGGAGCAAACCAAAACAAACTCACTAGAACGGTAATTTAAAGACTGAACTTTAAAAGGAAGGGAGAGAAATAAACCTACCATTCCTTCTCCTAAATGGTTGGGATCATGTGAAAATCAATAAGCTGACCTCTTTCTACTTTTTTTTTCCTCCTTTTTTTTCCTTTTAACACTGTAAATAGTCCAGCTAAAATGTTGTGCAACTGCTTTTAACCAGAACCTTCTGCAGGAAAAGTGAGCACGGAGGTGAGATGGGGTCTTGGCCACAGCCCATCCCAGACAGAAAGGAGCTGCCACCTGCCCCCTGAGCACAGCAGATGTGGAGCAGCTTCAACGTGCATGGCTGTGGTCAATACAGAGTGGCTGAGGTCAAGAGCTCCGTTCTGCTCCCTCAGCCTGAATATTTGGCTTCATGCTCCCTGTTTACGTGAAACATGTAGTAGGAGCTCCTTGGCTGTCTCCATGGAGCAGCTCTGACCAAGGAAATGTGATCAGCAAGACAGACATCCCTGACTGCTGCACAAATTTACACTTCTTTTAAAGGTATATATATATAATGAGTTCATTATATCCAACAAGTCCAGCTCCAAGTTTTGTAGCTGTTCTGTGTTACAACAAGAAGCAGCACTCTATCCAAAACCCACAATGTGGAGCTGCATGCCTCATAAAGTCCAGAGGACTTGTCTTAGGAAACTATCAAAGAACAGATCTGGCCCAGCTGCAGAGGTAAAGGAAATGTGTTCTTCTTACAAGAGATGTTGAAACAGGGGGAAAAAGCAGAGGCTCAGGGCTTGAGCAGGAAACTTCAGAGGCCAAGAATTGCTTGACTGGCAGGGAGGACCTAGAGTCATCCTGCCAGCTGGGAGAGGGACTGTATTGCATTGGAATGTCCCTGTTTGGAAAAAGAGGTTTTCCTGAACTTGGATGATCTTGAACAGGGTTATTCATTCATGTTTGAGTGTGTATGATGGGATCAGCAAATTTGCCAACGTTTTAAAACCAATTTTCTTAATAAATCATCCACTGACATTCAAGCTCTTCTCAAGAACACAGCAAAGGTGTTGCGAGTCATCAGGAGATGTGTCCCAGTTTCAGGATAGAATTTCTGGTTGAAATTTTAAGAATTGAGAGTCCAAAATTGACTGATTAGTGTATAGAACATTTCCTGAGATAAGTAAAAACAAGATTTATGACTCCAAAGGAAATCTGAAGTGGTGTCCCTGTGTTTCAGCAAACGCTTTACTTATTGGAACATTTGTCAGTCTGGGAACTCCTCCTTTGAGGAAAAACTGTTCAGATCTGGTTTTGGTTAAGTATAAAATGGATTTATTTATTTATTTATTTTAATAACACTTTAAAAGTTTGGGATGGGTAGGGAGTTGTTTTTCTGCTCAGTTCCACTGATATGCTTGCTCCCAGTGTATCCCACAGAGGGTGCAGATGAGAAGCGTCCTTCTACCAGTCTTTCTAAATGAACAGAAGCAATTTTTGAGACTTTGTGTTTTAGAAGAATCACATGGGCTCTTTCCTTATTCTGTTCTTCCATCCTCGACACAAGCAATTAAAATCTAAAGCAGTAAATCTGGACAGAGCACCAGTGCTCACTCCAGCAAGTACCTTCTCAATATGCTCTGACCTGTATGCAAGGCTGGCAGAAGTACTTCTGGAATCACTTTGTAGCTTGTTTTACACCCAAGTGCCTCGCTTTTCACTGAAAGCCTGGTATAAACTCTTTTGATCATGTAAATACTCATGTGAGAAACTGGAAAGCTGCTATTTAAGAGGAAAATGACTGTCTTATGAAGATTTATATCAAACTATTTGTTGCTATAGTTCTCTGTGATACTTTTTTAAAGGGAAAGGTAATACAAAATTTTAAACATATTTTTAGTTTAGTTACCCCCTCATGTCTAAGTGTAAGGTAACGGTGTTAACAGCTGAAAAAGGGGAGAGCTGTTCACAGTTTTGGGTAACTGATGTGCCTTATGGAGCTTTCACAAGAACAATACCTTTTTGTGTGTGTGTGTTTTAAATGCTTTCATTCAAAAAAAAAAAAAATGCACCTTTAAAAGAAAACCACTGAGCAAACTAACTTTCCTCCCAGGGCAATGGAAAATGGCTATTTTAATAAGAAGCAAACATAAATCACTTGTGTTCATTCATGTCTGTATATTGTTTCTGAATGCCAAAAATTACTTAAGAACTATTTCCTGAAGTTAAAAAAAAAAAAAAAAAGGAAAAGAAAAAAGAAAAACATCATCAGAGGCATCATTCTCATTTCTGTGAAATGTAGCTGTTTCTGTCATGCTATTGACAAATTTATGTTGATAGCACTGAGGAAAAGGATGTATTTTCAAATAGTGAGGGAGGAAATACTACTGCTACTGTTGTTTATGAGTCACACAAACAGTGGTTAGGGGAAGTAAAGTGTGTACTGTCCTGGCTTGTTATTGCCACTGAGAAGCTGTGGTATAGCTGTATGTTGGGAGAAGGATTACCCCAAGCCATAATGGATCCCTGGTGGTAAATCGAACATTGTGTAAGGGATGAGAATTGGGCTCCAAAGATGTAACAAAGAGAGCTTAGGTCATAAAGACTGTATAGCCACTGCAAACACTGGAAGTGTAAGAATCTGAATAAAAAATAATTGATGATTCAGTTTATGTAGAGCTGAGCCCAATAATAACAATAATGAAATGCGTTCTTTATCAGAGCATATATGGCCATGCAAATGATTTACTTGGCCATTTTCTGGTCCTTTCCTCTGGAGGTTTGTTTTGTTTGTGTTAACTCTTTAGGACAGGGATTATGCGGTTTATTGCCCCAGAATGGAGATTCCTTGGAGCTGAAGGACGAGGCACACTAAAACTTCACCTTAAGAGCTGGAAGGATTATTAATATTGTTTACTTCCTATAGAAACAGCTTCTTCCTTCAAAGTGGAGGGTGCTTCTCTAATTCATGCCTTTGGACAAGGCAACAAGAATAGAGTGAGAAATAAAAGTGTCCTTCTGCAAGCAAGTTTTGCAGCTGGGTTCATCCCTGTGCCACTGTGCTCCCGGCGGATTGGCCATGGAGCAGAGCTGCTGTGTGAGGGATGCTCAGTTCCAAGCCATTAGGATTTGCTTTTTCCTCAGCTTATTTCCTTAGTAAATTAAACTGTAATTGCAGTACACAGATGGATAGCATCATGTTTATTTGCCTGCTTACATTCATTCCTATCTGTCAGCCAGGTAGCAGGCAGGAAGGCTGCCTTCTTGCTGTGACCTGGATGTTTATTCTGGCCTGGTGAGACCTCTCCAAGACAGACTAGGTAACCAAAAGGGTCTGAACACACTGAGTAGGGAGAAACCTGAACTGATCAGGAATGTACCTGCCTGCAGCACAAGAAGAGATTCCTGAGAAGGGCAGGAAAGCAATGTCTGCACTGAGGAGGTGAGAGAGACATCTGTTTCCCATGGACCAGGAAGGGATGAGGTAGTTTATTGCAGCTTTGGAAGCTACTGGAAACTGTTGGATAGTGTAAAGACTGGAGAGGAGTCCTCCTACCTCCAAGGTAGGGAGAGAGGGCACTTAAGATTTCTGAGTAATTTTTTTGCCTTGGGCAGATGAATTTCTCATTTTTAAAAGGTTGTTTGGGGTCACATAAAATATATCTGTAGTGACTGGATGTCTTTTTAGGTGCTTTCTGGAAGGCAAACCTTCTGGCATGTTAAGCCAGAGCTGCCTCCACAGAATCATGAACACAGGGACTGCTTCCAGCAGGTCAGCTTGCTAGAGCAAGACATCATCTGTTAACCACATGTAGGAGAAGTAATGGAAGAGTATGCTTTGTTTTCAGCATCAACAAGCCTCCTCTGATGTCCCTTTAAATGTAGGTGTAGAGCAAGTCTGAGCAGATTAACACACAACCACAAGGATGTCAGATGACTGTAAGAATCTGCTGCTCATCTGGCAAAAGCTGAAAGATCATGGGGAAAAGATCTGAGGGAAGGGAGCTGTTAGATGTGAGGTAATATTTCTCTTACTTAATAAAACCATGCCTAGAAAAAGTGGGAAGGAACTACTAGAAACAGGGAGATTCGGTGGAGAATGAAGCCACCTGTCCCTTTGGTGAGGGAGTGGTTGGTTTATGGATTGTGTTTTATTTTGGACTTTGTTGCTACAACTCCTATGCAGTGTTTGGATGAGAGATCTTGATAGCATTTGAGCAGTGATTTTTAACCATTCCAGGGGGATTTAGAGATGCCAGCAGTCTTCAGAGATCCCTCCTGCAGTAACTGGAACTGTGTTACCATTTCAAAATCAAATTTATGCCCAGAGAGACATGAAAATTGTGACCTGGTGGGATCAATAGAAAATCAGGTCACAGCTGAATAAAGTTCTCAAAAAGTTTCAATTATTACTTGCTCGAACCCCTCTCTAGCCTGAGGCCAACTCTATCAGCATTTTCGCAGGATGGTGAAGCTATAAGCAGCATACTGTAAGACAGTTCTGCTGTGATTAGATGTAAGGAAATAAAGGGCTGTCGGTTGTCAAGGCACTGCTGGTATTTTAATTTGAAGTGTCACTCAGTCTCCTTGAGTTGCTTTGTGTTGGTACTGAGTAAAATAAGATATGAATGAATTTTGAGAAAAGAGACACGTTGATCAGTGTGTTGGGATCAGCTTGGAAAGAGTCACTGAATTTAGGGAACCCAGTCTGACTTCTCTAGCCAGACCAACTGTGTCCATGTGATGTCCCTTCATCCTCACCTCCCTGAGACACTTATTGTTGCACCAAGCAGTTGTCTGTGCAAGGACTGGCATAGTTTGATTCACACTGAATCACATAAAAACTGATTTAATGAAGTGTCCCTAGATCTTCTGTGTATTACTGAGGCAGGTTTTTTTCCACTTGCCTGGGGCTTTCTGAAAAGGCTCAATTGCTTTTTCACCTGAATTCTTTTCTAGCTTATTCTCCTAGTATTACTTCCTAATGAACCTGTGACATTTATTCCCATATCTTTCCACCCACTCTTCCCTAACTTCCTCTCTTTCCCGAGCTGAAATTTGAACATTTTCTTTACTAGGTAAAAGAGAAAAAAAATATAGAAAGACTTAACACTTCCCAGAGCTAGCAACTGCAGGTTCTTTTAATTTTTTTTATTATGACAATATGTCAGATTCTTGTACTTCCCTGGCTCCCAGTGGAAATACTAGGCTCCAAGGAGACAGAAAGAGGGGTATAAAGAAGGAAGGCATTTACTTTTAGCAATGATTTTTCTAATGAGAGTTTTTAGTGGTGACATTAACAAACTGTTCTCTTGAAGAATTTCCTGGGGGCTTCGATGTCACTACACATAACATCAGCTAGGTGACAAGCACTCCCCATCACCTCTGTCACGGCAGGAATGGCAGGAGTGGGATTGCACTCTGGTCTTTGGCAGAGGGATGCTGAATGCTGAGTGAGGGGAGAAGCATGGCAACTTTCTTCTAGGTGATTGTTTACATCTTGTAATTCTTATTTTTGGTACAAGGGATATCAGAAAACTTAAACAAGAGACTCATATTCAGGGACTTAAAGATTTTTGCAAAGCTTAATTAAACTTCTAAATCTTAGCTCTAGACAGTTAAGCATTACAATAGGTAAGATGAAGCATGGAGAAGTCAAGGGACTAATTCAAGGTCAGTGACAGAGTCATGAGTAGCCCCTGGGGGTTTCACTTTGCTCTGCTTCTAGCGTAAATCATTGACAGTAATTCCAGTCTGGCCAGCAGATTTCCCCCCAGTCTGAGGCTGGTGAGAGCAGGGAACTTGCTTTGAATATGAGCCGTCCTTGTCTGGCCAGCAGACAGCCTTTAGCTCCTGATGGTAATTGTTTTATGCATTTAATTATCATATAGCCCTATGTCATCACAACAAATAGGATAACCTATAGTTTGGCTGAGAAAAGATAAAGACAAGCTGGAAAAGCTGATGCTGAAAAAGAATACCCAAATTTGCAAGTGGGCCAACAAGGTGTCAATTTACCTGTCTGCATACTCTTTCTAGGGAACACATCAGGAAAACAAATGGTTAAATAAAAAGACACCAAATTCAAAAACTTGGAAAAAAATGTTTATAAAAACCAAACACCCAGTGAGTTTGTCAGCAATCCTCTGACCAGTCTATCATCAGTCTTCTAGCAAAAAAAATAAAACTGCCTGCATCCTTCTGTAGATCAGATGTGGGTCCTCTAAAGGAGGAACTCCTCAGACAGCCTCCCAGCTTGCCCAGGGGACCGGGCACGGACACAAGTGTGCAGTCCTGCAGGGGCTCATACCATGATTATCCCTTGGCATTTTGGGGGCTGCCTGTCATTTTGATTGAGGCATATTTCTCAAAAGAGCTTCCAAGATCTATTTTGCTTTCTATCCTAATTGTATAATCCTCAGAGTATCAGACCTTTACAGTCTGAGAAACCCAATTTCCATCTAGCTTTACTCGTGATACTTATCATGAACCATAGATTAACAAGTGATTAAAATTGCACTACAGCAGGCATGTAAGTGTAAATCTGAATGATGCATGATTACTCTGAGCCAGCAGACATGTACAAATAATTGGCCTTTAAAGTTCATTAGTCAGTTTTATTACAAATAGTGCATTTGCATGATGTTTGTAAATTTATGCACCAGTGGGCATAAGTGATGACAGCATTCCTCTGAATAGGCAAAGCAATTACAAAAAGCACATCCGCTATTTGAAATGCCAACGCAGAACACTTGTTTCAATAATTGGTCATAGGGTTTTAGTCCTGGAAGCGAGAGCCGTTACACTCTTTAGTTATAGCAAGTGGCATACACAGGCAGAGTATCCCAGCATGCTGAACAAATTGTTTTTGCCATTGATTCACCCCCACTCAGTATGTCTGAATTAGAAGTAGAAAGCTTTTGAATGGGATGCTGTTAGATTTACCTTCTCCTTTGGATGCTGAAGAGCCTCTCTCAGGCTGTCACAGGGGATTTAGTTATATAGTGCTATTCTCTATATGTGAATCCAATAAGAACTGAAAGATAATTGGGGAGATAGTAGAGGTTATAGTGTCATTAGTACTGATCTGCTTCTCTCTCTGCTTGATGAGAAGATTAGTAGTGAAGGTAAAGATGAAAACCATTTGGAGAAGGATGTGGACTAAGCTGTTAGGTACTGAGAGAAGACACACCCCATCACCCCCATCACCCTGCTATTTTGTTAAGCTTTAATGGTATTTTTAATCTATGCGCATCTGCTTTTACACCTCAAGGAAATGACCAGAAATGTCTTTGTCGATTAAAAATTAAATAGGAGATAAGATCCATGTGTAATTACACTGAAGTGTTGCATGCCTGTGCTGCCTCCAGATAAGGACTGCTGCAACATGCTTTCCATTTACAGATTATCCATGATTCCCAGCTAAGAAGCTGTGTACTTTGGGATACCAGAACCAATACAGTACTGTGAACTTGAATCTGTTTCCCCATTGTTTGCTCCTCTCTACTCCAATATGAGACAATTAACACACCATATGTTGCTTTCTTCATTAGCCAGTACAGTTGCAGCACACCATAACACTGTGCATAACATCTTTTTTTATGCACTCGCACACAGCTGCATTAATAAAACCTGAGGAGGCAGGTGTGTGTATGCGCATATATATTTATGTATAGATGTATGCAGGCATGCATGGCAGTTCAGTTATAGGAATGGTAAACACTCACAGCAGGAACAAACCAATGATGAGTGAACCATAAAAGCTTCAGCTGAGAGAAACTTATAAAGACTTGAAGGGTGCTTTGAAAGCAAATGATATGTTCCTAAAATTTCCATTATTTCACTATAATGACAAAAAGGTCTTCTATTAGGTTAAAGATCTAGTAGCATTCTGCAGTGTGTAGAGAATTTCTCACATTACCAAACCAAATACATCCTGTTCCAGTTAAATTGCTTCACTGTTTATATTCATTAAATTTTGAACTCTAATACAGAAAATTTCCAACAACAGGAAACATATGAGCTTCGAGTGCAAATTCTTTAACTCATTCTAACACAGAAACCTGAGAAACACTAGCCTGTGCTAGATTTTGTTCTCTTCTTACCACATGCTCCCCCTGGTCTAACTGTCAGATAGCCAATAACAAGTAATAGTGGCACAAGGCATCACACCAAAAAACACTCATGAAAGTTGGTAATTTGGTGTTGGTCACATGGTATCCCAGACAGTTACCTCTGACAGTTAAAGTGATCATTTTAGGACAGCTTCTTGTCCACTGATGCCTTCACTAATAAAGTTCTGTGGCGGCTGTCCTGGTATAACTTGCACTTTGTTCCCATGTGGTCTATAATGAAATAGTAGGAGTTTGCCCTTTCTGAGCAAATAAGACATATATATATATATACACACACACACACAATTAAACAGAAGCTCCTGTCAGGGTAATCCATGGGAAATCACCATTCAGTACAAGGGTGAATTTTTCAGTCTAAGTCTCCATCTGATCAAACCCCAGTCTCCACCTCATCAAACTACTGCACAGTTGAACGTGCTCCAAGTAGAAAATGGAGGCTAGGTGCCCCAAGTACAGAAATGATGTAAGCATCCTGTGCAAAGTGATGCAGCAGTGAAGGATCACAGTTCAAGTGGTTGCACAGCATTGCCTGAAGTGCGTTCTGGATAAGAAAGGTTGATAAATTGATGCTTAAGCCTGTTGATGTTCAACTGCAATACCAAATCTGGGTATAGAAAATGAATGTCGTCTCTTTTACAAAAGAAAATGCTTTACTTGAGCATGAATCATGGCTGTTGCGGCTAAAGGGTGACATTACATATTACTGTACATTTTGTGTTTTCACCACAAGGGAACAGATAAGTATTGGAACAGATACAAACACAGCTGAAAAATGCAGGCTCTCATTTCAGATACTTTGAGTGGTATCACACTGGGTGATCATCACCAGCAAGGAAAATCTTCTGTCTTTATTACCTTTCAAGTTTTTTTCAAAAGGATGGACTTTTTTTAATTGCATGGTAGCTCTTATAGTAACAAAACTAAAAGGTATATATATATATATTTTATTTTTTATTTTTATTTTTAAGCCAGGCTTTTATAAACACCAGCCTTTGCAAAGAATCTGATGTAGATTGTCAAAATACATATGGAAAACATATTCAGTGAATCATTTCAAGCTGACATTGAAGTTATATCTTAAGATATTAACAAAATCTCTCTTGTAAAGTTGCTATAACAGTTTGTGTTTTTACTTATTTTACTGTAGGCTGCTCTTAGTTTATTCTCTCATGTGGTAGTTGTTTTCTAATCCTAACTTTTCATCAGAGAGAAAGGCTCTTTTCTCCTGCTCAAGTGAAGGATTTTGTCTTGTGAAAGCACAATGAGCATCATAGTCTCACCTGTCACATAGATAAATTTTTATCCAGGTAGAACTGAATTTCAGCAGTGTAGATGGGCATTCAGAAGTATTTTATTTTTTAATTTATTTGTTTTTAAGGAGAACATTCTCTAAAAGGCTTCTTCAAGGAAAACAGCAGCTATAGGAAGACCAAAAAAAAAAAAAAGGAGATTAAAGAGACGTGCTTTGAGTATCCAAAAGCTAGACTGCATTTAGGTCAGTTTGTGAAGGTTGCATTTCATCATGAAAACCTTCTGCTATACACAACTGTCTGTTTAAGAAGTTTTTTCATGAAACAGATCATACACCATGGCTGTATATAGCTTACCAAATTTTGGTAGGATATGTGGAAGGCAAAGCCAGTATTTGTTAGTAGAATATGAACAATGAAGTAACCCATCAAATACTTTTCTCTGTGAAATACATTAACCATGAGTTGTGGCATTCCTGATAGGTTTGGATGCTGCATTTGTTGCTTAGGAAAAAATCTTTTTCTCCTCTTTCGAAGTGCACCACACTTTATTTCCTGCTATTTAGTAACACCCTAAAATACGCTGTTAATCTCAATGAATACTTATCATTCTCAAGGAACTAACTCTTTTCCAGATAGCTCTCTTAAAACAGACAGTGCTAGCAAAGAAAAGAGCTTAATTTACTGCTATCATCCTCATTTAAAGGGTCTTTTAATGTCTTCACAGTTGCCCTGTCAGGAATTTTCAAAGCCTTAAACTGCTTTACCTTTACCTGTCAAAATGAAAACAAACACACAAATCGTTTTTTAGTGACTTTACCAGCTCTTTCTTTTTCAAACAAAACCCTGCCATGTGCTACATTTCCAACTGCCTAAACAAAAACTGTTGGACAGAGGGTGACTGTGTGGCGTTTGCCCTCCAGACCTTCCAGAGTATCAGACTGTGGGTCTGCTCACTGTGCCCTGGCCAAGGGCAACCGACAGGACTGCCAGACCCAAAATAAAATAACCGCACAGCAACTTGGATTTCTGACAGAAAACCAAAACAAAGGCAATTTGGTTTTCAGTGCCTTAAAGCCTTTAACTTGAAATGGGAAGCTGGGGAGAAGAGATAGGGATGGTGGGAGGAACTGAGGAACTACACGTCTAAACATGTTTCCTGGACCTTAGATGCATCCTCCACCAGTGATAGGATGCTCTTCTCAGCAAATCCACCCTTGGTCTTGCTACAGCCAAAGTCAAACAGTATTATAAGATCACATCATACCACTTAGTTCTAATGTTATGCAGATTTTTTTTTTTTAATTGTAAATGAGCTTTATTTAGAGTGTTTGCACATATACAAAAAAATGCAGTATTGTTTCATATCTATCTATCGATCTCTCTCTCTACATTTTATTTTATTTTACTTTATTTTATTTTGTTTTATTTTATTTTATTTTATTTTATTTTATTTTATTTTATTTTATTTTATTTTATTTTATTTTATTTTATTTTATTTTATTTTATTTTATTTTATTTTATTTTATTATTATTTTTATAACTGCCCACAATGTTTTTCAGATAAACCTGTAGGGATAGAATGGGAGCCAATGGGCCTGGCTCCAGACTTAGGCAGTCTGGTTATTAAGGGGTGAAGGGAAGTTTTTTTGCAAACTTCAGCAAACAGCTACTTTAGCTAATAGTCCAGAGTCTTGATTATTCACCCCATTGTGACTTACACTGATTTCAGGGAGGGATGTATTATATCCAGACTGAAGGCAGGAGGTTATGTTTCTGCTGAACTCAACAAAAGGTGGATTGTGCCCTTGTAGTATAGTTGCTTTGAATAGAATCTGGACCCATATGTTGAAACTGTTCTGGTCTCTAATTAAAGACTAGTATCTCTGCACTGCACACTGAGTTATTTCGAGGCAGTGAGAATGCCACAGCAGGGAGTGTACTTGGAGAGTTGGTACTGAAGGCCTTGTTACACCCTGCATTAAAGACATGTGAGTTACTTGGAAAGCTTCAACTTCACCTGAAACTGTTCTTTTTTATTATTACTAAAAATAAAATAAAATAAAATAAAATAAAATAAAATAAAATAAAATAAAATAAAATAAAATAAAATAAAATAAAATAAAATAAAATAAAATAAAATAAGAGAGCTTTTCAATAATAAAATCTTTTATTGGGATCAGGTGGTTTTGAAGCAGATTTAAATCATCTTTGAAATAAAGCAAATAAAATGTAGGAACAGGGTAAGAGTCTCAAGGGGATTTAGGTGCTGCTAACATAAAAGCAACTAATTATACTGATTCTTTTTTCTAGATCAGCAAGAGTCATAGGTCCAAATTCTCCATTCTTGCAGAAAAATTCTGTTATCCTTCCTTCTTTCTCTATCCCTGCAATCACATGCACAGTCTTTCATGTGGGCCACTTGTAAATAGAGCCAATGTCATGGCTTCTGTCCATTCATAGAGCCTGAAAGGTGTCAAGATCTTCTAGTCTGACTTCCTGACTGTCACAAGCTCCTTCAAGACATTAGGAATCTACAGGTCCCAGTAAAGCAAGGCTTTCATAGGTACACCCTCTGGAATACATTTAGCATTTATTTAAAGATATAATGGGTAAACTCATACTGTCTATATCTAGTGACCAAAGGGAATTCCAGTCAGAGCTGCAGTCAAATGCAAAAGGTGCAGAGAATACTTCATCTCATGTGCAAACTTTTTCTAGCCTACCCTTACATGATCTCAGTATCAAATGGCTAATGATACTTGAGGTAAATCCCAAGGGAATCAAGGGAATAAATTGTTTGCTACAACAGTTATTCTATTTTTCTTTTTTCTTTTCTTACAGATTAAAGGAGATTTCAGTATTTAGCTTTAGGTAAAATATTATTTTCAACCTATCTTCAGCCTTCTTTCAGTCATTTTGGGAAATGAAGTGGACATCTTTGTGTCAGCACAAGATAAGTTGCTCAATCCTTGAAACATTTGAGCTGTGTGGGTTAGATTGGTGTGGAGTAATCTGTCATTTTGAAGATAGCTTCCTGATCAGCCTCACTTGCTACATAGGTTCACAGAATGGTAGAGGTGTGTGTAAACTAGATTACTTATGGAGAAATTAATGTTGGAGGTTCACTCCAGTTGCATGTGAAGTATTCTCTAGCTCATTTTGGGGACATCAGGTTCAAAATTCTCCTTCAGACAGCTTCAAAACACATGCATATTTGGATATTTGATCCAGAAAATCTTAAATCTAGTCAAAAGAAAAATGCTGGAACACTGTATCATAGAGGTATTGGCATCAGCAAGAACTACTTTGATATAATGAGCCAATATGGTTGTCCCACATTACCCATGATCGCATTTGTGGGTCTTTTATAAATCTTCTTCATCTTTCAGGATCCTTTTTGATCCTAGAATGCAAGGCCAAGGACAAAATACAGACATACTCTGTATGTCAAACCAGGATCAGTTACACTTGTACAAAATTTTTTAATTTATTATTATTATTTATTTTTTATGTTGTTTTGATTTTATTTATGTATTTAGTTTTCAAATTTAACAGTGAGAAATTATTCCATAATTTCATATAGAAAAAAGCAAGAACATCAGAATTGTATTGCACATTCTTGTACTCATCTTCCTAAACCTAGTTCTTTCTCTTTCTTTCATACATAACACAGTCCTATTAATTATACTTGTATTCCAGAAGAAGAATATTTATCCCTGGAAGGCTACTAAAATTTACTTCTGTTTAAAAATATCACACATTGAGAAAGTTAACATCATCAGACAGCCCGAGTGACCTGCTTATGTATGGACTAAAACCTACATAAGGAATAAATTGCATTTAAAATTAAAAATGCCCAAAGAGCATTATCATTCTTGTTTGCAGCACCAGAACATAATCATCAATCTTTGTCAGGAAATCATAGCACACTGATCTTAATATTGTCCTTGTAAAACAGAAATCTGAACTCTGCAGTGCTAAAAGTGCTGGATCTCTCATCTTCATTGTCTTTCTACACACTCTAGTCTGTGTTTTGTAATTTTATTATTATTTATTATTTATTTTAGATTTTTATTTACCTGAGATCTGCACTTCATTCTTTTTCCTGGGCCACCCCTGTGTGCCTCAGTTTGGCTGATGGCAAGAAGTGAAGAAAATTCTATATTCAGGGACATGAGATTATTTTCTTCCCTGTATGATCACAAGAACAATTATGCTTTAAATTCTTTGTTTCTTGGATACTTGCAAGATGAATTTAAATGGATAAAATATAACTGGAATCCATGAGCTTGTTCAATTTTGCTTTATCCTTCTTTCTCTTGTCACTTGAATCAAAATTCCTGAAAATAATCAATCTTATGGAATACCTAGGTTAGGTTGTGTTTGGATTTGCTTTTTCATGGAAGTCTTCTGGTTTTCCATGTCCTTACTAACAACAATAACTGAAAGTGACACTGGATCATTTCTTTCCAAGTCTATAATATAGCAATGACTTTTAATTACAGTCAGCCATTCCTAAATACGTGGCTTCCTTACTGTGTGCTTTCCGACAAAAGCAAATTGTGTCTTTCATGACAATGCATTCTTTTATATGACTCTATTTTCACTTGGCTTGTAAATATTACTTGCAGCACAAAAGATCCTATGGTCCTATTTCAGCAAGATGCTTGTATTAGGTGTGTGGTAGTTATCAAATAAATTGATGGTATTTCACAGAACAAGGCTGCATGCTCATGCATACTTAAATGTGTTACTGAATTAGGGCCTCAGACAAGGTCATGCTTAAAAGATTTTCCATTGTAACCTAAATTGTTGATAAACACAATGGTGAAGGTGGAATGTGACTCAGTGAACAGCCATTTGGGCAGATAACTTGAATGCTTAGAAAGAGGAAACGTGGATCTAATAAGTTTGTTTATTTAAAGCTCTTCTTATGTCTCTTCTGTTTCTGATTCATGTGGAGGAATATGAGCTTTGAACAAATAGCTCAGAGGTGATGGTATTCTTGGTATACACCATGAACTCCATGGACACAAGTGAAGTCTCTGTACCTGTATTCCTCTAGTTTGTGGGTCTGTGTGAGAAGAGCACATGGCTAAGCGGTAGCCTGACACCTATTGTAATGAGATTTGTTGAAGGAATAATGCAACTGTACCAACTAAACATGCCGACATATAAGTTATAAGCAGAAAGCTTATGGAGTAAAACTGTGGAATCTTTTCCCACACATTTTTCTTAAGTATTAAGAAGACTCGGTAGCTGACGGTAAGGCAATTGGTCATTAGTCTAAAGGCAAAGTTTATTTTGAAAAAAAAGGAGAAAATGTTGTTTTTTTTAGAAAACTGTTTTGCTTATTTTAAACTTGTTACTTGACAATTGCATTTGTTTTTTGGATATTTTCTTCTTGTTCCTTATCAAGTCTTAACTAATCCCTGCAGTTTTATCTCTTGACTAGAGTCTATAAGACATAATGATGCTAACATGTGCTGAGTATTTACTAAGTATATTTATTTACCTATGAACAGAAAAGAAAACAATATTGTATTCCTATGCTTTACTCTGAGCAGAGTATTCTGATTTTGCCCATATTAGTTTGTAGGACATAATTATATTAAATATTCAAATATTCCTGCATTAGCCTGACTAGGAAATGCAATATTTATTGCGCTGTAAGAAGAAACAAGTATTACTATCTGTAACACACAAAGTGGTTCTAATCCTTGTGCTCTACTCAAGACACAATTTATTGCACTCTTGGCACTCTTGATAAAACTGTATACATGTTACAGTCCTGCTTAGAAACAGATTACTATGACTAAGGCTGATTACTTTAGAAAACTTATTTTTTTGCTATTTCTTTGGTGCAAATGAAGTCTCAAATGTGCTGTCATTGTTGGTGTGAATCTAGAGGAGTTTAGTTTGTTTAGCTTTAGTGGTAAATACAGCTTTATGAACTCTCTTTTTCTCTCTTGAAAAGAGAAGTTGGGTCATGAGTAGAATTATAGGCCCACTGTGGTATTTCTACATGGACCCAAACTGAAATACATGGACAGTATCATCGATATTGATGGAGAATTTCTGTTCTTAAAGATAAGTAACTGTTTGAGTTTCAGTGACCTTGGCTACTTTTGATAAATCATGAGGAGCTGTGCTTATCCATGCCTCCAGATTAAAAGGGTATTTCCATATTCCACATATAAAGATGATATGGGGTGTAGCACCATTGTTTGAATGAGAATATGAACTGCTGGCAGGTGTCATGTTGGTGTGTTTCCTCCTTTCACTGCTGGTCCTTCTCTGGCTGCCCAAAGCAGGGCCTTCCTGTAGAGCAAGAAGGGAGCACAGTCCTGCTCTTGTGCTGGCCACTCTTACCCCTGGAAAGGAGGGCAGTAGGGATTTGGAGCTACACACAGCCAAATGGACAGTCAAGATCAATAAAGCAAAAAATGTTGAGATAAAGGAACCAAATGTTGAATCATAGGAAACCAGAAGGCAACCCTGAGCAGAGCACCATCCTGAAGGCATCTCATGAACCAGTAGATAATGCCCATCAGGGCTCAACCAGGGCAGCACAGGGCAAAGCAACAAAAATGAGCTACGCAGTGGCTGGAAAACTTCCTCTTCCCAGCGCTGCCCCAACCAGCTCAGCTGCAGCCATGGGCAGGTCAAGCAGGAGCCTCCACTATGAGGTACCAGATGCTGGGCCAGAGGACACTTTGGTCTGATCCAGGGTAAGTGTCCCTCTTTCTGTACCATGTGCAGTCCTGTAAGACCACCATCTAAGCTACCAAGAGTGCAGTGTGCAGTGCATAGTTAGCTGCTTTCAAACACCCTCCACAAAATTCTCCCTGGTGCTATTAAGGAGAGTAGAACCTATAACTTTGTAGGACCCAGAGAGTTATTTTCAATGTATATCCTGAATGGAAGATTAAAGTCTTTGCTTTGAGCTGCAGAAACACGAGTTTGTATCTCATTCTGAACATCTGTGAAAAGCCAACGAAGCCACAGATGGGATACTTGCACACAAGGCAACAAAGTGAAGGCAGGTGGATGTCAGCTCTATACAATACCCTTTTGTGTGCTGTTTGGCACAGACATTGCTATGATAGCTTCAAGAAATGGAGGTGGCCAAGTCTAAACTTACAGGAGGCATCTAAATGTGGGGAAGTTGTGAATTGACATCACAATTAGTAGCAATAGTAACAAGCTCTTTGTGGAAAAAAAAAAAATATATATATATATAATCATAAAAAAATATTCTAGCCTTTTTTACCTCTATCCTGTCACATCTAATCTGCACCAAAGGTTAGTTATCCAAAAGGAAAGCTAAAAATGGCGGAAGTTTTGCAAGCATTAGCAATACAGAACACCATAACTTTTAAGGATGATCAGTTCCAGCAATGCTTCCCTGAAGGCAAAGTACTAGTGGCTGTTTGTTGTTTTTGTTTCATTTTGTTTTCCTTAACTATGCTAATAAAATAATGATTCAGATATACATTATATATATATGTAATTTTAAATGAAGGTAAAATACATATACATTTACCTGGGGAAAAAAAAAATGAGGTTCTAAATGTTAAGTAGGAGAGACAAAGTTTAAATGCAGGTTGCCTTCTATAGCTTTTGCTGGAATAGCTGAGACCTCCCAGAGTGAAAGAGTTAGTTAAATATTAGCCATTCAGGTATTAAGGACAGTTTAAAAATATCCTGACTGTAATAACCAATGAAGCAAGAGCACGTTTCATCTATATCAGTTGACAAGTTGCGTAACATATGTTAAAGCTGAATATAAAGCCAGTGCTTCACTTTCATAAGTATCTGGAATCACCACTTTTTAATTAAAGGCTTATCTGTTAAACGACTTGCTCTGAATACTTTTCTCAGTTTCAGGGTATTTTGTTTCTCACATGGTAAAGATATACATAATTTCCCTCTTTTTCTATACCAGTTCTATTTGAAAATGTTAAGTTCTTGTTAAAAGACTAGACTGTTCTCTTTATAGAGCTACAGATTCCTCTCCTATCTTGTTCTGTCAAGTGTGGAGAGAGGAGAGGAGAGGAGAGGAGAGGAGAGGAGAGGAGAGGAGAGGAGAGGAGAGGAGAGGAGAGGAGAGGAGAGGAGAGGAGAGGAGAGGAGAGGAGAGGAGAGGAGAGGAGAGGAGAGGAGAGGAGAGGAGAGGAAAAGAAAACTACTTGGTATAATTTTTGTCTTCCTTTCCTATGACATAATGTTCCTCAACTTTGTTCTTTCTTTGAACAAAAATTCACTGTCCACACAGTCACAAAGAAGAAAGGTGATCTCTGAAAACTTGTCATAAATTTGTAGGTGGGGAAATGAAATTTAACTTTTTGAGAATTAACTTCACAGAAAAATAAGCAAGTGGGAAACGTATGGGCCAGAGGTATATTTATTTAAGGAAGAGAAAAAATATGTCCCTGAACACGTACACTGACTCATAAAGACTCTGGTCAGTTGTCAGCTTCCTTGTCATTTTCTCATGAAAAATGAAATTTTTCAATGGAAACTGTCTCTGAACAAAGCTTATACACCCTGTTATGCTGTGAAGATTTGAATGAGCTAAACCTGATAAAATAAATTGTTCTACAGGACTTCATATACTATTTAACCTGAGCAGTTGGATTTTAGAGGTGGAAAGAGAGATTACATAATATAAGGCTCTTGGGAAAGGACCCATCCCTTCTGGATCAAATGTGTTTTAGGTTTGTATGAATATCATGAGAATTCATTTCCTATGTGAATTATTAGAAAAACAAACACACATCCACACAAAGGCTTTTCAGAGGATCAACGGTAAAAATAAGGAATAAGTTACTTTTTGTATGTTTAAACCACTTTTATGCTTAAAGTCTACTTTTCTTCTTTCTTTTTTATTTTTTTATTTTTATTTTCAATTTATTTTTTATTTTTATTGTTTTAGAACAAGTGGTCCCAAGAATGCTTCTTCTCTCTTTATTCTCTTTATGCTAATGCTAGTTCCACACAAATAACTTACTGTCTTTCTGCTTTACTTTTGATCTGAAGAAAGGCTTGTTTTACACCAAAAGCTGCTGACTTCCTTTCTCAGTAATCACAGTGGAGCAGGTGTTCCATCTTCCCACAGATTGCAGGTGTTCTCCTGGGTAGCTTTCTAAAACCATTTTGATGTGTCCCTGATTGATGTTCAGACAGCCAAAGTGAGTAATTTTGCAGTAGATTGTTTTTAACTGGTCTGTTACTATGTTGAGCTTATGTGGATAAACTTTTCAATACTGTTACTGGGCTTTACATTTTAGTAAGATTGCCAAAGGGCCTTATTTAAGGTATGGGCTCCAAACAATGTCAGTTGGAGCTTTTTCAGTAGCTTTAATGTGGCAGTACTTTATTCTGTCCACCTCTACAAAGAGAATTAAAGGAGTTTGAAGGTGTTAGTGATAAGTGGTATAGATTTAGTCTTTTCTGTTGAAGGTCCAGCAAGCTTGAAGGTGAAGCTGAGCAGAAAATATCCCTTTAACTGGTATTATTAGGAAACATTGTGAAGACAGTAATCTTATTTCTCATTTCTCATCTCTCATCTCTATTGTTCCACATATCTATAAAAGGGTATACACTTACCATGCACTGATTACAGTTGCATAGGGGCCAGTATGAAGCATACATCTCAACACACAAGAAAAGATTAAAGCTTTTACAAAAGAACAATTTAACAGCGCTCGTGAAGACCTGGCCTGGGTAGTAAATCTTTATGAGAACAGAGGCACCTCCATGATAATAATAAAGTGATGATATTTACATGGCAACATAGATTAAAGAAATAATATATGACAGTATATGATGCAATGGGGTAGATAGATGCGTTTTGGGGGGATTGACATAAGTAGTTATAAATTCTGAACCTGTGAAGAAGGTTAAGAAAATCATAGAATTATAGAATGGTTTGGGTTGGAAGGGACATTCAAGACCATCAAATTCCACCCACCATGCTGTGGGCAGGGACACCTTCCACTAGACCTCAAAAGCCCCATCCAACCTGGCCTTAAACCAGAAGTTTAAGGTATGGGGCATCCACAACTTCTCTGAGCAACCTGTTCCAGTACCTTGCCACCTCCATTATGAAGAATTTCTTCCTTACATCTAATCTAAATGTACCTTTTTTTAGTTTAAAGCCATTCCCCCTTGTCTTATCACTATACTCCCTGACAAATCAAAAGACGTTTAGATGTAGAGCTTAGGGATATGGTTTAGTGGGGACTGCTAGCGTTAGGTTGGAGGTTGGACTCGATGACCTTGAGGTCTCTTCCAACCTAGAAATTCTGTGATTCTGTGTGATTCTGTGTGAAATATTCCCTCCCCAGCTTTCCTGTAGGCCCTCTTTAAGTACTGCAAGGTTGTTATAAGGTCTCCGTGGATCCTACTCTTCTTCAGGCTGAACAAAGTCAACTCCTTGTGTTATGCAGTCTGGCCAACTGACTTCTCTGTTCCTCTTCTCTCTTCTCCCTAGCAGTTCAAACTGCAGAAGATATAGTCTCAACTCCTCTCAAAGAATTTTAACCTGTTTCTCACTTCCCCCCAAATTCTCATACCTTTAAGGTTAACTGCAACTGAAACCTACTGGAGATCCACAACATAGGGTGTCTGTAGCTTATTTTGCTTCCTGACCTATTTGGGTAGGTGTTCTCTGATGAAACTAGTCTCTATGAACACACAAGGAAGAGCTAGCAGTGTCAACTTCTCATTAACTGTAAGGTGAGAAAAAAGTAGAACAGTCATCTGAAATGCTGGATGTGCAGAACAGGATGCAGTGGCTTTCTAGAGATCAGTTTACTGTCTCAGATTGTATTGTAGACAGCAGAGTTTAAAGGGCTTTTCAGCTGACCAGGACAGATGTCTGCTTTAGTGTGAGTGAAATTTCTCACAACACATTGTTAATTGTAAAGGAAGTTTAGAAACCCATTCATGTGCAGATAACTCGGCCCCCAGAATTTGGAACTGAATTACCCTCCCAGCACTTGTATGTTTTATAGGGTCCAATATAGAGCAAAACCACAGCCTTAGTTCTACTATAGCTGTTATAACAAGGTAATTTTAGAGTCCTCTTTATTACTACCTAGTCTCTTTTGCTGAAGTGAATATTTGGCTATTCAACCTGGGGTGAAAGAACTTCAAATGGAGATCCTGAGAGAAGCTGACCTCTCAACCATCTTCCATATTCTTCTTGAACAAACATGAAGCCTTCTATGATAGCCTGATGTTAAGAGAATTATGCCTACAACAGAGAAAGAAACTTAAGCTAGAGCCTTAGCATAACAGAAACAAATGAGGTGGTTGTCCTTCCTTTGGGAAATGTTCTAAGAGGAGTTTGATCTACTTGGCATGATATAAATTTGCTTGTTGGGCTGGGCCTGGCAGGACCAATATGTGGAAAGTAGGTATTATACTGCTAAGCACTGTAGCAAGAAAGAGAGTTTAGGGTATCTTGGATAGAACAGAACAAATGTGCTCCTTATCCTCCATATTTTTTCAGCTGGAAAAACCATCATTTGGACAGATTGAAAGGGAGCTGGGATGATGAAAAAGGGCTAGTTCTTCATTGTTTTTGTGGACTTTCTTAGTCTAAATTAAGTAGCTAATAGAGTAGAATTTTGTGCATGTGTTTTTCATGTTTGTGTGTTTTTGTTTGTTTTTGTTTGCTTTTTGTTTAGTTGGTTAATGGAGGTTTTTTTTTGGCAAGTGGTGTTTGTTTTCTTAATTAGTCAAAGAAAGTGCAATATTGTCAAAAGCTGCCAAATCACAGAGATATATGACTATTAAAATGGAAGAATCTACTATCAATCTAGGTAATGCTTTTCACAGTGCACTGAGCAGAAGCAGACTTGATACATATGAGAAACACGCAGACTTTCCTCTCACTCATAAAGTTAAATCCATCTTTCCAGTGCTGAGCTTCACAGCAGGCTGGATGAAGGTCAATGGTAACGCCAACATGTCTGCCACATGTTGGAACAAATTTTTTCTCATCAGACCATCAGGTTCTATAAATAGCAGTTTGCCATCACTGACTTTCTTAAATTAAACCAACATACCTACAAGGCTGGGGGCTAGCTGTCTATGTTCAAGTTATTAATGAATCTTCAGTGGAAAAAGAGATATATACATATATTTTAAATATCTCTTTTGTATATAAATGCTATTGGGAGGCAGAGCTGATTATCTGTAAGGTAAGTATCTCACTCCTGCTATCAGCATTTTTACCTCCATTGTCCTCTGCAATGAGATTGTGTGTAGTGTAGGAAGCTATGTTTCCTCCAGAGTTTGTAAGAGACATGCATAAGTAATAGTGAAGTACAGAAATCCCAGCCTGTGACTCTTAACTGCTAGTTCTGTTACAGCTGAAGTACCAGTCATTTTTATCTTTCTGTACTCCAAAGGGTTATTTCGGGTTTCCACTGGTGTAGAGAGAATCTGGGTCACAGCTCAACCATCTGTCTGTACATGACTTTTCCTCAGAAATGCTTTCAGTCCCATTTTAGTCTCTACCTGTGATCTGAAAAGAAACTAGAGCTGGCTAGGATATTTTCCACAAAGCATGTTTTCATTCAAAAATGGTTATGAGTTGAAACTGAAACCTTTTGTGGCAGTTTGTTTTGACAAATTGTTTATTGAGGTTATATATGAGGTTTCTTTCCAAAACTGGCTAGTCCGCAGTAGCCTAGTGGTTAGAGTACTTCCTTGAGACCAGGGAGACTTAATGTCAGATCTCTGCCTTATGTGATTTGAAGCCAAGACAAGACCTCAAGTTAGATGAGGAGGCTTGATAAGCTATTTTCATTCACATGGAAAAGTTATGTCTTGGTGGAAAGGGTTATGTTCCATGACTGTGACATTTTGTACAACCAGTCCCCAGTACAGCCTTGTAGTACAGCAATAAATTCCCACTGTTGAGAATTTGGCAGCAAGAAAATGGAGCAAAATAAAATAAAATAAAATCTAGTTCCTTCTGCTCTTCCCCTGGGACAGAGTAGCCTATGGGTGTTGCTTCATGCTTATTGCAAGTTAAGGCTAAAGGTTAAATATCTTGGTTTCTTCTAGCAAGATAAAGGTCAAACAACAGGTTACAGAATTTGGAAACAGGTTTACATAGTAAAATCAATAGACCCTTAACTCTATTCCAAGCCATTGGTTCCTGAGCTCTCTCAGGGGTGCTGTTCACATCTAAAATTGGGGTGGGCTGTGTTCTCATTATTCTCTCCAGGTGGACAGGGCTTCTCAGAAACAAACTTTGCTTTGGTTCAAGGCTCCATGTTATTATTCTGTTTTGACAGCACAATACTGACAGAAGTTGTCTGTGAGGGCTTTTTGTTTGTTTGTTTGTTTGTTTGAAATGTTTTAAAATGTCTTGTTTACCTACTGATAAACAGATCTCCTGTTCTAATGGATGTGGCTTTGTTCATTTGGAATCTGCAGCTGCTACTGGAATGTTCATAAATTTGTTTGAAAAGGGATGTCCAAATTCCCAAATACTCCAAAGTATTATTTCAAAACTTCTGTTAACTCTGTTTCCTAGTAGACTCAAACACAGTAATAAATTTGCCCTACAGCCTTTGTCAAACTAAAGATTTCTTTTGTATTTCTGCAGCAGTTTATATTCTAGTTCACCCCTCCATAACTGCATGATTTGTAACATGAATCTTGTCATACTTTGATAATAACATGTAATTTGCCATATAATAGAAACTCAATTCTCAGATGAGCATCTCCAACTTGCTTCACAATTGAAATTACATTAAAGACTTCCACAGGACCTCCACATAGCTTGTCAAGGTGAGATAGATGACTGCCTTTACAGTTAGAATGTCATTGTTTTCCTTTTTTACAGAAATAATATCAGCACTAGCATTCAGTTAACCTCAGTAATGGACAGACATTCCTCCAATATTTCCTTAGGCTTGTCTGCCTGAGGTGAGTTAGTGCTCCTTTCCAAGCAAGTCTGAAGATCACAATTGCCTGGCAGTTTTGCAAAAGCGGTATTGACTTTGCATTGCCTGTCTTAAAATTACATCCCATTTTATATAGCGGGATTTTATCTTCTATTTCAGTCTCTTGAGACATTTGGCAAGCTTATCTTTTAATCCTTGGAAAAGCAGGATTTTGCAGTGTTTCCTTTCTGATGTTAATTCCTGGTGCTTTGGAAGGAAGTGTCAAAATCCCTGCAAAGGGACAACTCTATTGTAACTTGCCCAAAGGAAATTTTCGTTCTAACATGAGGCAGTAAATCCCTGGCATGTGTCCCAAAACATGAGGATTATATCTCTTACAAGCATGGCATTATCTAAAATCACTATAGATATAAGCGTTGGGTCATATGAACATGTAATCCTCTGTGTAAGACTTTGCGTTTGGGTAAG
Source organism: Netta rufina (assembly GCF_964035555.1). NCBI lineage: Eukaryota > Metazoa > Chordata > Aves > Anseriformes > Anatidae > Netta > Netta rufina. The sequence continues at coordinate 107,191,105 of NC_140125.1, read as the reverse complement.
GCCACCGAAAGACGACTGTGATGGCCTGAAACCAAAGACCAAAATCATGCTGAGACCAAGAGGATTCCGGAACTGTGGGAAACAGGGGTTTTAAGGTGATTATGAACTGAAATAAACTTTGAAGTAGAAGGAACTTAGATATAATTTTTATGTACTATAAGGGCAGTCATAGTTCCCTTAGAGCTGCTGCTGTTAACCTAGCAAAAGAATGGCTGTGGGCAGACCATGGGTTCACCCAAGTCAGTTCCCGGGTTCAGTTCCCTTGACTGTGGTCAGGTCTGGGAGACTGAGAGGTAAGTATATAAGAACAGGAAAATAATGTAGTCATGCTTCCCTAATTTTCTTTTTCCTTGTGCAGCAAGAAATTTCCACAACATAACCATGAGTTTGATGGGAGGCCTCCACTTAAGAATGTTATCTGAAATATGAAATTCTAAAGGAAACTTCAGAATTCTGTGTGTATATATGTTTTGAGATGGTGAGGGTTTTTGTTTAGTTTCTATTTAAAATTTCCACTCCTAATGGCAGAATAAATATTTTATTTTGCTTTTATTTGACCAACCTGTGAAGTAGTTGGCTGTTAATGAAAAGCCCTGGTATATCATGCTTTTAGACAAATGGTCAGTTTAAATTTGGCTTAGTGTGACATTTTGCTTTAGATTTGACTTTAGCCTACATATATTACTGGCACTCTGGAGAAGCAGCATCAGGTAATGGAAGAAAAGGCAATCATATTTTTGTCTTTCTCCTCACAATTTCTATTTAAAAATATTCTAGTTTCAACCAATGACAGAAAGAGTAATAACTTTCTCAGCAAGTGTAAGCATCCTTAAGAAATATTAGCTACAGAATATACAGGAGATTTTTGTTACGTAGAAAATTGTGAGCTTTTTGTTTTTATTATGATATTTATGTAGCTTAGCAGGTAAGTCTTGGACTATTTGATTATTGCAGTTATATCTGAACATATCCATTCTATTTACCAGCAAGGGTTAAAAATGTCCCACCAAGACAATTTTGCTGCAAAAACAGAGCTTGAAGTAGAATAAACACCTGTCTAGCTTGTGGGGATGTTTTCTTCCTTCTTTGTAATTTGTGTTGGGGTCACAATACCTAAGCTATCTTGAAATAACCTGTGCTTGCTGTGCTGTGCTGAGGTGGTGGCCACAAGTGCAATGTGTGCCTATGTAAATCCTAGGTGGCCCTTTAGAGGACAAAACGTTAGCAGCTTCACCTTATAGTCTTGGACCCTATAGATCTGTAGATCTAACTTTTGCGACAGGAATATATATATATATATATATACACACACACACATAGATGCATATATGAAGTATATAAATATATATGAAGTATATAATATATATAGTATAAAAAATATATAAGCACAAAGTCCTGATTTGGCCTTACTTTCAGTATAAACCTGTTTATATGAATTAGAGCAGTCTGTAGTTTGGGATAACCTGAAAAGATTCCAGGCAAGACTGCAAAATGGTGCTAAAAAACTGTAAGACTCAGCAGAGGGTGGGGAAAGCTGTTCATATCATGCTGCTGATTTTTGCTTGATTGTCTTCCCACTGCTGCGATTTGAGGGTGAGGGTGTTACGTTGTGCCCATGCTTTGTGCATGCCCTAGCTGCTGTCAGCTCTGGACACGGTGCCCTGCGAGCACGTGGTCCCGTGTCCGGATGAGCGCAGCCATAACCTCATCCAAGAGGAAGGGGTGCAGTCGGATGTACGCGTCCCCTTGCCTGCAAATGGCTCTGCCGCCCTATTGTTCCCAGTGTCTCGGTGGAAGTGGATCAGGAAGCTTATCTAAGGCCATCCCCACCCTTTCATTGGAAGCAGTTTGAAAGAAATGTACCACGTTTCCCTCCGTCTTCCCTCCTCCCCTCCACTCTGATTTAGAGCTCGCAGCCCCAGTTGTTCCTACGGCACTCCACCTATGGCGTTAGCCATTTGATGTCAAGAAATCTCATTTTAATTCCTCAAGCACTATGTCTTTCCTTCACTCGTGGCTCATGACAGGTGCCCCTTTGTTCTTTGATTTGATATTATCTCAAATAGCCTTGGAACTTCAGCCAGGCTAAAAAACTTGCACTTGCAGCAAACTGCCAAAATTAGCATTTTTGCTAATTCCAGAGAAACGCAAAATTGCTGAAGCCCTGCCAGGAACCTGTCAAATTAATTTGCAGTGGGAGAAGTGGATTTGGGGTGAGGAAAAGGTTCAATTGAATATGGCACAGAAAATGGCCTTTATAGACTTTCCTATTCCTCCTTTTAAAGATAGAATCATGAATTTGAAAGTCAGGTGAAATAATTTAAGATAGACTTTTTTTCTGACATGCTTGAAAATCTTGCATTGTTCCTGAGATCACCTTCAAGTGACATTTCCCTTCTGTAAGGTACTAGGACATTTTTATTTTTATTTTTTTTCTATAAAGCACTTAAATTGCTCAATGCTGGTTTTTGCTATTTATTTATTTATTTAACTCAGTAATTTCATAGTGTTTCCTACAGCTTTATATTTTACGACTTTTCAACTGCATGGTTCTTCTGTATTCATTTGCCTGTGCTCTGAAGCTCAGTTTGTCTTTTTTTTTTTTTTTTTTTTTCTGTCTGCCTTGTTAAATATGTAGTTAAACAAGATTTCTTCCTCCTCTTAGTTTGAGTTTCTTGCCTCATCTGAAAAATGTATGCCCAGCTCTCATCTAGTTAACTCCCAGGCTATTGCTCAAGGCAGATATAAAAGTGTGTGAAGCCCTTGGTTTTACTTTCCAGTCCTCCGTCTTCGCAACATATCTGGAAACCACAAAAAAAGCATAGGGTTATATAAACAGTAGATGAGCCATTATAGGGTGGGTCAAATTTTACAACTGGAGTAGCTCAGGAGTGAACTCTTATGTGCTAGGAGCAAGGAAGAATTGAGGAGAGAATTGTATATCTGAGTCACAGCGTCACTCCCAGGGTAGTGTGATTCGTGCCCTACCTTTGCTGCAGGCATGAAGTTTCAACCCAATCCTTTATAATTTTAACTAGCAATATCATTCAATGTTCATTACTCATTTTGAGCAGATATATTATGTAAGTTTTAATTACCAATACCTTGCCATGGTATTCAAGAAGGCAGAAGTAAATTGTCATGCAAATACATGCACTAAACATGAATTAAACATTGATTAAACATTTTTAATGAGGGAAAAATAATATATATATTTTCTTAATAAAACTGCTTCCTTTTTTGTACATTGCTAGACTTCTGCAGTTCCCTATTACAATGCATGTCTTCCTGTGCTGTGTGTGGAGGTTAAGCTAGCAAATCACTGTATTATAGACAAGGCAAATGTTTAAAGTACAGGTGAGGAGTGGTGGGTAGAACTTCAAGCTGATGCTTGGGGAATAGAGGGGTTTGTGTTTTGGATAGGGCTTGCTTCTAACTGCAGTGGACTGCTAGGACCATTCAGTGAACTGCGGTAAAATCAGCTCTGGGTTCCAGTTCCCAATTTTCCTCTCACTTCATTGATTAGCTGCACTGCCAGAAGAAAAGTTGCAGAAACCAAGGATGAAGCTATAGACAACATACTGTCTGTCACAGGGTGGACTTCTCTCATACTTTGTGAATCAATCTTGAAATTAAAAAGGAAATAAATAAGAACCTTAACTTCAAGTATGTATTTTAGCTGAATATGTAACTATTGCCTGACATTTTTTTTTATTTCAGGGTACAAAGGCTGGACAGCCACTCCCTCTCTGATGTTAGTGTGCAAACAACCCGATCTAACTTTGAAGGCAACCATGCTTTGAGCAGGAGGTTGGACTAGGTGACCTCCAGAGGCCTCTTCCAACCTATTTTTTTTTCATGACTTTACCAGCCTTTACAGAAATTCTTTCATCTGACACCCTGACACAGTAATGTGAACATCCCCCACCACCCTGCAGAAACCTTTTTTTTTTTTTTTTTTCTTTTAACCCACTCAGGCTTCAGTTCTGGCTCCACACAGGCTGGAGTCCAGGTGATGTACCTTTGTGGCAGAGTCACAGAGACTGCTGTGGTTCCCCAGCATCCTGTGCTTGCTATAGACTCCGATTTCTCAGCTCAGGATGGCCTTTGCTTGGCCCTGGCAGAGAGCTTAGTAATATGATTTTTGCTGTATTACCTGAATACTCAAAAACAGTGCTCGTTTGAACTGGGATCTGGCATAGAGGATAAATAAGCTATGTCCCTCTTTGCTAGTGCATCAGTGAAGATGATCTTGGTGTAAATGCAAGCAGGATGAAAAGTCAGGTTATGGGCATTTTGAGACTTTTGATAGGCATTGAGAACATCTTATTTATATAGAATTAAGTCCTTGCTCCAGAGACTTCTCTGTTAAGTGAATATAAACTTAAATATGAGGCTTCAATTTTATCGGGTTAATATTTTTGGTGTTTCCCCAGATCCCTGATATGTTCCTCTGCTTGTTTCCTAAAAGGACTGTATTTATGAGCCGAATTTCCCAAAATATGGCAATGGAACCACTAACACTCACATTAGCTGGTGTGCCCCAAGCCATATTTTGGCCCATAAACTCTCTGTGATATCACCTTCTTTCTTTATTGGAGACATACATAAGTTGAAACAGTACACTAAATAAGTTTGTCCAGAAGAAATTCTAGAGAAGATGAAGGGGGAGAAAGAAACTTGCTTCAGCAAGACCTAAAGTCTGATTTTTTTATTTTTTATTTTTTAAAGAGTAGCTAAACTTAAAGTATAATTTTGTGTCTGAGTAGTTCTCAGCTAGGATTTATTTGCTGTGCAATGGATACAGTGCTCCCAGAATGACCCTGCTTAGTTGGGTAAATTCCTCAGGGCTGGTTTCGATGCTGGCCTGGGGAGCTGGCAGCCCAGCCCTTGCTGTTCCTGTTAGTTATTGACTTCAGCCACCTGCTTCTGGGCTTTCTTTCCCCTTGCAAAGGCTTTGGGCAGCTTCTACCTTTCATTCACTCATTTACCTGCCTTTACCTGTAAGCTGACTCCCTGCTTCTCACTCAGTATCTATGCAGCTTGGAGGAGTCTCATGTCCAGCATCCTGCACCCTACCTTTTGGCCACAAATGCATATAGAGTTTGTAGGATCTCTCATTTATAAATGATGAATTCCTATTTTTTTTCCTTTTTTTTTTTAATTATTTTTATTTTTATTTTTTTCCCTCATAGGTTAAATAACCTTCATAGTTTTTATATGATATAACACCAACTTTTACAACATTGACAGGACTAAGGGTTGTGATTAGTAATTTACACTGCTGCAGCCTTTAGTGTGTTCTTGGCATTTTTTGGCAACTGCATGTGATTTTTTTAGACTCGTTGGTCTAGGTGACAGACTCCGGAAGAAAAAAACATACTTTGCTTGGATGGCCTCCGAAGATGCAATGTTTTCACTTCTCTAAACAGCTGTTGCCTTTGGGGAATTCTTTTATCATAGGGATGTTACAAATTTTAAATCAGCATCTTCCCATCTACACCCCCTGCCCTCTGCTAAAAAATAAATACAAAATAAAAATCAGTTAGAGGAGAAGCAATTATTTAGCACTCAATCTGTTGCATTGCTGTAATAATAATAATGGTGTTTGGTTTGGCACATAAGAAATACCTTATCTTGTGCAGTTATTGAAGTTTTAATTTTACTGTTTTCACTCTCTTTACTTTTGCATGAAAAGGAAATCCAGAAAGCTAACAAAGCTTGGAGAATTCTTGCAGCCTAATAATAAATGTATGTGTCTGTGGTAAAGTACTGTTTGAAATTCTGTAGACTGAAAAATATTCAGAACATTTGTTACTCAAAAGCAGCAATGAAACTTTTCCTTTGTTGACTTAATAAGAATTCTTTGCAGAATTTTATTAGCAAAATTTAATTAGCATCACTTACTGGTAAGGAAATTGTCTTTCTCTTCTTCTCCAAAGTAGATTTCCCAAGACATCCAAACAATATGATCTGGACAGAGTCAAAATGGTCAGACTAGCTGCTATGAATTGGCTGATTCAGGTCACAGCAGAGAAAAGGGGAATCCAAGACTCCTAAAATTAATACGATTTTTAATGAATTGCTTGATACTGAGAAAAAAAAAAAAAAAAAGGAAAAAAAGGTTGATTCATTTGAGCATCAATCAGCACAGTGTTCAAACTCAAAATAATGACATATACTGACTGGAATAATAGTTGGAAAAATACCTGAGATAATCCATGTTTGTTTTTTTTTTTCAGGAGTGTACCAGTGGTGGTGAACTTACTGAAATGTCAAAACTAAACCAAGCAAAACTTTCCACTTCAAGAACTTGAATCATGACCTTCCTTACTGAAGTATAAAGTTTAAAAGTGAAGAGTGACTTCCGTTTGTAACTCACTGCTATGATGCCACTGCTGCTTTTATTTTCAGTGTAGTCAGATTCCAAAGACTGGAGTTCTTTTGCTTTTGTGCAGTACAGTTAATTTCTTTCTTGAAACAGGCATAGAAGAAACCAGAGATTTAAATCTCCTCTTTCCTGCTGAAGCTAAATCACTCAGATGAATCTAAATGGGAGTACCATGTGTAAATAAGGAGAATAAAATCCTATACTGGATTATTAATGTAACTGGGTCATCACCTGTTGAGGCGATCCAGGGGCATGTTTTTTTCATGGCCATTAACTCAGATCTCATACAACTTCCCATTCCATTTCCTGCTCTGTCCAGCCTCTGGTAATAACGTGACTATGCCTGGAAAGTTTGAGAAAAATGCTGCCTTTTTGGAGAATCACAATAGCATACAGAGGGAGTCGATTATCCTCGGACAGGCACCATTCAAATTCCCAGTAGCACCAGAAGTGCCAAGAAAACCCCAGAAAGTTCAGCAGCTTTGTTTGGCTTGGAAAAACACTCAGAAATTTGGCTTTTAATTTCTTCATGATCCCTACAGTATGCTTCATCCTAGCTGGAGCCTGACTGAAGTCACATTGTTTCCTAGATCAAATATACCATTGGAGCTGTATGCAAGCATGGGACTTCTAAATGCATTATGGGCCTGGGCTTCAGTCATGAGGAGCTTTTCTACTGACTTCAAGGTTTTAGTTTAGACTGTGTTTGGATTATGAGTGTCTGCCAAGTTAAAGTACAGTTCTCACAAGGTTTCCAGATCATCCTGTTACTAGGTGGGCAACTCCTCCCCCGAAAAAAGAAGAGCCTTTGGAATTTGATTGGCCTTCTGGACTGGAAGCAGAAGTAATCAAATGGAAAGAAAAGCTTGGAGAGGAGAAGGGATATACATCTCAAGGCTGTGAACAGAGCCAGTTTCAGCTGACTACTGGCAAAATTCCACATCCTTCTTTTCTATAGACAGGTTTATTGAATCCCATATGTTAGGCTCTGCTTCAGTTCCAGATTTGTCTGCTTTCATTGTTTTGAATGCATCTGTCCTGTTAGTGTTTTGTCTTGGGAATTAAGAGGCATTAACATTGCATCCAGTTATTTCTGTGATTTCTCACTCTCAGAACATGACAAACTCACTACAAAGGTTTTTCTGTCTTGCATGTGCATATCAAATGTGTGGAAGCCAAAGCAAAGAAGCAAAGAGGTAGTGCATGTCCAGAAAGGACTTCTTGGCTTCCATTAGTGCTTATGACTTTTCAGAATGAAAGATTATTGAATGTTTCCCAAAGCAGCAGCTGTACAAATGAGACTTGCATTGGGAGGAGGAAATATATGCACTAATCCTTGAACTGGTGATCCATGCCTAAATATCCTGGGGACAAGTTGAAAACTCAAAGGGAAATACCTGTTAGCTTTCAGGATCATTGGTATGCTAAAATCTCCCCAAGGTTTCCAAAGCTTCTCTATTTTCCTATTAGTTTGGTTTGTGAAGTCTATTTGTTGCCCTGAGGCAAGTATGCTCCTAACGCTTTATATACTTCCAATAGGCATAAATTAATCTTTGACTTCAGTAGTACCCTACAAAGTCTATGGATCATCAAGCCCTGGAAGTTAAAATATTTTTGTATGTTAAGATTCTTTGACTCCCCCCCCTCACCTCCTCCCTTGTCATGTTAAACTATTCCTGAAAATTCACAGCCTCTGATAAGTATATAATAAAACTTGGTGAGAGATGATGAAGGGTAGAAATTAGACACAGTTTCTTCATTGTCAGCATTATGCAAGCCAGATTTGGAGCTCTTCTCAAACATCTGCCAGTGCTTTTTCATCACAGACTCAAGGGAATGCCAGGAGCACTGAGCCCTCTCAGACCTGCCTGAGCATCATTTGCATGATCTTTTATCTAGATCCATGGAGTATGTGCAGCTACCTAATCTCCTTCCAATTATCATCGAGTAATACAGCATCTGATCACATGGCCTTTAGGCCTATATCCTACCATCCAAAATAGTGTCTATAAATAGGTCCTAATTTTGTGTCCTTCAATCCTGTACATTCTGCTGAAGTGCAGAACCACTATTAGCTGATGCACACAGTTGATTCACCATCAGGTGGTCTATCATATTTATACTCTTGAATTATGAATGAAACTTAAATTCTTGTAATTAAACATATAATTAGAAAATTACTCAGAAGAATTGACTTCACATCTGCATAATGAAATTAATTTCAGTATTGTACTCCCCCCACATATACAGATCCCATAGCAAGATCAGAAAGTGACCAAATGCTGTGTAAGAGAAGGGTGCACATGCAGACTTACAGAAGGGGAAGAAGGCAACTGCACTTTACCTTCCAGATTAGCACATCTTGAGTTTAGAGTGCTCATTACAGCTTTCAAGTACCAGTGTAAAACCCCAGGTTACTCTCAAGCAGACATTGTCCTGAAGGATTTTATATGAGTCTTATTTGAAGTCCATAGAAATTTTCCATGAACACCAGAAAAATTGAACTTAACTATAATACAATACAAGGTCTTGTGTTGGTCTTATGTTTGTATTTCCCTTTGAATCATCTTAGTGAAAACTCTAATAACAAGAGCATAAAAAATAATTCATGTTGCCATCAGAAATTATTTTGTCCATCATCTTTTCATTTCCACCCTCTTTTTGACATTGCTGTGACTCTAAGTGTTGCTAACACATAAACAGATCCTACTGTGTTAGTTTTGAAGCCTCACTTTTGCCTATTACCTCTTTCTGAAGTTATGTTCCGTCTCCCTCCTACACAACACTTTACATGTCCACTAACCATAGGCAAGCCTCTGCTATTCCATTCCCTTCCATCACTTGGCTGTTTGTGTCTTTTCCCCTTCCTCCATACCTTGAATCTGTGAAAGAATATCTGAGCAGCTGGGACAACTCCATCACTGATGAGAAAGAAGCATCTCTGAGGGATCACGTGGGAGCAGATGATCTTGTCAGGTGAATTGCTCAAGTCCCTTCTAGTCCCATTTCTTTATGTTTTGGTGAAGCTTGGAGCATTCAGTGGATGCTTTAAGGATCAAGCTGACATATATATATATATATATATATATATATATATATATATATATATATATATATGTAACCGTATATAACCTTATTTTATGAAAGAAAGTGAACACACTAATTAAAGGTGGTCAAAGACACCAGTTGTAAAATATGGAGTGTCGCTTCTGATTGGTAAGTTTGTTAATGTAACACTAGAGCTCTAAGATCAGAGGTCCAGTAGTTGTTTCTTCATATTTAAATTAATGAACAAGAATTTTGTAAATAACATCAATATTGGTTGAGATGCTTGGTAATTATTGTCCTATATGATTGGATCTACAAATTACGTAGATTTTATAGTGGATCTGAAAATTATTGTACAGCTGCAATGGTCATAAGTAAATACTGTGATTTACAGGTTTTGCAGTTGCTCACGCATGGACCGAATGCTTTAAATAAAAGTACTGTGCTTGTGTCATTTTTTAAATTGATTATTCGTATCAAAGACGTATAATGGCAACATTTGATAGTATTTGATGATATTATTATAAACAAACTTTTCTATCAGGCGGAGAGTACAAAGTATTTTTGCCATAAATATAGCCAAATACTAATTTTTGTTCTGTTACTTTAATTGCTCAGTATCTCTCCAAAATTAAACTTTGGCTGGCTGCCAGTTGCCCACCAAGCCACACTCTTTATTAACTCTCCTCAGCAGGATAGGAGAGAAAATAAGATGAAAAAAAGCTCACAGATCAAGATAAGGACAGGGAGATTGCTCACCAATTACTGTCACAGACAAAGCAGACTCAGCTTGGAGAAGACTGATTTAATTTATTACCAATTAATACTGGAGCAGCATGTGAGAACTTAAACAAAAAACACCTTTCCGTCACTGCCCCTTTTTTTCCAAGGCTCAACTGTGTCCTGGTTTCAGTTAGAACAGAATTAATTTTCTTCCTAGTAGCTGGTGGAATGCTGTGTTTTGGCTTAGGATGAGAAGAGTGCTGATAACACCCCGATGTTTTAATTGTTGCAGAGCAGTGCTTATACCAAGCCAAGGACACCTCAGACTTTTGCTCTGTCCTGCCAACAGGCAGACTGGGGGTGCAGTAAGAGCTGGGAGGGGACAGACCCAGGACAGGTGACCCGAACTAGCCAAAGGGGTATTCCATACCATCTGACGTCATGCTAAACAATATATAGGGGTGGCTAGCCGGGGGGAGGGGGCCGGACTGCTCGGGGTTAAGCTGGGCATCGGTCAGCGGGTGGTGAGCAATTGCATTGTGCATCACTTGTTTGTACATATTATTATTACTTTCCTATTATCACCATTGTATTATTATTATTATTATTATTGTTATTATTATTTTGTTATTATTATTTTCCTGTCTTATTAAACTGTCTTTATCTCAACTCACGGGCTTCACTTTCCATTTCTCTCCCCCGTCCCAGAGAGGGAGGGGGGAGGGTGAGCGAACGGCTGCGTGGTGTTTAGCTGCCAATTCTTCCATCTCCCCAATTCTTCCATCTCCTCCCCCTGAGCTGTGAAAATGTATGGAAAACAGGAATTTCAATCAGTCCCTAATACTTCTGTCTCTGCTGCTCCTTCAAGGTTACTCTCTTCCCATACTCCACGTGGGGTCCCTCCCACGGGATGCTGTCCTTCCCAAACTGATCCTGTGGGGACTGTCCACAGGCAGCAGCTCTTGAAGAACTGCTCCCACATGGCTCTCTACCACGGGGTCCATCCCCCAGCAGCAAACTGCTCCAGCACGGGTCCCCCACAGGCAGCAGATCCCCCCAGGCCCCCTGCTCCTGCATGGGCTCCTCTCCACGGGCTGCAGCTCCAGCCTGGGGCCTGCTCCTGTGGGGGCTCTCCATGGGCCGCAGCCTCCTCCAGGCCACATCCACCTGCTCCACCGGGGGCTCCTCCACGGGCTGCAGCGTGGAGATCTGCTCCATGTGGGACCCATGGGCTGCAGGGGGACAGCCTGCTCCACCAGGGACCTCTCCACAGGCTGCGGGGGAACTGCTGCTGTGTGCCTGGAGCACCTCCTGCCCTCCTTCTGCACTGACCTTGGGGGCTGCAGGGCTGCTTCTTTCACATGTTCTCACTCCTCTCTCCCAGCTGCAGTTGCACAGCACTTTTTTTCCCCTTACTTCAGTCTGCAGTCCCAGAGGCCCACCCAGCATCTCTCCGTGGCTCAGCTCTGGCCAACAGCAGGTTCTTCTGGGGCTGGCTGGAGCTGGCTCTGATCTGACACGGGGCAGCTGCTGCTGGACTCTGCTCATAGAGCAGACCCCTGTTACCAAATCCTTGCCACATAAACTCAGTACATGAACATATAGGAAAGCTGCATTTCTCCTCTTCCATTATTATCTGTAGATTCATCGAAGTATGAAAGTTTAAATGCATTTGGCTGTTTCTAGGCAACTTAGTATTCTATAAGTGGTTTTCGTTACTGATGTTGGCATTCCTTTTCTTTGTGTGATGAAGATAAGCTGCAGAGTATTTGTTTTGTATGTTATATGACACTCTGTACATTGCCTACCTGTAGTATTTTGTGTGTGTGTGTTCTAAAGAGGCATTATAAATTTTAGTCTTCTCCTCGTCTTCAAAAATTCATGTTGCCCTTGAATGCATCACTGGTTCCTACAGCTTACAGCATTATTTCATTGCTTGTCTGTTTTTGAAGTGATCAGAATGGATTTGTCAAACAAAAGATCCTAGAATATTTTAGGCTTTAATAATTCCCACTCTTTCTGACTTGCTGAAGGGTAAACCATATAACAATTAGGGGTGAGTATAAGAAAGACACCTAATAGTTAGGGCCTTTTCATAGATGAATGCACTTTAAGGACTCAGTAGTAATGAATATTGGTTATGTTTAGCTGTGTCTGGATTTCTTTGGTTCCATTCTCACTTTAAGAGAGAAAGCTAGGGTATGCTCAGTTCTGTCTCTCTTTTGCCCTTAAAATAGTATATGTTAACACTGAGGACAATGATGCTAAAAGATGGAGTTCTTTTGGAGGAAGCCCAGCATCCTTTGATTTTCCTCCTGCCTTGTAACCTGAACAGGAAATCAAAAACATGATGTTCTGTCTACTTTCTTCAGCACAAACAGCAGTAAAATTTTCTTTTTCCATGGCAGAAAATCTAATATGATAGGAAATTTCTGTAATTGTTTCTGGCCAATCAGAAAAACAATTTTGAATTTACACTTTTCTTAAAAAATATTTATACTTTAAAGGATCTTCTCCCCTAGACAGCTTGTAGCTTTTTCTGTGTGTGTGTGTTTTTTTTTAAGCTTTCCCTCTTTATCAAACCTGTTATATATATATATATATATATATATATAAAACAATCTCTAGAGTTGTTAGTTATTAAATTTGAAATTCAATTAAAATACCAAACTGCAATATTATTATAATGGCATAATGTACATTCATTATACATATAGGTATGAAAGATGCTTTAATGGAAATGAAGTATTTGATAATCAATGTATAACAAATATTGTGATCCCTCGAGTACCACCAGTTCTTATGAGATTCATTGGGGTGGAGATATCTCTTCTTCATTTAGCTCATCCTGCAATGTTTTGAGGATAATATACACTCTCTATAGAATGGATTATGGGGAGAGATATTTATATTTGTTGTTTCATATCTGATTAAGCTGCCCTGAGGAAGCTAATACTTTGCATGGCAACAAAATAAGTTTTAGTTGAGCAGGATTACAGAACTTTCAGGAGAGAGCTGTATCTTGTGTTACAGGAAGCTAAGCACGACACAGCCATTTGCTCACTCTTCACCCTCCGACTACGATGGGGGAGAGAATCAGAATTTAAAAAAAAAAAAAAAAAAAAAAAGTAAAAACTTGTGAGTTGAAATAAAGGGACTTTAATAGGAAAAGGAAGGGAAAATAATAATAATGATTATATATATATATATTACAAAGCAAGTGATGCACAATGCAATTGCTCACCACCCAGTGACTGATGCCCAGCCAGTCCCTCAGGAGCATTCCCCCAAGCAATGGTCTTCACCTGGCCAGCCTTCCAGTTCTGTTGCTGAGTGTGACATCATATGGAATGGGACATCCATCCATCCTGGCTGTGTCCCCTCCCAGCTCCTTGTGCACCCCAAGCCTCCTCATTGGCAGGGCAGCACAAGAAGCAGAAAAGTCTTTGGCTGTGTGTGAGTACTGCTCTGCAATAACTAAAACATTGGCGTTACCATCATTTTCTCCTAAATCCAAAATATGGCACATACCAGCCACTTGGAAGAGAGTTATTTCAACTGAAACCAGGACATGTTTACAGTTTCCCTGTTCTGCCTCTCTGCTTTCTCCGCAGGGCAAGTACCTGAAGCCTCATATGCGGAAGGATCCATACATAATCCATCCTTGGCTCTTTCCATCCTGATTCTGTCTCAACTGAAAGAACAATGTAGAACTGTTTCTGTAAAACAACAGAAAAACAAAACAAGCAACAAAGCCAACAAAAAATAATCTGCCTCTACACTGTTTTTCACATCATTATCTTTGTATTATGTTTCTTCTATAGATTTTTTGTATCAAGATGAGGTAATTGCTAAATCAAGGATAAGTGTACTGAATATTGGAGAACGGAAACTCCCAAGGAAAAGGAGTGAAGCAATGCCTGGTAGGATGGATATGAAAAGGTACTCTCCGGTGATGGAGAGGGGAAAAATGAACTCGGGAACAGTTGGAGATGGGAGAAAACCAAGAAAAGTAGAAGACTGAGAATTTAAAGAGATCTATTAGACAATCTTCCTAGTTTTTGTGCATCTCCCTGCTTGCTTCCTTCTCCTCTACCTCTTTAGCAGTAGTTAAAACAAAGAAAGCAAAACAAACCAACAAAAAACCACAATTGTTTGATTTGTAAGATTGTCTTGACTGTTAATCACAATTCTATTATTTTCGAAGCAGTACATACATGTTACTTTACTCTCGCTGAGGGGTGTCTAATATCAGAAATATTCCTATTGATATCGGTCACATTTTTCAGGAAGTGCAATTTTAGATAAGTACTTGTATTATTTCCACCTTTCTTGCATTATTTCATGGGACTCATTTCACAGGACTGCTTGCCCTACCTGTTAAAAGCTTACTTGCACTACGTGGCTCTATCGAACTCTCCTTGTGAATCCCTATTTATAACAACCTAAGTTTAGAAATATTTGTTCACATATTAGCAGAGGTATGACGTGAGAAGCTGTTTGCATTTCTGTATCAGCAGATTAGGCATCAGCTATTTTCTCTCATACATGGTGCAGTAAGCTGCAGTGTTGCAATACTTTATCAGAAAGAAAAGGAGATACACTGGGTGTGCAACTGGGACTGCATCCAAGAGATGAGAGTGCTGTTTTAGGCAGTCATACAGTGCACTTTTTGCTGACAAACAGGTGTCCCTTTATGTTCCAGCAGAATGTTTAAATTATTTTACAAGTTCTGTTCTGTATAAGAAGTACTGTGTAAGTATAAGAATGATCATAGAAAACATTTATTATATTTATTTTAATTAGCATAAAATAACACGTAAATGTTACGGTACTTAAAAGTCACTCCTCTCAACAAAGATATCTGAGCATAGTTCTCAATTTGTCTTCCAAATTCTTTACTTTCACAGCATTGTGGGAAGAATATAGATTGCAAGATGTAAGAGGAGGAAAGCTTTCAGGGCTGCATGTATAGCTATGGCTCGCATTAGATTTCAGCGTGGAATCACTGGGCTTTGTTTAGCTGAATGCATCAGACATTTTCCCTCTCATTTGAATGGAGATATGGTCAGACTTCAGTGATTACATACACTGCAGTAGAGGCAAAATAATTCAGTCTTCAATCTGCAGATTTCCGGAGGCAGCTAGACAAGTAGAAACATTTTTCTTTCCTATTCTTGATCGGGCTTTTTATCAGCCATGTGGAACCACTTTTGTTTGCTTAGCCACAGTTAGACTGAGGTACACTTTAATAAGATCCATGTGTTTGAAGGATTTTTAAGCCAAGCACTACAGACTCTTCTCATTCCATGTTGGAACACAATATAAATACTGTATATATATATATATATATATATGAGTATGCATATATGTGTGTGAATGCATATGTCTGTAGATACGCATATATTTTTTAGTTGTTTAGAGATTCTTCCTCACAGAGTTCAATGCTTCAAAATATAAGAGCTATTGCTGCTAAACACCATTACAGTTTCTATTTCTAGTCTAGAAAATACCAAAGTTAGATACTTAATCTGAGCTATGCAGTATGGGTAGAATTATAAATTTCTATGTTTCATGAGGGGATAATCAAGGACATATCATTATTGTATTTAGAGGTGGATTGGATACAGCACTATTGTGAAAGTGTAAGGGATATTTCAAGATTGAATGTGGCTTCAAAACTTGAAACATGAATCCACTTTGCTGAATTTATTCTAGGGAAAGAAAGTCAAGACCTGTAACTGTTTTTCCATGTCTCTACAGTTCAGACAAGATGAAATATGATAAGAACAGAATCCTAAAAAGAATGACATTGATTTTCTTACAAAGACTCCTCTCAATATTATTTCCAGGATTTTCCAGGACTGCTTCTATGTATTAGTTTGGGTTTGTAGCAGAGTAGCAGTCTTGCAACAGAGTAAGCCCAGCAAAGGTCTGTATAAAATAAAGAGAAGAAAGAGTCCCTTTGTTCTCAACAGGAAGATGGCTTTTGGAGTTATATCACAGAATCAGAGAATGGCTGAGGTTGGTGGGGACCTCTGGAGGTCATCTGGTCACCCCCTGCTCAAGCAGGACCACCAAGAGCAGGTTGCCAAGGAGCATGTCCAGGTGGCTTCTGAAGATCTCCAAGAAGGAGGACTCCATGACCTTTCTGGGAAACCTGTGCCAGCGACCTGTTACCCCGGTGTTTTTCAGAACCTCTTGTGTTCCAGTTTGTGCCCAACAAACTTCTTGTCCCAACGCTCTTTTCCTCTGAAAAGAGCCTGGCTCTCCTCAGGTATTTGTATTTGTTGATAAAATCCCCCTGAATCTCCTCTTCTCTGGGCAGAATGTCCAGAGAATGAGTCTCTGCCTTGTTTCTTCTCAGGAAGAGAAGACAGCTGGAGGTGGAGGTATGCATTCATAGCATGTGGCTACCTTTGTACCGATGCTAAGAACAGGACAATATCCTCAAATAATTTCAGTTGCTGTGAAAATATTGTAAGTCAATCTATGGTGAGGAAGTTCATCAGTACGCACTACATCACCAGCAAATGCAAAAAACAGTAGCTTTGGAAGCTATGCCAATTCATTATTTTCTGAGCAAGGAGTTATTTTATAGCTAAAAGAGGATTAAGTACCAAAGAAAACTGAATGGAAGTGGAGACAGTTTTCTGCTGTAGGCATAGAGCCAGTGGAATTACTATTTGTTTGAGAAGTGACCTTTTCCTCTTCAGTGGATCTATTTCCATATTAATCTTAAAATCAAAGTAATTGGTATCCACTGTGTGCTACCTTGGGATTAGAATTTATTTTTTTCTAACTTTTATACATTTCATCTATTGTTCACAGCCTAGCATGTAAACAAATTCAGTTTTAGACTTAGTCAACTCAGTTGTTGCACAGCTT
Source organism: Netta rufina (assembly GCF_964035555.1). Lineage (NCBI taxonomy): Eukaryota > Metazoa > Chordata > Aves > Anseriformes > Anatidae > Netta > Netta rufina. The sequence goes on along the minus strand of NC_140125.1, from coordinate 107,174,055 downwards.
TAGGATAAGAGTTTTTCCTTGACTTAACTCCCCTATTTTTCTTGGTCACTTCTCTGGAAATGATGTCAGCAACCCAAGTAGAATGTAATGGCAATTTTCAATTAAAGTTTGAAAAATTGAGGTGTGGGGTGTGCTTCTGGGAGGGAGAAAAGAGTGGTGGTTTTCTTCTGTTGGACTGGAGAAACTAAACTTTTAGATAAACTTTGTTTTTAAAAATTTCATTCTTTCTAAAGCCATGGGCAAGAATTGTACATTTATGTCGTGTGTTCCCTGGACTGATTCCTACAATACAAAAGAGTTTCATATGACATGTCATGCAGAGTAATGCAAATCCTACTGAATAGGGTGTTTAATATGCTTGAAAGCAGCCAATTTACATCAACAATGGAGTGAGCCTGTTTTGGCTGATATTTCAGGGCTGAAAATAAGGTCTTCACAAGTATTTTCTTTGCAACCAAATATCTTAACACGCTCAACTTCCATGGTGACTGAAATGGGTTGCATTCCTGTATGTGTCTAGAAGAACATTTAGCAATCTAAACATACAGAATCTGCAGCTTCAGGTCCATATTGTGCTATAAGTCAGGAAACTTTGGGCAGCACTGCCACTACTAAATTAGAATCTTAGAAGATATTATAGTTTCACTTTTGACTTCCTTAGTCTTCTTGCCATGCAATTACAAATGCTAGAAGGCCCTGATTGTGTCAAGGGATTCTTGGCTTTCTTCTCAATGCTTTGGAAGTTTCAGACTATCTTTGATTTTCTGAAATTAGATGATCTCATGGTCCCCATTTTCCAGGGGCCACCCAGGTTGTTGCTCAGAATAAATCTCCAACAGTTCATTCTTTCTGAAGTAATTTTTACCCCCTGGAATCTCCTCTACTGAGTTCAGAAAACGATTAGTTTTCCATTTTAATTGGAGCTTGTCCTTTTTTCCCCCTCCCCAAATGTCAGCATTTCCTGTGGAGATCAAATTTTGAGTTTCAACCAGGTTTGAACAAAGAATCTAGCTGCCACAAGGCTTGGTCATAGTAAACTGTGAGCCAAACTGTGGAAACTGTTCATGCCAGGGCTCAAAGCAACCCAAACCACAGTCATCCTGCCTAGAAATTAATCAAAACAGCAAAGACAACACTAAATATGGTTTTCAGCTAGATTTTTGCCCGCCCTCTGGAAATGAAACACACATTGGAACCAAATGTTGTTTAAATCAAATGAGTGATTATAGCAGGCGGTAAGACATGAGACATGTTCACTCATTAGTGATCTACTGGAATGTATTTGTGGCTTGGACATCCTCTTGACTCCTGAGAATCTTTCTGCTGTTGCATTTCCCACTATCTTTTCTTTTGCCCTGCATGGCAGAAGATACACAGCCATTTTAGATAGCTGTCTTTACAAGGGTTAAAATATTTTTCTCTGGCTAAATGGGTAGGGTGTTAAAAAAAATTAATTACTAAAAAATTTGTCTGTCCTTTCTCCCTGACTGAGGTGTTTAAATAACATTAAAGGGAGACCCCCTTTTATATTTATATATTTAATGCTATATTTATTTATATTCATTTCTTTACTATATTATGTGTGTATTTATTCATGTATTTATTTTTATTGTTAATTTATTTTTGTTTATTTATTTATTATATTTATATATTTAATATTTTGAAATATTCTTTATACTAATCACTTGTTGGGGGACAAAAAGCCTGTTATATTTAAATTCCTCCCAAGTATTCTGCAAGCCTTCTTTTGCACGTTTTGTCCCTGTGCATAAGGCTTGGGAAGTCCTGCTGCCATCTCCCAAGTTATAACTAATTTTAATTTGCATTTTACAAAGAAAGATGTTTACAAAGAAGGATGTGTATTCAACTAAAACAAAATCTCATTAGTATGGTCTGGAATTCTGCTTGAAAGATAATAGGCACCCCCATCTCTTGCAAAAAGAATCCTACTGCAAACTAGGCAAAATTGGATAGTGTTTTCATATAACAATAGTTAAACAAAATGGCAGTGGATGCAGCACTATATTATGGTACTTCAGCTGGGAATGATGCCTCTTATTTTCAATTGCCACCTTCTAAATATTATAGAAAGCTAACTCAAATATTCACAATTTGGGAAAATCATTGGCCATCTAAAGTGTATTAGAGAGGGAACAGAGAGGGAACAGGAACCTATAGTTTTTCATTATTGTCTCTGTATTTTCATGCAGTTAGAGGAATTAAGAATGTTTTTTTTTGTTATTTATATATATATAAATATAGACATATAAGATATACACCCCGCCTCACAACACAAATTGGATGGCTGATGAAAGGTCAGTTAATTAAAAAAACTCTCAAAATTGTCAATGCCTAAATTTTTCTACATGAAATTACACATTTTTCTTTCTTCAGAATTTCAAGAAACAAATCAAATCATTCAACAATGCTGAAGGAAAATCAAATCTTTTCATTGGAGGTCAAAATAAATATCCATGTCTGTAAAAACATTTATTATAATCATCTGCTGACAGAACAACTGTTTTTTGATGTTGCTACACTCAGAAATCACTGAGAGCAACTGAGAAAAGAGTGCAGTGAAGATTTGGTGATCAGCAGCTTAACACTCCTTTAGTAAAAGAATCTTCACTTTTGTTATCTCACTTTCTGTTCTGTATAAATAAAACACAGAAAAGCTTTGCTGTTTGCTATGCACATTCCCTAAATGACTCAAATATGGATTTTCATTTCCATAAATACATATATATATACATAGTAATATAATTCACATATGACTTCATTTTACCATCAAATCCAATACCAAAATTTAATCTAAATATTTTTTTTAATGTGAAACGCTTTCAGACTCTTTCAGACTCTCTTCTTTATTGCTTCTCATTAAAGGCAAATTCAGCATTCATAAATTATACAAAATTCTTTTTATCAAGAATATTTTACAGAAATTTAATAAAAGAAAATAAACAGCCTGAGCACTAAAAGACAAGGTTTTAATTTCATCAAGTTTCTAAAATTTAAGGAACAGAGTGCAATCTTTACAATTTCCCATCCATCGTCCCACAAGGAAAAAATAAATAAGTTCTATAAATTGGAAAAGTTAGGAAAGGGAGAAACAGACTTTAATATTTTTGTGTCCATAGGGTGAATGTTTTAAAAAGAAAAAGAGAAAAAAGGACAAAATCCTGAACTTTACAAACTAAAACAAAAACATATTTGTTTGGCTTTAATTCTCAGTTGCAATTTTTGTAATTAAGATATCACAGTTAGTTTAATATTTTGCTAAAAATAAATAGTGCTTCCTGAACAACCTTTGTCAGGTTTCAACCTGACAAAGACTTTTGAGTAAGGAAGATCTTTTAATATTCTTATCTCTCAAGGTGCAGGACATGTCATAACATCTGAGGTCCTCTACTGCTGCATGATTCAAAAATGAAGATCAATATATTATCCATATATGAAGATCATCAGATTGCAAGCAATTCTCTTCTATCTTATACAGTAATAAGTAGCACAGATTCTTGCCTATAATGTCAACTAAAGTGAGCAAACTTTTGACTGACTAGAAAGTCTCATCCATAAGAACCCAACAACTGTAATGCAGTAATGCAGTCTTGAACACTATTTCCTTCAACCAGTCCTGGAGATCTCTGATGTATTGTCAGCACTCCAGATCGAGACAAGTTTTTAAAAAATTCCGTTAATCAAAACCCAGAAATGCCCTCCTTAGTTCCAAAGGGTTACAGGAAAATTGTAAATGACATACTTGAAAAACAATTCTGTCTTCGTCGGTAATTCTTGTCAATGATACCTACCACTGTGGTGAAGGCTCTTTTAGCAAAGAATTACCTCAAAATCTTCTTAACGTACCTACCTCCTCAAAAATTGAACTTATCTAATGAATGTTGTTTTGTGTGGTCTTATTAAAAAAAATAATAAATAAAAATAAAAATAAAAATAAAAATAAAAACAAAAACAAAAACAAAACAAAACAAAATATCAGCTTGCACAATGGTTCCTATTTCATGTATTTCAACATACTTTAGAAGACAAGTGTCCTTAGTGACTACTTATCCTGATTTAATATTTCACGTAGCAGGAGTTACACTGGTAAAAGCAAATTCTGCCAATATCAAATAATATACAGATGGGTTTGATGTGAACACCAGAACCCTATTTTTCCCCATTTGCATGGATGATCTTGGGTCTGATTGTCCCTGACACAGTCACTTAGCAAGAATTTATAGCAAGTGGAATGCAAAGCCTTATATACAAGTGTTAAGATAACTCAATAAAATAAAAGTTTAATGGAGAAAAAAAATAGTGCTAGTTTAACAGTTCCAGCAAATAACTGCTATTCATTCTAAGCTGTTGTGAATATATGTCTCTTTATATTCAGTATTTAAAGGTCAAATACTCTAATACTGTACCCTAGTTAATAACCGTGGATGTTACTGTAGTAATTTCATAAAACTTCATTGAAGTTCTTCTGTCGAAGCCTGTTGTCAAAAGTGCTTTTTGTATTTTTGGGTGTATTATGATAAGTGCCAAAAAAAATAAAAAATAAAAAAAAAATGCATACAGATGGCCAGAAACAAAGTACAACCTACACAAACAATGTTCTAACCCTTCTGAGAGGGCACAACATCAGGCTTTTGTGTTTTTTTTTTTTTTTTTTTTTTTCATGTAAATTTTTTTGCTCACCCAAGCGATCATCCAAAATTTGGCAGACAATTGTAGCTAGGACAAGAAACTGGTGATAGATGTGCTTCAGTTTATTTACAGAAGATATACAAAATTCCACTTGCCTTATAGCAAGAATCCAACAGCAGACAGTTTATTTGCTCACAGCTTCGAATGCCTTTAACAGAACTGGAGAAAAGCATATCCATATCTGTATCCTGTTTTTTTCTTATGGTTATGCTCCCAGTTCTTAATCTGGTGGTATATTATAGTTCTGCTCCTCCAGCTTCTCTCATCTTTTGTCTCCACATAAACACACAGACTTTCATTAAAAGAATAAAAAGTCTGTGAAGCTTTTTAATTCAGATGTAAATTGTACAAGTCTTTTGGCATGGCATGGCAATGTATTTTACTGTTTGAGGCATATGTCTAGGACAATCTGAAGAACTCCTAGTTCTTTTTGGCTGTTACTCATTATGTTCTCATTATGCTTTCTGTGATTTGATATCAAGCAAAACAGGTGTGCTATGTGCTGCTTTTTAACTAGCATTAAGCAAACATAAATGCACACTGCTTGTGAGAGTTTGTGGGGTGTGCTGGATAGAGTATTATTTGTTTCTAGCAATGAGCAGCAGTTAAACTGAGGTAGAAATACTTTATCAAAACTTATGATAAGGATAATAGCTATCTGTTCTACCTGATGCACATATCTACTAATTTTCCTCTATTCAGTGCTGCATCTTTGCTTCTAACATGCTGAATTTGCTGTCAACTCAACTGAACTGGTTTATCAGTTGGAAAAAATCCCTGCTCAGGAGATGCCTCTTCTGGTTTTTATTTGAAAACCTTTAAAGAAGCTTGACAGAAGACAAAGAAACTGAAGAAGGTCAACAGCATCTAGCTTGGACAATAGGGCACTTAAGGAGCTATAACTCTGCACAAAGATATGAGTCAGCTTTCTCTTTTGGGGGGACAAGGAAGGAGCTTGTGTGGACTAGCTAAGGACTAGAAATAGCTTTATTCTAGCTGAGATATTGATTTGGTTTGACATTTTTTAAAAACACAAAACAATTCATTATGAGTCCTTAATAAGATTTCATAATCATCACTGGATGTGGTTGTGCATCCATAGAAGAAAGATTATATTAATTCTGTGGGTTTACTGTGTCCAGTTCTGACTGAAGGGATGAGGACTTCCAGCTAACCCATGATGCTATTTTCTCATTGTCAAAAGTGACCTCTGTGCTTTTAAATCTGTGCATGTTTAAGTTTTAACTCAACCCAGAGTGTATCATTTTCCAACTTAAATGCCTTATTGGCACCAATGCAATTTTTAGCCTAAAATGTGTAGTGTTTATATCTGTCTATATAGGCACACATTGCATGTGTATTTATGTATATTTACATTTTAATGTACATTTTACAGTTAAAAGCACACAACACAAAAAACACTTTAACTATTACTACCCACTTCTAGAACCTAAAATACATGTAAGTTGTAAATGAAAGAAAGTATGCATACTTTTCTTTTATGGGCAGCTTCTGTTCAGATATGCACCAAAATCACTGTGTAAGGTCACTGTCATTGGTCCTATACTAAATTTCCACTGCTTTGAGTACCTTTGAAGCCACTTCTCACAACTCACTTCTCACAGCAGGTCCCATTAGATCGCTAACAAAATAATAAAACTGTGAAATAAAAATAAAACTTCTAAGACTTGAAACTGATGATAGTCTTCAAAAGTATTAGCTACGTGTACTCATAATGGAAACTACTACCACAGGAACTGTTCCTTTAATAGAAATTAAAACTTAAACTCTTTAGTACCTCAAAATCACAAAGTAAAAGGGCCAGTGACCAATGTAAATACTTAAGTCAGGATATTCTAATCAAAAAATACTCATTGCTGTTTTATTATGTTATATTTAAAGACTGTGTTATTAGCCACTCCAGAACACTTTTCAAAACTGTAATCTCTTCAACTACATCAAAGGAAAATAAATATCATTTTCTGATTTAAATTCGTCCTTTTTCTGGCATGTAAAAATGGAGGGATGAACGAAATTCTATCAATTGATTAAAGAAATCATGGGATAAAGTATTCAGAATACATTGCTCTGCTGTAGTCTGCCAATTATCTTTTTTTCTAGAATAATCCAGCCTGTTCTTTCAGTTGTGCAGGAAGCAACTTTGGGAATAACAGTCACTGGGGAAAATATTCTAGCCCAGCCATAAGTATATGCATGCATAAACCAGCTGCAGTGTTATCTGTTTCTCCCTGCTGTTATCATTTTGATCGCTTCTGTTGTCTTGAAGGAGCATGTCTATTTCAAAGGACCAAATAAGTAAACATACATTTCAGACCATGCTAAGATTACAAAGAGGAGAAAGGGGAGGGGAGGGGAGGGGAGGGCAGGGCAGGGCAGGGAAAAGGGCAGGGAAGGGCAGGGAAGGGCAGGGAAGGGCAGGGCAGGGAAGGGCAGGGCAGGGCAGGGAAGGGAAGGGAAGGGAAGGGAAGGGAAGGGCAGGGAAGGGCAGGGAAGGGCAGGGAAGGGAAGGGAAGGGAAGGGAAGGGAAGGGAAGGGAAGGGAAGGGAAGGGAAGGGAAGGGAAGGGAAGGGAAGGGAAGGGAAGGGAAGGGAAGGGAAGGGAAGGGAAGGGAAGGGAAGGGAAGGGAAGGGAAGGGAAGGGAATTCTGTCTCTTCTATTCTTACATAATTTGTTTATGATCTTGGCACTCTCCTGCTCTTCAGCCCTTCTGTTCTGTCTGTCTTTGCAGACATAGAAATCTGTGTAGGAGGCAGGAAAAGCCCACTGAACACTTTTATTCATAATGAGAACATTGCTACACAGCTGATGAACATGTGGACCTCAGTGGTTCCAGAGGACAGGGGTGGATTTTTGGATTATATCCTTTTTGATTGTTTCAACAGTGGGTGTTCATTTTAAGATTCCTTATAGAGAACTGATTTCCAAAAAGTATGTCCTTTGAGAGCAAAGATCTTTTTGAACTGGACATCCATAACTACTAGCAGACAGTTCTTCTTTCCTTTGTTGTTAGATCATAAAAACAGAAATGTCAAAATGCTAGTTAGTAAACTTCAGGAGTTGTCCTGCCATTTTTGGGGCAGAATGTGGTACATTTTCTATTCACTTTAATCACTTTTAAAATTGTTCTTTTCCAGGACAGTTAAAATCCTGTAAGACATGGTTATGAAAGAGACATGAGAAAGAGCTGCCTAGCTGAACATAATTTTTTGCCCTTGATAATTACATGTAGCAAGAGCCACTGGCTCAGATTGTCCTGCCTGAATTTGCAAATGAAGAAAACCTTCAGTGTAAGACTTTTTTTCTGAAAGGAACTGGGGGAGGGGAGAGGGGGGCAGGAAAGCTATGCGTATGGTTTGTAGATAATAGCAACATGCACTTCTGCTCTCAGGATTGTCAGAAAACTGCAGTGGGTATCCAGAATTTAGTGCAGAGTAGGGAAGATAGATGGAGAAGGCTGGAGAGATAAATAAGTTTGATGGTTTTATTCAGCTGGGCAGCTCAGGTCTATCACAACCGCTCTCTCATTCCCCCTCCTCATAGGGAAAGGGGAAGAAAATACGATGGAAGGGCCTGAGATGAGGACAGGAAGATCACTCAACAATTATCATGATGGGTAAAACAGACTCAGTGTCAGGAGATTAAAGAAATGTATTAGCTATTACTAACAAATTAGAGGACTGAGAAACAAAGGAAACAAACTAAAAACACCTTCCCCCCATCCACCCTCTTCCACCTCCTCCCTCTAAACAGCACAGGGGAACAGGGAATGGGTGCTGTGGTCAGTCCCTAACACTTTGTCTCCACTGCTCATTCACAGTCACTCTCTGACCCTGCTCCACGCAGGCTCCCTCCCATGGGATGCCGTCCTTCCCAAACTGAGCCTGCAGGGGCTGCCCATAGGCAGCAGCTCCTCAATAACTGCTCCAAATATGGGTCTATACCCTAGGGTGCAGCCCTTCAGGAGCAAACTGCTCCAACACAGGACCCCACAGGCAGCAGCTCCTACCAGAAGACCTCTTCCACCATGGCCTCCTTTCCACGGGCTGCAGCTCCTGCCCGGGGCCTGCTCCTGCAGGGATTCTCCATGGGCCACAGCCTCCTCCTGGCCACATCCACCTGCTCCACCGGGGGCTCCTCCACCCATGGCGGGGCTGCAGCGTGGAGATCTGCTCCATGTGGGACCCATGGGCTGCAGGGGGACAGCCTGCTCCACCAGGGGCCTCTCCACAGGCCACAGGGGAACTGGTGCTGCCTGCCTGGAGCACCTCCTGCCCTTCTTCTGCACTGACCTTGGGGGCTGCAGGGCTGCTTCTCACTCCTCACTCTCCCAGCTGTAGTTGCCCAGCAGGATTTTTGTTTGTTGTGGTGGTTTTACCGTGCTGGGCAGCTAAACCCCACAACCGCTCTCTCACTCCCCCTCCTTTAGATGAGGAGGGGGAGAAGTAAAGCAAAGAACAACTCACGGGTTGAGATAAGGATAATTTAATTAAAGGGAAATAATTATAATAATTAAATAAAGACTACCATGAACTAAACAATTTAACTAAGGGGAAATAAAAGGGAAAGGGGAAAAAGGGAGGAAAACAAACAAACAAAATAAATGAAAGCTATATGGAAGTGCAGAGGAAAGAAATTACTCTCTACTTCCCACAAATGAGCGATGATTGACCACGTCCTTGAAGCAAGGCCTCAACGCACGCAGCCGGTGTTCGAGAGGAGGACCGACGTCTTCTCAACGAGAGCCCACCCCTCCCCTCTTCTTCCTGTTTCCACCTTTTATTGCTGAGTGTGACACCACATGGTATGGAATATCCCTTTGATTGGTTTAGGTCAGCTGCCCTAGTGATGTTTCTCTCCTCACTAGGAGGGTTAGAGAAAGGCCCAATGCTGTGCCACTGCTGCTCAGCAGTAGACACAACACTGGTGTGATAACACCGCTGTTCCAGCTACAAGTACAGAGTACGGCACTGTATGGGCTGCTGCCGGGAAAGTTAACATTCCAGCCAGACCCAGTACAACCTCCACCCCTTATTCCATAACATTTGTGTCACACTCAGATCCCCATACTTTAGCATACAAGCATTCTCATCATTATCCCTTGTCCTTTAACAGGACAAGGATTTAACAGGACAGGATTAATAGGCAGGTGTATCTTTTCATTCCATAGGTCTTTCTTGGAAAATGTTCATAAGAACTGTTGATGATTAGGTCTTCATCTGCCAAAGTGGCCACTCAAGGCAGGCGGAGTTGGATGTCTGGACACCAGCACCAGCTTAGCTCAAGTCCTTGTTGCACTGCCCGGCTCCTTGCAAAGTTGACCTGTCGTTGATCCTACAGCATCTTCCTACAACATATAACTTAGATTATAGATTAGTTTTCTCTCAATGTCAAATCTCCTTGAGGCACACACTTGATATCCCCATTCTTTTGCATGACCCACCAGGTATACCCTGGTCCTTGGGCGAAGACAATCCCACGAGTGGGTTTGCCTTTTCCCAAGGCAGGAGCAACCCACACTGCCTTCCCCATCCACCTTCCTATATGCACTACGGGAACCTTAGCTCCTTTCACAGTGCGTAGGGGTTTTGTTTCGGCAGGACCAGCACGGCTGTCAGACCCCCTATTGTTAACTAGCCAAGTGGCTTCTGGTAGATCTGTGTCCCATGTGTCCCATTGTTTCCAGGTCCCAGCACCTAATGCTCGTAACATAGTCTTTAACAGTCCATTGTACCTTTCAACCTTCCCAGAGGCTTGTGGGTGATAAGGGATGTGGTACACCCACTCAATACCATGCCTCTTTGCCCAGGAGGTAACAAGATTGTTTCGGAAATGACTCCCATTGTCAGATTCTCTCTGGTGTACCATGACGCCACAATACTTGTCTTTCCAGGCCCAAGATAGTGTTTCGGGCTGTGGCATGGTTTACAGGGTATGTTTCCAGCCACCCAGTAGTTGCTTCTACCATGGTGAGTATGTACCGTTTGCCTTGGCGAGTTTTTGGGAGTGGTCCGATATAGTCAATTTGCCAGGCCTCACCATATTGAAACCCTAGCCATCTCCCCCTGTTCCAGGGAGATTTTACCTTCATGGCTTTCTTGATTGCAGCACAGGTCTCACACTCATGGGTAACCTGTGTGATGGCCTCAATGGTCAAGTCCACCCCTCGATCACGAGCCCATCTGTAAGTGGCATCCCTCCCCAGATGTCCTGATGTTTCATGGGCCCATCGAGCTACAAACAGCTCACCCTTACGTTCCCAGTCTAGGTCCACCTGAGCCACTTCAACTTTCGAAGCTCGATCCACTTCTTTGTTGTTCTGATGTTCTTCATTAGTGTGGCTCTTGGGCATGTGGGCATCTACATGACGTACTTTAACATCCAGGTTTTCTACCCGGGCAGCAATATCTTGCCACAGGGTAGCAGCCCAGATAGGTTTACCTCTGCGCTGCCAGTTGCTCTCTTTCCATTGCTGCAGCCACCCCCACAGAGCATTTGCCACCATCCATGAGTCAGTATAAAGATACAATACTGGCCAATTTTCTCTTTCGGCGATATCTAGGGCTAGTTGTATGGCTTTTACTTCTGCATACTGACTCGACTCACCTTCCCCTTCCATGGCTTCCACAACTCGTCGTATGGGATTCCACACAGCAGCTTTCCATTTCCGATGGCTCCCTATCACACGGCAGGATCCGTCAGTAAACAACGCATACTGCTTTCTGTCTTCTGGCAACTCATTGTATGGTGGTGCCTCTTCAGCACGGGTTACCTCTTCTGTTGGCACTCCGAAATCTCTGCCTTCCGGCCAGTCCATAATCTCTTCCAGGATTCCTGGGCGGTTGGGTTTTCCCATTCGAGCCCGCTGTGTAATTAATGCTATCCACTTACTCCATGTAGCATCAGTTGCATGGTGTGTAGTGGGAATTTTCTCTTTGAACATCCAATGTAACACAGGTAGCCGTGGTGCCAAGAAGAGCTGTGCCTCTGTACCCACAACTTGTGAAGCAGCTCAAACACCCTCATATGCTGTGAGTATTTCTTTTTCAGTTGGGGTGTAATTGGCTTCTGATCCTCGATAGCCCCGACTCCAGAAGCCCAGAGGTCGACCTCGAGTTTCTTCTGGGGTTTTCTGCCAAAGGCTCCAGGTGAGCCCATGCTCCCCAGCTGCAGTGTACAGTATATTTTGCACAGCTGGTCCAGTACGGACAGGCCCAAGGGCTACTGCACGAGCTATTTCTTGTTTGATTTGTTCAAATGCCTGTTGTTCCTCAGGGCCCCACTCAAAATAGTTTCTCTTTCGAGTCACTCGATATAGAGGACTCACAAGCTGACTATAGCCTGGCACATGCATTCTCCAGAATCCCACGAGGCCTAGGAAAGCTTGCGTTTCCTTTTTGCTAGTTGGCGGAGACATTGCTGTTATTTTATTGATCACATCCATTGGAATATGGCGACGTCCATCCTGCCATTTTACCCCCAAGAACTGGATTTCCTGTGTAGGCCCCTTGACCTTGCTCTTTTTAATGGCAAAACCAGCTTTCAGGAGAATTTGGATTATTTTCTTCCCTTTCTCAAAAACTTCTTCTGCTGTGTTGCCCCACACGAGGATGTCGTCAATGTACTGAAGGTGCTCAGGAGCTCCCCCTTGCTCCAGTGCAGACTGGATCAGTCCATGGCAAATGGTAGGGCTGTGTTTCCACCCCTGGGGCAGCCGATTCCAGGTGTATTGGATGCCCCTCCAAGTGAAGGCAAACTGCGGCCTGCATGCTGCTGCCAAAGGGATGGAGAAAAATGCATTAGCAATATCAGTTGTGGCGTACCACTTGGCTGCCTTTGACTCTAGTTCGTACTGAAGTTCTAGCATGTCCGGCACTGCAGCACTCAGTGGTGGCGTGACTTCATTCAGGCCTCGATAGTCCACTGTTAGCCTCCACTTGCCATTAGACTTTCGTACTGGCCATATAGGACTATTAAAGGGTGAGCGAGTCTTGCTGATTACTCCCTAACTCTCCAGTCGGTGAACCAACTCATGGATGGGAATCAGGGAGTCTCGGTTGGTGCGATATTGCCATCGGTGCACCATTGTAGTAGCAATTGGTACCTGTTGTTCTTCAACCTTCAGCAATCCTACAACAGAATGGTCTTCTGAAAGGCCAGGCAGGGTAGACAGCTGCCTAATCTTCTCTGTGCTCAAAGTGGCTGTGCCAAAAGCCCACCGGTATCCTTTTGGATCCTTGAAGTACCCTCTCTTGAGATAGTCTATGCCAAGGATACACGGAGCCTCTGGGCCAGTCACAATGGGATGCTTTTGCCACTCATTCCCAGTTAGACTCACTTCAGCTTCCAGTACAGATAGTTGTTGGGATCCCCCTGTCACTCCAGAGATACAGGTGAGTTCTGTCCCTTGGTAGCCTGATGGCATTAAGGTACATTGTGCGTCAGTGTCCACTAAAGCTTTGTATTCTTGTGGTTCTGATGTGCCAGGCCATCGGATCCACACAGTCCAATAAATCCGGTTATCCCTCTCCTCTACCTGGCCAGAGGCAGGGCCCCTCTAGTCCTGGCTGGAGCATCTGCCACTTAATTCTTGCAAATGCACAAATTCTGGCAAATGAGAGGTAGAGGTCCCTTCATCATGGTCAAGAATAACATCAGCTCTTCTACTGCCTCTGGGGTACTGCCCAATAGAAACTGGAGCAGCATTTCTCTTAGGAGCCCCTCTTCTTGCTGCTGTATTTCCTTTCAGTTCACGTACCCGAGCAGCTAGGGTTGAAGTAGGTACACCATCTCATTTCCTCATATCTTCCCCATGGTCACGCAGATAAAACCACAAGGTGCCACGTGGTGTACGTCTGGGGTACTCTCTCTCTTGAGCAGGCAAATGCTGATTCTTAGTGGCTGAAGTATCACTCTGTCTAGCTGAGGGGGAATATACTTGTTCCACGAGCTTGTCAAGTCCTTTAGACAGTTTCTCCACAGCTGAGACACAGGACTGTAGCGGAGCAGAGAGATTGTCTTCATATTGTTGAAGCTGGCAGGAGACATCATACATTGTTGGTCCCATCCCCTCGTCCCAGCGAATTGCTGCCAGGGTACTGGCATGTGCTGATGGTGCACTCCGCACAAATTTACGCCACATGGATGTTGTGCACTGGACTTCATCGGGGTCTTGAGGTGTCTGGGCATTGTCCAAATCACTATAAATCATCTCCCGCACAGCTAATTCCCGCAGATGCTGGAGACCTTTATCCACAGTGGTCCACTTGCCTATGTGATATACAATATCTTCCTTATGGGGATATCTTTCTTTGATAGCTGCCAGGAGTTGTCTCCAGAGGCTGAGGGCCTGTGCTCCTCTCCCGATTACTTTGTTGATTACCCTTTCACTAGAGAGGGATCCCAGCTGCTTGGCTTCATTGCCTTCTAATTGTAGGCTACTGGCCCCAGCATCCCAGCATCGGAGCAGCCAAGTGAGGATGTGTTCACCTGGGCGTCGACCATAATCCTTTCGTATTTCTCGCATCTCACTCAGGGATAAGGATTGAGTGATTTCTGATTCCTTTATGATTTCCGTCTCGTCTTCCTGCTGTTTTTGTGATGGCTCTGCTTTAGAGGTGCCTGCCAATTCCCCTTCTCCCTCCTTCTTAGGAGAGCCTTCTTCCCTTACTAAACGAGCTGACCTCCGTTTCCATTGTTTTGACTTGACTATGGGGGCGACTGATACCATAGTTGGTTGGTCCTCTGGGTCAGCCACAGCGTGTGTTACTTGGTCATCAGATTCAGAGACTTCCTCCCGCTCTTCAAATTGCTGGATGATGTTAAACAGTGTTTGATACGAATAAGCCAGGACCCAGCACAATGCTGCAAGCTGTTGTTCTCCGGCATTATCAGGGTCAGGACATACAACTCTCAAACATTCTACCAAGTTTTTAGGATTTAGCACTTGCTCAGGGGTGAAGTTCAAAACTATTGGAGGAGACACTCGTGACAGGTATCTGCTAACATCATCCCACACACTGTGCCACTCACCACAAGACTGTTTCGGGACAGATTCCCAAATAAGTTTTCTAAACAATCGACTAATCTTAGAGAGAAAATGAAACCTGTTATTCAGAATTAGAAATAGCAATACATGGGTTACAGATGGACCTTCAAAATACTCCCAAACTGTTGTAATTAGCCCACTGTGAAAGAAGGGAAAGGTACCATTCCTGATATTATTAATAAACTGGTGTCCAGATGAGAAAAGGAAGGCAGTGTAGTTCTGAATATTCTCTGAAAGATAGTTTCCATGGGACCCAAACGATAACAGCGCAGAGCCTGAATTCCAGATTAAACCCAAGGTCAGTGCTTGGCAGCACAGCGAATTAAAAAAACTGAACACAGATTGTAGCACTTTGTCGGATCAGATATTTAGGAGAAAGGAGAATATGACACGGATTGCATGACATATAAACAAAGCTATTATTAACAGGACAATGTACATGGTTACTAGCAAGCAAGTGTGTTAGTTGTATGCGTTTAATCAATTCTATTGTTATCTCAACCCTTCGAGCCCCACGTTGGGCGCCAAAAAGGACTGTGGTGGTTTTACCGTGCTGGGCAGCTAAACCCCACAACCGCTCTCTCACTCCCCCTCCTTTAGATGAGGAGGGGGAGAAGTAAAGCAAAGAACAACTCACGGGTTGAGATAAGGATAATTTAATTAAAGGGAAATAATTAAATTAATTATTAAAATAATTATTAAAATTAAAAAAATATTAAAAAAATTATAAAAAGTTATTAAAATAATTAATAATTAAATAAAGACTACCATGAACTAAACAATTTAACTAAGGGGAAATAAAAGGGAAAGGGGAAAAAGAGAGGAAAACAAACAAACAAAATAAATGAAAGCTATATGGAAGTGCAGAGGAAAGAAATTACTCTCTACTTCCCACAAATGAGCGATGATTGACCACGTCCTTGAAGCAAGGCCTCAACGCACGCAGCCGGTGTTCGAGAGGAGGACCGACGTCTTCTCAACGAGAGCCCACCCCTCCCCTCTTCTTCCTGTTTCCACCTTTTATTGCTGAGTGTGACACCACATGGTATGGAATATCCCTTTGATTGGTTTAGGTCAGCTGCCCTAGTGATGTTTCTCTCCTCACTTTTTGCCCACCCCCTAGGAGGGTTAGAGAAAGGCCCAGTGCTGTGCCACTGCTGCTCAGCAGTAGACACAACACTGGTGTGATAACACTGCTGTTCCAGCTACAAGTACAGAGTATGGCACTGTATGGGCTGCTGCCGGGAAAGTTAACATTCCAGCCAGACCCAGTACATTTGTCTGTTTGTTTATCTCTGATTTGTATACCTGCTCTCACAGAGACGCAAACAGCACTGTATATTGTCTCGGCTCTGGCCAGTGGTGGGTCCCACTGGAGCTGGCTGAAACTTGCCCTTATCTAACATGGGGATCTGCTGGATTCCTCTCACGGAGGTCTAACCCGCAGACCCCCGCTACCAGAACCTTGCCACTTAAACCTAATACAATAAGCTACACATGCTCACAGGGAAGGGGAGATCACATCCTCTTCATCTCCTGTTGCCATCATGAAACATGACAGTAAAAAGGCCTCAAGATACTAATTTGCTTTCCATCTCAATAAAATATAGTAAAGGTTGTGAAGAATCTGTATTTTATCCTTGCTAAAGCACTGTGAGATTGACTAGTCTGTAATCACATAGAAAGTCTGTAGCCAAACATAATTTGAACTTGTGCCTTCTGGTTTCTAGTTCAACCAATGTTTTTTTAACTTTTAATTTATTTATTTATTTTCTGTGGGGCTCCTTGGAAGCAAGTAAGTGGGTCAATTGACAGGATGGAGCTGTGAGGGGATAGAGTCTGTCCAGAAACAAAATGCCTGAATTGGTTTTGCATTTGATAAACTTTCAGATCTATTTGAGCTACAGGTCTTTCATTTTTTGGAGAAAGCCAACTTCTCTAGAGTATACCAACATTGGGGGTATCAGGTTCACAGAGAAGATATTCTGGGCTAATATATTTGGAGGGTACTTTGTGAAACAGTCTGTTTTGTTCTACTCCAAGATCAGTATATAGTCTTCAGTTGTTTTTGTTTAAGTTAACAAATGGAAGAAACGCCCTTCCTCTGAGATCACTGATGGCTTACAAACTTTGTCATAATGTTCTTACTTTCCTCTTTAGAGCAGCGTTTACTGGACCAGCAGTTAAGCTGAGTATGTTAATTTAATTATAACTCTATCAATCGTGAATTGAATCTTGAACTCTATCAAACCTGTTATCCTTATGTTTTTGTTTTTTTGTTTTTTTTTTTTTTTGAAATTTCTAAAATAATACTCATTGTAAATAACAGCAACAAGGTTCGTGGAAAATATAAAAATTATAAACAAATCTTTTGGTGTGGTGTTCATACCAGAAGGAAGGTCCTTCTTTTGATAATCCCCAAAATTATCAGTCTATCAAATCTTTGTTCAAAATGTCTTATTTATAGTGGCTAGAGTTCTTTTTATTACATCAATAATACCATACATCATCTTGACATTTATCATTCATTTAATCCAGGTAAACTTATTATGTCTGATGTAATTCCACTGAGATAAATCTGTTGTATGTTTTTTGTGCTATTTCTAGCATGGATGTGGTTTAGAATGATGTTAATTGAAAGTAGGAACACTTTTTGTACTAATTAGCCCACTATTATTTTGAAACCATGAATTATATTCTCATTGCACAACTTCCTAAGGAGATTCTTTTGTTGTTTAAAGGAATGTTTAAGTTATGGAAAACTACTTATGACTCATAAATCTCTTAAATTTCAGTGTGAAGGATGGCAGAAGCTCGTATTGCTTTCTCAGTTTTATCAAAACATATCCTTCAGATTTCTTCACTTGTCTGCTCCTAAATGTCAGAATCCCATGAAATTTCAGAATGAAATGGCAAACACAGGATGTACTCTTGAATTTTCTAAAATAATATACAGTCATTCTTATCTGGTGCAGCAAATACTCCTCCAGGTAAGCTAGACTCTGTGAACTTCAGTTTATAAATACAGAGAGATTCCAGGCTCAGGAAACATTACTATTCTTTTAGTTTCCCTGGTCCCTAGCTCATGTAACAAATCTCATTCAGTCACATAGACTTGCAGAGTAATTTAAGCTAAAAGAGACCCCCAGAGATCATGTGATCTAACACCCTGTGTAAAAGTGGGCCAACTTCAAAGTTAAGTTCAAATTTTCCCAAGGATCATATTCAATCAAGTTTGCAACATTGCTATGGATGGAGACCCTAAAACCTGTTCCAGCATTTGATTGTTCACATGGTGAAAATGTTCCCAAGAACAAGTGGTTGAAATTCAGAACCTTCATGAAAACTTTCATCACAGTACCAATTGTTTCAGAGATTACACTGTGAAGTAATTTATGGCTTAGTCTCTTTGCTGTTTTTCTAAAGTTTTCTACAACTGGATGTTTACAATTAATAAATAAATAAATGAAAATTTCAATTTTCATGATGTATCTATTTAAAACTTGACCTACCCTGCCTGAAACAACTGCAAAAAATTCCCCTCTACAACACACTCAGAATCCATAAACTCACGTTTTGTAAGTGCTTGGGATAAAAAAACAGTTCTCCCTCCTTCATCTGAAATCAAAGCATGGAAAGCATGTCTCTGAGTAGGAAAGCAATGTCAGATTGAAAAGAAGCGAAAGCTGGATCTCAACCAGAGATGAGTCCCACTGCCCAGAGCAATAGGCTATGTGGAAGATTCAGGTAAGACCCTTTTTCTAACCACACCTATTTATTTTTATTGCTGCTCCAGGTACTGAGTTTCTACTTTATTCACCTGTGCTCGTTTCCGTTTCTGTACTACCTTATGAAGGCTAGGAAAACAAAATAAAACTAACACTTCTTTAACACTTCTAAATCTATACAATCTCATACACAATAAATTAATGAGTAGAACCCTATATACTTATCTTTGCTAATAATGCTGTTTTAGATTATTTTGGACATACTAAAGAAAACATTGTGTAACATTAAACACTCAACTGCACCCAGAGCAAAATGGCAAAGTATAGTATCAGACTGCTTTAAGGATGAAGGGTATCATCTGTCTAAAAAGGAAGCAAAAACTGTAAGCAAAAATAGAAATGAAAAGAAGTTTCTCTGCTATGATTTGAATCAGTAATGTGTAGGGTTAACATTTGATCTTTCAGGTACTGAATGTGCTCCTTGAATACTTCCTCTGATGACCTAAACGTGGCCTACAATAGTCTTCATAGTTTCCTATCTTAAATAACTAACAGCTTGATTGTGATTTTATCTTCTCTCTCTCTCTCTCTCTCTTTTTTTTTTTTTTTTTTTTTTTTTTTAACTGAGACAGTTATATGAGAGTGCTGACCTTCAGTTAACTGCCTGTTTCCTCTGAACAGGGTACACAGGACGTGAGAGCTTGGTTCAATTAGGCACGTTGACTTGCATGTAAGTGAAGGCCTTGATCTCCACAGGCGATAGAATTGTTTTAGCTTGCATGTTACAGCATCTTTGTGGTCTGCTTAAAATCTGCTTGGTACAACAGGGCAATCCCTGACTCATTTTTACAACAGGGCAATCCCTGCCTCATTTCTGCCTTGCCAGTGTACATACCTCTGCTGATACAGTCCAAATACTGTTGTGCTTGCTCATGTGGGTAGAAACAACCAGAATTTACATGTGTTAGTGGCTTTTCAGCATTTTAGGCTGTAGTTTGGTTTTAAATTATTTAACTGTTTAAAACAATTTGTACACAACAAGAACAATTAAAAATGCCATGACTGTCTAACCTGGGGGAAGGCTAGAGACTATAGAGGTTCTTGCTATCTAGCTGAGGATCTGTTAGGAGATTCTGCACAGGATGAAATGAGCATAGCTGTTATGTGGCACTGGAAGATAATATGGAATAGGATATGGGTTGTTTTAAGTACTAGTATATAAAGGTCTGAGTCAGAATAAGGCAAGCACAGCTGTAAAGGTGATGAGTTTGGAACTCAAGACTTAACATTGTCATTTCTATCAAGAAGACTCCTGGACTTGGAGGTCCATACCCAAAACAGGGCTCTAAGTTTGGATGGGTTGCATTTTGCACTATCTAATTTTCCCTAAAGATTGTGTATGCACACAGGTCCCAAGATGGAATAATAGATCCCACCAGACAACCAGACAGCTGCCTAAAAGTTAGCTAATACTTAGCACTTGGAGTTGCAGTGCTTGCATTGCTTTTACATCTGGACCGCAAAACCTACTATACCTGTCAGGATGGAGGGGCTAAATAAATTAATCTCTGCCTAAAAAGAGATCTCTGTGCTTTTGGAGAGAAACAACACTCAGTACCTTTGCCAGCTGTGGAGGCAGAGAACAAGTTTGGTCCACAGCTCTGATTAAATTACTTCTCAAGGGTGGAGCATGCATTATAGACAAAAAAAAATATATTTTTAACTGTCTTCCCCATTGCTTCTTAATTCTGACTCATTGATTTCTTAAGATTGTTTCCCCAATGTCTTAGATTGTTGACACAATGCTTTATGATAGGTCTGTGGGGAATGAGGCAAGACAACATAAGCTATATAAACAGCTATTTATTAATTCTGTCATTATGGCATAAAAAAGTCATCCAGGCCAATGGAGATGGAATGGTAATTCCATACTGAATGATATATATTTGCTTTCATCAGTTCCATAATCATTTTTTACTGTAGTAAAACAATCCTCAAAGACACTTCTAAATGTAGCATTCCCTAGCTTTCTAATGTCTCCTAAAATGAAGTTTGGAACATTTTGCTAGTGGATTGTGTGATGTGGCACTTAAAGTAAGAAGGGAATTTTATCTTGTCATATTTTCCCATCATACAGCAAGGCAGACAGAGAGATGCTATGGCAACTCCAGTACCCACTGCCAACTTAAGAGTCCTAGAGAACTCTTAATAGATCAATAAGAAAAAGGAAACCCAAATGTGTTCTGATATAGGAAGGCTGAATGGATGGAAAAAGACAGAAGTGATGGAAATTCCCTGTCTTTTCATATAGATTTATCACAGGCTTTAATAGAAAAGTTGCTTAATTTATAGGGGTGAGATGAAAAATTAACTAAAATCTGTAACGTACTTTGAACTTCTTTAAAACAAAATGTGCCAGGGCCACCACATATTAGTATTATTTAGTTGCTACAAAAGGGCATTCACAGTGTTTCATTGTTATCTTTCTTCTTGTCTTACTTTTTTCCTACTTCCTCAAGCTAATGGCATTCCTCAGTAGCATCAGATATTAATACTTTCAATATCAGATATTAGTAGTAAAATGGTTTCACTTCAGGGTTTTTCCTTGACCAGGGTTTCCATTTATTACTACTGCAATGACACAGGAAAGCCTGACAAACCATGGCTTATAGAGCTCAGGACTTGAATCATGTGCCTTAATTTTTATTTGACTGTTCAGTCCCATAATCAGTGAAGAGGAATAATCACTTACAGTGATGGGTGATGATCCCCATTTATAGTCTGAATTAGGTTCTGGAAATGACCTTTTTTGACTGTGGAGGAACCTGGGGTGATTAGGCTTCTACTTTATGTTATTAAATGTTTGTATTGAGAAGGAATGAAGAGATAAACCTTTACCAGTAAGTGCTAGACATACCTGTATACAGATTGACTCAAAAGTCCTGGAAGAAATAACAGTAAAACAATATAATGAAGTTATTCACAAACATTTTTATTCTCTGTTTATGATCACTGATCATATGGTATTGCCCCATTGTAGGAAGCTTTTTTTTTTTTTCTTTTTTTTTTTTTTTCTTTTTTTTTTCCCCTTATCTCACTGTTAATTCTGTTTCTGCCCTTTCAGATCAGTAAATGGCTGACACATATTCCTCTCTAACAAGATTTCCAGACTGAGTTATTGTGCTTTATATGAACACCGTTGCTCTGAGAGTTGGGATTTACTCATATCTTCACAAGCTAATGGCAAATGCATCAGTGAATATTGATGGAAAATTGCATTCTCTATTACAAAAGAACTAGCAACAAGCAAAAAGCCGATTTTAGCCTCTTTTAGGACAACATCAGACCAGCTGTAACTAAAATGTGCCTTTTAAGCTTTCCTTAGCTGCAATGTGTCATCTTAATTATTGTACAGTGTATATCATGCACTTTTGCAACATTTTACCTCACACCTCCTTACAGTGGCAAAAATCACAGAATCACAGAATCACAGAATTTTCTAGGTTGGAAGAGACCTCAAGGTCATCGAGTCCAACCTCCAACCTAACGCTAACAGTCCCCACTAAACCATATCCCTAAGCTCTACATCTAAACGTCTTTTGAAGACTTCCAGGGATGGTGACTCCACCACTTCCCTGGGCAGCCTGTTCCAGTGCTAATATAATAGATCATAATGTTCTAGGAGGAAATTAGAAGATTCAAGTGGTATATTCTTATCTTTCTAACATTGATTTGTCATTATCTAAGCAGTTTATCTTTCACTCATGAGAACTGTGGTTGAATTCTTTTGTAATATCATTTTTCCCTGTACCACCATGCATTGTTTATTGTGGTTTCCTTTTAACTCTGCTTAGCTATACCCAAATGAAAGCATGAAAGAAATACAGTAAATTAACAGGGAGAAAGAAGAGGTATATGTGAGAAACAAAACCAGGAAAAAGGCTAGCTGATCTGATGAATTCAAGTTGTTTCATTATATTTGTAAACAAATACAATTTCTTTATATGGAGATTATATTCTGATAATCTTGCCAGGATATTTATAGGGCTGCAACGTCACTAACAGGGATACAGATTCATTCCTGTAATATATTTACTCCTTTTATTTCTATATGCTGCATGTTATATCTATTTACTTGTTCAAGTTGCCTAGGGAAGGGTGCAGGAGATCTCATACAAGGGATATAATTAGGCTAGTAAACTTTGGGGATATATTGAATAACGATGTTGAGAAGGAAATGGGTAGCGGTGCTGTTCAGTCATGTGGTTGCACCCTTTTGTATTAGGTAACATACTACACCAGCTTGCATTACTGAATGACAGAGTGAGAGGGAGATGGGGAGATACCTTTGCTTCATGCCATGCTATAAGCTACCAGGCATCACACAGTGCAGGATTTACGATAGAGCACAACCATGCTACCAAACATCTTCTGTAGAGTAAACAAGATCACTATGAGATTGACTGGCAGCCAACAATAGTTCATCTCTGAATAGCCATGGACACAAATCTCCCTGTGGTTCTGTCAAGAACGTAAGATGTTGATTTGTAGTGTTTTTGTTCTTTTTATTATTATTATTATTTTTTTTTTCCTTTAGGTCTTCCCATTGGTTTAATTTTGGTTTGGCATATTGTCTACTCGCAGGTTTCCCAGAAAGTCATTCTAGCACTGGAGAATGAATTATCACATACCTAATGTGATTAATGTGTATATGAAAATAAGCTTTCTGATAAGTGGAGGAGTATAAAAGTAAGCTTCTCATGGCCATTTGTGAACACAAAGACTATCTCCAGTTTGTTATGGAAATCTACATAAATTCACATTTGAATAAAAGTTAGTATATATGTGTACCACATTTAACAAAAGTAATAGGAAAATCACTTTGTCATATCTATGGTGAAACAGTGTTACTATATATCATGATTATCAAAATCGATACACATGCTAAATATTGCAATATAGCTTTAAATACCCACAACTTTCATATTCAGTTGATAAAACCATATTTTCAAGATACATTTGCATCATATTTATAAGATGCATTATATATATATATAAAGAAAGCTGTTGGGTAGTTTCTATCTGAGACTATCGCCTCACCATGTTAGGTGCTGTATACAGTTGGGATGTAAAATAGAACTGTTGCTCTGAAGTACTGGTAGTGTAGAGACACAAGACTTATTTTCTTTCTCTGACCTTTGTGCTAAGTGATCTTATCCACATACCTGGATGGTAACTAGGAAACATGGACTAGATTTTCACAGCTGTAGAGTTTATTTTAACTTCTTCTTTAAGAGTCTGCACACCTACTTGGGTCATCCTAGAAACACTGGGGAAAGTTAAGTGCCCATGAAATGTGTCCTCAGAATCCGTCTGAGCTGACCAGAAGGCAAATATGGATATATTTGGCTGACAAGACCAAATAAAGCAGGATCCTGCTGCTCAGTGCTATGAATAATTTGTGAATTTCCTATTAATTTTTGACACCTAAACTTTATTGCTGAAGGGAGAGACAAGACTAATCCCATGATACTCACTAGTCTAATGGTTAGATCTTGGCCTATAAGAGGCGGAAAATCAGAATTAAATCCTAAGTTAGATCTGGGACTCAGGCTTCCATCCTACCTGTATGTTGGAAACACCTTCTGGGATGCAGCTACAGCCAAAGCTTCACACCCATCTGGGGAAACACCATTGCTTCTGGCAGGGCCTCTCTCACCCCTGTGAACAGTGGGATTTCAGGAGTTCCTGTTATTCATTTGTCTACAAAATAATCCCTTGCTTACAGATCATTCTTCCACAGCTAGGTACTTTACATACAGATGATCAGCTTTTTCTTCTCTCTGTCTTTATTTATTTATTTATTTATGGTTGACTGAGTTAAATGAGCTCCTCATAAGTCTCTGAAAAAAAAAATTTGTGACTCTCTTTGAAACTTTCATGAAGATTCCCAGAATTTTTCAGACACTATTACTGGCTACAATATTCTGATAAAGATCTCACTATCTCTGTGCAGAGGAAAGGTTATTTCCCTAATTTATGCATCCAAAAATTGCATTAGATTTTTTAGCTTCAACACAGTACTTGAGAGCTCATGCTGAGGTGATTATCTGTGATGATGATCTCTGCTTTAGCTGGAGATGTTGCTGTGGTTTGCTGTACAAGTGTATTTTTCCACTTTTTTTTTTTTCTAGTTTATGTTTGTTCCTTTCAATTAAAAGAAGTTATGCCTACATTGAATTTGTCTATTCTTTACACTTTCTGAATCTGGAATCAGATAAAACAAATATATCACACAGATGTCTTTTATATATTGCACTATCTTAAGTTCTCAGTCCAGTATTCCTAGTATAAGCCTACTCTAGAATAAAATTTCTGGAAATATTCAGAATGTTGTGGTCAGCATGATCAACAAGAGGATTTAAAGCTACTCAATGCATCAATGTGTGAATCGAGATAGAGCATATCTAATTCAAACCAATCCCACTAATTTGTATGAGCTTTAGATGTGGACTGAAAAAAAAACCAGATTTTTTTTTCTGAACTCCAAGCCCACAAAACACATCTAAAAAAGTACAAGGGGAGGAAGAACTAAATAGTGTATTACCTGTTGAACTATTTCAGTTCACGTGACAGACTTGCCCCTGATTTTTGCACAGCATGGTTAGGTATAAAGTTATCATTTTCTTATCATTAATTTTAGCCATAAGCTTTGCTCAAATTACTATGACCTGATTTTCAGATCCACTAGAAAGCAGCTTGTTGGTTTTTAAACTGATGTAAACCAACCTTACTTTTGATAGATTTAGCAAGTACACCATCTCTCACTCTCTATTAAGAAGTCCTTAGAAGCCAGGAATTGTAAGAGTTAACTCCTGTATGCTCTTCCTCTTTCTTAACCCTCAAAAGAGACACACAGAATTTATCTAGCATATTTCTGTATTGGAGATAGCCCTATTTTAAACACATTCAGGGAACTACTAACCAATGCTGTTTAGAATAGCCATAAAATTGCTTTAAGCTACTTCAAGAAGAGAAGGTTTGTTTCTATGCTCAGGGGTAAGTAACAAAGACAGTGTTTTTAAAACTTAGTATTCTTTATCTACTCTTTTTGCAAAGCTTGGTATAGCAGCCTTGTATCTCCTACATACAGTAATGTGTTTATGCTGGTGGATGTGTTTTGAGGTTATTCAAGGTCACATGGATTTTTGTGTGCAAGTATGGCAAATGATTGAATTAGTTCAATCTAATAAGAACTATCTAATTACAAAAACAACTGGCACAAATTCTATGTACCCGATCAGAAACAGAATAATCACATTCCATACACAGATCTTAATAATTTAGAACTAGTTGAAAAAAAAAAAAAAGAAAGTTAAATCATTTGCAGCAGAAGAGAGCTTAGTGGTTTTCATCTGCTTCAGCCTTCTATATCAAGACAAGATTTGGAACTCAACAAGTAATTTGGTCATTTTGGATCTGATCCAAAATGTTTCACATATTCAGAAAATCTGACTGGTAAAAGAACAGTCAAACCCTATAATGTGATACCAGTAATAAAGATCTGTGTTAAGAAAGAGTAGGCAATTTTAAATAGACAATCTAAGCAAGAGGGTAATTATCCCTTTCTATTAAATTTCAGAAACCAACACATGGCTCCCTGTTTTGGAAAGAGTTGGTCAACTTAACTTGAATAAGTTTCAGTTCTTAATAGTATCATGTCAACAGACTAAATCCCTGGCAAGTTCAGACTTGCTTGGGCAGAAAAAATAACATCGTTCTGAATGCACAGACTTGAATGCTAAGTCCCAGCTCTCAGCCTTTGACACTTGTCTCTGTTTTGAGCTGCAGCACAACAGCAAATTCCTTACCAGAACTGATACTGTTAAGTGACATGTTGCTGACTGATTAATGCTCTAGCGCTGTCTCTAATTACACCACAGAGGTGTTATTTTCTGAAGAGGTGCAACAGCTTTGCATCACTACATCCAGAAAAATGCACCTATATAAAGTGTCTATAGAAGTTTTGTTTTCAGTAGTGTGGTCAGATGTTTTGTTGTGTGCTTGTCTTTTAAGAGTGTCAAAAAAACCAACCAACCAACCAAACAAACAAAAAACCTAAATTTTCCATGCACAGCCCATAAAAATGTCAAAATACATATAAAAAATGTATTCTATTTTTATACATAGGGAAACCAAGGGACCAAGCTTTGCAAACAGTTGAAGAAGAGGTTACAACAGAGAATAGAACCCTACGATAAGCTGCTGTCCAACTACTCTACTATAAATATGTTCTTTCTGATACCCTGAAGCAAAACCCCATTTCATGTTATTTCAATCGTATCTGTAGACTCAGAGTCAGAATGATATTCCTTTTAGGTTTCATCTTTCTTAAATTCTAAATGCTAGCAAGCTGTTTCATGAATTTAATCACTCTGTCTTTATGGTGCTATCATTTTTGCATGCTGCCTGGTTATACTTAGGCTTAGTCTCCAGTTCACATTTCTCTTCCTCATTTTTAGTGCAACATGAGCTATACTGATCTTAATGTTTCCTACCAGAAGTATTTATTTTTCTACTTTTAATTGTTAGAGGTAATTTTAGAGGTCGTCTGCTTTTTCTTTGTCTGTATTTGTTTTCCTGTCTCTGTGTATATCTAATTTAGTTGGTAAATCCTTGAGGACTTCATGTTTATTTTAACCTTATTTATATTTAATGATAATGATGGACTGATACCAGAAATGGCAGATCTAGACACTCTGGCAGTATAAGAATCCTTCCTTTCATTCTTGTTTAGGCTTTGTTTCACTTTGTTAAAAAGGGAAGAATTCTATTTTTGTGATTGCAGCATGTAACCTCCTTGGAGCTCTTGAAATCTTTCAAACATTAAAAAATGAAATAAAATAAAATGAAATAAATGAAAAGAAATAAATTAAATTAAATTAAATTAATAAAATAAAATAAAATAAAATAAAATAAAATAATATAATATATATACATATATATATATATATATTTTTTTTTTTTTAAAAAAAAAGGTGAATAATCCAGCATCTGAGCATGCAATGTGATATGCCACTGAATATTCTTAAAAATATCTGGCAATATTCTGGAGCATTTCAGGGGTGCTACCAAAGCTAAGCTAAGTTTTTTTTGTTTTGTTTTGTTTTTAAAAAAAAGCTCTGTTCGACCCATCATCAACTTTGCTAAAAATCTGCATTTAATCTTGGTGAGTGGTAAAACCTCCCAGTGTCACTATGGGACAGGATCCATCTGTTAGAAGTGAACATCCTACCATTCCTGACTTACCACTTTAAAGTCCTGCCAGTTCTCATAGCACTTTTATCTAAAACTCTTAGATCATATGTGTAAAAACATCCTCTGGAAAGGCAAAAAGTTCCACAGTACTATGACTAAAACATAACTGTGAGAGAGATAAAAGTAAATTTGGCACTTAATAGCTGGAAAAAGCAGAATCTACCTATTGGTTAAAATATTCCATAAGCAATATAATTGCATCCTACAGATAAACAAAAAGATAACAGAACAAAACAGAAAAGTCATAGATTACAAAAATGTTATGACACCAACAAGAGAAGAACTACATAGCCATGAAAAGGGCAAATCACTGCTATAACCCCTTCCTTTTGTTTGCTTTTGTCAGCCTAGAAGTTGTACATCAAACACTGCTCTCAGGTTTACAACTGGCACAGTAAAGTCTTATTCTTACCAGATCCTTAGATACCATATGTCATTAACAATAAGAACATTTTACATGGATACCCGTCTTTAGTCAGGTCCAACAGTATGATCTTCCTAGTGTTTTCCTGTCACATTGGTAAGTAAAATAGAAAGGAACAATTTTAGCAGTAGACCTTGAACTTAAGTACTTGTTTGAGCCCTTAGTTGGATTGATGATAGGTGATAGAAATTTGAAGGTAAGACAGATACTGGAAATGAGGATGTACACCATCAAGCTCAAATAGCTTGATGAATGTGGATGTCTACAGAAGTTAAGGGAACTGGTCACCCTTCCATAATGCAGAAAAACAATCAGATGTCAACAGAATCAAGCCATGACAGCAAGGTTACAGGTTGGTTCTCTGAAGACAGTTCTTGCTCAGTCTTTGAATGACTGTGAAAAAGAAGAATATCACTTTTATTTACACAAAGTAGGATAAATATTTATAAAAGATTTTTGCCCACAGGTTTTGTGACATAAAGCATGCACCACTAATCCAATGTTCAGAAAATCTGACATCTTCCCCTGGAACATCTAGCACAGACTCCTGTTATTTCACGACACTGAATAACAATGACCATTGATCTGATCTGAAACAAGTATTTTTGTGATTTTAGTAGATTGTCTGAATGCAAAGCAAGAGTGAAGTGCAGAGATTTAAAGTTTACGTTATTATAGCAGAAAAAGTGAAACAATCTCTGTTCTGACTACTGGAAATCTATCCAATTTAGTGATCTGTTTTTCCTCTGTTTTTTTAAATGCATGTAGCTTTAAACTCAAGCATACGTCACCATGTCTGCTGTCACCAACATAGCTGATGAAGAAGTGTAGTGTGATTTCTGACAACATCCAAGTAGAATAATAATCATTTTGGAGCTGGACTGGAAACCTCCCTTGGAAATCAAGTGCAGCAGAGGACTTACTGCAAGAATTTTCTCTCTTCTCTCCGTCAGTGAAAGCATTCCCAAGGATAACATGAATATTCACAGGGACGGACTACAAAGGTAGACAAGGGTTGCAGACAGGGAACTTTTAATAACCAGGCGATATTCAAGGGTTGTTCTAGAAAAGTCTTTGCCAGTAGTAGATAGGATCTGTCACTCAGAAGAAAACAGTCGTGATCTTATATCCACCACTTGTTTAGTGACTGTGAGCAACTTCTTTATGTGCCTTTTTGACTATGTATTTTGAGCTCTTCTGATTAGGAATTATCTTAATAATGTAGTACAGAATGGATCTTTTCTAAGCTGAGGCATTGCAGTGAAATAGTAAAATGAAACAATTCTGCATTATGTGACATGTCTTGGTGAGTTTTCTTGCTTTGTTTCTCTAAAATATTTTTCCTTTGTTCTTCACTCTGGATCCTTATAGTGCATCCTGAACTCATTGCAATACAAAAGCAACACAATATTTACAATGATCCAAGAAAATATTCGTTGTTTCAATTACTTTGGTGCAGAAATAGTAAATAGAATAGTGAATAGGAACATCTGGAGCAGCCTTTGGACCAAATTTCCAAATTACTGAAGAAATTTGACCTTAGTGTGTATTCTAAATTTGCTTGTGTCACTTGTATTTCAAACATTACTTATACCAGATCTCTATGAAGGTGAAACAATCCATCTCAACAGGACTGACCCACTGGGAAATAAAAGATCACTTTAATCACTTTAAGTTATCAGGAGACTTTATAATAAAAGATGCACTTTCCTGATTATACATCCTTGTCAGAAATATCAGGAGAGTGACTGAGTTTTGTGTAGCTTGCATATCTGCTTTAAGGCTGCTGTGACAGCAAATCTTGGCAGAATTAAATATGAATCTTTGCATGTGGTTTCTATAAATCCGACATTTTCCACTATACAATCCAGAAAAGATGATTGAGCAGATGGTAATGCAAGCCACTGGATTTATGCTTTTTTTTTTTTCTTTCTTTTTTTTTTTTTTTTTTTCCCCTAAAACTAGGAATTTTCACTCTCAAGAGCAGCTTACATATGAGGGACCAAAAAGGCTGAATACTAATTTTTTGGCAAAGCACCATGTTCACGTAACCTAGGTACACAAATACTGGTTATAAATAAGCTGACTGTGGGAGGTACAGAAAACAAATTCTTTCTGTGTCAATGAATTCTCTCTCAAGCAAACTCCATATATATGTGTATATATATATTTGTGTGAAATATTTTAGCACATTTATAAAACAAAGAACTAATGTCTGACTGCATTTAAATAACATAACTCAACTATGTTAACAACAAAAAAAATCAAAGGACTAGAACATATGAAACATGAGTAGGGCCATAACAATGAATGCATTTTTATTTTAGGAATTCTTCTCAGAAGCTGCTGTAATCAGTGACTCAATGCATAACTTATTAATAATACTTCATGAGATGCTCTTTCAGCAGGTTTTCAACTTTCCTACTGAGGCCCCATGCAGACAAAGCCCTGCATTTTATTATTACTCTGTTACTCTTACAAGTTTTCCCTGAAGGCCAAATTCTCTCTGCTCTGCTTGGGAACTGTGCAGTACAAGGAGGTCCCACAAAGTTTTTAATGAACATATTTTCACTTTCATCACAGGATGATCCTTTTTGTCATAGGAGGGTGCATGGTATGTTATGTTTATGCAAGATTTCCAGTCAAAACCACTTTATCAACCTCACCATGAGGTAATGAAAAGAAAATCCATCTCTTCTACTATTAGGCACAGCGGTGCTGATGTTGAGCGTCTGTTCATGCTCAGGCACCTCTGTAGTCAGTATGAAGAGAGGAGATCTCCAAGGAAGTAATCCAGTCAATTTAAGACCTCAGAGACCTTCTGTTAGTGCCTTTCACTAGCTCTTTAACACAGCAATTCCTTGGGCCATCAAGTGTCCCACCAGGACCTGTTTTTACTATATCTGCTACTGATGTTCTTGTATTGATGGTCTTCCCATGGATGGACTTCCATGCCCTATGAGAGTTAACCAGCCTTCACATAGACATATTGAGCTGTGAAGAGCAGTTTGTAGGACCAGGATCATAGACTGAAAAATCCTCCAGCAGGGACTGTCTATTTGCAGCTCTTACAGAGCTGAGCACGCATTTTGGCTCCTTACACTGAGCAATAATTCTTAATAACAGCACTGACTTCAGGCCAAAAATGCTCTGATTCATCTCAGCTTGTAATTATGGAGCCTGTATTAATGTTACTTCAGCAGCTTTTTTTTTTTTCTGAATGGACCCTACATACTTTCATACCACTTGGGGTGTGATTTTTATTCTTTTTTTTAATTGTGGTTTCCAGATTCCCCTACCCTTTATAAATGTCTTTTTGATTTCCCGTTGCCTGTTTGGTGTTGCAAAAACCTAGTACAGCATCAAACACTTATTTTTTTGTTTGTTTTGTTGGTTGGCTTTTGTTTTTAGTGCTGCAGTGCACTAAAATGCCCACTATCCTTGAAACACGCCCTGGTATTTCTTCATGACATAAATCCTTGCAGAGCAGTCTCAGGAATCCAGCAGTCTCCTGAACTCTGTTGACCGTCACAAGAGCTCTATGATTCACTTCTGCCTTTCTCGTGAATTTCCCCGAAGAATCATTAAGGATGTTGTATGGGTAGAATATTATAACTTTGTAATCACATCCAGGTAATTTAAATGAAGGCATACCTCCTTCCCTTACTGTCAAAAATGTGTCTGTTGCCTATTACCTTTGAATTCCCCCCCTCCCCTTCAGCCTTTGCTCAGAGAGTCCACATTTCTGATCAGTAGCAGATGGAAGAAAATGATTAAACTTACACATAAGGACCAGATCCTGCAGTCCTAGCTCCTTTCCTATTCTGGCACTTCTCCCATTGACTTCAGTGCCAGAGTAATAAATGTAGAAGGACAGCTGGATCTGTAGCAAAGATATTATTGTCAGCTTCCTCTGTGTTTCTCAGAATATTTTTCACAGACTGATTACTGAGACATAGGGAAGAATATTTTCCCTACCCAGTTTTGTGTTTGTATTCACTATCTCTAATGAGATTCCACTATGCCAAAGTAATGCATTTTGAATTTAATATTCAAAATATTAATTCACAATAACTATGTGGAAAACGGCAACACAATCAGAAGACTTGACATTGGTCTGATATAGGGGAATCCTCTTTCCTGGGGACAATCTATGGGATCATGAGTAAATCCTTTAACCTTTTAGTTCCTCTCTTTCAAGATAGTAATTAATTCTTTTTGACTATTTTTGGAATATCTGAGTAAATGAGCTTTTCAGTTAGTAAGTAGCATTATGAATGCCATGAAACGTATACAGATCACATTGGCCACCCAACGGAAAGTAGTTTACATCAAAGAACAATCACAGTGAATCATTCCACATGGATTTGCCTACTTTAAAAGAGGCTGATTTGTTTCCAGGCTCTAATAAACAATTCAAGTGAGTCATTATTTTAACATTGTATACCTTTCCTGTTTATAAGCAGTAGCAAGAACAATCTGGAAATTATTTCACAAGTCTTTTTCACTTTTGCAAATTGTACTTCCAGACTTTGTCTTCTACAACATGGCCTCTCCCTACACTGCAGGCATTTTGGGGATTTGGGTTTTCTTTTACATTTCATTCTAAACACTTGGGAACAGAAATCTTGTTAAATTTCTGCATGTAAATAAGGAATGACAGAATATCCATTAACAAATATGGATTTGCTAAGTATAAATCAACACAGTTTCAGTAAATTCAGCAGAAGAAGGATGATACCATGGTTAGGTTATTGGGGCAGAGTTTCTTCCTTGATCCATATGTTTCCTTCATGGCTTTGAACACTTAAATCTCATCGTTCTTCCCTTTTACTTGCTTAGTTGAAGAATTTTGTTTTCTAGGCTTTCCCTAATACCAATGGAGATATCTAGGAACCTCCAACCTTCCTACCCAGTATCTGTATACACTCTTGAGATGGAATGCCAGTGGTGGTCTAAATTTGTAGCTTCAATGCTTGTTACATGCGCAAAAGACAATGTGATTAAGCCGGCCTCACCTGTTTTGTACTGATAGGTGCCTAACCACCTTTGTGAATCTGGCCCTTATATAATCAGTGTCTTTTCATTTTTTTTTAAATAGAAATAATACTCTTCTAAGATTATCTTGGTGCTGACACCTAAAGTGATAATTAAGAATGCATCAGTGAACTGAATCCAACAAAGTTCAGGAACAACAGTCAGCAGCTTTTTTACACAGCTTTTATGACCAATGAACAAGACAGAGGATTTCGGCATAGGTGCAAGCAGTGGCAATCAAGAATTTAAAACACATAATTTGAAAGCATGGGAAGGATCTAGCAGAATGAAATGCCCTGTACTTTGCTGGTCTAGGCAAAACCAGCGTAGATTGGATATAAATGCAATAGCTTAAGTAAGCTTGACAGAAGTCCAAGCATTTCTCCAAGAAGCAAAATAAGAGGATTAGGTCACTCTAATAGTCTCAGTGCTCTTGTGTAGATTAACCCAGACCTATCTGCAAGTATGTCATTTTATTCAGTATGAAAGCCAAAGTTTCCCACATAGGCTTTTTTTAATTATTATTATTTTTTATTATTTTTTTATTTAATTAATTGAACTGATTTGTTTTCACATTCAGAAGTAAGTGGAGTTTTTCTAAATGCTGATGGCAATATCTTGTGTTATGATTCACCTTTTGTATACAGTGCCATGTGTACTCATCATTTCCAGGATGTCTGTGTGCAGACATCCTCATTGGCCTGTAGTTTTACAGTTTAAGCTGATTGTTGCAAGATGGCTAATATCACCAAAAGACACTACTCATCCGATCTTTGGAGGAATAGGGAAAAGGGGAAAGGAAGAGTGTTTCCAGTCTCCTGAAATTCATGACCTTCAGTCACTGTAGAGTAGATATGCTTGTGAGAGGCAGAAATAAGAGAAAACAGCAAAAAGTAAGTTGACTGAATACTGGTCTAAGTAGAAATGATTAGAGAGTAGTCAAATAGTAAAGAGATAAAAACATGATCCAGTATGGCTCAGTGGGACAAAATGGGACAAAACTAAGAAAAATAAAACATTAAAAAACTAGGAACTCTTGCTACTAGTGAGCTATATTAAACTAGAAATACTCTTCTGGGGAATTCGGTGGAAACTGTATCAGCTGAATCACTTTGCTACAGAATGGAAAAGCTTTCAGTACAGAGAGAAATCTTTCACTAGAAATGGATGAGTGGGTTTACCCACTGTTTGCTTCCTTTGTTATGCAGCTGAGGGATATCTGAGAGTTAGGACAAGAAGACAAAACAAAACAAAACAATATATATATATATATAAATTGTGAGGGGGAGATACAGGTTTGATTCCCAGAGTTGCTGCAGATTTTCTGTGAGAATCTGATTAAATCACTAAAGTTCTCATTTAAAGCTGACTGGGAAATGAATTTCACTACTATGCAGAATGTCAAGGTTCAGAGAGAAAAAAAAAAGTCCTTAACCAGGATGAACTTTGGCATATTGCACTGCAGTGAAATTCTGTGGGAATAAGGACAGCAATGACCTCCCATTCCCTTGGTACTGTTCAGCTCCCTGGCTGTTCACTTGGCAAAGATCTGGAGCCAGAGCACTGAGGCATCCTTCCAGCAGGTGCAATTTGTGCTTACAGTGTTTCCGCTATGGCAATCAGGGTAAAGCACTAATAAAATCATGTATCTTCAGAGTTAGATGTTCAGCCTAGCCTCTTCTAGTTCTGTTACAGTTCCTCTGCTTGTTTTATATAGTGGGCTGACCCAGAACAACCACCTCTGGGAGGACTACTCATGATTTCACAGCAGAAAATGGTTGGGATTTTGTTCGCTGCTGAAGGAGAAGAGTGAGCAGAAGCATTTAGCTTTGCAGCTTTGCTCCCTTTTGACTTTGCACCTCTGGGAACTCTGTATCCACAGCAGCTGCCAGGATAAGGACAACTGCAGCACTGGATCTTTCCCAAAGCTCCTTTGTGGAAAAAATGTATACTTGTCATATAGGAAACCCACGCTGTGGTCTGCTTCTTTGGTAAATGAAGATCCAACACATTTCCCTTACTTGCGCTGTCACAGTTGCTGAGTTTTTGCTGCCTGATGGGCAATCTGTGAAATGAGTGCTGCTCACAGCCTGCAGTTACTTGCACAACAAACAGCCACTAAATATTTTGCTGCCTTAGGCAACCATGGTTTGACTGGTATGTGTGAGCTGGCCCTGGCTGCTTTTTTCTCCATAGGCTGTTCTAGGCTACTCAGGCTCCATGTTCACTGCTCTGTGTGCTGACCAAGTTGTCTTTTTTCAAAGGGTCCAGGATGAAGCAGGTGTGGGGATGAGGAACAAATTAATAAAAACAATCATTCTTAGAATTTCACTAACCCTCCAACCTCCTGGTAGGCCATGGCATCTTTAAACACACAATTTTATTTTTCCTTTCCAAAGAATTTTCTCTAACACACTCTCTTGCGCACATGGCATTTTCCCATCCCTGGAAGTGTTCAAGGTCAGGTTGGATGGGACTTTGAGCAACCTGATTTAGTGGGAGGTGCCCATGACAGGAGGGCAGATGATCTTTAAGGTCCCTTCCAACCCAAACTATTCTAAGGTTCTTTGATTATATTCCCATCAGCCACTACCTGTACAAAATAAACTGCTTCAACAGGTCTGTGCTGCAATTGCAGGCAGCCTATTTTGGGAGCATCAGTATCAGTAACTGTGCCTCTGTAACATGACGTGCTTTGTGCCCTGGAAATTGCACAGACCTTTTCTGCTTCCAATAATGAGTGCTAGGGCTAAGTTTGAATTTGTTTTTCCAGTGCAAAATTTCTCTAAGATTATCAACTGTAACTGGGAACTAGCAAGATATGAAGTGACCCACAGCTGGCTATATTATGTAATCTTTTTTCTATGTTCCATAAGATTTTAATGCTCAGAAATCTCATGAGCAAAGAGGTGACATTGCATTACACGTTGTATCCACATGATATCAGAGACAGTCTTTGTCTCAGTCTAGGTAGGCAGGACAAAGAATATCAGAAATGTTTGCCAGTGCAAAGGTAACTAACAATGCAGGCAGTAACAGCATATTTAACATGGGAAACAGTTAAGTCTTATCTCAGCGCTCTTACAAGTCTTTCTTCTGGTCCAATTTCATTCTAGTTTTTCATTCAGCTATGTTCAAGCAGGGTTTATACCTACATAAGATATGTAGCTGACAGTAACAAGGGTGACCTGCGAGAAGAATTCTTAATATCTTATTGTAATGGGCTCTATCTGTAAAATAACCCTGAAATTAAATCTGCAAATGACTACCTAAAGCCCCCTTTTGTCTTCCATTTTGACTGATATTTGGCAAATAAACTTTTATTCACATCTTCTAATTTTTGGACTGCAGATAATGCTGATGAAAGAACCAGATGTTATGAGATGACTGGACATGTTAAAAATTTCGATCTGCTGCACTGACATCTTGTAAATGTGCCCAGTTTTCCTTGATGAATCCCAGCACCACTGCTCAGACATTGCAAGATGCTACAAGTCAGCCTTCTTCCAATAGTGATGGCAGATACTTGACTCCCTGTGTATAAAAAGTGTTTTCAACCACAGCTACAGTCAAGATTGCAATATACCAAATTGTCTTACGTATCTGCAGAACCAAATTCCAACAGAAGACATTGAGGAACAGCGTATGTGCCTTGAGAGCGTCCCCTGCAACTCCAGTGCTATTAAATAACAGACTGAGGCAGGAACTGTGGTTAACTAAAGCAGAACTTGGTACACTGCCATAATGTGATAAAGGTCACTTCCATATAGTAAGAAGAATTGCTTTTGCTCCAACTCAGTGTATCTCACCAGGATACCTGGTAAATGGGGTGTGCCGTGTCAAAAATAATCCTCTTTTCAGACCCCTGAATAGCAACAGTGTCAATGCTCTGTGCCAGACATATCACCTCCTGGATTTCTGTAAGGAATGTACTACCCAAAGATACAGGGTTGGCAAAGCTGTATATTTTGAGTCTGCTGACCCATCATACTGTTCAACATTTCCTAGTGAGCTGGGTGTTTCAATTAACTGTCACTGCAAGCAAATTGAAGAAAAATACAGCCTACATTCTCTATCTTCTTAATGGCAAGTTCAGATCCTTTGTGATTCATTGTTAAACACACATGTAAGCCCCCTCAGAATAGAAACCAAAGAAATGAGTTCAGTCTTCACATCACATTCAAAACTCCTTAAGCATGAAGTAAAACATGACCAGTTTAATTTCTCCTTTCTTTTGATTTATGCAAATTAGAATGAATAATTTCCAGATCTCAATTCTCACCAATAGGTGGCGCCAACATTTTCTACTTTCTTCCTAACACATTTCCAGAAGCTAAGACTTAAGGTCTGCACCAGTGCTAAATTATCTATTAAATTACAATGACTTCTGTTCTTTTTACCACAGATTGTGGCTGATCACTATGCAGTGGTACATGTTTTGTTCTCTAAGCATTTCACAAACTTTGTGTGGGATGTTTTACTAGATACATTACCAATAATTCAGACTGCTGTTCTCTTACATGTTGTGGGAGTCATTTTAATAATGCTTTATTGGAGTCTGGGTTTGGGGTGCTTTTACTTTTTCTGATGTTTGATAGCTTTCTTCAGCCTTTCACACAAAAATGTTACTGTATGTAGCTTTTTTTTTTTTTTTTTTTTAACAATCTTTCCTTCCCCCTTGACCAGATAACAAAAAATTTAAAAGTAGACTTGTAAAAACAAAAAAAAGTCAAGTAGTATTTTTTCTTTTTCATGATTATACTATTGCAGCTTTTACCGTTAGGATTCCACTGAAAGTAATTTAATAACTCTTCCATAAGAAGTTTCAATCGTGTGATTTTTATAGTTGTTTTGGGGAGTATGGTACTAAAACTCAGTCACAGGAAAAGTCATTGGAAGCAAAAGCAAGCATGGCTGCAGCAAACTCAGTTACTTGGTTCAACAAATATTTGATGACCGTCTTTGGAGTAAGGATCCTTATTCACAAGTTAGAGATCCACTACAAATAACCTATAACTTTGCATTGGAGTCTAAAGCTTTTGGCTTTGTTTTCAAATAATAATTTATCTGGTGCAGATTGCTTCTCAAAGGCCAAAGACTTTAGTTTCCTGCTTAGTTTCGCAGACAAGATTGTTTCCTTATTCTCTCCTTTTGAAATTACAGTTGTTACAAGAATGTGTTTTCAGGGCTGTAATAGTTTTTCTGTGAATCATACTCAAGCTTTATAACTGTCAGATTTTCAGGGATGTAGACTTTGATTCGCAGACTATTTCCTATCCACCTGAATTCATGGCACCACTGGCCAGGAAACAAGAATGCTGTTTCATCTCAAATTTAAAGTTTAAAGACTGCTTATCTACCTGCCTATATACACAAATCATTTCAAAGTGTTTATTCAGTTTGATGTTCTGGGGAACATTGTGAAAAGAGAACCTATTGCACGGATGGCTGCCAAGATTAATGAATGTTTGGGAATCCAAATGCCAATTACATAGAAGTTAGTCTCCTCCTAACATAATTTATACACCTGAGTTGTCATCTTTATGTCTTGCTTTTTCATTAATCAAACCAAACCTCTTTATTGATACTGCACCACTTTGTTGTGTTCAGAATATTCACTTTCCCAAGCTGCGTATTCACCGAGTTTTCAGTTGCTTAGAGTTACATCTCCAGTCAAACACCAGGCTTGCATGTATGTCATTGAACCACATGAGCTGAAGCAATTCCTAATATATATATATACACATATATATATGTAAATAAATAAATAAATATTTTTTTTAACATCTTTGATAACCTTGTGGCCAAATTTTGTTCATGGCAACATGGTCAACATATTGGTCTAAAATCCATTAGCAACGTCTGAAAATGTCCTTTGACTTAAATGAATGTTAGCTCTTGAATTCCTCTGACGTCTTCAGTGTCATGAATATGCTCTAAAATGGAAGACATTACCTTATCCAAACTTTTCAGGAAACTTGATGCATTTAAAGCAGTCATTATCCCACTCTTTAAATGATTTAGCATTTTGCTAGCCTTTAGATAGACAGCCTTAATTAACCTCTCTCTTTTACATGCTGTACACTTTGGAGTTTTCCATTTCTCTACAACTTAATGATTCCAAAACACACACCTAAGGCTGAAACTTGTTTAATTTGGGATTTTAAGTATCCACCCTGTATTGCAAAAGCAGTCTATATGATGCAATACTGTTTTCAGCAGCAGACTTTGTAAAACAAGTATTGAGTAATCAGAATGTATCTTTATCCTTATGGGTGCTTAGCAACCTTACAGGTCCAGATGACAAAAAGAATTTGCCCTTGGACAGCGATTTAGCAAGACACCAAACAGTCAGGAGGAAAGAAATAAAAAACTTTGCTTATATTTCGTAATGAACAGAGGACTAATATATTACCTCAAAGTCACATTGTTTTGTGTTACCTTTCACTTTTAGACCTCAGTAGGTGCTCTAGGGAGGTCTGGAAACCAGAACAAGAAAATTTCTCTTCTTGCATCCTATAGAGTGGCTGCCAAAACAGCTGTACAGATACATGATACTCTTGACCTTGTCTTTAGCACTAAGCAGATACAGTTAATTAATGGTTAGTTTTAAAATAAACTAAAGTAAAATGATAGAGTGAAATGTAGTAAATGCTACTTAATATGCTTCAATATGCTTCTCAGACACATCCTAAAAACAGTACATATGTACCTATGGTACATAAACCTGGGAGGATTAGATTAAGAATTGCCCACGCAGTGATGATGTTCAAAGAAATCCACAAGAAAATGGCTTATTAACATCTCTCAAGTCTTAGAATGAGTCCAACAGGAAGAGATTATATGTCTGACATACAATGCATATAGAAAACAGATCAGAGCATCAACTACCTGTCATCTATTTGTAGTCATGCTATGGCTTGTGTCGAGGAGACTGTTTAAGGAGATTACTTACACAGGAGCAGAAGAGTAAGAAGGCACTTCTTACTCTTACACAGAGTTTGTATGGAAGATGCAATGATTCCTTATGACAGGACAAGAGGCAAAGTCACAAACTGGAGCACAGGAGGTTCTGATTAAACATCAGGAAGCACTTCTTTACTGTATGGGTGACTGTGCACTGACACGGGATGTCCAGAGAGCTTATGGAGTTTCCTCCTTGGAGATATTTGATAGCCATCTGGACGTTGT
The DNA here is from genome assembly GCF_964035555.1 of Netta rufina. Classification (NCBI taxonomy): domain Eukaryota; kingdom Metazoa; phylum Chordata; class Aves; order Anseriformes; family Anatidae; genus Netta; species Netta rufina. The sequence goes on along the minus strand of NC_140125.1, from coordinate 107,133,584 downwards.
CCTTGGCAACCTGCTGGAGGTGTCCCTGCTTGAGCAGGGTGGTTGGACCAGGTGACATCCAGAGATCCCTTCCAACCTTAATCAATCTGTGATTCCTTGTGTCCCTCACTGAGTAGCACAACCTGAGTCTTCCTCTGCTTTGGGCAACCAAAACCAGTTAGTCAAAGGATCAGTACACTTCACTGGCTGGTCTGAGGAGGTAAAGTTGCTGATCTTCTCCCTGTAGACTGCCTTGGCTTAGCCTCTATTCAGACTGCAAGCAGCTCCTACCCTTTCACAGTAGACAATGCTGGGAAAGACTCTAAAGTGTCTGCCCTCTTGTTTTTAAGGAGCAGATGGGACAATGAAATCTTCTGTGTCAGGCACAGAGCTCAGTATATCCTGGAGCAGACACTACAGAGAAAGGAAGCCTAGGCTTCCCCTGCCCAGTCTCCTGAAAGGCAAGAAAGGCAAGGAATGGTAAGGGCTGGCAACTCCCATCTCATGCTCATACCCAAGGTCATGTCTGTTTTCCAGAATAAGTGTAGCTGTTGACTGCAAGCTCCTCAAGTCACAGTGACTCACACTTTTCTGGGCTCAGAGAGGACAGAGTTTTGTAAAGAGTTAAGCATCCAGAGATGCTGTACTGCACTCGTTAGGAATCAAGTATTGCTGAGATTAGGTTCATATCCAATTTTGGAAGACAAATACCTCCAAAAATCTGCTGCCCGTGGCTAAATAGCATACAGTTCATGCAATCCATCTATCCTGATTCTCACAATATACAGTCTCGGTGTCTATACTGGAACTAGTGACTTAAGTCTGAATAGAGAGAAATGGATGTTTTTAAAGAGTGATTCATCTGACCTATTTTAGATAACTACATTAGGAAGAGAAAAATGAAGGCCTGGAAGTGCCTGTTTTTGTAGTTGTGGTTGTTTTTGGTGGTGGTTGGTTGGATTGGGTTGGTTGTTTTTATTTTGTTTGTTTGTTTTTATTTTGTTTGTTTGTTTTGCTTTTTTGTTGTTGTTTTGTTTTGTTTTGCTTTTCCAACTGACTCTAAAAGGAATCCAGATAACTAGATTAGAAACTATCCTTGTAGGTAAATCTTATGTCATGCATTCTGGATCACCCACTGCTAAGTTACAATTGACATTATCTGATTCAGGCAGTGACTGACAATGCAATGTTAACATTTTTATCATAGCTAAAAACCTATGCAAAGGTGGTACAGCTGGTCGGGAAGGAACAAACAGGCAATTAAAGGAGTACATTTGCTTCCCCTGAATTCATTCTCTGTGTGCTTTTGTCTTTATGACTTTGTCAGAGAAGCAGCAGTCTTTGCTAACACGTCTCACAGCAGACAGAAATGTCTGCATGTAGGAAGACAAAAAAAATACATCTAAGAAAACAAGTTTCTGGGGGGAAGGCAAAGAACGTTAGCTTTCTTTTTGACATATAATACTTTTATTAAGCTCTGAATCTATTCTTCCTAAATTGTATCTAAATTTGGCTGCAGATGAACCAGTTCTTCTCAAGTAAATGCCTAACTAAGTTTTCAGTGAACTCAGTGGAGTGATCTCATTTGCTGAAGACATGGATAACAGTTACCTCCTTCTCTCCACTGACTGTTGCAAGCCCCCAAGGTGATTTGTCAGATGTCAATCAAACAAGGAGCAAGGAAGACAGTGGGTGTTCCTGGGGTGTCCATCCCTTCAGTGATTCTTCATCATCACATATTCTCTTCCAGTGAATGGCAGGGCTAGCTGGTTGCGTGCCTTACCTGCATGTTAGTGGGATTCTTGCAGGAGAGACTAGCCCCCATCTCCCCTTCTGAGCAAGTGCGGTAGACTAAGTTAACCACTTGTGAATTTTTCAGGCTAAGTAGAGAGTGTCTTCAGGAAAATAAAATCCTAAAGCACTAGAAATCAGCAGATTGGACCCCTGTTTGAGTCTTCAGACTGTTTTCCACGGCACAAATCATTGCAGTATTTCAGTATAGGTCACAGCTCCAGCTATTGTTTCCAAAAGTCTGTTATATCAAAGTTGCACAAAAAATTCACAGCCTTATATATCTTTCTCACTTTGTATGTTTCTTAAATATTTTCAGTTGATTATTTGTAAATTACACTATGACATTAATATCTCATACGCGCCTGTGATATCTACGTGCTTAAAAAAAAGCTTTAAAACCACAAATACAACTGCTTTAGTTGTTATCAATATTGCATTAAGAGATGTGAGGTTATTCCTGTAAAGTCAGATTGACTACAATTATCCCATAAACTTCATCATGGAGTTTTTTGATGTTACTTTTCCTTGTCCATCTTTGTTTTCAGCAGAACAGTGTGAAATGAAAATTATTAATAGCTTAAGTTCCTAAAACTGAAAGTCATCTTTATATAAAATCTAAAGTAGCTGTGTCTCGAGTGGCTGCCAAAATATTTAGTCCATAGAAAGGTTTTATTATTGATACAGCATTGTTGCTAAAGATAGCCAGTCAGCTGCAGTCACAGTCATCATATATACTCTGAAATGGTCTGGCACAATCTTTTTACATATCCTGGATTTCTTTAACAAATGTCTCACTGGGTGTCAAGTTGCTGTTATGCTGCTTTAAGAAATGTAACTGACAGTAAGAAGATGGAAACTTAGGAAATCTATCCCCCAGTTTCTTCCACTAGAATCAATATTGAAGAATACTTTAGGAATACTCTGCCTTGTCATATTTATCAAAATCTACCCTTTTACTTTTCCTTTGCTTTCATTTATATGTTGGTCTTAACTATGTTCTAGGAATAACCTGGGCAATTTGTTTGCAACCTTTAGGCTGTTTCTAAATGACCAAATTCAATCAAGTATTCACTGCTTGTGCACTTAGTCTAAGAACTCATTCAACAGGAGTGCATCAGACTTCCTGTGTTACACAGCCATCAAACTGCTTCTGATTCCTCCTGAACTGAGAAAGGTACATTGCTTATTGTATTTCCAGCAGGTCACCCAGTCACGATTTGAGAAAGTCTTTTCTCAAAGTAAAGGGTACAGCTTTTCCCTTAATAGTCTACTTGAACAATCATTGTAGTCTCCACAGTTAAAAATGTGTGTTTTATTTCTAATTTGTACTGTATGGCTTTAGTTTAGCCTTCAGTTGTTGGCTGTTATGACAACTGAGGTTCCTCTGTAACCTGGTTTATGTAGCCTAGTTACTGTCATTGATTTCACTCCTGGATTCTGTCAGCTCTTAACAAAGCATTAACCCCAATTGGAAGTGGTATAGGGGGCAAGGGTGCAGGGGACTGAGATAGCTTCCACCTCCTTTTAGCATTGTCTGTGGAAGCTAATCGCTGAGCTGCATGTACAGCTGACAGATCACGCATTCAGACCAGCACTGGATCCACTCCCTATATCTTTAGGGTTCTCTCATTTTCTTAAAAGAGAAGATAACAGTGACCTTTAAGCATAGAGGTAGAAGGTGGCATATCAAGAGACTGCTGTATGCGGGCACACCTCAAGGGTTTGCAGAGCTTTGCGTACCAAACCTGCTCTGTTTCCATAACTCTGACTTCTATGAACTATGACTCATTCTCACCAGTCTGCGCTAGACTAAAGGGTTTAAAACACTGCACTATTGATCTATCACTGTGTTACTGATAAGTGAGAAAGATTTTTTTAAAGAAGGCATGTGGCAAATGTAAAATAACATAATCACTGCCTTTGAAACTTTCAACATGCCACCTCCCATGGAAAGCTGTGGAGGTGATGATTCTGTTCCACCTGCTCTTGTGAGATTCACCTGTTCCGATGATGAATTTCAGAATTCCTGGAGATAGCTTTAAGTCTCAGTAGAGTTACAGAAAAATAGTGAAAATGGAACAAAACAGGAAGGATCTTTTGAAAATTTCAATGTATATGAATTACATAGGCTAATGCAAGGTTAGTTTAAGTAGAGAAAAGATTTGGGAAGAAAGAGTCTTTAAATAACTCAGAAATATCAGAAAGACTGATAATGCATTAAATTATGTTTCATTAAGGGCTAGGATTTGGAATCAAAAGAATTAGTATCATAGCTAGGGCGGAGCACTGTATTTATATATGACTTACATAGAGTGTTTTTTGCTTTTGTTTGTTTTGTTTTATTTTGTTTTACTTGAGTAACATGCTGTTTTTACAAATAACAAGTGCTATTATCACCACTATACTCCGGGGAAATCCAGAGTCAGAAATCAAGACTGTATGAATTATATTCTGTAGAACAAAGACAACTACTAAGAGAACTAGGTTTCTTGACTCCCAGTCTGTATTTTTTTGTTTGTTTGTTTCTTGCTATTTCTGTTTGTTTTGTTTTGTTCTTTTTCCATAAGACTTTATTGCATAAAGGACAAATCACAAGCACAAATTTGGAGGAGTTCTTTTATTTATTTATTTATTTATTTATTACCAGATACTGTAGTTTCTATTGTCTGCGTTATGGAAAAGAGAAAGTTTTTATTTGCTGGATTTATCTTTCTTTCCACAACATTTTAGGAAATTAATTGAAAGTACTTAGAAGTAGTAAAGGTGTACTTGCTGGATTACTAATATCTAAGAGTGGCTCATACTTGTGAAATTTTTAAATTTTTAGTTTTAATCTTCAACAAAAGCAATGATATCGTAAAGATTTATATTTAATAATTCTTTAAAGAATGGGAATCCAGAGAGTGGATTGTATCTTGAGGAGAGATGTAGAGCATCTTTATTAATGTGCACATAGATAGTATTGCTGCTCTGAGCAATGGGATTACATTACATTAAGAAGGCACCTGTCTGTTGGCTCGGCTTCCCTCAAGCTTTGCCGGTTATATCTTTACTCCTCAGACTGCCAGCTTTTGGTTTGGCTCTGTGTCTATCTGTTCTGTCCAATTATAGCCTAAGCTTCAGCTGTCCCAGAGCTGCCTCCCCCAAACTTTACTCTGGTGCCTGAGCTGCCATTCCTTTTCACCAGTTGCTTGACCCACCTAACAGTAACAGTTCCTCTTTGTTTCATGTTTGTTCCTTTTGTCTCTCTCTATATTCACATATATATTAACATATGTAATTTTAGAATATACTTTTAACGCCTTAGCCCACAAGCACAGCACCTTATTTTTGAATTTCTTGTATCTGTAACTTGCCTTCTCCTTGGCACTAACATAATCTAGTGTTTTTGTTGTTGGTGGTGGTGGTTTGTGTGTGTGTGTGTGTGTCTTTATTTTATTATTTTATTATTTTTTTTTCATGCTGCAGAGAAAGGGCAAAATTTTAAAGCCTCCATGGAGCTGTTTCTGTTCTCTGCGGAGGTTTTCATGGTGTACCTATCTCAGCATGGTACAAATTTCAGTGAGGTTCATTTCCCCCCCACCCACTGTTGTGCAAGCATTTGGAGCCAGGGACAAGCATATTTTATAAATTAAAAAGAAATCAGTCAGTACATTGAAGCAATTAGTGTAAATGAGTTCAACAGACAAACAAGCAGACAGAGTTCGTTGTGCTGTTTGTCTTTTCCTGCCCCCACAGCCTTAAGTGTAGTACAAGAGCTAAATGAACAGAGTGAAAAATGACCGCATATAATGGGCCAGGTTCCAGCCTCAGTGACAGAGTTGTAAATCCAGAATAAGAACATAAAACCTGCCGTCCTGGGTGAACGTGAAAGTCCTTTTAGCTCAGTCCTGGCTTTAACAGTGTACAGAAGCAGAAATCTAGGACAAGAATAAGGCAGATAAAGGGATTTTCTTCTGCTGTAGCCTCTGAACTGAAGGCTGATTTAACAGAGCCAGAGACTGTAGTTGATGATAGAGTTTAATAGCCACAAATAGACCTCTGCTCCATGATCTAATCCCTTCTTAAATCTATGCGTGTTTTTGGGCCCCACTACGTCCCAGTGCAGTGAACTCTATAACTTCAATACATCTTAAGTGAAAAAGCTCTTGTGTTCAGCCAGCTGCCCGATCATTTCACTGGGTGCCCCTTCTGGTATGGTGAGAAATAGAGACTGCACTTTTCTCTTCACTCTTTCTGTGCCATTTTGTACTTTTATGGTAGTTTCAGTGATGCCACTAAAGGCCCTTTAAACCAATGCTACTGTAAGACAAAGTCAGAGTATTGTTTTTACGGGATCTGATTAATTCAAAAGTCTACTTGCTACCTGTGTCAGGATAGTCATCCTAAAAATCACTGTTTGCAAGATGAAAGCCTTTAAGAGCACTCAGTGTTCAAGGAGAAAGGAAGGAGGTTAAGGGTATATAACTTGGGTGGTGCCTGGAGATACTATGCATTTCAAACACACCATTATTCAAGACATACAGATGGCATGAAGTGAGTAGCATTCCTGCTCCTCTTGTTCCACAGGTATAGCCAGCAACAGATGTGCATGGAGTTATGTAGAATTTGCAGCAATCTTCAAAGGACCTGCAGGTTTCTGCATCCCAGAACACGAGAGTGAAGATATGCCTGGCTCACAGAATTCGTAACAACTGCTCCCCTGCTGTATTCACAATGGCCTTTGCAGTCCTCAGAAACCATGACCATCCACACTGTCCCAGCCTTACAGGATGGTCTAAGTCACTTCCATTTGTGGTTGTATTAACCCTACATTTATGATTGCTCCGGCCTAAAGAAGCCTGTGTTTTCCAATACAGATTCAAAAATGGCATGTGGGCCCCCATGGCTCTATCATGTACATAGCCTTTTGGATATAATCACATAGGCTGCACACACAACCAAAGTTGCCCATAGTTGGTATGAGTCCTCAGAGCTGCACAGCCTCTTTCCAGGAGGAGACCCAACCACTTCTGGCCATATCATTAGAGCATACATGGCATCTCAGTTTTGATGTGGCACCAGTATGATGACTACTAAGTACATGTTAAATAAAAAGAGGACAAAATAGAAAAAGGAAAATAACTAACTAAATAAGAAACATCATTACCACGAGGAAAAAATATGATTCTTCATGGCTGAGGTTGACAACTTTGAGCTATAGTCAAGGAAAAGAGGAGCAACTTCCAGTCTCCAACTTTAAGGATATATCCTTCAGTTCATAGAATTTACAACATATGCACATAGATTAGAATACATAGGCAAATACGTCTAGCCCAGCAGCCTGCTGTATCCTTCACTCAGACAGACAACATGGATCACTGCAACTAGGAGGAACAAGCTCATCTCATGCTTTCTCCATACAGTAACTGTGAAATGGTCTCATGGTTTTCTCCCTGCTGCCAACTGAACATAGCAGTTAACCTCAGAAACCTCCATGATCATGGGCTGAATTGAACTCATCAGTGTTAAGCAGCACAGATACAAATCAAAAGGAATCTGTCGTGGCATCTTTGAGAGCATGGTAGTTTCTTGCTTAACTGAAGTCCTGGATACAGCTGCACTACTTCTTCAGAACGAATATTGACTCTTCACCCAAGGCTGTGAAGGCTTGATGTAAGGACCCCCTATAGCTTACATGTGCAAGGTAATAACATTGTCCTTGCAGATACTGTTCAGAACCACGATGGTGACTTGAACAATTTTCAGCAGTTTGGATCTACATTTCAAGCACTAATCAGGACATCCCAACTGTTCAGAAGAACCATATGCCCTGCAGTGAATCACTGCTGAAAGTGTTTCTTTCCCTGTGTGGTTCTGAATACAGAATCTAGGTACTTATTTCTCTCTTCCTGAGCCCTGCAAGTGGCAGTTACAAGACTAAGGCCTGAAGGGTCTGCAACCTGTGAGGCTACATGACAGAAGGCAAGGCACTTTAGGTATGGGGGTTCAATGAGTAGCAAGACTGTGCACTGTGGAAATGAATTAGTTTAAACCAGGTTAAACAGAACCATAGGTAGTTATTTTGAGGGTTTGCAGAGTGGGTGAGGTGCCCAGAGTAAAATGTTTTGTTCAATAGGCATTGGTTATTGGGGATAAAAAGACAGCAGTAGCAATTTTAGCAATTAATAGTATATAAACATTTGAGTTTTCTTGCTCAGGATGATTTCCTGACATTGTTAATTCAAACATACCCTCTGTGATCATTGAGGAAATCTCTGAGGCTTACAGTACTTTTATGGTATGGGGGGGGCAGATATTTGGTGTCATTTACAAAAGGCTAGAAATGGAGTTCCTGAGAGTCTTGTATTAAAATGTCCCCTCCAGAAAGCAGAAAAGGTATTTCAACTTTCTAGTAGAAAGAGATAATAGAAGAGACCAATAATGAGACATTCTGACTTGTATTAATTAACTATGCTTCCAAATAATCTCCTTCTATTTTTTAAGTCCCTTTTTTAGAATGTTTTTAAGCTGCTAGTTCCCATTCTTGAGACAACATGAGATATGCTCTTAGTAACTAACAAAAACAGTTTGGGAAGATCCCCAGACAACTTTTTCCTCCACCCTGTCTGATTGCACATCAACATTACATTAAATAACCATTCGTCATTCGTTTCTTAGCTAGAAGAAGTCAGAGACAGTATTACAGATATAGGTCTCTCTGATCCTTGTGTCTTGCTGTTGCCTGGGAATCAACTTGTTAAGTCCATAAAACTGGTTCTTTTTGTAGTCATTCGGGGAACATAATACTTGTACATGAAATAAATGAAAAATAATATAACAAACCACTGCAAAATATTTACATGAAAATTTAATTTACAGAGTTTTAGTCAATACGCCTTGAACTTAAGGAAATGGGTTTATTGCCATGGGAAGAGTTAGGATTTTGAAGGCATCTTCTGCCCTTCTTTAGAGAAATTCTTCAGACTGCTGTGAAAATAAGGGAAAGGAATTAAGTGTTTGTAAGTAGGTGTCTGAGAGAGAAAGACAAATAGTCTTATTGTTTTGTCTTTGATTCCTCCTTAACTCCACTAATCCAATCTCTTCCCATTTATCTGCCATGAAATTGTGTCTCCAAAGAGTTTAGTGCCTGAGAACAGACAGGTCAGCAACTCTTTGGTTTAGTGCTTAATATAAGCAAGTTGAATTAACACACCAGGAAATCCTAATTCCCAGTGCAAAAGTTTCAAAACAAAAAAACTTCTTGTGCTCAAGATAACATAGAGTGACACATCTTCATCAGAGACAGTGACTCATAGCTAGGGCTTGAGTTGTTGGGGTAGATTGTGTTATCTGTTAGCTGTATCAAGCTAAGAAAAATGGAGGTATGACCCTGAAAGTCTTATAAACTGCCAAGATAATTACATCATGGACAAAATGTGGAGATGAAAAGAATTTACATCAATACTTTTAGTCAGTTTATGTGTTCTGGAAAAAAAAGTCTGTATCCTGTACCACAGCTCGCAGGCAATTTTCATACTTTACAGTCTGACAGCCTCTGCTCTTTCAATGTAAAATATTTATTTTGACTAAAAGCAATGATGTAGTTGCTATTTTTCTTATTATCTCACCTATTTTGTTATTTAGATACCTTCACAAAATGTTTCGTCCTATATGTATTTTGTTCGCTTTTAGCATGAAAGATGGCACGGGTGATGCTGTATTCTCCATGCACTCAGAATTCTCCAGGAAGTCAATACTTTCTAGCCAGTGGACTAGCTATGAGTAAGCACAGACTGCGGGATCAGAATCCAACTGATTGGTAATATTAAAAAAAGAAAGAAATCAGAAGTAGAGAGTGCAGCCATAGCTGCCTTCAGTGGAGAAGGTGGACAGAATATGTGAGCTTGCACTGAACCCTGAGGTTAGCAATTTTTCTACTGTGGTTAGCCAGACTGCATTTTTCTTTCTTAAACAAAAGAAAAATGGTGTTGTCAGAGCCATAGTGTAAGCCAGGAAAGGCTGCCACTGTGGGAGGCAGTGAGAGTTTCAGGTCCCAGGAATCTCAAAACCAGGAGGTGAAAGGATGCCGATGATCCTTCCAGGATCCCACCTCTATGTGAGGTTCAGCACCCATGCTCAGGTGCTGTGGGATGAAGGATCTGGAAACTGTTTTCTCTCAGAGGTGCTACAGTGTGTTTTGGCTCTCCAGTGGCTTCTGTGTGCTAGCTCTGCCGTGCACCCCATGAAATCCACCCACAGGCTGCTCTTGGTACCATGCAGACAGGAAATCTTCCATTTATGATCCAATCCAGACACAATTTTCACATCACACAATTGACACACTGCTTTTCCTCCCATGGGTGTTGGGACATTACTTACAGGAACTGGGACAAAAAAAAAAAAAAAAAAAAAAAAGATTTTGAGAAATAAGTTTGAAGGAGTTTCCTGGGAGTGAGCAGGATGGGAATTGCTGTGATGTTGACAGGAGCACAAGGCTTCTGTGCAGGCGAGGTGAGGAAAGACAGAGTATGAGTCAGTGGATGGGGAAAGCACAAACTCATAGAAAGATGCTTGTCTGTTTTTATAAAAAAACCTATTGGGAATTAACAAAGAGAAAAGGCAGGTCTGATATTTTGAGAGAAGGTCTGGGGACTCATTGGCTGCCACCCTTATTTCCTTGTGAACATCAGGAACAAATGTGTCCACATAATGATATCTGAAATTATTTTTCAAGAGGAGGTCTAAGTGCCCTTTCCAACACTTAGTTTAGGCATCAGCTGCTGTTGCAGTAAAATACCAGCCATCCCTTGGCTACTATACAAAGAAAAGGAGAAAATGGTTTAAGATTTAGTGCTTTATTCTCCAGGAGCCCTCTGCTCTTTGTCCACCACATTTTTAGTGATCTTCTCTCCTTTCTTTTGTTGTTCCTCTTCTTTCCTCACAGAGAATTTATCACACATCTTAATGTATGAAACTGGTCACACATGCTGCTTTAAAGTCTTCTGCTGTATGGAGTTACACTTTTTAAAGCAGTGTCTGACAGGTGACTGCTTAGCATGGTGCGGATCTGCACAGTCGGAAGAAAAGTTGTCAACTGCTAGTGACAGACATAGAAAAATTGAAAAAGACCAGAACTTCCAGAATATTGCAAAGGACAGATATCCCCAGGCCATTCTTTGTTTTGGAGCAGCAAGTTTCAGCTCTGAAGGAATAAATGCTTCTTTCCCCGAAAGTTTCACAGTTAGATCTTCACTATGTAGTACTCCATCGCTCAGCATTTAGCCATCCTAAACTCACTTGTCTTCAGTGATGTTATTTTGTATAAGTATTTACATATATATGTGCATATAGATGTTCTTTTAGACATCTTTTGTGAATAACTACTCTCCTGTCTGGTCTTGTAAAGAAAAGGAAATATGCATTACTGTAGCTACTATCATAAAAATTGTGGCACGCTAGCGCTGATCAAATGTTTTAGAGATTGAAGTGCTAACACTGGAACATTTTTTTTTTCTTTTGTAACTTGGTGTCTGCCTTCCTCCTGTCACAACTGGCCATTACTGGTAGCTGATAGGCAGGAAGGAAACAAATACCTCTCTGCATGTGTGTTCTGTCCCTCCGGAGCTATAGTTTTACACAAGAGAAAAGCTACAGCAGGAGTGGCCTATTCTGATAATCATTATACAGTAGAAATGTCAGAAGACTGGAAGTTCTGGAAGTGGAGAAAGGGAATTATTTTCATTAGATTTGAAGAGAAGAGTCAGAATGGCTGATACAAGACAAAATAATTTTAGAATGGACTTTTGGAAAAAGTTGTAGTGAGGTCCATGAGAATATGAAACAGCTGTATTTTGCAAGTCGTTGTGTGGCTAATGCCATTTGTAAAGTAACTGGACAAAGAGCTCAGCTATGTACTCTAGAAAATAATCATTTGGCACTGGGATGGAGTAAATGACTTAATAACATGTCTTTTCCCTTGTCTAATTTCTGTGGTTCCATGATTGATTAGCAGTCTTCTGCCTGCTAGTCTTACATTCACTGTTATAAAATACCATGGCATAAAATTAGTCAAAGTCTGACTTGAGTATAATTAGGAGTGTGTGCAAGTAATGGCAGTGATGCAGCAGCAACCAGCCCTGAAATGTGAAAATGAAGCTTTACGATCGGGAGATGAAGCAAGGTTTTGTAACGAGCTATTGGCAAGTTCTTCCTCCCTGTAACGTAGTCAAAGCAATGACTACTCTGTACCTTAAGTTCTTTAAATATTATCTTTAAATCCTAAATCCATTTTCCTACAAACATGCAGACACTGATGAAACTTGGCTCCCTTGAGGAGATTCATTGACCTGAATGGGACTACTCCTGTGTAATTGAATACCCTTTCCGTCATAAAGCTGGAAGACCCTGTACAGACATTAACTGTCCTGCTGCAAATCATAGCGATGTGCCCAGTGAGTCATTGGCATAGTGTGGCATGGAACTCAGGTCTAGTAAATCAACTTTTTATTTTCAGAAATAAAATGTTTTAGGTGTCTTTACCCAGTGTTAGAGAAGTTCCTTGTATTTCCAATGAAATTAAATTAAAACAAATCCTTCTACAACCACCCCAGAACAAGCCTGAAACTCAAATCTAGCATTCCTTTATTGTTCTGTGTTTCTTATTGTTTTCAGCCTTGTACGAAAGCAATCCCCAGTCTACATGGCCTCCTCCTTGGGTGTCCGCTTGCAGCAAGACCATATTCACACCCATAATATCACCTCTTAAGCTTTAGTGTATAAAAAACACTTTCCTCGGTGGCCTGTGCTCAGTACAAATCACTTCATGTGAAGCCAGGGGTATTCCTAGTGATGTAAAAAGTTCAGTTTAGCCGCTACCTTCATGCTTTTAGAAAGTTTTTGTGCCTGCCAGTCATATACATGGTCTTTCCTTGCCAGGGGACAGAGTAGTTTTGCAATTAGAGCTGTGAAGTACTGCAGATGAACAACTCCCATTGACATCATGACACTTGTACAATAAAACAAAGACAAAATGAGTTTTTTCTCATGCTTTGAAAGCATGAGTCCTACCTTTTGGAAGCCAGAACAACAAAAGATGTTACCGTCACCCACTGCTCTCAGCAGCAGCAAGTCAGAAATGGCAATGTTCATCCTGCCAGACCTCCTTTGAAAACAGATTGCTCAACAGTGCTAATAGTAGTTATAATGGGAATAACAACACAGAAATTGCTTTGTGCAATAATAACAATTAAAAAATCTTAAGCATTTTCTGCAATGCCAGAACCCTTTGAGTCAGCAAGAAAAACTAAAACAGCTCTTCTTTGGAAGACTCTGGAGGGAAAGAAAACAAAACAAATAAACAAACAAACAAACAAACAAAACAACCTGTAAGTTCCACAGTTATCAATTATGTTTTCTTTTTCTTTTTTTTTCTTTTTTTTTTTTTTTCCGTTCCCCCCCCCCCCCCCCATTAAAGACAGGTTTTAATCCTAAGAAAGAAGGAAACAGGAGAAGGTGGAGAAGCATCTACTTTCCATCTACTTTCCAGTTTCCCCTTAGCCTAAATGATTCTATTTGGATAACTCAGAATGCACTTTTACAAAATAGAACCCTCCTTGGAAAGTCCCACTTCTAACCCGTTTCCCATGGTAAAACTGAAATATTTTTTTACTGTGCTTTCCCTTCTACTGCTCTAACTGCCCAATAAAAGACTGAGATAATTAGATTCATTGCTCTACCCTATTTATAATTTTTTCACAGCAAACAATACTGTCAAAAATAATGAATGTTTCATATTTACAAATTCATTGTTGGTCCCTTCCCTCTCCACCCTCTTCTCTCTAGAGAAGATAGTATTTCGTTTGTCCATATAAATGGCTTTTATTTTATAGAATTTGTTCAGGTTTACAGCTGGCACATTTTCCAGCACAACAATACCAAGTAAAGTTATTTCTATTGTATCCCTCCCCTCCCCTCCCCTCCCCTCCCCTCCCCTCCCCTCCCCTCCCCTCCCCTCTCCTCTCCTCTCCTCCCCTCCCCTCCCCTCCCCTCCCCTCCCCTCCCCTCCCCTCCCCTCCCCTCCCCTCCCCTCCCCTCCCCTCCCCTCCCCTCCCCTCCCCTCCCCTCTCCTCCCCTCTCCTCTCCTCTCCTCTCCTCTCCTCTCCTCTCCTCTCCTTCTGCACCCACACAAGGAGGGCTTGCCAGGACAGTTATATTGGTAAACTTTTCCTCATGTTGACCTGGTCTCCAAAACACCATTGTATAAATAATAGAGACAGGTGGGAGCAATCATAAGTGAATGCCAAAAAAATGTAGCTGAGTTCATTCTTATGTCAGAAGCAATGTGGTCGTGTGGCTCTGTCAAGGGTCATCTATTTTGGGCTAGGTGGAGAAAACTGCAGAATGAGATGACACACTTCAGCATCATTTAAATTCTGCCTTTGGAAATAACTTTGCAGTTAAAGCTGTTTTGAAAAAAAAAAATAAAAATAAAGCTAGATTATGGCCTGACTCCAATTCCCAGGTGGTCAGGACCAGAAGATAGAAGAGATGAAAAAAAAAAGCTCTTGCTGGAGCAGCTGAAGAGGGAGATGTGGATGGTCCCTTTTAGTCAAGCCAGTGAAGAAAAGATAAGCGTGGAATACTGGCAGAAAGAGGAGCTTAGGTGGGCTAAGCCAATATGAACACACGACTCTTTGAACACACATCTCTGTACTGGCTCTCAGTGTACCTTGGATGAAAATCAAGGTATTGGCTGTAAGTTAAAAGACATGGCTGGCTCAGTTCCTGGTGTTCTCCAGCACTGCTTCATTCCTTCTTTCACTGCAGCTTCACTGCTGGTCAGAAAAGCTGGATTCCAGCAAGGAATGTGCTCTTCTTAAGAGAGGCCTTTTTGTCTGGGGTTTGCTAGTTTTTGTTGTGTAATAGCATCCAACTAGATCAATTTTAGTTTTAATATTTTTATCTCCTCATATATATTCCTTTTTGCTTATGTTTAATTCACGAGTATGTCCACATGGGCTAATTTTCAAGGGAGGATTATGGCATTGCCAGGAATGTTCTCTACTCTGAAACAATTTGTTTGAACTCACCAGTTTTTACCAAATGTTTCTCTGAGCAGCTGTAAGGCACCTGGATATTGTGATGGATGTCACAGTCTCGCCAAACAAAAAAGCACCTACTGAGTACGTAACAGTTAACCTGGGTATCTACTGATGGTACATTATGACATTTTTTAATTTATTCATTGCTTTATGTAAATAGAAAAAGTAGTAAATATTTAGATACCGTCCTTCTCTGCATGAAAGCATAGAAAGCAAAGTGTATAGTGGGCAAACCAGTGTAGCCTTTAATAAAACAAAATTGAGACTAGTCAGTAATATCTTGACTTTCTCACTTAAACTAAAACACTGTACTTACCCAAGTGCTGTACACAGGTCTTTCTCAATTCCATGATTTTCTGGGTTTAGAAGTACTTAGACTTTACTATATCAATGGAAATTCATCCAGAATGAGCTTTTGCTATCAATTTCTAGTACCTGAAAAACATCTTTTACAATGTTTTTCTACTGCATTCACTTGGACTCAGTTTAAAGTATGAAAACGACGTTGCAAATTCCTTATTATTTTCTTCATTTAAAGAAAAGCCAAGACTTGCTTTCCTACCAGAACAGTGTCTCTTGTCAACAGAGGGTTAAAGAATATTGTTTTCAAGCTACATTGACAAATCAAGCTTTTAAAAAGTCTCCTCATGCTTCAGCAGTGATAAAACAAGAACTGGAACCCAAGAGTTTACCTCTTTCACTTAAAACCACCTGATTCAAAATAATAATAATGACAGAGCACTCTGACGTGCATCACAGCTTTGAAAACTAATTCCTGCTCTTCATACGTTTAGAGACTAACTTCATCCACAGAATATTGTAGGATGCAAAAATACATTTATAACAAATTATAAACTATTCTACATCAGGATCGGTTTAGGTGTTTTAACAAGATGCTGGTGTAATAGGAAAAGATTTTATCTTAGTATATATTTTCCTTTCTATTTTCTGTATGTTCACAATAATTTGAATTACTGCGTCTTTTTACTCTTTATAGTTCCTACTGAATGTAGAGGTGGTTCTCAGTTCAGAATTGAATATGGTCAGTAAGACAGTACCTGATAAAACAGCAGTTACTGATGGCTTCTATAGACACTTTTCCCATTCAAGAAGCAAAGACATTATTATTATTAATTTATTTATTTTTAATGGTGCATGAGGATTATAATGCATTCTGTAAAAATCCAGGTTTCCACCCCACTGCTCCAGCATGCTTGAAATAATACATACATATATATATCAATAGTATTTCAGATTATGCTTAATGATAAATTTATATTTTTGTAAGTTTCACAGAGCATCAGGAATGCATTTTTACACTTGTAGGGACATCCTTCAGTACTGCATTCTTGTGCCAAATTGACCAAGTGCAGAAACAAGTAAACAGCATCAAGAACTCCAGTTACAGCGCTGTTAATAATTTGAGGAATCCAAATGGGAAATCCACTTCTAGTTTTTTATTGATTTATTTCTGGTAACAAATTAAACATACTCCCCCTTACCCATTACCCCAGCTTCTTGTTCCAAGCAAGTTTGAATTTGTTGTTTCTTTTTCTCCCTCCATATAGCATTTCTATTTACATCTCTGAAGCAGAGCACACACAACCAATGACCATAGTTTGCTGTATGTAAAAAGGAAGATTTCACTTTCACCAGTAAAACTGAGAATCAGTCATTTTTGTTTTGCTATGTTGGCTTTTTTTTTTTTTTTTTTAAGCCACATTTGCCATTGTGTACATTAATCCTCATAATCATGTGGTAATGCAGCAGTAGCCTGAAAAACAGAACTAACCTCATAGATAAGCAATCTGCAAAACTGAAGGATTGTAGAAAATTACCATCCATTTCAAAGGTTGGAAAATAGTCAGGACAAATTTGTTTCTTATAAATATTAATTTAGATGAGAAGAGCTAAATTAGAAGTATTTAATTGTATTTAATACATATATTTAATATGTAGCAGCCTCAGAATTATTCCTCACGATATCATCCTTCATCAAAAACCTTCTGACTCCAGAATTTTTAAACTGAAACACCTCTATTGGTCTTGCTGATTAAACAGTGTATAGGAAAAAAAGATCTGCTTTTTTGGAAGCAAGGACACAGATTATGAAGAACTTTAAATAATTGTCTTCAAATCAGAACTTCCCTGTGGGAGTTAATGGAGACTCTTAACTGTTCCCTCTTTTTTTTTTTTTTTTTTTTTTTTTTTTTTTTATTTATCATAAAGCTAATGATATAGATAAATCATACATATATTTGAAACATACCAAATGATTTTGGCTCATTCTGCTCTATGTATAATATATTAAGATGCATCCGATGGCATGTCTTTTAGTGGTTTGGGGTAAATCTGGTCATCTGCTGTCTAACTAAATATAGATTACAATAAGGATTGAGAGTACAAGATGCTATGTATAGCAAGGGATAAATGCTTGAGAATGGTAACTAAATCCTGCATTTTGGAATTATCACTGTGACCAACTGCTGATGAAATGCTTTTCATTTTAATGTATAGTATGTCTGTATATAATTCTAGATCTGTATTTATATCTTCAGCCATATGCTGCTAGATTTCCATCTCCTGTTCAGACAAATTACTTGAGCTGCAGTTGCCAAAGCAAACAGAACCCTTTTATTGTCTCAAAAGCACCGAACACATAACACATGACGTACTTCATTCTTTCTTATGTGATAATTTCTAAAATAACAAGCTATGTGTGATGTGTAAAGGGCAACAAAGAGGGAGAAGTAAAAGTTTCATTTGTATTTGTTACTAACTATTACTTGGAACAGACATTTGGGTAACACTTCTCAGAGACAGCAAAAGACAAATGTGTATGTCCTGTTCTAAGTCACCATTTTTTCCTGCACACCAGGTTAGGAAGGAAGATGTCATTGCTCACCTTATATTGGTTAATAGCAGAGTCTAGATGGCAGAATTTTTTTCTGTAAATCACCAGAGGTTACTTTCTTGCAATCTGAGGATTGCTGGGGACAGGTTAGGTTGTTTTTATTCATTTTGCTGCTGTCTGCTCACTGGAGTGGAATTCCAGAGCCTGAACCTAACCCTTGATGGAGAATTTACCAATTTAATCAGGAATGTAACAAGTTCAGAGATTAATTGCAATGAAGGGAATATCAGGCTTATTGATAATACTGTCAGTATATCACTAGAAAAAGCTACAGAAAGGTGTGTGCCATATCTCACTGAGATCTTGTGTTCATGTGCTGATTTGACAGGAAGTCTTTTTCAGTGGAGCAAATCTATACATATTTTTCAGCCAAGAGTTATGAGTGGGAGTTTTTCCTGATTTCAACAACTTAGTAATCCCTCTTTTGGCTGACAATGAAGCAATATGAATATTTTTTTTTGCAAATATTTGTCTGGCAGGGGCTCATTTATATTCCACCATACAAAAATGTTTGAGGATAAATTAAACAGTATTCTCAGCTACACTGTCACCAGCACATTTCTTGCACACATATAAATTTTTGAGAAGAACCATAATAATTTCTTGTTCACCTGCATGCCCTTTGACATCTGACAAGCTGCTTGTACATGGCAACTAGAATTCAGTATGGAAAGTGACAATTTGTACCAAAAATGGTGAGAACCTCTCATTAGTGTAAGTCTGTTTCTAGCATGAGATTTATCTCAGTTGACTTTAATTATGTAAACATTGGAGATTTAGTTTAACATAATTCTCTAGACTCTGTAGAATTATGGTGATAATGTAACAGTTTTTAATATAGACTATAGGAACTTACAAAGAGTACTGCCCCTTGTCACAAATTGTCACCACTCTTTTGCAGTTTAAGACAGAAAGACAGAATACAGGAACTCAGGCTTTTTTTTTTTTTTTTTTTTTTTTTCCCTTCCTCCTCTTCTTTTCCTTTTCCTCTCCCCAAACATTTAGGGTAGCTAGTTTCCTCCTGAGGGATAGGTCTATACAGTAAATCTTGGAGATTGTGCTATTCTGTGGAAGCTAATGGACTCTTGAAAGAGATGATTAATATCTTACAGGGCAGGAATGGTATTGAGACTTCTAATTTTGGAGTGTTCTCACCCTATTTCAGTCTTCATAGGGAATAGAGAAGAATGAGACCCTCTGTTCAATCCCATTTGACTGAATGAGGTACAAGAAAATAGTAATTAGTGAGAGGAAGTCCCTTGCCTCTAACTATTCATTATTTGTAGTCCAAAATAATTGAGCTGAGGTGACCAGTGACGGTATGAAAAGTGTGCACTTCCTTTTTCTTTTTCCAAGTTGGATAGCAGAGGAGGAAGAGCACTGTCCTGAAAAAGAAATCTTGCCTTGCTTATAGCACCAGCTATATTCTAAGAACAAGATTTTCTCTCTTACTCTGAGTTAAGTAGAAGATAGGGGTCTAATCTACTGTGGTTCTGTAGCTCCTTCTACAGTTGCTAAAGTGAGGTAGGCTCCCCCAACTACTATCCACAATGCCATAATCATTCCACGTTTCTCAGTCAGTCACACTACAATAATCTGAATTTTCCCTTGGAGATGGCTGATTTTTCTTTCCTACTTTGTAGATGAAAACTAGATTCCTGTCTTGGTCCAGACAACTTTAGATGATTAAAGCTACCTCAAATACACCATAGAGTTTGTTAGTGAGAACTGAGCTGTCCAGCAGAAAAGAGATCTGCCAATTAAAACTATATATAATTATTGCATCCCATAGTGTAGGACAATGTCTCTACCTTCTGCTAATTACACTAAATAAACAGCAAAAACATTGCCTTGGCAAGCATATACTTTCTCTGTCCCATTCAAATAACATTGGCAGCTGTGTACAAGGAAGTTTGCTAACCATTCAGATAATTCCAATATTCACATGTACAATTTCACAACTAGGTTTACTATTTTTCTTTTTTCCCCTAGTTGATATAAAGCATAAATGTATCTCAATGAAGTTTTAGGCACAGTCAGAGAAACTGCATTGTTCAGCCAATGCATGTATGTGCTTGAAAAAGAATAAGCCCTTAACAGACATAATTGGAAGACAAAAAAATCTATGACATTTATTTTTAGATACTCAGATGTAATTAAGCCTGGTGTTTTGATAGCATTAAATAATGAGCTATGTTGATGTAAGAAGGTGCCATCACTCAAACTTAATTGTGTGTCTCTTGGTTTCTTGTGCCAACTGAATCCCTGAATTACTGAAGAATTAGGGGATTGATCATAAAGTGATTCAACTGTTAGTTTAAATTCAGTTCTCATAAAGATTACATGGAAAAATGTGATAATTTCTCAATTTATTTGCTCCTTGTCTTTATGCTGAATGACATGCTTACTGGCACTGAATTAATTCTAACTGTAAGGTAGTCAAAAATGTATATCAATTTTAATGTTCCTGGATGTGTTGGGTTAAATCTTTAATATGTCTTTTAGTTTGGACTTTGAAAATCAAGACAGTGCCAGATTTCAACAACAGAGAGTAGAGAAATAGAGAAGATGATAAAGGGTGATATTGTTGTTGCTGATTAAATGCATACTGATAAAAGCATGCTGACTACTGGCAAAAAATAGGTTTGTGTTTCATGTGGTACCACAAAGCTACTGCCTCTGTTAGACAGATGGATTCAATTTTGCCTGATGTGGTATGAAAGAAACAGTTAAATGACTTAAAGCAGGTAAAAACACTTCTCTCCTATGAAGGTTGTTATCTGGTGGAATCAAGGAGAGTTAAATGGAAACACCACATTGCATTGAAATCCTCAGCCAGAATCTTTACTATTTGTAACATTATACTGGGAAGACACGTGAGATATAATAGGAGCTGGTAGATGTGGCATTTAGGAAGAGAAAGACATCTTTTTTTGCTTCCCAGCTGTCTATACTTCAATAGTAGCAGTGTCGCTGTGTAACCATAATAAAAGACTACTTTTACAGTCACTTTCCATCCAGTCAAATCTGCCCCTATCAAAACTTTACAAAGTAAGGCAGCACTTTTAATCTGAGTAAAAGGATAATTTAATATTTCCACTCTCTTTTTATTTCATAATTTTAACATTTTTGTGAAGTATAATTAGTAATATCTTACTAAAAACAAAGGCAACTCTTTGTGTGCCTTCATTTTGCCAGTGATTCCAGTAGTGATGACAAGTCATATTCTTTACTTTTTATTTCACATGACTTTTCTCTACTTCTGCATTACTAAAGGACAGATCTGCCAGGAATAGTAATTCTGGGAATTGCACCCAGCACTAGCTGGGAACATTAGTTCATTGGAGAAATGGGAATCATCTGTAAAGTTGTAGAGTTGTAGAAATAATTCAGACTGAAAAAAAAGGAATGTGACTTTCTAAAGTTCACAAGGGACAACCTCTTAGAGCATAATTAACTTTAAAGTTGATCAAAATGCTCAGGGCATTGTCCTGTTAGGTTTTAAAGATCTCCAAGGACAGAAACTTCATAACCTTTCTTGGCTACCTGTTCCAACCCTTAACCACTCTCATTGTGAAACATATTCCCTGTTCATAGTCAAAGTGTGTTTGATTTCACCGTGCACTTAAGTACACAGCACCACAGCAATGCATAGCCCTGATTACCCCACTATCTGGACAAAAAAATCTTTCTGAAGAGCATCGCATTACCCTTTCTGCTCCTGCCCTTTACAGAAATCTGGATACAAAGGCTCAGGCATACCTGAATCTTGTCTTGGCATGAATCTAAGCAATATAAATCTAGCCCCAAATCAATACACATTGACCTGGGTTAGATAAAACTATTTTCAGAATTGTGGTGAAACTCCCTCTAGAGCACTGTGTGGAAGGATGAAGTATCTGGCAGACAAACACTAGCTGAGAAGGTGGCTACATTACAAGTTTTCAAGGAGCCTGAGGTGAAGCACAAGGTTTGAAAAAGGTTTTGCAAGCATCAGCTGGAATGAGTGCAAGGCAGAAGTTGAAAGAAACATTGTTGGTCACATGGCAAAATCACTTAGCTGTGAAGCCTGAGGGACAGGTGCTCATCCAGGGGACCTACTGGCCTGACAGCAGGTGATGGTGGTGGTGGGACCCCCCAGCCCATCAGCTAGAAGAGAGCCTGGAAAGGGAAATAACCTGGTGAGGAGTGCATATTATGTAATGGAAAATACAAGTATATCCTTAGGGAGGGTTTCTGGTCCAGTAATGATTTTGAGGGAAAAATCATACTGTTTGTTTTCATTTGGGTCTAAACTGAACTCATCCTGCTCTCCCCACCTGACTTGGCAAAGGAGAAACACAGTTCCAGCTCAGGACAATCACATTGGAGGGAAAAATGTCTCTGTGGAGAAAGTTCCTCTGAGTGGTCCCCAGAAGTTCAGCTTTCCAGTTGCTGTTCAACAATATCAAAGCAAATACAAAGCAAATACAGTACTCAGTGACAACTGTAGCAACACATATTTCTATAGAGAAAGCAGACCCTCCATTCTCTATCCTATCTAAGGCCTGTCTCGCATGCAGTGTAAGAATTCTTTGCTGATCAGTCTTTTCAAAACAGACCATTTTAAGTTATTTCTTTTCATTATGGGTCTAGAAGGGAGATTGCATATCTGACAGGACTGACAGGGAACCTTTAACCTCTCAGGACTGTCTAAACCTGTCTCAGTATAGCAATGACCAATGACTATTAGTGGTTTGTGTAAAATGACTAAATAGCCTCAGGATTTGTTGGAGATTACTGGCCAGATAAAGGAGCCACAACAGGTCTTTAATTGTTGGTCTCACTGCTTCTAGTAATTTTCAGTGGAATAAGAAGCAATTGGCAGAGTCTGTGGAAAGACAAGAAAAACATATTCTCTCTTTAGGTGTCTTTGTGGCTATTAATAGGAGAGTACCTACTTTTCTACCACCTCTAAATGTCTCTTTCCAGCTGCTGTTAGTTAATCATAGCACAGTTTTACTGCTACAAGTCACTTTGCAGTCCCTACAGGATTCTCTCTATTGGAGGCCTCTTATTGCATTGCTTCACTTTTTTTTTTTTTTTTTTTTACTATTATTCCTTTTTTTGTTATTGTTTTTCCCTGATAACCATGAATGAATTGTTGCCAGCTTGTTTACAAGATCCTTTAAAATGCTTTCCTAGTGCTGGGAGCACATCTTTCTTTTTCTTTGTTCATTTTTTCTTCTTGACAACTGAAAACAAAAATAATAAAAAGTGCCCAAGAGCTATTTTAATTCTTTATAGTTATTATAATTGCAGTTTTCATGGGATTTCCCTGCTGTTCTTTGGAAGCAGTCAGTAGTTTCCATATTGAAGTAAGTCTGTTGTACACAGAAAAAGAGCGTGAAATAGAATGTTGATGACTTAGGTATAACCTAGATATTTATCAAAAGATATCATTTATTTGTGTTAAAATTAATACCCTGCAGTAACAGTTAAGGCCTCCTATTGAGAATTTAATTTCCACTTAAACTCACACTACCAAGTACAAGGTAATACTTATCCAAAGTATAAAGAGGTCAATGCCTACTTAATTTTCTAATAGAAATATCTAGCTTCCTTTTTAAACATATGTGTTTTTCAAATCTAAGTGCTTTCAAAATTCCTACTAGAGACCATCTTGTTTGTTTAGGCTTCTGAATGCCTGTAACAAATACAATAATTAAAATTTCACAGAAAACCCATTGTGTAATGTCTTGGTTGAAATATTTAAGAATGGAAGTGGACTCGGGTTATTATTATGGTGGACTGAACATTATGAAAAATTCAGAACAGTAAATTGGTAGATTTAGAGAGCTGTCAATTTTAGGTTTCTTGCTCTTTGAGCTATTGAAGTTTAGAGAATCATAAGAAAATATTTTAGTACATATCACTATTATACCACAGAAATGTATTTTTTCTAACACCATCTTAATATGTTAATTATTAATACTTTTTTTTTTTAAATGTAGCATTTGCCTGAAAAGCAAAGTTATAACAATGAATAATTCATTCTGTTTGTTTTCTGGTTGATTTTCAAATAATTTACTTGACATCAATATTCTGTTATAATTCTCCATCAAATGTCTGCTGAATTTTGTTTTGTTTTGTTTTGTAAAAGCTGTCAGCACAAAAGGCCAAACTGCAATTCTGTTATGAATAGTGGTACTATGGCGAATAATAGAAGAGGTAAATGTATCTGCAAAACAAGCTTACCTGTCTTGCTACAGAGCCCAGATTGGAAGAGGATGTCTGTGTTTACCCTTGGTTATAACATACTGTGGTGTCTTACTTTGTTGTCCCATGGTTGCTGCTCATGGAAAATTACTGTTCATTAAGAAGGGCAACAAAATTTGGCCTCAGGGACTGAAGCATTGTTATGAAATGCATTTTCCAAGGAGGCTCTAACAACCTCTAAATTGGCCTTGTTTTATTTGCAGCTGTGAAACTGCATTTATCAAAGCCAGAGCTCGCCCTTTCTGGTGCATAGGAATGCATAGAAATGCGTAGGAATGGTTACATATGTTTAATGTGGGTTTTTTTTTTGTTGTTGTTCTGTGAGGTACACAAGCACAGTTTTTTCATCCTGCCCTTTTTCATAGGCAGTTGGAACTTACCTTAATTTCAGTGATACATACTGCAATTACTGGAATTGACTAATCATGACTCTGGATCTGGTCATTTAGCTGAACAGTGGACATGAGCACTAGTCCAACATCCTGTAAAATTGCCTAGGAGTATTCCCACAGGCAGTAGAGGCATAGAATCAATCACTGTTACTATAATTAATGGTTAAATATGCATTTAATTCTGTTGGAATGCAGAATTGTTTAAATGCTGATTAAGTGCTGCAGGCCAAATACCAAGACAGGAACAATTCCTTTTAAGTATATCTCAAAGAAAGAACAATTCTTGCTCTCCAAACATTTCTCTAATTGATATCTTGTTTCACTTTCAATGAGCTTTTATGGCCATCCCGAGAAGAAATCTTGGGCATATGTACTTTATGGATTTTGTTTTCGTACATTTCTGAAAGTCAGACATTTTCAAAGTGGGTGGTGGAAGAGATTTAATGGAACATGGCAAGAAAATATAGAAAGTAAAAAATGCCAGATAAATTATAAATTATGTGGATAAGAAATGTACATTTATTCCAGATTCACTCAATGTCTGTGTAATTTTAGTTGATATATTGAGTTTGAACTCAGTATCTCCCAAGAGAAAAGAATAAGCTTCTATGGCTTGAGCTCAAAACTGTAGGCTCTTTCACTGGTATAGTAGTAGGATCATATCCTTTGTGGTTCAGGCGTGGGGGAGAAGATGAGGGAAACTGATCTCCACAGATGTTTTTGTGCTGTGCAGGAGATTATTCCACACAGTGTTTGCTGGAAACAGCCTATAGGCTGGAGCTGCTGAGGAGGTCATACAGGTTTCTGATTCAATGTTCTTGCTCCATGTTGCCAAAGTGGCAGAGTATCTGAGATTTAACTTGAATCAGTGGAGTGGTCTCCAAAGGACATACTGCCTGGTGATGACAGAATACTTGGCACCTGGACACTTTGTTTTTCTGTCCCAGTGTACAGTCTGGATATTAGGAAGGGGCAGTTTCACCACTGATCTGCTGGGGACTCTCCTATGAGGAACAAAAGTTATCTTTGGAAACTGGAGCAGCCAGTACTAAATATCAAATTATCTAAAGAGTTACAATAGGAAGTTTCTCTGAACAGCCATATTTTTAGCTATTCCTTCCAACTGTGGTGAAATTATGCTATGCAGAAGCATTACTTAATCAGGTTTGATTGTAGCCACAGCACAATTTAGTCTCTTTTATATACTGCCGCCTAGTCTAGACTACTAGCTCACACAATATTAATGCAATACAGATTAAAAGAATATTGTTGGAAAATACTGAAAGCAACCCTTGTTTATGCTCCACTCCTACTAAAAGTGAAATTAAACCGTCTATTCTTCATCTACTGAATAGTCACTTCAATAGCATTCATTTAAAATCGCCTAAAAATTCTTAGATTGACATTCTGCAATTGTAGGTTGAAGAGAAAGGATTTGAATTATGCTGTTTTCCTGAACTGAGAAACTACTGCACAAAATTCTGTTGGGACAGAAAGAAAATAAATGAATAGATTTCCTTTGTGTTTATTATGGGTTTTGTCCTCTTTTTATGAATATTCTAGGAAACAAGGTAACAGAAACAGTAAACCTAATTTAAATCTAAAGTTTCATGGGAAACTGATTCTGAATTCTGAGCAGCACATATCTATACAGGGAACACAAGTCTACAAGAACAGAGACCTCTTTCCAGCAGCTTCATAGTGCATTTTACTTTGTGAGACAGATTATATATTTCTGCTTATCTGAAGGCTGAAGGCCTCTTTGCCAGAACAAATACCTTGTTGAAATAGCTGCATTCACTCTTTCAGGGTTTTGGCCTAAGAGAATCAATCTAGCTCCTGTAGAAATCAATGAGTCTGAATTATGCCCAATTTTTGATGTTCCTGAAACTAATGAAATGAAATAACAGAGACGCATCTTTAGTTTTTGTTGTTGTTGTTTTTGTTTTTTTTTTAGGTTACATAATTACTACATAAAACTTTCTAAGGTCTGAGAATCCCCTTCAATAGGTAGTTAAGAACAGGATTAAATGTGTCTCAGCAGTGATCGGATGCCTCAGGAAAGCTACAGCAAGATCCCATAGTGTTCTCTTGCAAGGGGATACAGAGTTTTGGAAAACCTTTCTGAATATGGAGGAAAATTAGTTCTTCTACTTGTCCAGAACAAAATGCAATGCTCCATACCCAAAGATACTGATGATAGAAGAATTGGAAAGCTGTCTTGGTATTGTCAAAATCATGATTAAGGTCCTGAGAATGCTTAAGGTTTAGTTCAGCCATCAGATCATGAGAATTTTATTTTGTTTTAAGACTCCTCCCTCCCTCCCTCCCTTTCACTCTCCCTCCCTCCCTTTCTCCCTTCCTCCCTCCTTTCTTCATTCCTAGAAACTTGCTTCTGGAGAACAGAAAAAATATCTAAACCATTATCTAAATAAGAGCATTTAAGAAGACACAACAGTTGGTGACACTACTGTGTCACCAGTTTTGTTCACAGTAGAAAAAAAAAATAAATTAAAAAATCTCGTGGTTCTTTAACATGTTGAAAAAGAGACTGAAATCAACTTAATAGTAGCTTACATTATTTATTGCAGAAGATTTCTGATAGCAGACAGCTCTTTAACCATCAACAAAAAAGGTATGGCTAAATAGCTGGAATCTGGAATTAGGCAAATTCAGGCAATAAATTGTACTTACTGTACAGCAATTTCTCTGCCATCCAAAAACCTGAAAATAGCTTAAGTATAGTCTTATGTATGTGTGATGGGGGAAATTTAAGTTTAAGGGCTTAATTCTGTAATTAGTTGATGATGTTCTTTGACCTAAAATTAGGAATTTGGACATGCAACTCCATGATGATTTTAAGTATAAGATGATATGAAGAGACCTGAAGACCTCTATATCATAACTGCTCAGACTATCCACCTGTCTTGTGCCTTTTTTTTTTTTTCTAATACAATCATTCTTTTGCCATTTAACATACATCTTGGGTATTATTCCTTAATTTTATTCCTAAAGCCACAGTTTCTGGAGCATAGGAGAATATTAGTTTCTGTTAAAATAGCTGATTAATGTTTTTTGAGAAAATATGCTTGATAATACATGTAATAATAATAATAATAATAATAAAGTCTATATTACAGTATGGCACATTTTTTCTTGCTATTTTTTTGTAAGCTAGTTTTATTGCACAATACAAGATTATTGATTAGATGCTATTACAAATTAGGACCTGATTTTTAAATTTTTTCATTATACATTGTACTTCCCAACTTTTTAAGTGAGTAAAGTTTGAAGCAATGAATGCTTGTCATTTTTCCCTTCTTTCTTTTTTTTTTCCTTTTTTTTTTTTTTTTTCCTCTGTACAGCACTGTACTCACCAAAGCACTTCTAACTTTAAGATATATTTATGCAGCTATAATACATAAGAATAAAAAAGTGCACAGGCCTCTGTATTTGTAAGAAGAGTGATTCAGGACAGGTATACATCAATCTAATGGATATTTTTAATCTCTTCCAATAGTTTATTCACTATCTGTTCATATTCCATATTCCTCATTTTGTAATATTTATTGTATGCATGAAGTCTGTATTTTCTTATAATACAGTTAATTCAGCAAGTATTATCTAGTTTGTGTAATATTTTCTTATTAACAGATATGGTGTTAAAATAATCGTTCCAGTTTCCAAGTGCCATTAGAAATTCTATTATTTTTTTTTTTTCTCAGGTTTTTATTAACTCAATTTCTCCTTCCAGTTAAGATAAATTAGGTCGTCAGCTGGTGTTAGCCAGTATAACTGATGAAGCTTTGCAGATTTATGCACCTGAAATTTCAGTTCATCATTTCAATAGGTTATATTTAACGATAACCCTTAAAATCAGCTTCCTGCATAGTTTAAAATTAATCTACATGTACTATGGATTAAATGGTCTCCACCTGTGTTGGTAGGAAAGGGACAAGTGAGAGTAAATGCATGCACAGATAACCTGATAGTTAAGTCTTGTAATGTTGGAATCTCAAATGAACATTTCTGCTGGGAACTACTCTAAACCACATGAAATAAAACCAATTATCTTCCATTGGGCAGAATCTGTAGGGTAGATGAGATACAGGTAACTGTATGACCATGTCTGGTCTTACAGTATGATGGTTTAATCAGGTGTGCCGAGGCTAGTTTCTTCTTTTGTTCTTATTCAGTAACAGCAAAACCTGGGTATGTTTCTTATTGGATTAAATAAAACTTTCAAGTCAGAAACTGTACATACATCTCATACATCTGTTCATAAGGCTTGACACACTGTTACTTTCTGTTGCTTTTTTGAACCAGGTATTTGATCATACTTTCCTGTTAGAGGTCTTCAAAGACAGCTGAGCACAGACAGTACTCATTACCCTCATCCACCCCCTTCAGATTTATCTTTTTGTAGTAAGTCAACTAACATGGACTTTCCCACAGATTTTATCCATAATTCTTTTCACTGTTTCTCTTCTATGCTTGCTGAAATCTAGAGAGGTAAAGGATCATACCATCTTATTCATTTAGGGAAGGAAGACTTATAGAGGGAACCTCTCCAAATCTGTAGAAATAGAAGCAATTGTTTGAAGATTAAATTTCATTTAGGTTATCCCTTCTGGCTTCACTTTCTGTCTGCATTTTATAACAGAAAAGCTGATAAAGAATTGATTCGTCACTGAGCTTGCATGAGTATGTCAGCCATGACCCAGCCACTCACTA
This sequence comes from Netta rufina, assembly GCF_964035555.1. NCBI lineage: Eukaryota > Metazoa > Chordata > Aves > Anseriformes > Anatidae > Netta > Netta rufina. The sequence continues at coordinate 107,104,431 of NC_140125.1, read as the reverse complement.
ATTTCTAACACCAACACAGCTCTATAATTTTCATCCATCTTTATTTTTCAAGTTTTGCTTTCCAGTAGCCATTGAGAAATAAAGTTGACTAGTGACGGTATGTGCAGCTGTTCTTATTAAAAAGAAGTATTAGTAGTTTGGGATTTTAATTAATCCAGCCTACAATTTTATGTGCATAATAAAATAGAAAATTAAAGAAGTGTTGCCACTGAATTGAGAGTTAGTGTTGAACATAATGGTTATTTGGTACATCGATTGAGCAAAGAATATGCAACCACTTAATACGAAGATAAAGAAATGAAAATGGCTTTTCACATCCATGAGTTCAAAAACTGCTAGGTACTGATGTGATACTGGGATTCTGCACATGTAATTACATTTAATGTTTGCTTTAAAAAATTAGAAAGAAAAGGAGACACTACAGTTTTGTGGGCACAATTTATTACAGATACAAATGCTAATATGTTGATGGTAGTCAACAAAACAAGCAGTCGGAGGTCTAGAAGCTAAAACATTTGAACCTGCAATTTAGTGCACAGATTTGAATATGGGTTCATTATTTTTATTTTCAAGGCCATTTGCCCTCAAACATAAATTGCTAGCTTGTTTATTAAAGCTTTTGGTAATTTAGACAGTTTCCCTAAAAACTGATGTATGCTTTCATTGTTCTGTGTCCACAGCAACAGAAAATATTACATCATATTATTATAAATGATATTCTTTTACTTTGTTTTTCTAAAACAAATCTTGCCAAAATATTTTTCTTCTGGTGAGGTTAAAGTCAAATAAGAAACATCAGACTGCACTAGTTTAGCAGCTGCAGATATGTACTATACAAGTTTGGAGTAGCTGAACTAGTAGTTGATATTTTCATATTTTCATCTCTCCTTCAATGTATATTCATGTACATTCCTCAGACTAGATCAGTATTTGTATTCATGGCTGTATAATTATTGACTATGGCAGTGAGAAAGAGTACAATTATATACCAAGTGAAAATAACAAGTGTGTCTGCACAAGGCTTTTCCTTTATTTGGTTAAAAGCTTCATCTGTCAGCAGGCTTCCACGTCACTAAAATCATGGTGATGAGCGTGACAACAAGGCAGACGTGACCAGCAAATGTCACCTGCATCCTTGTATCTTCATGTAGTGTCATGTGAGACAGGGTCACCACTGTCAGTTTTGTAGGGGAAGACTGACAGCATTCAAAAGGAAGGATCAGTAAGACAAATAAATGTCTCTTCAGTGATCAAACATACTCCCACCTGCACCTCCGGAGAAATGGGGAGGGATTTTCTGTGTACACAACACCTTGGTATCCATACGGATTCATACAGGAATAGTAATGAAGGCAGAAAAATAATGTGCTCCGTCAAGTTATATTTTTTTCTTGAACTGTTTAACAGGGACTTATTGATGGAAAGAACAGCTTGCCTTGCTGGAGTTGATGGTATCAGAGGGAAAAAACAGCTGAGAGAGTGACTGCCAAGTGCAGCGGGCTGATAGAAATTAGTTTATGAATATATACATTCAAATGTGTACATATGTATATATAAATGTGTTACAAACACTTCATATAATGAGTTGATCACTTTCATCATTACTCAGCTCTATCTGATCAAGTTCTGTCGTATGAGTAACCAGATGTTAGTGTAGAATGGGAATAAAACAAGGTGATATAGAGGATTTCCTCTGGAATACACAATGCTGGGTGACTGCCAGGCTATCAATTTTCATACACTAAGATTTTGTATCCAGGGAGAGACTGATGTGACATGGTGGGATTCTAAAACTCAGAAGACTTTGAGATTATTTGTTCCAACCAGTATTTCCATAATTTACTTGTGTGTGTGCGTGTGTGTGTGTGTGTAACTGCATCTAATTTGTGCTCACAAACGACAGATGTCCTCTCCTTCCTTTGAAACATCAAAGAAAGACTGGTAATAAGATAGGGGTGAACAGAGCTGTAACTGCTTAAAATTGAAGGTAGTAATAACAGCAAGGTGTAATGGGCTGGCTGACTAGTAGCCATCCTTCCTAGGAGATCAACAGCATATATACCCCAAACAGCTGAACCCAAACAGTCACCCACCAGAGCTCTCCATTCAGCCATTCAGGGAGCCTATTGAGTGCTTAGGGAGAATATGTCTTTTTGAATATGTCTCTTTTTCTTTCTTTTTTTTTTTCTTTTTTTTTAAAGATTAGCTCATAACTGGTAACATATCCCCCTCCTGGAGGAACCACTTAAAGCGATGTGGTGATGAGCTCAAGCTAGTAACTCCTGTCAGATGGTCAAGAGGAAGAACTCTTAAAGGGAGTTGCAGTGCTCACAGTGACATGGAGACATTGAGGAAGGTGGTAGCAGAAGACCAGACAGGAAAGCAGGCAGTCCCATAGGCAGATGGCAAATGAAAGGAAAAGGCAAAAGTAGAGGCAGGAAGTCATAAAAAAACAACATGATATTGACTCCAAAAATATTAGAAGCTACCTTGGGATAAAAGTGAGTTGTAAACAAGATGCTGCAGTCTGCGAAGGTTTAACCAGATCCAAACAACAATGTGGTTAATGAAAGGCATGTAAAAAAAGAAAAAGAAGGTAGGCAACAGTAACGAGAGCTTCTGAAGAAATAATAACTTTTTTTTGGTTTGTTTTTCCTACATTATTTATTCTTTGTTTTGTGGACATTCAACAGACACAGAACCATGTGGATAGCAACTTACATTTCCATTTTGCAGCTGGTGCAACATTTTACAAACTGGATTCCTAAAGTGCTGTTTGCCTTCATCTGTGTCTTTGCTGGATTAACCCATGGAACTGTAGAATAAATAAAAAAAATAAATGAGTGTTTCTCTTAGGAAAAAAAAATATAAAAATTATATATGCATATATATATACATGTACACCATATATATACACCAATAATCATTATCACTTAAAGTTTTGAATTTCATATTCTCTGAATAAACACACAAAATAGATTCTGTGAGCTAATCAGATGTTGATTCATCCATACATTCACACTTTCACAGGTTTCCCCTCCTTCTCCCAAGTATCACTGATTAAAAGACAAGAGATTATCACTATAATAAGGATATGATGGATTGGAGATGTGTCCTGGTTTCAGTTAGAACAGAGTTTATTTTCTTCCTAGTGGCTGGTAGAATGCTGTGTTTTGGCTTAGGATGAGAAGAGTGCTGATAACACCCCGATGTTTTAATTGCTGCAGAGCAGTGCTTATACTAAACCAAGGACGTCTCAGCTTCTTGCTCTGTCCTGCCAACGGGCAGGCTGGGGGTGCAGCAAGAGCTGGGAGGGGACAGACCCAGGACAGGTGACCCAAACTAGCCAAAGGGGTATTGCATACCATCTGACGTCATGCTAAACAATATATAGGGGTGGCTAGCCGGGGGAGGCGGGGCTGGACTGCTTGGGGTTAGGCTGGGCATCAGTCAGCGGATGGTGAGCAATTGCATTGTGCATCACTTGTTTGTACATATTATTATTAGTAGTACTATTATCAACATTGTATTATTATTATTATTATTGTTATTGTTATTATTTTCCTGACTTATTAAACTGCCTTTATCTCAACTCACAGGCTTCACTTTCCATTTCTCTCCCCCGTCCCAGAGAGGGAGGGGGGAGGGTGACCGAATGGCTGTGTGGTGTTTAGCTGCCGGCCGGGTTAAACCACGACAAGATGTCAGAACAAGGTTCTACATATCCATTGCTAAAGGAACAATCAAACTAAGTTTAATGAGTGATGCAGACACAGACTTTCCTTTTCAGGATCAATTAGGAAGTCATGGTTAAGGCATGTGTGATGCACTGAATTCCATAAGGTTCTAAATATGATTTGTCCTGATCTGTAATGGCAGTAATATTCAGTATTGTTTAGTTGGATGTGCCTTTATCAGAGATGAGTAACAGCTCTAAGTGCAGAGGAAACTTCTGTTCTGCAAGTTATCAGTTTTAATAACATCCCGCAGCCCTTTGGCTGACAAGCCCAGTCTCTTCCATCCCCTTTTTGTATATCCTTGGCACTTTGAAGTTTCCATTATTTGATTATTTATTTATTTATTTATTTATTTATTTTTTCTGAGGATGCTAAACATCACTGAAAATGCCAAAATCTGTCATTATAATTGCCATAGATTGAACTTTTCAATTGAAGTCAGCAGTCAGCTCACAGCCGACTTAGTAACAGTTGGCCCAACTCCCTCAGATTTCTTGGAGGAGAAGCTGTGATAGCTGGGAATGTCAATCCCCCTCCGTTCTCAGAATTGTTTTTGCTGAAGTTAGTAAATCACTTCAGAGACTTCTTTCTCTGGTGCTTTTAATCTTGAGGGTTTGCAATTTACAGGGGAAATAGTTGTTGAGGGAACCTTACACAGGTAGTTTGGGAAAAATTCTTCAGCTCTGATAAACAAAAAGGGAGATCAATGTTATCTCAAATCACACACTATCTTATTTTATATAACCTTGCTTAAAAAGAAAAAAATAAAAAAAAAAAAAATGGAGACAGAGAGAAATGGGAACATGCTACACATCAACCTGCCACTGATGGTGCAAAGGCTAATGTTATCTAGTAACCACAGGGCTAAGCACAGGCACAGATTGTAACACCACACAGGGTTAACCTAAGGTAAATACCTGGCAGCTTGTCTTTCTTACTCTCTGGCAACACTTGTGTAACTTGTCATGCCAGTGAAGTCATACAGAATTGAGCAAAACTAGCTGAAACCAAATATGCAGAGAAACATATTTGTCATTGCACTTAAGCTGACAGCTGTAGCAATTTTCTGTGAGCAGACATACACAGCTTGATGACAAAGAGGGAAGCTTGTGTGGATTTCTAATTGCGGAGTTCTCTTGCAGAGGCCACTGATAATGGGCCTCTGATTTTAAGAAGGATTAAGAAACAATCAAAACCAGGTGGTTTGTTTGGATTTAATATGCACAAATCATTGGGAATTTCTAACTGAATTAGGGAATAAGTTTTCCAGATTTTTCAAGAGGAAGCAGAAACTATTTTAAGATTCAATGTAGGATAGAAGTAATAAGATAATAAAAAATGGGTCACTACTTCACAAAAAGTATAAGGAGAATTCATTAAAACCAGTAGTAACAGACGTAGGAAGTCTTCATTTTCACCACCATTTAACTGATCACTGTGACATTGACAACAGTATTAAAGGTGACACTGAATTAAAAGTAATTCTAATCTACTTGTATGATTTCTCACTGAAAGCTCCCAACTTCAAACACATTACAAGAGGGTAACTATCCATTTAGGTGTCATCAAATTTATAGCATGCACAAGGCAAATCGAGTTAAATTAGCCTGTGACAAACAAGTACTGTACTAACTCATATGACTTTGCATTTGCTGTTATAAGTGACCCTGGGACTATTCCCACAGCTCAGGTAATGCAGGTTGACTGGTTTTTCAGTGGTACTTTGTGCTTGTCTAAACAGTGACTTTAAAATGATTTGCTGAAAACGTTTGTATCTAAGCATTACTGAAAGCATAGTGAAAATAGATATCTACTCTTCACTCCATTGTGAGCAAAAAAAAAAAAAAAACATTTCTAAAGTATAACCCTAATTAGATATTAAATATATGTATATATATGAGAGAGAAATTCTATTTTGCAAGTCAATAGATATTTTCCTTATATTCTTCAGTACTTTTCTATGTATGGTCTTCAGTTCCCTTTAAACTGCAGCTATCACTTAGTTCATTCCTCAGAGCTCACTGCTGATACCCCCAATTCATCACTAGTTTTTTTTTTTTTTTTCTTGTTTCTTTTCACCTTTAAATTCATCTAGAGATTAAGAACCATTTCCTTTCTTTCACTGCTTGCTAAACCTCTCCCGTTTTGACTTCCACTGTAGTGAAACTGCCATTCTGCTCTTTTTTGGTGAGCTTCAGTTGTCTTGAAGAAATTCAGCCTTGTTGTTTTGACAACGTCACTGACGGTAATGCTCTCACAAAGCTATTTTCTCTCATCGTTTTCACAAATCTCTACTGTCTTCTCTCCTTATTCTTATCTCTCCAATTTCTCCTATAGTGAGTCCATATAGTTCTCTCTTTGTTACATAATGCATTTCCTGTATAGCCTCCCTGAAGAAAATCAACCCATGGCACATTTTCACCTTCCATTCTTCTGCTGATAAATGAAAAGCCTACCTTTTCAATCTGGAATCTTGATTTGTTTAGACAGAGAACCCATCCCTCAGAGAAAAAGCATAGAGTAATGGGAAAATGAAATACACTTCCCAGCTGCTTGGGAGCAAAACCACAATTTTCTGTCAAGCAATCAGAAATTGTTTGTTCCCAAGATTTTTGTCTCCTGCAGTCTTGGTTACAGTGATTATTTTATCCTCACTTCTCAAGTCATTCAGATTACCTCAGTTCCCAAAGTCAGTTAGCTATATTAATTAATATGTTTACCACACAAACTCCGATTTCACAAAGAAATTTCAAGCTCACTGTAAAACTCTTAATGGTCTCCAATTTGTGAATTTAAGTCTCTAAGTGTCTCGTTAGGTTGGTTGGCCATGCTGTCCTGTGGGCATGGCAAGTCCTCCCTAACAGATCTGTGAATCCACCTTTTTGCCTCTTCTCAGAGCACACCACACTGTACATTCCCTTCAACCTAGTGATGTTTTAACTGGAACACAATGTGCTGCTATCTCCATTTTTATTTTTATTTTTTTTTAAGTAACAGATAGACAAAATATGCAAAAGTCTTATAAAATGACATTTGAATAAAAATTACCCATAAGATACTGTTTAGGTATGAAGGAGGCAGATGTATGTTCTATCAACTGAAGAGGACCTGATGTGTTGAGTAAGAAAGTTTTACTATATAAACAGCTTTAATATTTGAACCGCATTTCAATAATCATAGAATCGTTAGGGCAGGAAAAGACCTCCCAGATCTGGTCCAACAATCCCCCTAACACCAATATTACCCACTAAACCACGTCCCTAAGCACCACATCCAACTTTTCCTTGAACACCCCCAGGGACAGTGACTCCTCCACCTCCCCAGGCAAACCTTTCCAACGCCTGACTACTCTTTATGAGAAGAAATTTCTCCTCTTCTCCAAACTGAACCTCCCCTGGGACAACTTGTGGCCATTCCATTTTGTGCTACTGCTAGTTATCTGCAAGAAGAGGCTGACCCCCATCTCCCCACAACATCCTTTCAGGTAGTCGTAGAGAGGATATGTTTAATGATAGCAATATTTGAAAGTAATTACTGAAATTTATGGTGATTGGTTCAGATCTTTCATTAAGAGTACATTTGTACTACAAACTGACAATGACAGAGTAGAATAAGTGTGTTACAAGAAGTCAACATGTTTTTTTAAAGCACTTTTACAGTCTCATTTTTATGTTTTCTCTTGTAACTTCAGTAGATTAAATTTAAAAAATAATCACTTTGAAAACTATTTTTTTTCACAAATGACAAGCTAAAGTAATATGTAATGAAGTGAATAGTGTGGATGAAAAGCAAAGCAAAAAGAAAAACAACACTAAAAGCAAGCTTTGAATGATTAGATCATTAATACAACAAATACATGTAACATTAGCTTTATACAACTTGACAGCTTTTTAAATATGTCTTCCGTATGCATAAAACTCAAAGAAAACTCAAAGAATATAAAACTTGTGTAAAACCAAAATTAAGATAGCAGTATGTGACATAATAGCTTTGGTAAAATGTTTCTTGTTCACGATGTGGTTTCTGGAATCACAAAGATTAGTTCTTTGCATCAAACATCAAAGAGGCTGGCACAGACAGAAGAGATAAACTCTGCCCCCTTATGAGCTTGTTCATGTCGCTTCTTACCCATTTAAATTCTAGTTAGGTTGATCAGCAATGAGAGAAAAGCTTTAAATTGCATTATTAACAATAGGTTAAATCTTAGACTGCTGATTAAATCAATTTCTCTGAGATAAAATCATAATAGGCATTGGCTGTGTTCATCTGACAAGAAACATGTCATTGGTAATGCTTTGTGTTGCCTTTAATGAGTCTGATTGTCATCTTCCAGCAGGGAGAGCATAAAAGGCACCTGCAGGTCTGGGTGAATGGGATCACTGATCGATCACGTTGTCAGGCCTGTCAAGCATTTGGGAACAGCTGAACAAGTACATAAAATCAATGCTGTGGTGTATTTATATGGAGTCTGCCCAGATTAGTCAGCTGATTGAAAATTTTGGCAGAATCAGTTATACGCTAAATATCATTTGCAAAATTATATTTACCTCACAGTACACATGTTTAAAAACAACTGAGTTATTTAATAGAGTGTGTGATTTTTTGCATTTGAAAAAAAAAATAAGAAATTTATTTATCATTTTGGCCAGCTTTGTCTCTGGGTACAACTGCAGCCGGTTTTTTTTTTTTGTTATGTTTTTTTTTTTTTTTTTTTTTTTCTGACATGAAAATTATTACATTCTTAGTTTTATTTATTATTGATATTTAGCTTCTGCCTCCCATTCACTGAAAGGTAGTTACATTTTAGCAATTATCTTTGCTACTGTTCAGCTATTTTACAAAGATTAGGTTATTCTAGAAAGAAAACAAGCAGATGAATAGAGGAGTCCCTCCTTCTCCCTAAGGAAACTGCATACTTGCTCACTGTGGTCCAAATCACCTCCCTGGTAATGGAGCCAGAAGAACCCCAATGAAGAGGTGCAGCAGGAGGAACTGACTGCTACATCCAGCTCAACCCGCTCCAGCAGCTTAATGGATGCACAGGTGAGCCTCTGGTCTGTGATAGTCTTTGGGGTTACTGGAAAGGGAAATAATAACATTAAAGCAGCAGTTCTGGGTCACAACCTAAAGCAGGTTTCTTTAAAATGTACAATTAACACGGTCATTTTTGCATGTAATGCAATGCATATCCATTTCTACTCTTCTGTTTTCTGATATATTTTCTGTTTCCTTTCTGTCACTCCACATTCATATGTTATAATTCATTCACTGGTTTTTCATTCACATCCTAATCTTCCCTCACTCCATTTTTGTCCTCAGGGACTCACTTTCTCACAACCCTCTCCACCTCTATCTTCTTTCTTCATTTGCTTGACTTATTTGTAGTCCATAAATTCACAGAGGGATGAAACTAATCTAATTCAAGCCTACATCCAAAAACAGCTTATTCAATTCAAAATTATTCTTTCTTTTGTTTATGATACATGACATTTTTTCTTTGCAGATGGATAGATTTCATGTTTGGACATGAAACGTATTACTAAGTTTGCAGGGCACTTTTTTTTTTTTTTTTTTTGTCTTTTCCTCTGTTTTTTAATCTTCTCTACATTTTTATCTTTGCATCAGTCATACCTGCTTTTTGACAGTACAAGCTTGTTCCAACATTGTGCCTTCATGGTTAGTTTAGCTCTGTCACTTTCAGTAGGAGTTAATCCGTTTAAACTTTGTCATAGTTGTAGTAATGTAACATAACAATGGCCAAGTTCAACTATAAAGTAATAACATAAAGTTTTAGCATAAATTCATTTATCAGGTTGGGATAATAGGCATATTGCTCTTTCCAGCCCACATGTAACTTGCAAAGTCCCTTCCAACAATCTTCCTGGATTAGACCTTCTTCCTCCCAGCTGTGAAACAAAAGATCATCTGATCTTCTCACACTGAAACACCAGAAGCTTCAACTTCTGCAGAGCATGGCTTACACTTTGTTTCAGGGGAAAATAAGGATATAAGGCTGAAGTTGTTCACAGTCATAGATATTTGAATTTTAGAAGACAATACAGTATTTTGCAGGATGATGTGTGTCCAGGTACCATTGTGATTGTTTTGAAACTTAGAGTGGATTGATAGTAATGCAACTGTGGTGGATTTAAACCTTTTAGAGTAAAACTGGAGAATTCACAAGATGTTCTTGTCAATGATGCAGCTGTGACTGTAAAGTTCTTATCTGATGACTAGTGATAACTCTAAATTAAAACTCTTAATTACAATTCTTTATTATAACATTATATATGAATGCATACCAGAAGTAGCTGGTGAGGGAGGAAGAAAAATCTCTAAGGATAGTAAGAACTCACAGGTGAATGTTTTGAATCCAAATATTCCAGGGCATCTTGTACATGTTACTCTGTAGCCTGTATTGGAAATACTGGGATAGAGCTGTCTTCTCCATACACCATATTTCACTTAAATTAGTGAGATTTTTGCTTCCTTGGCAAAGGCAAGAATGAGATCTCGGTGTTTAAGTTGCCATGGCCAATGTAAAAAGCAGCATCTCACTGCAGGTGTATGGCCAGGTCTCTGCTGAAATGTGTGCAGTCTAATGTTTCCTAAAAAGGAAAACACTTGTCATCACTGTCATTGATTTGCTGAAGTACAGCATGAGTGCTTTTCTTCCTTCCTTGATCTTTCCTACCCAGTGGTGTCATATCCGTAACATCCTCTTCCCCTCTATTTTCTGATTACCAGATATAAGACTTTTTGAGAAAAATTCCATGATTTTTAACTTCTAAAGAGTTTTCTCTAATCTAGACTACTATTGTTAAAATCTGAATTGATAAATCATTCCAAAAGAACAAGCATCTAAATTTCTGGGAAGGAAAAAAAAAAAAAAAAAAAAAGAAAGTTTTCAAACATGATATATGCGTAGCTTTTTAGCTTTTTAGTTTATTTCTTCTTTGTCTGTCAACATCTCAGAGAACCAGGCAACAGGCAACAACAGTTGTACACAAGCAGAAAAGTATTGCCCGCAAGGTAACACATTCCCTCTCCCTCAATATCCCTCTCAATATAGTATTTCTGTTCATCAGCTTTACTTCAGTAGTTTAATTAAATGGTGAGACCAGAAAATGAGTGCTGCAACTCTGGAAGGTGATGCCATCTCTGCCCCAGTTTTACAAGTAGCCTTATGCGGCAGTTCATAGAAGAGCATTATTCCATAAGCCTCTGACAAGTTTGCTGCTGCTTCTCACTCCTGCAGCTATAAACTATCTCACTCCAGATAGCTATAAATTGGGGAATGGCTGTGTTCTTTATTTCCTCTCAGTAGGTGTCTGTAAATCAAACCCAGCAGGTGTATCCCCCGTTTTCATATGACCCCAACAGTTGGATGTGTTAATAGTACTAGCCACTCCAGATCCCCTTTAAATGACTGAATAACATTGGTGAAACATTTTATTTTTTTTCTGTGCTATAAATAAACTGCAATTACCATGTACATGGATTAAGAACATGTCTCTGGAACGCCTGCTAATAAACTCTGTTTCTTGAAAGTTACGTCTTTTGTATTACTGCCATGCCTCTGTTTGATGTCCTTGAAATCCTGATGTTAGAATTCTTTACCTTCCAACTAATTTGTAAATTATTTTTAAATTTACTCTAATTATTTCTCTAACATTCCAGTAGTTATGTACAGGAATAAGTATTTATAACTTTACAGAATGTGAATTAGCATTTGAATTTTAAAATAGCTTTTGATTACCAAGATGGTTTCAAACTAAACTAAAAAAAAAAAAAATAGACTAGCAGACACTGTCATATAGATTGTGAGTTCCTATGTACTTTAAAATGTATGAATTGTGACATGATCCAGGGAACTTTGAAACTACATCAATTATTTTGCATCTGGCATTGCACACCACCTGCATAATGAGAGCAGAGGGCTTGATGATTTTTGAAACTCGTTTCCGTGGATGGTCACATGAGTGCATTGTATTGTTCTCTAGACAGATGGAAAGCTAGTAATGTCCCAGAATTCAAATATGACTTGTATTGAATCTTGGCTTATATTTTACTTTGTTTGTTTGTTTTGTTATTTTGGCATATTCTGATATATCAAAAGCAGAGCATTTTTTTCTGAAGAGCAACTTAAATTATATACATCTATATCCTTCCTTCTACATGCAGTTGGGCTGCCCCAGGGGAATTGAAAATAGAATTTGATATATACTGTCTGAAAGGGCACATTTTAATATCTACAGTTTCATTGTTTATTGCGTTTCAAATAGATTCTGTAGCCAAATAAATTAATGTATGCAAACATTTGGCTCTTTCTATGTTCTCCAAATACTTTTACTTGCATCAGAGTACTGTTTCTAAAAATTTACTCCAGTACAGAAGATCAGTTTAAGAAGGGCCAGAGCTGGCACAGTGAAGGTATTCTTATTTTCCAATGGTGTTTCACATGTTGCAAGTAACACAAGCTCCCAGCAGCAGAATATCAAAACTCTGCACCACTAAATACAGTTGTACATAGCATAATAAAAAATATTTGTACGTCCCTTCATAGTTTAAAATAATAATAATAAGTAATGCAATGCTGGTTGACAAAGAATATTGTCCTGGTTTTAGATGTAATAAAGTTTTCTTCCTAGTAGCTGGTATGGTGTTGTGTTTGGGATGGAGGATGAGAATAATGCTGATAACACACCGTTGTTTTAGTTGTTGCAGAAGAGTGCTCACACAGAGCCAAGGACTCTTCCACTTCTCATGCTGCCCTGACAGTGAGGAGGCTGGTGGTACACGAAGAACTGGGAGGGGATGTGGCCATGACAGGTGATCCAGACTGGCCAAAGGGTTGTCTTATACCATAAGGCATCATGCTGAACAATAAAAGCTGGGACAGAAGAGGGAAGAGAAGAGAATATTCAGAATAACAGTGTTTTCCTTCCCAAGAAACTGTTATGTGTGACAAGCCCTGCTTTCCTGGCAAAGGACAAACATCTGCTTGCTGATAGGAAGAAGTGAGTGAATTCCTTGTTCTGCTTTGCTTGTACACACAGATTTGCTTTACCTAGTAAACCATCTTTATCTCAACCCCTGAATCCTTACACTTTTACCTTTCTGATTCTCTCCCCCATCTTACCAGTGACAGGGAGTTACTGAGCATCTGTGTGATGCTGAACTGCCTACCAAGGCTAAACCACAACGGATCCAGACTGGACATTGTATTCAGAAGTGGTATCACAGATGCCAAACAGAAGAGAAATATCACTTCCCGGAAACCGCAGACTACACTCTTGCCAATGCAGGATAGGTTGGGCCACCCATGTTGCAAGGCCTCACTGCTGATCCAGGCTCAGACTTGATGACAGGAATCCACAGGCCTTACGCTTCAGAACTACTTTCCAGAAAGTCTTCTCCCAGTTTGTACTGGTGCACAAGGTTATTCCTCTCCAGGTGCAGGACTTGACACATGCCTATGATGAATTTCATGGACTCCTGTCTGTTCTCCTCTCCAAAGTTGCATGGGCCCTCCGAATAGCAGCCCAGCCCTCCAGCACTTCAACCAGTTCCTGCAATTAGTTAACATCCACAACACTGTTGAAAATCAGCTTTGATTTGATATGTCTGAGATCAGTAGACCAGTGGTCTAACCAGGACTAAACTTTAGGTCTCTGATGCCCTTGAATTGAAAGTCAAGTTGGTGCAGAAAGACCCCTATGAGGACTGATGAAGTATACCCATGTCAAAAGACAATCTTGCTTGGTGCAGAAGGGATTTTATGATGGATGAACCTTTAATCTTTATGACAAATAAAGATAGTGGAATATATTTCCAAAGAGGATGCCTCTTCACTCTCCAGTATTGTTATATGAAGGTAATATATGGATTTCTTGCTAGGAATCATTCCTCCTCCGCCCTACAAAAATATGTCAACTTCCTGAACAGAAAAAAGTTATTCTTCCCTGACTAAAGTAATGTAGGTATAACACAAAAAAATTAATTGAATCGAGTGAATGGGTATTTCTATTTGACATTCTGTATTTCAAAAATAAGATATCTTTTAGATTGTATTTGCTTATAAGAAAGAATCTTTTATTCTTGCCTGAAAAAAAAAAAAAAAAGTTGGTTAATTTCTCCGCCTAAAATGAATTTTTACAGGCAGCATATAACACCTTGAAAGTAAGGTGTTAATGGAAGTACTGACTGACCTTTAACAACCAGAACAAATGGCTTATCTGTAACAATCAGATTTAAAAGCTCCTCGGATACTTGTGCAAGTGCTTGATTTTTGATATGTGCTTATTAGACAGAAATTGAAGATTTAAATGGTTTGGATTAACTTTACTAGTAGAATTTTTGTTTTAATTGATAGCCACAATAACAATGTGTTTAACCATCCAGTGTTTTGAATAGGATGTAAGAACCATCTTCCAAAGGATTTAGACTTAGTAATGACTTTTTATTGTTACTACATGGCTGTCTCTCACTTTAATGCCCCGTGTCCTGATTCTCCTCTGCTTATCAATTTCATCAGTCTGAGAAAATAATTAAAAATTTTATTAACAACAACGAAAATATCTAAGAAAACTCTCCGAGTTTGAGATTCAAGGTTCAGATCCAGTATAATAATTCCCCCGGAAGCAAAAATATTTAGTTTTAGGGGTTGTAAGATTTTATTATTATTATTTTTATTTTTTGGTGGTGGGAGTTCATTTGGAGGACTGTGTAATTGTTTTGTTTGTGTAATTGAACATAACTGTAATTTATCCATAGGTTAAATAGGTTTCTGGTCATTCTTAAATGGAATGACTCTTAAAAGTTTTAGATTATATAGGCTTGTGGATCAACATCACAGCATCTAGCTTACACCTGGATGACTCTAGGAAGAGGATTAAGATGAGTTAGATGACGAAGGATAGCAACCTTGAGCTATCCATAGATGTCAACCACTTCTTCTGGGCCAGGTCCTACACACTCTCTTCGGCAGTCAATTAGGAGAAATAACTATTAGAGAAATGGGGATTTATTTTGGTGTTATTCATCTGGCTTCCATATCAGCATGTATCTTGCATGAGATGTATACTTTAGGATGAAATGAATTACAAACTAAAAATGGCAATTGCTTCCAATAACTATAAGGGGAATTTAAATTCTTAGCTCCTAAATAGATGTCTGTAATGCATCTGGTTTTTATCAGGTAAATTTCATGTATTGCCTTAGGTGCCTAAAAGCTTTTTACAATATAGACTTTAGATTTATTTAGATTTAACTCAAAGTAAATAGACAGATTTTCAAAGGTACTTCAATGCATCAAAACAGAGTTAGATTCCCATTATTACGTTCAAGCATTGAATTAAAGATGAATTATTACCTAACTTTCTGAGATACACTTGAAAGTAATGTCAGCATCTGACTACAATTCTAGGCAATTGAATACATTTGAAAACTGAACCTTACATCTTCAATTTACCTCTGAAAGCAAAATGCCTCTGACAAAATAAATAAATCCAATTTCTAGAATTTCCCTTTATTTTCATTTCAGTATTTCATGTACTATCACAAAGGCACAATTAAAGGGACATAAAGATCATAAATGTATGCAGAAATGTGCTTGATTCCATTCTTTATGCAACTGACAACAGAACAAAATTACATAGTAAAAATCCTTCCTTACTTTCAATCACTTTCACAGCCTAGTATCAAGGTTTTGTGTTGTATAGAGGGACAGGACAATAATTTTGTACTATGTTGGAGTAACCCAAGTTTGTGTTAGATCAGGTCTTCATTTAGGGTTCAAAATGAAACATAACTTGTTTGCTGTCAGTGACTTTTTGTCACTGACATCAATAATGTCAATAATACCTTTTGGTAAATTTCAATTATGTATTTATTAAAACAAATATATTAAGTTAAGGTGTTGAGATATTGTACTGAGACAGATCTGATTTCTGCAATATCCATTGAACTACTTAAATCATTATATGTAGTTATTAAATATAATTGTTATAATAGAGACTGTCCCACTTGGCTAGAAGACTCCTAAGAATGATGTACTAGAAAATAACTTTAAATTGCATGCCCTCATCTCTCAAACTGCAGACATGAAGAATTTTCTATTTCCTAAGCTAAATATCCTTTCTTTAACTCTGTAATAAGCATTCAAATAAATTACTCTTATATAGCTCTAATCATTTATCTCTGAGGTGTGTGGGAGATGACTTCTGGCTTTCCAATGAGAATTACTCTGAAATACTTTTCAAAAGTAAGTTTTTAGGTTTTTTTTTGTTTGTTTGTTTGTTTGTATGTTTTTAATTTTCCTTTATTCAAATTATTTTAAATGCAGGAAAAGGCCTATATAACCATATAACCAGGCTGGCACTTGAACCTTTCTGCAATACACAGTGGCGGTGCTTCTTTAAAGGAATTATAAGTGGTTATTTCTTGGTTTAAAAGCAATGTTTAAATAGCAGAATTATTGGTATGATTCCTGGCAGCAGGTACAATTTGTTGGGATTGCAGATATTACAGTTATTTCAAAGCTGGGTCTAAATTTATTTGCTTTATACTGAGTGAACACAAAGAGCTCCTTACCTTGATCCTTCCTAGATGTTTCTGTTCTTTTGGCTTGGAAATTTTTTAGACAGTTCATTTGTGTATTGTGAAGAATAAATGCAAAGAAATTAGGAAAGCCAAAAGAAAAACATAGAATAGCTGGTCTGGTTTTGAGACTTTATATATATATATATATTTGTTTCTTCCCATTGCTCTTTTCCTGAGCCTGTCCTGGAAGTGTCTTCATAAGCTCTGAACCAGCTTGAACTTTGATGAGAACTTCTCATCTTTTGTAATATTTTCATCAGACAAGTCCCCCAGTAAAAGCAGGGCCACTTGAGACGTGAGTGGGCTCTTCTGAAAACAATTCTCTAGACATGGCCTAATGAATAGGCAGTGAAGCTTACAATAGACTTTTCCTCCTGCGTCATCATAGTAATTGGACTGTGGTCATGGTCATACTGCAGAGCAAATGTGATTGCTGAAAGCTCTGAATCAGAAATGCTTTGGGTTTTGCTTGGCAATACTTGGTTTTATACCTCCTGGATTCTAGGGGTTTTGGAATGGAAGCTTGTTCGCATTCCACTAGAGAAAGGAAGATATTCCAAGAAATTCTACCTTATCTTTGAAGCATATGGAAGAAAAATAGCACATAGTATTCTCCATTTTATTTTATTTTCCCTCAATGTTTTTTACCTTAAAAGAGGAAAACTTATTTTTGTTTCATTGCTTTTTCCCCCCCCTAAAAGCAATGAGGAAGATTCAAATTCGGACTATCAAAGGGTATTTATAACGAAGCTACAAAGTCAGTTTCAAGGCAATTTAATTACAATAAAATGTCTCTCACTTATATATGAGGATCTACTTTCTATAGCAATCAATACGAGTTTTTGCTTAAGGCAAAACAGATAGAAATTCCTTTAGAAAAAAAAAGAATTAGGATTAGAAGTGTATTTCCACCAGAGGCTTAAGAATAAAAAGAGAATTTATTAAGATAGAAAATTTGGAAGAAACATTTTAAAAATCAGTTAATAATGTATTATTAATAGGTTCATAGGGGATGTGGTTATCCAGCAGATTTAGATACTGGTCTCCTACAGAAGAGCCCTATTTGTCTGTCTTCTCCCACTCTTCCTCTTCTACTCTCCCTCCTAGTTTTAGACTGCTCTGGATTTGAGAAAATTTTCATTTTCAATCTAATATTTACTGAAAGTTTTATTTTTATTCATAGTCGTTCTCTGAGTATTAATGCTTTATCAGAATCATACCAGGTACACATCGAATATTGTAAAGCCATAATCACTAAGCCAACCATCAACCTGACCTAACAAGTGCCATCTCTAAACAATGTCCCTTCACACCACATCCACACATCTCTTAAATGCCTCCAGGACTCCACCACTTCCTTGGGCAGCCCATTCCAATGCTTGACAACACTCTCCTTGAAGAAATTCTTCCTATTGTCCAATACATATCTATATAAAAGTTCCCTGGAACAATGTGAAACCATTTCCTCCTGTACTGTCACTTGAGAAAAGAGACCAACACCCACCTTGTTACAACTTCCTTTCAAGTATTTTTAGAGAGTAGTGAGGTCTTCTCTCAGCCTCCTCTTTGTAGACTAAACAACCCCAATTCCCTCAGCTGTTTCTCATAACACCTGTTTCTAGTCCTTTCACCTGGTTTGTTGCTCTTCTCTGCATATAGTCAAGCAATTCAGTAACCTTCTTGTAATGAGGGGACCGAAACTGAACACAGGTCTTGGTATGAGTTCTCACCAGTGCCATATACAAGGGGACAATCACATCTCTAGTCCAGCTGGACATACTATTTCTGATGCAGGCCAGGATGCCTTTGGCCTTGTTGGACACCTAGGCACACTGCTGGCTCATGTTCAACCTGCTGTCAACCAGCACCCCCAGGTGCTGGTTATCAACAACACCATCAGACTAGGGACTCTACTGACTTGTTTATAAGCCTTATTTTCAAACTAATAACAGTATTCTTGGTGGAAGAAGAGAGTTGCAGCAAATTTATAACATTTATAACAGTTTACAAATAACTAGTCCCTGCCATAACTACATGAAAAAGAAAATTTAATTTTTGAAAATACTTTCTGAAATTCCTGTAGTTCTCAACAGGGTGTTTGCAAGATGATAGTTACAGATTCTGGAGCAATTCATTCAACAGCTGAGCCCAGAGTAGAAAAGAAATTGAAAATAATGCAAGATAGGGTTGAATGTACCAGGGTAATACATTGTACTGTGTGGTATAATGTAAAAGATCATCTTGACATGCAAAAAGAAAGGATTAAAAAGTATGTGGAAAGTTATTTTCCTAGAAAGAGAAATGCAAGGCAGATCTCAAAGTGAAATGAAGTCATGCTATTGGAACACGTGAATTATTGATTCAGATTTAAAATGTAAACAGGAATTCCTCTGAAAGTTTGATAGATATCATCCTGAAAAGTTGTGGGCAGATTATGAATAATAGCCACTGTGAAGGTCACAAACAGGAGCTTTTAGGTCAACAGAAATATTAGGCTTGAGCTGTCTGTCTTGATAACCTAACATACCCTGTTAACTATATGATATTCATAAATGGTTTGCAATATGCAAAGGTTTAGCACTGTATGCACAGATATTTTAAGACCATTTGAACTGTTAAGTAGTACATGATTTACTCTTTGCACAAGGCAGAATTTCTTATCCTAGGCTCTAAGCAACTTACCCTGGTTTCCTAACTTAACCACAAGGTCATCTTTTCTCTTGACCACAAAATTATTTTTCCGGTCTCACATGGGTATTTCAGGTCTTGTTCAATTATGGCTTAGATGCTTGCTCACTGAAGTAAGCAGCTGGAGCAGTTTGATATTTTAGTTCCCATCAACCAGAGAATAACACCTCATTGACTCTGGCAGGAGAAACGAAGTATGAACCTTCATCAAACATTTCAGTAAAAAAAAAAAAAAAAAAAAAAAAAAATTAGTTTAAGCTAAGGTTTTGTGACCTGTAGTTTATGCTACCAGTTTGTACAGCAAATGTAATGCTTTGTAAAGCATCTGAAGTTTGTTCAGACACTGCAACCTACATGTACAGCCAGAAGAAGTGGTCTACAGTGGGAAAAAATCTTGCTACAGCCATTAGTGAAGCAAATGCATGCCTAAGCCCTATAGCAGGTCACACACCCCGTATATGTGGGTTGTAGGCAGTCCCAATAAGTGACTGTTTTTCTTTCCTCTCCCTGTCCTCTGAGCACAGAGAAACAGCTTGCATTCAGCTCTTCCTGGTTGGTCTAATGGAAGAAAGAAAGGATGTGAAGACTTGCCACTCTCTGCCATGGCCTGTAGATGTGGTGAAAACTGTTCATATCTTCTCCTAACATATTTCCCAAGCCATAGAGCAAACTAGGGCACACAGTGCAGGTTCTGTGTGTCAGTCATAGAATCCAGCCATAATAGTCATAATGCTTTCCATGCATAAATGTCGCCAGAGTAAAATATTAATGTGTGTTACTGTGAATAATCCAGAAATGTCATACTGTAAGCTAAGAAAGTGGCTTCTCAGTTGCTTCCTGGCCATCTGTAACATTGGAACAATTGCTGTACTACATAATACAGATGAAGTGTGCCTTTGTGATCTCTAACTCCAGGTTTTCTCTCCCATGGAACAAACCTTGCAGAGTACATTTCTACCACAGAACTGTTGCTGTGAAATGTCTTTTATTCCACAGTCATTGATTATGTAATATGATCTTTAAAAAATAACTGTTGTCTATGACTTCTCAAATTGACTGCTTTTTCTTGGGTATGTTAATTCCCTATGGTGCTACCATTTTCAGCCTGAGAAATGATGTAAATTCAGAATTTGTTAAAGGATTCTTCAGATATTTCAAAAGCACTTGATTTTAAAAACTGTTGTTACCCAGCTTCTTAAAATGGATCTCCTTTGAGGTGACCCAGGTTGGAATACAAAATCACAGATCACTGCTGGTATTTTTGTCTCAGTCTAACCACAGATGTACTGCTCAAAGCCAGTTACCAAAGAAATTGAAGCCAACCTTCTTTCATGTGATGGAGGAGGTCTGGGAATGAAGAGTCTTGCTGTTCCTGTGTAATAATGAAACAAGGGCTTCTGGCTATAACAGCCTTCATATGTGTGAAATGCCGAGTCATCTGTTAAAACATATACTGTTGCATAAAATCTGACTTTAAAGGTTTTTTGTTGTTGTTGTTTGTTTGTTTGTTGTTTTGTTTTGTTTTCCTTACAAATGGTGAATAGCCTCTGACTTGCCAATTGTTATCAAAGTTCCCATCCAGCAACATCCTTCTGTCTTGCATAGCAAGGACCGAAGAGGGGGACTATAATCATACTCCCTTCTTTAGAGCAGTAAGTGGAGGGTGAAAAAGAAGGAGAGAAAGAAGAGAGGGCAGTGTAGACCAGCTGTAGTTTAGGCTGAGCTTCATGGTATAGAAATGTATACTGTAAAGCATCTGGAAAATTGTCTGTGGCTGGGTGTCCAAGCTAAAACAAAGTTATATCCTATTCTTTGGACCCCATACACTCAAGCAAATCACTCACCCACTGCATCCATTCTTTTCTGAAGGTGATGCCTTCCCTCACAGTGGCTCTGCACTTGCCACTGGGTATTCCAGCCCTTCATCACATGCATAGTGAATAATTTCCTTCACAGTTTGAATGTGTATGTTTTCATTTCTCACTCTTTCTCTTTTCTTTGCTTTGTCCCATGGGTTAGAAATCCCAAAAGAAGCCATGGGACACTCCGAGGCTGTTTGGTTTAGAAAGCAGCTGACATCATGTTTCCTTGTGCAAGAGAAATAGTTTTGCACAGCACATAGGTGTTGTTCCTATGATTGTCTTCAGGAAGATTCTCTGCAGAAGTGAGGAAGAAAAGTTGTTTTTTTTTTTTTTCGAAAACTAAAGCTGGTCAGGCATTTTGCAAAAGAACTTGGGAGTCTTTTTCAGGCCAAGAGAAATCAGGAAGTTTCAAAATCTACCTCATTTCCTGCCAGCTCACCTTACTTGCTGTACGTCATCCATGTGGCTAGGTGACAGGGAGCCAAGAGCCTGGTAGCACTGCCTGTTCAGCAGGAGGGCTCTCAGATCTGTACCAGCCTAGGGTGGGAAATAATGACCATTCTCCTCTCTGTTTATAAATAAATAAATAAGTAATCAATCATTCTCGTTTATCTTGGTTTTACAGGATTTAAATTCCCTTTCCTGATAAACTATAGTCTCATCTGCATATACATTTTTAGATATAGTGAAATACAAACTCATCTCCTATTTTCATCTCTCTCCATTTCCAAAAAGCTGCCTCTTCCTCCACATATTTATCCTTTATCAAACGTAGGACAGCATGTCCATCTTCTTTTTTTCCCTTTTCCTCAGTGCCAGTGCTAGCAACTGCAAGCTCCCCTCCTCAGCAGGCAGTTGCACCAAGCAATAGGTGCACACAAGTGCTGTGCCTGTGACATGCATTCAAAGTATTTTTAGAATTTAGTTAATAGGGACTCAGATAAAGCATTTGCATTCCTGTGCTTATTTAGTTATGGGGAAAAAAAAAATGAGGTCTATTCCATTTTCAGAGTGCTAAAGGTTTGAAGACTTTGTTTGTAAAAAGTCTCCTTATTTTACACCAAAAAGGTAGCAAGTTATTTTCAGTTATGTTAACTATTTATTTCATTAGTAGTTTATTTCATTAGTAGTGTTAGCATAGTTTTGTGAACAGTATGGGTTCATCACTTGGATATAAAGATTGAGCTCAAATTCTTTTTAAAATATATTAATACTCTAGAGGTAAATCAAATCAAAGAAAATTCCTCTTACCACTATCTGGTTTTGGTAGCTTGTGCTTCAAAAACTTCTTGAAAAGAAGGATATATAATGCTAAAATATTCAAACAAAAATGGTACAAGATCTGAAAATATTCGGACATGAATCCACAATTGTTGTGTATCTTAAATAGTCCTCAGGTTACTCAGGCTACCTTGTCTCCAAGATATCTACTCCTCTTGACAAAATAATGTGTGATCAGATGCCCTGCCAAGTGCATATATTTTAATAGTAAATAAACAAGTTCCCAGTAGCTCTCTTGCAGTCGGCAAGGGAACTAATTTCCAGCTGCTTGTTTTCTTCTAACAGATGAATAAATACATTCCCAGTACTATAATACCTTCAGCAAGAAAATGATTGCACAGTAACTCAAGGCCAAGATATGCTCATCCTGCTGTTGTTTATCTGAAAGCAGGTGGGATATTGCCCAGGTACGTCTCAAAAATTTTATAAGATCCTATAGGTGAGGGATATAATCCAAGAAAGATATCTCTCATGGGAAACTGTAATTGGAATTTTCCCTTTTGAATTATAATGCAAGTAATATGAGGGTGAGCAATTTAATGGGACTGAATTGGAAACAGAAAAAGAAATCCAATGTATTAAGCTCACAGAAAATAGAAAAGACTTTAAAGGACAGAATTCTGCAACAAAATTTTTTCTTGTGATCTCAAAGGGCATCATACTTCCTCAAAATAAACTTTCTGTTTATTAATAGTACTGTTCTTTGTGGTTTGGACCTTTACCTTTGCCAGTTTTCCAAACTGCATTGTTATGTTTACTCCTTAATAGTTCTAGCAGTATTAGGCTTCATTTTCTCAACAAAACACAAGGAATGTAATCTCTCATCTTTACAGAAATTCTGTGTATAGAGTGCTCTCCTCTCTGCATTTGATAATAGAGTTGTGCAAATATACATAGAATCATAGAATGGTTTGAGTTGAAAGGGTTTTTAAAGATCATCTGATTCCAAGCCCCCTGCCATGGGCAGGGACACCTTCCACTAGACCACGTTGCTCAAAGCCCTGTCCAAGCTGGCCTTGAACATCTCCAGGGATGGGACATCCACAGCATCTCTGGGCAGCTTGAGAACATTGCAGACTTTAGAGTGTTCCTCTTATAATGCAATTACCTAGATTTACAGTTTGTTCTTCAGTGGCTGATGTGGGTAGAGGTACAAGTCCTTCCAGTACTTCATCTTATAACACAGCATACATAATTCTGTTATACCTGAACAAAAATTCTGCCGAAATCACAAAGCTCTGGCAATGGGGTAACCTTTGGCCTTCACTTGGCCATGATCCATGGATTTCTTGCAAAGCCCTTTTCTGTGACTGCAGTTTCATTCAGTAAGAGGTGAAGGAACATGGTCATGCTGGACTTGGGAAAGTAAAAGGAAGTTTCTTAGCTGCTTATCTAGAGATCTGGGTTACTGATTTTTTCTTGTTTTATTATGCCTACAATGTGTGACAGCCACAAGTGAAAACCCCCTGCTAAACAAGCGTTATGAAGCTCTGGTGAGTCACATTTTCTTCTCACACATTGAGTGGGAGAGTACGCCTGATGGAAAGTGCTGTGTTCATGCTGGGGACTATCAAGCATGGCCAAACTGAGGGACACAACATGGAAAATAATCATTCAGCAGTCTCCTAGAGACTTTCTAAATTATGTTGTTGTCATTAACCCTCCTTAGACACAACTTCTTCCAGTCATTTCTTTTTGTCTTATTGTGACTTCCTTTTGTATCTTACTTAGTATTTCACAGCATTAAGTACTGTGACCCTCCAGCCGGTCACTCATTCCAACTAGGTTAAATGTGTCTGACCAAGACTTTGTGAAATCTGTCTTAATAAGTCTTAAAATACCTAAGGTGGATTCATCCTACTTTTAATGGTCAGGTATCTAATTTTAAGTAGTTGATGAGAAACAAGAAGCACTGGATGGCAATATGTCTCATCCTAAAGCTTGTGTCTGTAAATTACTGAGAATAATAACTTCAAAGAAGTACCTGGCTCTGTCCATTGACCACACAGGGAGACAAGGTGAATAGTTTAGGCTTAAGCAGTTGATTGACAGATGTGTGAAGTAAAATAGATCTCACTTGTGGTGTTTACATCAAGACTATCTAGTTTTTTAGGCCAATGCATACAAAATAAGCACCTGCCCTTAACATAATGAGTCAGATAGCCTTAATATAGGAATGAGGAAGCTAGTCATCCTATATATAGATGTATATATAGGCATACTGTGAAAAATCAACACCTCTGAAGAATGATTCATTATGCAAAGTGTGTTTTCCTGCCTCCATTAATCGTAGGCCTTAAATGCTTTTGTAGACTGGCTCAGTGCATATTGATCAAGGAGCTGCCTTGAGCTAGCCACTGTGAAAATCTAGATGCTGCTGCCCAGATCTACATTTCTAAACCTTCTTTTGAAGCAGCTTCACAAAAGGAAATAAGAGCTCTAAGTTCTTTTTCAGCTTGAGCAGGTTTAAACACAGATCTAATGTCATAACCCTGTAACTGTTGCTCAAAAATAACAGAAAAGTGTCCTTCGTCAGTAAGCCAAGCACTCTTTTGTCCATTTGCTTTCTCTCCTGGCTGGAAATGGCACTCTGCAAGAGAAAGATTAACATTTGTACAGCCCCATTGTTCCCCATAGACTACCCATTCAGGACAATAGACCTTAGAAATATTGTGACCCAAAAAGTATGCATTGGTTGCTTTGTTAAGATTTGTTAAGTGATTAAAAATGCTCACTGCAATCTGGTCAAAATTTGGCCTATAGGTCTTATGTTTTTAGAAAAAAGTTACATGTGACAGACTCTTCAGACTGTGTTTTTTTCTACTTAAAATGGATAATTTACAAGTATCTTTCTCTAGTGTTCTTACACAGTTCTTAAAATTACAGTGATAAATAAAAATGAATGAAGAAATCTGTGCTGATAAGTTCTTAGGCACAGATCACAGTGGCAGGAAATCAGTACTTCAGAAGATTTGGCCCATAACATAATTAAATATCTGATTCTTAATTCTGCTTTGTTTTTCCTATTTGATATTAGAAGAACAGGTAAAGAGATATGTAAATGTCATTCACATATTTTATATGTCAGCAAAATGGACTGCAATACAGCATTACATAAATACATTTAAAACTAGACTTCCAGTATCATGGGAATAGTATACCACATAGTGGATCCATTATCAGACAGACTTACCTTGGGGGGGGTGGGGAGGGAGAGAAAAGAAAAGAAAAGAAAAGAAAAGAAAAGAAAAGAAAAGAAAAGAAAAGAAAAGAAAAGAAAAGAAAAGAAAAGAAAAGAAAAGAAAAGAAAAGAAAAGAAAAGAAAAGAAAAGAAAAGAAAAGAAAAGAAAAGAAAAGAAAAGAAAAGAAAAGAAAAGAAAAGAAAAGTGAATAACTAAGAAATAATAAGCCCATAACAAGCATAGATGACAATTAACATGTTCAGCATTACTAGAATATGCAAATTATGCTAGACAAAAGATGAGAACATTTCAAAATATCTGAGCGGCATTTCACCGTCCTATAACTTGTTCTGATACATGCAAATGTGTCTTTCATTTGGCAGGCTAATGGATGGCATCAGTTTCCTCCTAAATGATTTGACGATCTTGAACATGACAATTCACCTGCCACAGTGTGACTATAAAGCAAACAAGGTCAGGATGGAAATTATGAATCATTGGTTCCATCATTTGCAAGCCGACTCAAGTTGAAAACCAAATGCATTTAGCATTGACTCAGACTGGAGCTTCCTGACTCAGTGTGTGTACATGCAGCAAAAGGAAATCCTATTTAAAAGTAAACCTTCTAAAACGCAGATTAGTCTCAGCAAGATTTCCTGTGACAGAAAGGTGGAAGTCGCTCCCTCAATTTTATTTTTACACTTATTTGTGGAAGGATTAGGGTGCCTTTCAGTGAAGGATAAAAGGTGATTTCAGGTTTAAACAACTGAATTGTTCACTGGGCTTCGTTGTTGTTGTGGTTTCTTTTTTTTTTTTTTTTCTTTTTTTCCTTTTTTTCATGTTTAGGGTAGGTAAACGGAAAGTGTGTCTCATTTTAAAATGACAAAAAGGGGTGTCATTTTGAAGTACCTCTTCACATTTAAGGAACAAAATGTGAAACATGTTTCTTCATTACCTACTAAAAATAAATATAATAGGGCACTTTTTACCAGACAGTGTTCCTCTTACCAAAAGATATCTAAAGGTGATGAGGTCAAACTCTAATATGTTTTAGATAAGTACTTTGACCTCCTCCTCACTCCTTTTAGAATGATAGTATGCATGTAAAGCAACCTTATTCACAAGAAAAAAAAAAAGAAGAAAAAAAAAAAAAGAAGAAAAAAAAAAAGATAATATAGAGACCTGTGGTAAAATATTTGGGTCTTATCTGGCATATCATGTACTAGTAGGAAGGATATTATTGTAGAACTGCACAATATATTTGTAACAGTGTCATGAATTTTCCCAGGTCCAGCAAGTGTTTGCATTCACCAGAAACTCTTTATGAGTGAGCAGTCTTTTCCAGATAAATAAGCATATTTATAGTTGTAGGATCTAGGTCAGAATTCATAGCTGTCTAGTGAATCTGTGGATCTCCAGGGTTGTCAGCGCAACCCAATGAGCATAAAAACCTTTGACATATTCATGCACTTTTCTGAAGAGGGGACTTCTTAAATAACTACAACTGTTCTGTATGTACATAATCTTATTACAGTTAATAGATAAATATGACCAATGTTTCCCATTACATTAAAAATCTAAATTTTATTGCCTTTCAGTAAAATATAGACACTAGCAAACCTGAATCTCTTTTGAAACAGCGTTTCACTGTCCTGAATTACTTGGGGTAAGATTCATACCTCCTTACTTTAGCCACACACAAGTCAAATAAAACATCTGAGACAGTTGTCTAGTTTCCTCTTATCATCTATAGGGTAAGACAGGCAATTTCCAAAGAGCAATGCCTCCCTCTTGTTTTAGATATCTATTTTAAGATGAGCTAAATCACACTCTAGAAGTGCTTGTTGCTCTCCACTGATGATAAAAAGAGCCTAGAGAATTCACTAAGATGCCTAGCTATTAGATCACAAAAGATACTAAGACAAGTAAGACATTCTCTTAGACACTCGGGAACACTACCTTTATATTTGAAGCTCTTTTTCTTTACTACCAAATGATGCCATTTTAAAGAAACATCCAAATAAAATAAACTACATGTTGAATAGACATGTAGATGGCTGTTGTTCATCTACAAAAACAATCAAATGAAAAGCCACCAATACCACCACCACCAACAAAACAGCTCTAAGTCTAGAGTTCTTGAGTTTGGAAAGATAATGGTTTTGATCCAGTGCAATGCAGCTACCTCAAAATAATATGTTCCTAGGAAGTATTGAGAAATCCAGCATTAAAAGACAGTAGAAATTGTTAATGCTGTTCAAGTCACTGAGGAGACAATTCTGATCATGTGTTCAAGAAAGATGAACTTGGCCTGGAGCAGACTTACAGAAGGACTGCCAGGATAAGTAAGGGAGTAGAAGGTCTGTCTGACAGGACGCTCGAGAGTTTGGCTTGTTTAGTGTAAGAAAAGAAAAGTAGAGAGGGAATGTATTTGCTATATAGGGGCAAGCAAAGATTCAGAAGAGCTATTTTAAGCTAAAGAACAATGCTGGCATTACAAAAGCCTAATATAAGCTGTTCATGAATAAATTGTTCTGGAAATTAAAACAGTCGGAACAATAATGTTTGCCTTCCAGACAAAATAGAAGCAGAAACTTTAGCTGCTTTTCAGACAAAATTCAGTGCTTTGATGCATGGGACAATAAGACATGGAGCCTTGAACACCAGAGGAAAAGACTCCATGTCCCAGCACAGACAACTCTCCAGAAATTAGTGGTATCAAATCCTGCAAACAGTTCCAAGAATAAGAATATAACCAGAAGATCTTTCCTAGGCATCTGTTTCCACCGGAGGCCTTCAGTCTATACCACAAGACAAAAATATGATAAAGAGAAATATTATTAACCATCCAACTTATTTTTCTTATTGAATTAAAAAAAAAAAAAAAAAAAAAACATAAAAAACAACAACAACAAAAAAAACCAGCATATGTTAAACCCCAAAAGCACTCAAAAATTAAAATTACTTCCTAACCAGCAAAGAAGTGAGATTCTGAAAGGATGCTGCTTAATTTCTTATTTGAAGTTGAAGACTTATGATTTTATTATATTGCATAGGTACTTGTTATATAATATCCTTGGATGTCATCACTCATGATGTCTCTTCAGACCTGTGCTCCCAGAGTTGAGTATGGTAAGATATTGATATCAGTCAATATTAGACTGATAGCTGGGGAATTTTGTTGCTCCACATGTGAGAAGCCATTACTGATTCAGAAGACAGAAATCTTTAGTTTCCAACCTCTCTAACACTCAGGGTGTACCTTCTGAGAACAGTCTGTTCATTCACATATCTTCAGTTATACATAGTATGTTGTGAGGATGAACCTAAGCCAAAGTCTGTATTACCAAATTTTGAGGGATTGCAATGACTGAAAGCATTCTGTTCAGGATCTTCCCTTACTATTTTTAATTCAGAGCCTTCTTTTTCCTCCTGTTTGTGACCACTCATTCATTAATATAAGCAAATAATGTTCTGGAGAGTTGCAAGGAACTTCACCAGAAACATCACCTGTCACAACACTCCAGAAACATCCTGAAAGAAAGAACTGGAGCAATGCAGTTGTTTTTTTTTTTTTTTTTTTTTTTTTTTTTTTTTTTTGTTTGTTTGTTTGTTTGTGTGTGTGTGTTTTTTTTTTTTTTTCCCCACAGATCTTTGTAACAACCCTGAGGCAAACAGTGCTGTGTAATAGCCAACGGTACAGCTTGTGACAGGCATACCCTGAAGTCTGAATGTGGCTAAAATGTCTGATTTAAAATCTAACTGTGAGGGGTGTGATATTGACAGTAGGCTTCAATAATCAGTAGCAACTCCAATCTAATCACTTGTTTAGCCTGTCTGTCATGGGAGGTTCTGCACAAGATGATTATTTTTGAAGCCTGTTCCTTGACTGGGCTGGATTTACTCATTCATTATACTCAGGAAGCTTGAAGTCTTTTAATTTTCTTGAGTATTCCTAATTTGTACTAATGCAGATACAGTGCAAGGGCTGAGGTCACAACTACTCCCCTGAGAGCAGGCCGTCTCAACATGCATCAGCAAATTGTTCAGATACTTGTCAGCCTTTGACTAATATTTCAGCTATACTCTGGGGATCCCGTGTCACTTCTTTCCCTTCAGGGAAGCAGCAGTCAGGCTGACTAGCTGTAAAACCAGGTGCACTTCAACCGAACATGTTAACATCTAAGCATTGAAGCTGAACCACTTTATATGAGTGTTAAAAGTTTGCAGCCTATGTAATACAGATAAAAGACTGATTCTTTATATATATACATATGTTAGTAAAAGTTATTATTTTGGATGAGAAGAGAAATATTTTATATCAGCATCATTTTTCCTTAACAGCATTCTACCAGCAGCTACACTATTATTACATAGTACTTCTTATCAGTATGTTTCTAGTAGTACAGTTTTGTTAAGTAGGTTGGGTCTGGGTACATTTTAGTTTGGAGACAGAGGAATTGAGGGGAAAAAAAAAAAAAAAAAAGCAACTTAATCCTTTCCCTGAACATTGCACAAATATACAATAGTTTTGTGATCAATAGGGATCATGGGTTCTAGGTGGCAAAGACTTTTCTTTGTATTGAGGATTTCAAGGCCATGCAGGAGATTGAACAGAGGTCCACTGTTAAAAAACTTAGATATTGAAGCTAAATCTTTGCTTTCCTGAAGAGCCTGGCCTTTGGGGCTGTGCCTGATGTGATTTAGTGAGGATCTGTCACTGTTTTTAGCTTGATTTTCTCAGGAAACAAAAATATTCAACTATTGTTTTGTCTGTCAGTTCACTGCCCTCCTGAAACCCAAATATTTCCTTGCCCTGGATCCAGAATAGCCCCAGCACTGTAGCCTCTTTCCCATTCAGATTTAAGGGGAGAAGTTATTGCAATAAAGAGGTGTTTAGCTGGAGACAGAGGTGTGCTTAGAGAACAAGGGACACAAATCTAGAGAAGCAAGTTTCACTCACTACCAAATAACTTGTTCTTCTGAAGAAAATGAACTCACAAGTTTTTCCAAAACCTTGATGACTTTTGTTTGCTTAGCCTTGGATAGCCTATACTTACTCTCTTCCTTGAAATTTCTGGCAGAGATATATTAGGTATTTTTATATATAAACACAAGGGAGAGATAGGTTGGATGAGTTTACATGCCTAGTGGAAAAACTTCCACTGAAGTAAACAAGTGGGGTTTGCTCTAAGGTGGTTTTGAAGATAAACTATACAAGGCGGAGAGCTTGGAATGGAGTACGTGCAGCTGTTCCAAATTTTTATTAGAATACAGCAAGCTGTTGTCCCTAAGAGCTGTCTTTTTATTAAAAGTCAGACCAGGCAAAGCAGAGAGCAATTATATTATAATGTTTATTTTTTATGCTGAGTGAGTTAGGACATCAAGTACAGAATCATGTCTGTAAAATGCAAAAAACTGTGTCTTCAGGTCTTACAGGAATTACAATATTATCTGTGTCGTGTCAGCAAGGTTTTAATAACAGTGAAGATAATAGCTGCTGCTTATCTAATGTTTTTCATCTGTATGGCTTGAAGCATATTACAAAGAAAATATTATTGTCCCCCTTTTATAAATGGAGTATCTGAGCATTAGAGAGATCAACTGCTTAAGGTCATACACAGAATGAGATTTTAACTAATCACAAATGCTATTGCTAATATTTTTGCAAGTTTAAGAAAAATGCTGTTTCTTTGAATAATCTGGCTTTTTTTTTTTTTTAATTAGTCTTGCATTGATTGTTCTATATTTGTCATTGCCCCATTGCTGAAGAAAAGTAGATTGTGAGGCTGTGTTGTGTCAGATTTTTCCTAAGGAAAAACTTAGTGACACAGAATTGAGGGAATTTAGAAAATTCACAATGATGTCTGGAACATTATTCACACTACATAGTCTGTACTCTCCTGACACAAGTTAATCCAAGGAAATCAGTGGTACCTTAGAGGAATGGTGAGTACCAACGTCTGTTTCTTTAAATGTATGTAAGGCTTTTTAATTTCAAGTAACTGTCAAGATCAACGAAGCAATTCCAGATCTAGAAACCATAGGTAATATGCTACTTAATATGTCTTGTTGAGAAGAAACAGCTTTGTTCTCTCAATTAAGATTTTTGCCCTCTTGCTTTCAGCTCAGTCTTTGTTGGCAATCTGGGTCCTCTCCCTTGCAAAACCCTTTAGCACAAAACCAGTTCACAGACCACATGGGACTTGCATGTTTTCTGTATGAGTGGTGTGTTTTTTTTGTTTTTTTTTTTTTTTTTTCCCAGAAAATACAAGAGTGAAATATCAGCTATGGTAACTAAGAAGTCAAATTTTATGGCAGTACCTAGAGTCTTTTAAGGAGAGATTTAACTAAGAAACATTTAAAATTTTGGCACTTAATGAAAGCTGGTTGTGTAGGCTCGTTGAGTAGTAAACTGGAAAAAACACTTTGAGAAAGTTGATTGTTCTATGCTAAAGAAAAAAAGAAATGTACTTATGATAGGTGGAAAGCTCTCTTTCCATTCCATTTTATGTAAGGGACATAGGCAATTAACAAGAATAAAAGCCCAAGGTTTAGAAGGCTAAAGTCAAGTAATATCAGTTTCATCTATTGTGGTAAATCCTTGACTGCACTTGAGAAAACAACTTTAACTGGGTGTTCTTGCAGGTGTATAACTAGGCAAACTCCAATAAATGTGTGTGAATCTCTTTCTTTCTGTGTAACTACAGAGATACGCCATTTCATGTATTTTTCTTATCAGTGCAGTCAACATAATCTGACCAACATATCATAGGAAAAAATGTATGATCTAAGAACAGTTATTTAATACCATTTCACATCCACAAAAACAGAGGTTTTGTGGGGAAAAACACCAGATGGGGACATGCTAAGAGACTGGGTAAGAGTCCTGGTGACCAAAAGAGAATAAAAATTAGGAAGCATTCAGTTTTATTTTAAGTGCAGCAGCACTACCAGCACTCTGTGAGTCAGATACCAAACAACGAGCCCCTGAAGGAACAGAAAGCTACAAAGTCTGTACGTGACAATAATCCTGATGGAACAAAGCAAGCAACATCCAAGAAAGGTGTTTCAGCCTCCTTAAGAGAGAGAGAGAAAAAGAAAATGTCATTCGTCACTACATACTGGGAAGAATGGAAAATAACAAATGCTGTAAACTCACCAAGAATACAGCTGAAAATTAGACTGTAACTGTCTGAGGAGTAATTTTCTGAAATAGTTTCTCAATAGAGTTAGTGAAAGGACATCAGTCTTTTGTATTTGGCAGTGAAGTTTGATCATTTTTAGTGTTAACAGTGAACATTGCTTGGTAACCATTGAAGCCTTTATTACCTCAGGCTTTTAGGGCAGAAGTCACATGGACAGTAGGATTCTGCACTGTTTCACTGGAGTAAAAATACATCTGTAACAATAAGTTGTGAAGCTCATACAGAAATTCTGTCATTCTTCTATAAGGAGTTACTACACAGAATTATGTAAATTATGGTTCTCAGGTTGTTAAAGAAAAGCAGGATTGAACTGACATCTTTGGAGATGTGTTCACTTCATGAGCGACCAAGCAGTGGACTGCTGAGTGGACTGCAAATGGTATGAAATCAAGGATTAGTGTTTTGGGGAGTTTGCTGCAACAGTTCTGTGGAAAATAAATAAATAAATAAATAAATAAATAAATAAATACTTTTTTTTTTTTTTTTTTTTTTTTCACAACAGAGGCTTGTAAGTAAGGGATAAAGACTAGTCTTCCTTGTCAGTGGTAAATTGAAGTAGTCTAGAAGACTTTGTTAAAATTGATAATAATAACAGTAGTTTTACCAACAGGGTTGATAGAACTGTGTGCATTATAGACTCAGGTTGCAAATTTATTGAACTAGAGGAGAGATAAGGTGAAGAAATGACTTTGTTATTCACGTATTTACGCTAAAATTCTGGATGACAAGTAACAATAAAAAATTCTTGGAAAGTGTGGTGTACTTGGCAAAGCAGGTTATAGCAAGCATGTTTTATGTGACTGGAATTTTTAAATCTTTGGCTATAAGAGCTGACAATACAGTGGGAGAAAGCATGAAGATATAGACAATTTGTGCATATCCAGAACTCAATTCTATGTGACTTTGAATGCATGATGGTGATCATGGGAAGTGTATGGGAGGTTGAAGAACTAAAGCAGAAAATTAAGTCAACCACATCTTGTCATGTATAGAAAACTTTTTTTTTTTTTTTTTTTTTTTTTTTCCCTGGTGGGGAGAAGTGTTGGCTATAGGGCACAGGCATCACAATTTCTAGAAGCTATAGACTATGATTTCTTATACAAAAGGTCTGGTACCCAACAGTGGTTTATTTTATTTGCCATTAAGTTGAACAAAGTTCAACTAACATTAACAAACATTAAGTTGAATAAATTATTTTCTGTAACAACAAGTAGGTGATTGCCTATAAAGCAGTGACCATTATCTGGTTATATTCAATTGGCAATTAAACAGAGGACAGTCCTAATCAGTTGCATACATGGTTCTTCTAAACAACTAATTTCCCAAAGCTGAGGGTAAGTATGAGTAATAGTGAGTGGGAGGGGAAAAGCAAATAAAAACTGAGAGAACTTGAAGAGATTATTAGAAGCCAAAAAGCCACTGCTCCACAGTCAAGAAAGAAGAATTTGGCCAAGAGCCTGCTGTATTTTTGTCATAGTATTACAGGGTAGTTGGTGAAATGGAAATTGTAATATAGTTAATAACTATTCAGAAATGCAGTTTTCAGAGCATGCTAGATTGTCTCAGAAGATGTTGAAATACTCTGGTGTTCCAGTAGTGATCAGGGAGGTTACTAATCAAAGTTTTATTAAAAATAGACCTTTAAAAACAACTAGTTAACATTACTTTTATCCTAGAGTCATAGATGAGAGATCTCAGACAACTAGTCTCCTGGTGCTCCAGTATAGTTCTGTTTCCTAAAAAAACAGTGTTTATGTGATCATGCTGTCTACCTATTGAGCTGCCAGTCTGCTGTCTGCTCTCACTCCTCATTTTAAAAAAATAAACAATAAAAAAATTGAACCCACTAGCCAGTTTCAGCTACATTTAAGAGACTGGTAAAAGATTCAAATATACATAAGTTCCTAACACTTTCCAGAATACAGTTGCCGTTTTAAAGTTTTAGTTCTAAACTTTTTCAGAAAAAGAAAACAAAACAAAAACAACAACAAAAACTGTCTACATGGTGATTGGACAGATTGTGTGTATCAACAAAATTATACTGGTAATTACTATTTTTTTTATGTATAATTTGAAAAACAAAGTTTTTCATTTTAATGCATTTTAATCAATAGCTACACTATCATCTGGTTCCTGTTATTATGGGAGTTATTGTCTTGCACAGAAGCAGGACATCAGTTCTATAGAGAAAATTAGAATATTGGATCTCTGGGTGACAAACTTAGTAGGGGAAAAAAAAAAAAAAAAAGGAAAAAAAAGACATCTGCCTCATACAGCAATCAAAAAGCAGCACTTTAGCTAACCAGTCCTCATGTTGGGGACTTCCAGATCCCAGTGAGATCTGGATTTAGCAGTATATGGGACTGGAAACCTGCTGTTGCAAGCAGAAAGAAGAATTCTTTTCAGCCTTGTGCAAGACAACAATTCTATGACTGTATAAATTTAGTATTATAAAAAGGATTAATCCTTCCATTCCTTTCTTAATCATTTTTAGTATTTTGAGCCAGCAGAAACCAGCAATTCTGCTCTACTGATCCCAGCAGAAAGAAAGGCTGGGTATTGCAAATCACAAATCAGTGGTGCACATTTCTGTTGTCTGCTCAGTTTCTTCAATCCAGATCTGCCAGTGTGACTGATGAGGTTTAAATGACAAAGACCAGGATATATTTTTGGATTATGTTCTTGGTTTCAGCTGATCCATATTTGCATTGTTTCTCGTACATGTGTAAATGATGTTGAAGTGGCAGATTTCTCAAATGCATGGCAAGAAAATGCAGTTTATATTGTACAACAGTGATCTGCAGTGGTCAGGGTGATGTGTGGGCAGTACAGGAAAGGAGACATGAAGCCCTGCATGCTGTGAGAAGTGGTAGTTTTATTGAGAGAACAATTTGATGAAGAAAACAAACTTGTGTTGACACTTTCAGAGCAATAGGCCAAAAAGAATTGCTTTTACAAGAATTGCTTTTACATAGCAATTCATCGATGATCTGGACGAGGGCATCGAGTGCACCCTCAGTAAGTTCGCAGATGACACCAAGTTAGGTGCGTGTGTCGATCTGCTTGAGGGTAGGAAAGCTCTGCAGGAGGATCTGGATAGGCTGCACCGATGGGCTGAGGTCAACTGCATGAAGTTCAACAAGGCCAAGTGCCGGGTCCTGCACCTGGGGCGCAATAACCCCAAGCAGAGCTACAGACTGGGAGAGGAATGGTTGGAGAGCTGCCAGGCAGAGAAGGACCTGGGAGTGATGGTGGATAGTCGGCTGAATATGAGCCAGCAGTGTGCTCAGGTGGCCAAGAAGGCCAACAGCATCCTGGCTTGTATCAGGAACAGTGTGACCAGCAGGGCTAGGGAGGTGATCGTCCCCCTGTACTCAGCTCTGGTGAGGCCGCACCTCAAGTACTGTGTTCAGTTTTGGGCCCCTCGCTACAAGAAGGACATCGAGGTGCTTGAGCGGGTGCAGAGAAGGGCAACGAAGCTGGTGAGGGGCCTGGAGAACAAGTCCTACGAGGAGCGGCTGAGGGAGCTGGGCTTGTTCAGCCTGGAGAAGAGGAGGCTCAGGGGCGACCTTATCGCTCTCTATAGGTACCTCAAAGGAGGCTGTAGCGAGGTGGGGGTTGGCCTGTTCTCCCACGTGCCTGGTGACAGGACGAGGGGGAATGGGCTTAAGTTGAGCCAGGGGAGTTTTAGGTTAGATGTTAGGAAGAACTTCTTCACTGAAAGGGTTGTGAGGCACTGGAACAGGCTGCCCAGGGAAGTGGTGGAGTCACCATCCCTGGAAGTCTTCAAAAGACGTTTAGATGTAGAGCTTAGGGAAATGGTTTAGTGGGGACTGTTAGCGTTAGGTTAGAGATTGGACTCGATGACCTTGAGGTCTCTTCCAACCTAGAAAATTCTGTGATTCTGTGATTCTGTGATAGAAAGTCTTCAAAAGGCTTTTAAAAAGTATTCTTTTGTAGCATTTTTCTGTAACTTTTCATTAACAAAAATTTGAAGATAAAAATATATGTCTATTGTGAAACATTACAAAAAGGTCAGCAGCTGTAGCTGTGACCTGAATATGCATTGTCAGAAATTGCTTACATACATATTAATTCTTCATTCACAGACTCTGTTCTATAAAGAGTGCTACAGTGCTTTACTGTGGGATTTCTAAAATGTTTCCTTTCATCGTCCTCTCCCATGAAATCATCCATGAATTTCGTCATCAGAACAGATTTGCACTCTCCAATCTCCAGAGGGGTGGGCTTGCCATCACACAATGTTCAGTTCTTTGTCTGAGGAAGCAGGCATTGCTCCATGTATGTGCCATGCATATGTTCTTGCACTCTAGGATGCCAGCAGGAAATCTGAGCTGTATGAGGACAAACAAAGATGAGTCACAGCAGCCAGAACTTAATGGCACTCCATTTCACACTCTGAAAGAGATGGCTTCAGCAGCAGCCTGTTCGTATGCAGGGACATTGGTTCAGGAAAAACACAGCAACCTGCCAAAGAGCTAGGGAGGGAGAAGGGTTGTCTGAGCGTTTGGTCTTGTGTGTGTGTGTTTAACTTCACGCAGGTATCTCTTTAGATACCTCTGATCAACGTTAAACCTGCTCAACTTGTAAGTACAGAGAAAGGTAGAAAACTAGCAGATTAAGCTCTCAGCATTCTATGAATTTAAAACCTGTTTCTCAACATACTTCATGAAGTGGTGCTCTCCCTCCAGCTTTCATAATACACAGTGCTACCACCAGCAGGACTGGCAGCTTAGTTTGAGAGGGCAGTGCTGAAAAGAGACTTGTTTGCTGAGGTCCATAACATTTGCAAAGGCAGCAGAAATTCCTGGCTGTACAATATGGGCAGACTGTGAC
The DNA here is from genome assembly GCF_964035555.1 of Netta rufina. NCBI lineage: Eukaryota > Metazoa > Chordata > Aves > Anseriformes > Anatidae > Netta > Netta rufina. The sequence continues at coordinate 107,067,013 of NC_140125.1, read as the reverse complement.
CAGAATCAGGTCCTCCTGGTATTTTGTAGTGTCTATGCAAGTTATTAGGAGTTGGTAGTTGTGTGCTTCTTCAAGTCATTAAAGAAGGCCTTCTCAGCCTAGCAGACAGGTTATCTGCTATATCTTCATCAAACAGCCTGGAAACTCAGTCCAGGTTTTTTCTCATAAAACCTCTATAAAATCTGCTTCGCCTATAAAAAGGTATGGGCAAACATCTTTCTTGCAGATATTTTAGCTAAAAAATGGTATTTCATTGATTTCCCTGAGTCCAGTATTTCAAAACTTTGTCTCAGCCTTTTGGTGGGAGGCTTCCTTTACCTCTGTACCCCACATTTCATGCTCCTGGGTAGTTCCCATCCAAATCACCACACATACTGTCAATTTTTCCTTCTCTTATTCTTTTCTATTCATTGATTTGCCTTATCTATTTATATTTTATTCATAATTTCTTCTTAACTTATTTCATTTTTTATATCACTGTAATCCCTACCTGGGATACTGAAGATCCTCTTGCTGATGTTCCATATCATGTTTGATCATGACATTCTCTACTCTTTGACATCGTGAGGAAAGGTACCAGAAGTCACTTGCATTGATAGTTTAGAGAAATTTGGTCTACAGTGTGCATCCTCCCATAAGGATATGATTTTTGTTCATATTCACTCTTGGAAGCAAACAAATGAACCATGAATTCCCTTTAGAGAAACAGGAATTCAGGAGGGATTTCCAAGAATGGTAGACTTGGCAAGCATCATATGTAAATCCAGACAATTTCTGTGTCCAACACATTCTTGTTAGATGTTAGAGCTGGCCACATTTTATTTTTACTGCTAAATTACCAAGAGAAATCTTATTTTATGGTACAGTCACTCAATCTGTATGGTTTTCACATTTTCCTCCCTTTCAAAATCTCTTTCATTTCCAGAAATAGCCACATCAATGATTAATTCTGCCTTCAAGTTTTCTCAAATCAGCCAATGTCATGCTGGGCTTTCTCTACCTGTACAGCTGTTGAGTCATACAGAATTTATACACTTATTTTGAAGTGTTTCTTAATGTTATGTCTCCATACTTCTTCACTGCATTCCAGTTTATGCTTTTTCAACAACCACCACTGCGGACTGTCAGATGTTTGATAATGTTACTTCTCAGTGAATCTGCAAAGATTGACAATTGAGTTGCAATATGTTGCTTTATTTTTGATGTTCCATTATGCAAAAAGACTGATAGTAGGATTTTCTCAGGAAAAAATGTCTTGGGCAGGAATGAATGATGCATTGCTAGTAGCTAAGCTTCAGATTCTGCTTTGATAATATCATAGTCTTTTCAAAATACAGCATGCTAGGGTAAAATTATTATTTTGTGCAAAAGGAGTTCCTTCTTAATTTCCCTATTTACACATGATATTTTCAGGACAGATACATTCAGTTACCTACTGCAGTCATAACTAAAATAGGCAGTCACAACAAAAAAGTTAACCTGGAAATTCAATAAGAATGCAGTTCTAAATATATAATTTAATAATCAAAACTAGATTCTGCTACCCAAAACATTATAAATGATTGTGGCCGAGAAGATAAAATACTAGTTGCTTTCCAATAAACAAGGGCACCACAAAATGAGTGATCTAATGTGTCTGCTATTCCCAAAGTGCAGGCCAAACATTTGATACTCAAAATCATTATCTTAAAAATGACATATTAGCTCTGGGTTGAATTCTCTTTTATCAGTGTTCAGCACAAAGAAGTAGGGAGGAAAAGGGAAAAACATGATTAGAATGGGATGAAAGGTCAGTCAGGGAAGACATGTTTTATATGTCCCTTCTTAGGCTGGATTTGTTTCTCCATACTAGTCCCTTTGCATTATTTTCAGTATTCAAAAAGGACAATAATGCTAGCTTAACCATTACATTTTCCATGATAGGGGCTCTCAGAAAGTGCAGTAGTTGTTACTTGCTCAATATGAAGAATGGCAGCAGTATGTACAGTACCTAATATTTACTTGCTTACTTTGTATTCTTAACAAGTATGCAAGGCATCTTGCTGCTACATTGAGGACCAGGGTCCCAGACTGTTTTGGGCAACACATTACTTATTTCAAAAGAAAAAGGTGATTGGATGAGTGTGAAAAAGCTGGTAAATATATGATACAAAGTTTAAAGCTTTTTCCAGTTCTTAACTGTCTCATATTTTGAATCAATGGTTTCATATTACTTAGGTAATGATGCTACTTTTTTATTTTTTTAACACTGAATTTTAATTTATTAAGATGTGAATGATTTATTTATTTATTTATTTATTTATTTATTTATTTAAAAGACATTATATATATATATATTAATTGTTTAAATATTCAGTCTAAAAACACAATCTACCAAGCTAAGATATACACATTGGAGTGAAATAGAATGTCTTACATCTCTTCCCCTCAATTTCTTTTCTGAGAAACAATTAAAAAGATGCAAACTGAAGCCTGTCCTTCTTAAAGATTATCTTCCGAGAGAGAGAGAGAGAGAGAGAGGGAGAAAGGAAGGAAGGAAGGAAGGAAGGAAGGAAGGAAGGAAGGAAGGAAGGAAGGAAGGAAGGAAGGAAGGAAGGAAGGAAGGAAGGAAACACACAAACACACAAAAAGTTTGTCTGTTAACAATCCTGGATTTTGTTCCTAGTTGGCTAGGAGACCTGTTAGTAAATTGCTTCTCATTCCTTTTTAGCATCCCAGATGAACAACAAAATTAATTATTTTGATCACTTTCATAAAGTTCTCAGAATCTAGTGATTTGAAGTGCTTATATAAGAGCTATCCATTATTATTACAGCCAGCCAAAGTACCTGTGATGTCAAGTGTCAGAATGAAAAGCTCTTTGAATGTACATGTCTACTCAAAATTGTCTTTCAAAATGTAAATTCTGTGAAAATTCAGAAGAAAATACAATTTCCGGAATCACTGATGATCTGATATAGAAAAATACCCTTTTTCAGCATTAAGTACATGCTTAACTTCCAGTTATATTTCACCTAATGAAAATTAATAACATGCTTGAATTATGTGATTTCAATAATCAGGCCTATCTACATTAGCTAAAACACTGTTGGGTCTTAATATAGTAGTTTTGGTGGACTTCTGTAAGTTTTTTGTTATTTTTTGACTGATGCCTTCATGAGGATGATGCTCTGTATCATTCTTTTTTTTTTTTTATTTAGCATTTGAGTGCAACTAATTATTGGTCAGAACAACTGCCCATCAAAATTGCTAATTCAGACAAGACGATCACATTGCAGACTAGGAAAGGTGCTGACTGGCTCAGGCAGTGACTAAATCACCACTAGAGGGTGACTGAACATGTTACAAAATAATAAAACATTCAATTCTGTTTATCAGAAACCAGTAGAAGGTCAGAGAATTCATTGTTTGTTTGTTTGCTTTTTTCCTAACCTATAGGAATAGTATTAATTTTATTTATTTATTTTTATTTTTTATTTTTTTTTTCCAGAAAGGGTGCAACAGAAGACCAGATCCCACAAGAAACTGTGAAACTGTGAGTCCCAAGTAGGTAGACAACATTTACAGTATGAAATTAATTTCTCTACACCCAATAGGCCAGGATAGTCAAGAAATACCATTAAATGAACTATTATAACTATTATTTTCAGGAGGACCAGCACTTGAGCTAGAGCCTACTTTCTCATTGGATCGCCCCCTCAGATGAGTCACAGTGAAATTCTGTACCCTTTTCTGCAAATTAGACTGTTTTGGCTGGAACTAACTGGACACATATGTTGCCACCTGCTGCACGCTCTTTAGTCTGAAGTTTTACAACAGCTTGGTTTGTATCATTGAACAATTTGTTCATTAGAGAAGGTAGAAACAGGGAAGGGAAGTGTATCCTTGATAAAGATTTCCAGTAATCCTGTCCAGATGGGCTTGAGGCTGGTAGTTTACTGTAAAGTTGCACCTAGGTTTACGGGCCAGACGTGTAGTTTCATTTCTGAATATACTTGTTGAGTCAGTGCTAGATAGAGGTTACTTCACATGGTGACATTTAATTCAGGTTTGTAAACCAAACTCTAAATGTGCATGTGAAGATTTTTTCATATTAATTTGATTACTCTTCTAGGTGTAATTGAACACAATTTTGGATTCATTAAAAGCAAATTTAGAAAAAGTAGGTGAAAATTCAGTTTCTTTCATTTGCTGGAGTGATTGCTTCCAGTACTTTGGATGGAAGAGCAACAGTTCTTTTTTTTCTCTCTAACAAATTTTGTCACTTGCCATGCTTCCTGTTATCTTTGTCATACACACACACACATACTGTGCCCAGACCTTATCCATTCAAGCCAAGCAGCAATAATGTCAGATTAAGAATATTACATCGCTGTGATGGCACCTCTGTGAAATTTCATTCAGCTTAATAGAATAATTTCTTATCCATTTCTTCAGTCAGAATCAGTCACATAGTCAAAGTCTGATCTGTCACATCTTCATAAATAGAGACTATCAGTTTGGTTTGCTATGGTTGTGTGCTCACATTATTCACTATACATGAACACTCTCAAGTACATAATGTATTTGTTATGCCAAAAAGCTGTAGAGTTTTTAACATTCATGATGATTTCTTTGGCCCCCATTATTATTTATAAGGAAAGTCATATCACAGCGTCATGCTCTATTATTAGCTTTACAGTTGCAGTGTTTCAGTTATCCACTCACAGAATGATCATCACAAAACAAACAAAAACAAACAAAAAAGTAGAAAGCTAGGCAGAAAGTTCACATATGAACCATGTCCTTAAAATTATTAATCTATAGTTTTCATATACTTATGAATAATGAATGCACAAGTAGGAGGAAATCAGTCTGACCTTGTATGTGATAGGAATAGGTGATGGCCTACATATAAAAATGTATACCCTTAATGTTACACTAAAGAAAGTAGATTGCAGGCCTTTAGTTTTCATATTTGATTACTGAATTACACATGAGCTTATCTAGAGAGTTCTAAAAGAATTTTTTGTGTGCAAATATTCACTAAGCTTGCTCACTTATGTAAGCTTGAAGCCCCAGCTTTTAATGACTGTTGTTTTGAAACAGTTTGATCAGTTTGCCTTGCAGTTCCTCCCATCATCATGTGAGATTTACTTCCGCACTTACAATTCTCTGTGCCTAACAAAGATAAACCTTTGCAACATTGGATAGTCAGTAAAAGTTAATCCCTTTAGAGACCAGCCAAACTGCAAACTGTTCTGTGGGCCACCACAAGACATGCAATGATGAGCTTAAGTGTCTGTAATTGAATACAAACTCTCATCTCATACTTCTTTAGGCAACTTCTTTTCTGCTTCAACTGGGAAATGTCTTTTCCACACTTTGCCTCCCTTTCTCTTGTCTTGCTCTTATTTTAGGTCCAGAAAGTGATGGGAAGATCAGGGTAGGAAGCATACGTGGAAAGGGTAGGTCAGGGAAAAATGAGACCTACCCAGAGATGTTGTCGAGTCTCCCACCTTGGAAATCCTCAAAAGCTGCCTGGACATAGTCCTTGGCAACATACTCTGAGTGTCCCTGCTTGGGAAGGGTGATTGGACCAGGTAGCCTTCAGCAGCCCGTTCCAACTTCAACCATTCTATGAGGGAAAGGAAAGTTAAAGCCCAAAGCCAAGTGATTTCAGTCAAGTAGGTGAAAGGGAGCCCAAATGACACTTCTCGTCTTAATGAACAGCACATTTCCAGACATCTAGCTAAACAAATTTTGTGTAAGAAGGAAGGAAGGAGGAAAGAGAAGCTGTAAAGAAAGTTAAAGAAGTCTAAAATCATAACAATAGAAGATATTCTGCATACTTGTTGGTTTGGCAGAGTTCAGCAATTTAGAAAATAGCTTCTCCTTCCTAACTAACAAGCAGAGAAAATGCAAGTAACTAAGAATTCAGATCCCAGCCAAAGACAAATGCTTCCTGACTGATTTTTAAGACAGTCAAACAGTTCTGAATATTAGATTAAACATTTAAGTATATATTTTTTTACTATACTTTATTCTTGCAGTCTGCTTCATACAAGAGCAGATCTATTCAACATTCATTCTTATATATATATGTATATATATATATAATTTATTTATTCCTAGCAACTGTATCTAATAGTTTTGAGATGTTATTATTGATTCCCGACATTAGACTTCTGCAGAAACCAATAGACTTAGACTCATATAAATTGGTGCTTATAATGTCTACAAAGGCTTAGCCCTGAAGATTTTGTCCTATTTCTATAATTTATTAATCTAGTTTAATTGATGTAAGAAACAAAATATTAAAATTAGGGAAAAAAAAATACAAAGAGACAAATTTTTCAAATCAGTATTTTTTATTACATCATCTGGAAAACAAATCTGTTTTCAAACATCACTGGAGACTGGTGGAATAATTGTCCTCCATCAGCCTGGTCACTTCATTTTTCATACAAAAACGTTGTGAAACCTTCTGAAAAAGCAGAACCCTATAGTCATCACCGAGTAAATGCTTATTATTAAACAAGAATCTCTTCCTGTGAAATACTTCATGGCCTCTCCTTATTAAGTGAGAAAAAAAAGTAAATTTAGAATCACTGGTGTCAGGTATAAAATGAAACAAAGAAAGTTAAAAATAATCATGATAAAAAGTTATTTTGATTATATTTTTATTTAATCTGAGGATATCTCAGGCATGCTGCATTTCCAAGCTGCCACTGGTTTAACAACTATAAACAATATAAGGTTTTGCTTTGGGACTAGACAAACATGACTCTCCTCCCCCCAAAATTAACAAAGAATATCAATTAAAAAATGGGGACTGTTCTGGGAAACTGAAATTACAACTCTCTAGAGGTCTGAAATGAAGAATAAGGAAATTGCTTTTTCCCTTTGGGCATGACCTTTTCCTTTGAATGGATTCCACAGAATAAAAAGAGGAATCATCTTTTATTTAAACAGGAAGCAACTGGAGGCAGTTTGGTGCTCTTGGGAATACTTAAACACATGCTGAGAAAGAAATTGAAAGCTATGACTATTTCAAGGACAGAACTTCAGTGATCTGTGCCTTTAACTTGATACCCAGCCCTCCTGACACCAAGAGCAAAAATAGAATTTATCCTTTCATCAATACATAGCATTAACAATGCAACTGCCTGTGATAATGGCTGAAAACAGAGACAGAGCAGTTGTGGGGGCCTTCTGGAAGGAGTGGACACTCGTGGTAGGTCCATTAGAAGTTGCATTTGGGTAATTTAATTCTTCCAACCCTGCTCCATTCATTGCTCCTTCTTTCTTCCAAGTAAAAGTTTGTTGAATCAATAACCATTAAAGCAAATCAGCCTCAGTGGGAAAACGCCCTTGTATAAAGCATAGCCTGACTCACTGCAATCATTTCACATCCCTGTTCAAGCAAGAAAGTCACAGTTGGATCCTCAGCCAGCATGTACCCTATTTTCAAAGTAAAACCACAACCTCCAAACACCAAGGAGCTGTGATATCCATAGAGAAAACTCAAGCAAGCCAGCTGAGATGTTGCTTTGTGTTTGTTTCCATAAGAGAAAATGCAATCCCTAATATGCTGAATTGCTCAGAAATCTGAAGATATTAATATAATAGTTTTACAGAGTATTAGAAAGAAAGATCCATTTCTCTCTGTTCTCTTCTTTCACTCAGGTTCCTGTAATCTCCTGTTTTATGTTTGCAACTAGATGTCTCCGGGCAATGTCTTTCATTTATTTTAATGACAGAGTACCAGGTTGTGACTTTTTATGGCCTTCCAGAAGAACTGAGCCCTTTTATACCATGCTGCATACATTCATCAGTATTACCATACAACAGGATACTAAGGTCTAAATCCACTTTCATTCACTCAGTACATTCAGGTGGTCTGAAAAGGATGGCCAGACATCCAACACAGCCCTGTGTGTTCTACTGAGTACAGGGGTCTGTCAGAACAAATGATGGTTCCAAGGGTGAAGATCTTCCACTGGGAGGCAAGAAAAAAGTCTTTTGGTGCAACCCAGGGACGTTACAAGACAGGACTTTGTGTACGATCTGAATACACTGTAAGTGAAGTGAATATACTCACAAGTCAATTAAAAGTCACTGCCTAAAAATGAACTTGGAAAATGTTCTGTTACGGCCAAATTAACAGTAAAAACTGTATGAATATACTTGTGCATGTGCTTATTACATGGAACTCAATGCAGTACTGAAAATGAGTTTTCTCTATTTCCTTGCCTCTTTGTTTTTTTACCATCTCTAAAGTACTATGGTATGTTAAGTGCTTATTATTTATTTTTGGTCACTAATTAATTCAGAAAATAAAAAAAAAAAGACATGTGGCTTAATGTATAGTAACGACTATGACATGATTTTCAAGCTGTAATATGAAACACTGAAAATGCGTTATTCATGTAAGGAGAAAGATCACATACCTATTTAGAAACCTAAAATGATGAATCTTCCAGTGCTGATACCTATTTATAAACAGCTCAGGGTTATAAAGTACACTGACAAGTTGATGACCTAATATCGTGTTATATTTTGACTTTATTTAATATGTATGGATTCTTTAATCGTAACAGCTCAGATGTTTAGATGTAGAGCTTAGGGATATGGTTTAGTAGGGACTGCTAGCGTTAGGTCAGAGGTTGGACTCGATGATCTTGAGGTCTCTTCCAACCTAGAAATTCTGTGATTCTGTGATTCTGTGATATTGTATTACTTTATGGCATATTCCACATATAATAAATTTGCTAACTTTTGCAGATAAACCACAATAGTCACTAATATTTTTCTCTTATTTACAAATTATTCAGTTACCTCTAATGCTTATATTTTAGTATTAAAGTAACAGAATAAAGAATAGGCTCATAACCACATTTTGATCACATAGCACTGACTTTTTTTTCTCGCTAAGAACTCTGTAAGCACTAATAAGAGCATGAGACAGATGACAATGGATGGAAAGTATGAAAGCTTTGGTTTAATATGGCTCAAGGCTGGGAGGAATAATTGATGACAGGGAAATAAAATTGATGGAGACTGCTATTTTAAACAACAGTACGAATGGCAATAAGAAACGGAGATGAACTGGAACTGGAACAAGCTCAGACGAGAAATGTCAGGTTGGTATGATTCTTAGAAACATTATGATAAGGTTTTAAGTATAGAGAACTGGTCTTTATTGCCATGTAAAGTGATATTAAACTCGGGCTGATTACTGAAATTTTCTAGTGCTAAGGGGAATGATCTAGAACAGCTTGTTCCAGAGAGGAACAATTCACCCACAAATTCCTTGGGAACAGCAAAAGACTAACTACTTGTAAATAAGAGATCACAAATATAGCAAGATAAGATTATATGGTGCAATTTGTTAGGAGAGCTTGGACAAGGCAGTACAATGCAATCCTGCCTGCCTGTGTTAATCCATTGGGATGATCACACCCCAATCTTTCATGGAATTCACACAGAACAGCCAAGAGGTTGCAAACCCATCTCACACACACAAAAACAAAAATAAATAAATAAAAAAAAAACATAAAATAAAAAATCATCTTTTTGACACACAGAAGCCCCAGTCCTGCAGACAGACATGTTACTTTTATACTGTAAACATAGGAATGAGTTTATTAGATTCTAGGTGCTTAAAGTCAGTCCAAATAAATCTCACTGATTTCAACCAAAATGTGTTTTTAATTTGTGCAACTGGGTTACAGACAAGGAGTTTATTTTTTGTGGGTTTGAAACTTGTTTTTCTTTCAAAGTTTCCAGAGGAAGGTATACTTCTCTTACTCTCTCCTCAAGAAAACAAACAAACACAAAACTCTGATGCAAGAAGGCCTTGACAATTGATTAATCTCAGCAGTGGATGGAAATTTCTCATTTATTTAAATTAACTTCAAACCAGGAACATGCTCTTCTTCCAGGTGAAATATTCCTATTTTTTTCTTGGGCTAGACTGTGATTTCAGCAGAACAAACAAAAATTTCCTCCATGCAAACTCACATGTTTACTGAAATACATGGAAGTTGTCCATACTAGCTTTGCAGGTTCCAGTAACTGGTTGTTTTAGAGGTTCGAGGTTTCTCAGACCAGATTGCACCAGTGTTTTCTCACTGTACTAGTTTTGGTTTTGTTTTGTTTTGCCTGAACCATTTCTCTTGATTTCAATTATGCTGCTATTTTTTAAACCATTATGCTATAGTAGGGAAAAAAAGAAAAAAAAAAGAAAAAAATAAGAGCAATCCTTTCTCATACATGAAAACTTCATTCTATAGCAACTATTCACTTAGAATGAAATATAAATATGAAGTGTATTGCATGCATAAGAGTTGACAGTAAAAATTCTTATGATAACAAATTCTCCTTCTGCCCAGCCTTGTGCTCGATTTGGTTAAGTTAAATGCTCTAATCATCCTCTGAAGGCTGGCAGAGCAGTGCAAGAGAAGGGAGAGATGTACAGGGTGAAATCCCCAGGTGAAGTACATCCAGTGATTGAACTCATCCCTGCTGATTTACCACAGCCCAAAAGCCAGCCTGTTATTTTAACTTTTATGTTTTACTGGAATTTCACTGTTTCTCTCACCTGCAGGCAGAGCACACGCAGGGCTGCCAGTTCTGTTCCCACACAGCCGCAAGCTGCTTCTGCCCTTCTTCCAACCATCCATCCTACAGCTTGCTGACAAACCTCCCTCAACTACAATAAGGCGACTGCCTACACATGTGCTGGCTGATTTGTTTCATGCAGACCCAACATACCACCTCCACAATCACAGCAGCCTGTTTCAGTGATTAAAAGTGTGAAGGAACAGCAATGAACAGGGCTTGCATATGCATCACTGTTTGGTGGTAGAATGAACTTTACAGAGATTCTTGTTCTCTTCCCTACAATACATGACTTCTTCAGAGATTTCCTTAGCAGAAGGTAAATAAACCACAGTTATAATAAAAGTTGCACCTCCTCCTACACAATGTATGGTATGTTGCAACTAGAAAGGCTGTTTCAGAAGTTTTCTGTGTAATAGAGTAGAACTTCAGTTATGCTGAGGGATTCTGATGGAAGTTTCAGCACATGGGGATGCTGCTGCTGCATGAAGGTTTATGTTATGTCTTTTTATTTTGTCTTTAAACATCCACATATCCTGCTTCAGACCATCTTTCCATAGTCTTTCACCTGTGTGTGTAAAGCAGTCAAGTTTCCAGGCATATGTCAACCTGCACTGCCTTTGCTTTAATGTTAGGGTTGCTTATTCTTGGGAAACTGATGAATTTGTTTCTGCAGCAGTGGGATGACTGGTCAGAAGTCTTTCAGAACTCTGTTGAGCTTGTGTTCTTACAGAGCATCAGTCTTAATTCATTAGCTATAACTCTTTTGAGACCCACTAAATGCTTTAAAAGAACTTGGGATGATTAACCAACAGTGCAGGATCCACAAGTCCAAAAGTCCATGAGCCAAAGTCCATGAAGCATAGCGGAAATATTCTAACACCTAAACTGTATAGAAATTTTAAGAACCTAGATATCTAGACTGGAATATATGGCAGTTGCAAAACTGTTATCAGCCTAAGTTGTCTAAGGCATCCAGGTGTTTCTCAGAACACTGATTTTCCCTTCCTTTACTTAATTTGCCATGCCAGTTAGTTTTTAAACACCTCCAAAATTCAAAAATCAAGTGGCTGAATCTGTTATTTAGCATGTTGGTCTTTGTATATAATTTGTTTCAGAGTTTCAGATTCACACCTCCATCTGGATTTAATCATTTTTCACACACAGGGAAACATTGATTTACAGAATGGTATATTTTTAATATTCTTTTAGTTGTGAACTTCACAAACAATACTGTGGATCCCTGCCTTGGGGCAATGAGTCATCAGAAGTGGCTGGAGGAGTGAAATGATTACTTTGAAAAGCATATTTTTAACTACAGGAGGAAATAACTTTCATTATCATTAGATTGGCAAAGTACTTGAAGGTAATAACTCCATCAGGCATTTTTTCCGAGTCCTTATGTCAGAAAATAATAATAAAAAAATCCTTCTCTTTTTTTTTTTTTTTTTCCAAAGCATTCTTCACAGCAGTGGAAAGTTAGATGTAAGGGCAAGTTGCAGACACTGACAAAATAAAATAAATGTTGAAGAAAATAATAGGTGGATAAAAGAGAACAGAAAAGAAAAAATCCCACAGGATACATTTATTTCAAGTGGGATTTTTTCTGAGATCCTTTTGGACCACAAACACAAAGAAACACACTTAAAACATTCTAATTTATACCAAAAGCAGAGTAGTTTGAAATCATTTCAGATAAAGCTTGTACTTCTATGATTCTGGGTAAGAAAGCGTTTTTAGTTATGTGCATAACTAAGAAGGGAAATAATTTTACTGTTTTATTTGCTATAAGATCTAAACATACATAAATGAAGAGTACCTTTGTGTATGTTTTCTTTGTCAGTCTGCCACTTCAAACAGCAGTAGCTTTGGCCATCTCTGACCATGAACTCCATGTGATTCTGGATCAATTTCTGGATACAGGCAGCCCAACATTAATTTATTACTAGCTGTACAATAATAGGATCTGTCTAACCAACAACTTAAATCCAAAATATCCTACACAGATCTGCCCTTGTAGAAAGAGCATGTACAATTTACCTTTGAAGTCTGTCAATGGGTAATGAATAATATTCATATATTTTACACATGCAAATCAGTATCCAGGAATGTGTTTGCCATACACACCCTCGTAATATTTGGAGCTGGACTGAGTGTCCAGAGATCTTTTGAATCAGTTATCTGTAATCCAACTTGATTGAGTTGAAATGCAGGCTTTTGTTAACTTGTCAGCATAAATACAAGACAGTGTTATGCATCCTTACACAGTCCAATTTAACAGCCCTACAGTAAACGATGGTTTCTCTCTTAATTTTCATGCCTAATTTTTTTGACAGTTAGTCCCAAGCCTCTACTTTTAGGCAGCCTTCTCTGAGAAGCTGCAAAAATAGTTGCCAGTAACAAAGTAGGCCAAATCCTCTACATTAATTGCAGCTTCATCGCTCCATTTAGCAGCCACCATCTGCCAAGATCTGGCCAGAACTGGGGTGGTCCTCAGGCAGGATTTGCCAAAGTAGTGACAAAAAGCTGAATTAGGCTTCCTTCGGATTCTAGATGGAAAAATCCCTACTTAATATAAACTTTGAAACATTTGAATTCCTCTGATTCTGTCAGTACAGAAAAAGTTATAGGCATGGTAGAATTTGAAGCAGCTTTGGCTGTTTGTCTCTCCGGTTGCATCCACGTTGTATCTGAGCTATTTGGTCTGAGAACAAACTCCACATTTCCAAAGCTATTTAATACATATTTTCCCTACAAGTGACCAGAAACGAAAGCATGCTTTGGCTATCTGCAATATACTTACTCTTGCCATGTCTTACTCTTGCATAAATCCTTCCATGTCCTTCTCAAACCACCCTCGCTGCCCAAAGTCCCTGATGAACCAGCTCAGTAGAGAAGATGTAAGGCAGCAGACCACATCCTTCCATCATACTGTGCCAGAGCACCACAGCCACCCAGGGGGTTCCTACCTTCCTCATTATGTGCTTGTGCATTGCATATAGTGGCATTCCTGTTACAGTATAAAACAAATCCATGTATTGCATTTATTATGAACATATGGCATAATGTAAATATGAATATGACTAGAGCAGAGAATAGGCCTAAGTTGACATTGGCTGACTTGTATTCCTTTCAGTTATACTTCTTTGCTCCTGCAATATTTCAGCTCACTATGTACAGCTGAGTTTTGAAAGGGCTGCTACACTGAGGTAGTCATGCTGTGATCTCCAAAAATCTTTCTCTTCTTTTGAGTGCTATAAAAATAAAATTTAAATATGGACTAATATTCAGCAGTGCTATGCATACTTGCTATTCCCCATAGAAACCCATGTTTTTATGCCGTTCATACTAGAAAATATATCTATTTTTGCCAGAATATTTCATTTCTATCACAATTTAGCTTAATTGTACTAAAACAAAGAATCAGGCCCATTTACTGCCACTACACTGTGGCATCAAACCTCCCACCCAAGTAGAAGGCTTTAAAGCCTTTGATTTGCTGCATAGTTACTGGTGAAATGAATCAATGCCTACTAATAACATTTACAGTGGGAGAAATAATATGACTCAAAAGTGTTTTAGCTTTCAGCAGATCTAATTTTTTTCTTTGTCTCTCACTACCTCTGCTCAGTACCTCAGGGCTGATGAGATTTAATTGTTCTATGTATACCAAACTTGGTAGCCATAGTTTTGAATGTGTTGTTTATTGAGCCCAGTAAGAGTTATTGTTGTGGCAGAAGATGTATCCTGAAAATTATATGGGACAGAAGCTGCAGGTGGTTTGAGTATCCCTCTGAAGGTGTTGAACAGCACCTTCCTACTAGGCAAGACCTTTAGGAGAGGAAGATTTCGGACATTATATACAGATATAATGGGCAGATACACCATGTACTAAAGTCCCCTTCTATATCTCTTTTAAGCTTATCATCTGAATAATGAAAAACTAGATTTTGTAGATATATCTTTAACGATCCAAAGTGCAAATAGTAAGGCTAAAAAGTATTAGTATGAAATGTTTCTTGTAAGACTCCTTATTTTTGAGACAACTGTACAGTTAATAGTCCCAACACAGATTCTTGGTTGACTAGTTTCTAGTCACAACCTTTTGAGTCTACTCTATCTTTTAACCAGATAAACTAATTTTGACAAACAAATATCATTTTGATCATCAGACTGTCACACAGCTGCTCTTTTTCATTGTCTTCACAAAATAAAATATTGTTTTTGCTTTTCTCATCACCCCATGGTGGACCCATATCAGTTCTTACCCCTTTGACCAAAGGAAGAAACCTGAAAACAAAGTAAGCTCTTGCTTTCACCTTCTGGGCAATCATGTCCTGCTCTACATATAGGACGTTCCAAGCTGCTACACCTTGCTCTGTCTCTTTGTTTCCCAAACTGCCTGTTCTTAGGTCCATGCTGATCATCTTCAGTTGAATTTTTCTTGCTCCTGGGCCTTCAAGTTTATCCTTCTCAGGGCAGCTACAGTTCTTACCTTCTGGTTTCTGTGATGACCAAGTTTTGGTACATTAGACATGAAAAATCACTATCTAGCAGAATCAGGAGAATCTTGCTGGCTGTTTTCCATCCAGAGTATTTAATTATTTTGTTTCCCTGTATTGTTTAAGATGTCCTGCAAAATAGAGCTGGTTGACAAGAAAGTGTAGGCAAGTTAATTTTTCCTTTAAATCTATTGTTTTTCTTTAACCTATTATTCTAGTCTATATACAGGTTTTGACAGAAAGCCCTTTTCTCTCTTTCTCTTTTTTATTAGTTAATTGTGGTATGAATCTTTTACATATTCACCCAAACTGTTTCTTTGTTTCCCCTTCCATCCCCATGGGCAAATGGATGACAGAAGAAATAGATTGTGTGTTGAAATAAATTTCAGCTTTTGTGAGAGAGATCTCCCCATGGGACAAAGCACTGTTATGTTTCATCCTTCCCTATCTGCACTCTGCCTGCAGAAACAAGTTGAAGTGATAGGTGTCACACTGCTAAATACTGAATGCAGAGTGAAAACCACCTCTATTCTCAAACCTCTTCCCAAGAGATTGGAGTATGCGGCTGACTTCGGATGTCATAGGATGGGGGAGGTGTGGTGGGAAGACACAACACAAAAAATATATCCATGCATGAAATTTCATTTATGTTTATTTTTTGTATAACAAATGTTCTGAGATGTGAGATATTCTTTAAAAATCTCAAAAATTAATTACATTACTTTCTACTTCTGCATTCAAGAGAAAATGATAAAATAATAATAGCTCCAAAAAAATGTTCCTGACAGAAGTTGGTGTTCCTAGTTTCTTTTGTATTGCTATCATTTTTTTCCTTAATTTATTCCACAACATGCTGGATGTTCACACCAACATTCTCTTGATTTCCTTTGTGGACATTTAGGACACGAGGCTGTGGATGTAAAAACTATATGCTTCATTTCGGCACTTTGCTCAGCCAGAAACTGGCAAGTTGCAGTCTTGACTGTCCGGACAAGTTTCTCCTAGTTTCATTTCATCTGCCCAATGATTTGACCATATTTTATAGCTGTTGTTCTCATGTATATTCACTGTAATATTATACAACAATTGTTTTATATCATATCTATTTTTGTAAATTAATTTTTATTAATTTGTACATGTAAACTGTTTTTACACTTGCCTATGTCTTTGAATAATCAGCTTCAAAGGCTTAAATTTCCTCTTTGCCAACTGATAGGAAATTATTATTTTTAGAGCTTAGAAAAAGCTAATTTTGAACGAAAGAAAAGATGGAAAAATCTCAGCTATAGACATATTTCTGAATAATTTTAAAGTGGAATAGAATTGGCTTGAAATATGAGTCTGCTTGGAACAGTGTAGAGATATGCGATTTCTCCTGAGTGCCTGATTGGCTTCAATGTAATATCATAAGCTTTTGAAAATTTATAACATTGATTGTGAAAAGAAGTGTGCTTCTTTCATGTGTACCCATTCGACTCAGTGGACAAAGTGGAGTTTGAGGTCTGGTTTGAGCAGGCTTTGCATTGTAAGGTGAGGTTTATTCAGAAGAGACTAATTGGGTGCTGGCTGAGGGTTTCCAAAGTGAATGATTTTAAAACCATGTTACAAAACAATAACGAAGTGGATGTAGTTCAAATGAGACCAAAATGTGAAAAATAAAATAGTTGATTAGGTTATTCACTCCAAGTTGAACAAATTAATTTTGCATACTTTTGAATAGTCAGTTAAAACAAACAAACAAACTAGAAAAACAAAACTTAAATAAGTTCCAGATGTAATTAACTTAATGAACATCCAAACTTGAATGAGCATGATATTTTCCTAATGCTTAAATCTACACTATAATCTTATCTGACTAATAAGTCAAGATCTATTCAATATTCTGGAGTCACAGCTGAGCTACTTTGGTGGGTGGAAGAAAGATCAAATATTAACCTTAAATTTTTCCACCAAACACTAAACTGGAATAGGCTGTGTTTTTCCACCAAACAGAAATGTTTGTCAACAATATTTTCTTCTTTTTTTGTGTGTGTTGGAAAAAAATAAATAAAAGAAAAGCAATATACATAATTTGATAAAATGTAGACTGTAAGGTGGAGTTATCCAGTTACCCACATGTAAGACAAGTGCCTATCCTATCTGTATGGTCAATGGTGAGAACTGGAAGTTGTGAAGTTCATCTCATCTCATCATCTCATCTCATCTCATCTCATCTCATCTCATCTCATCTCATCTCATCTCATCTCATCTCATCTCATCTCATCTCATCTCATCTCATCTATAGTAAAGGTATTTTACAGATTAGATCAACAGCATGACAGAAATTCTTCTTTCTCTTCATTCTCTGCAAAGGAGATCCGGATCCCCAGGTCAGATGTCTATACCACAGACACATGAAGTTCAACATGAGTTCAATGCTACCATTTTATTGTTAGTTCAGTTGATAGAGTTAATCAAGACTCTTTATATCACTGTGCCTTTTTAAGTTTTACCATTGCTTACATATCTCTTGTTTTTGCATTCTTCACTTGTGATTTACCCCTGCCTCAGAATGTCCTTTTCTAGTTTTGTTCTATTATTAGTAAGTCTAGCTGCATTAGCAACAAAAATTCTTAGAAATACTTTTTTTTTTTTTAACTTGCATGAGTAGACAAAAATATTTACACAAAACTTCTGTGGCAATTTGTAAAAGATGTAAATAAGGGAATATCTTGAAAGAAACAGAAAACCATTTAACATTTAACTGTAAAAATGGATGAAACCATGATAAATATACATATACATATGAAAAAAAAAAAAACACAACCAAACAAACAAACAAAAAAAAACACAGAACCAATTGATTTCATAATGATCTGCTGAACAGTCTGTCCCCCTTCTTACTATAAGTGGAAACAGATTCCTACTGTTCTACAATTGCAGCAACACGGTAGCAATTTTTTCAGTCTCTTCTCTATCTAAGGGCTGATTAGCCAACACAGTTTCAAGCTGTGCCCAGTCATTGATCCCAGCTCTGAAACATGCCAAAAAATATAAATTCCTGGTCAAAACATTTCTTTTGACGAGTAACTTATTCACTTCAAGGGAAATTATTTTCAAGCACCATGTTCCGAAGAAGAGTACCCCAAACGTGATCAGACTTCGGAATAGGAATGAAACTTTTCTACCTGAAAGGTTCATTGGTTTATGCACAGTTATACCAACTGTAACAGTTTGTTACAATGTTCCACCTACCTAACACTGTTTTGAAAAACAGTTTTTGAATTGCTTTGGGGGATGAATCAAGAAAGTTTGTCCAGTGCTATTATTGCAAGCCAATTTAGACCTTGCTTTTTTTCCTGGGGAGGAACACATCCTAAAAGCAATGGTTGTGCTCAAATCCATGCAGAAACAGGGAACTACTCCTAAACTAGGATAAGAGATTGTAGAAACCTGTCATTCAACAACTTACAGACCCAGCCTGGCTGTTCTGGATGCTGCTTCAGGAGGCCTATATGTACATGAATTCTACACATTTACAACAGGTAATTCCATAAATGCAGTCAAACATTTAATATGTTAAATTATTGACACAGTTTGGGAATACGTTGCAAGTCAGAATGTTTTTTCCCCTCAGCTGGACAGAGGCCTTCTTCATTGATAAGCCTGTTTTCCATAGACTTCAAAGTGTGAATAGATAATGAAACACTTCTTGTGGAGATATCTTATGGATGGAGATGATTTTGCTAAGTTCTTTTGGTGCACAGTCCCACAATAGAAATTTTTTAAACCTTGAAAAATTTTTGTTAGATGTAATGATATTGCTATGCTAGCAGAAGACAAATGAACCATATTCAAGTAGCAGTACATTCATTCCACTATACTTTTACACTAGATGAGCCATGTAACTTCAAGAGAAGATATTCTCATTTCTCTGATATGGTTTATTGTGATTATATATTTGGCTATGTCAATTTCAAGAATTTTCAAGCCATCAGAAAGTATAATTGAGGATGATACGTATTACTCAAAAGTGCTACATATAAAACATCAAGCAATACAGAAAGTCCAAGGGTCAGTTGCTGAGATATTACTGGTATTGGTGGGAAGCTTCCTGGACTCAGATCCAAAGTCAGAACAGCGCTTGCTTAGTGCTGCTAAACAAGCTGCTAAACTTTCAAAGAGCATTCTGTGTCCTAACAAAGATCATCAGCTGCGCTGAAAATCACTCCTCCTTAGAAAAGAACTAAAGATTTTCTTTAATCCCATACTCCCCTATATTTCATTTTCATATAATTATAGATAACAGGTTGAAACAGACTGTAAAGATCATCTAGTTCCAAACCCCCTGCCATGGGCAGGAATGCCACCCAGATGATCAGGTTGCCTGGGGCCTCATCCAACCTGGTCTTGAACACGTCCAGGGCTGAGGCATCTACAGCTTCTCTGGGCAACCTGTTCCAGTGAGCAGTTTTTTTTGAAGATAGGATTTTTATCTTCAGAGTAGCTTTACCTTCCTTGTTGTTATTTGTTTTTTGTTTCGTTTTTCCGCATTTTGTCAGTATGAACAAAAAAACACTTTTTTTTTTTTTTCTGTGCATATATATTTTTATAATACTTATGCTTTGTTTGTATTTCTACATTTCTAATTTATTGTATATTTTAATTTCTAATGTGAGGTACAAATGAGCTGACTTTTATCATTTGTATCATTTTCTATTACTTTCTCAACTCCATGATACAGATTTGTTGTTGATCATTCTCTGTTTCTACTCCGTTAGACTCTTAGTTTGTTCCAAGTATATTTATGATGTTCATTAATCCAGGTTAACAGCACAGTCAATGAATTCATTATATTCTACAAGTGTCATAAATTTAATAATAATAAATAATAGCTGAAGCTAGTATTCTATTTGAAATACATCTAGGACTAGATGACTAACAGAGTAACTGTAAGTTACTCTCTAAAAGATGGACCTTTTTTGAGGTCCTTATGCCTTCCCTCTAATAAAAGAATCTATGCTTAAATTAATACCTTTAACAAGGATCTTAGTTTTTTTGGCCAAGACACAGCTACTTGTCATGCATTCACTCAGTGGCAGTATCCCTTTGAAGTTCTCCCTGCTACTCCAAGGCTGGAAGTTTTACTTCCTAAGAATTGCAGGATCAAACGCAAAATGGCTGCATTCATTAAAGAATCAAAAGTGCCCAATCCTAAGTATTTAAAAGGACCTTTGCTGCACATATTGACATCGAAGAACAAAACAGGGAAATCGATGAACAACAATTGAGCAATATAAATGCAGGGCAAACAAATCTGAAATTCTATCTGCAGGTCTCAGTTTCGCAACCCTTTTGACTGCAATGATGTTGCACAAGTATAATGCAAGGCAGAACACAGTCTTCTGCAGTGAATAATCAAGAGCCAAGAAGTGCCTTCTGATCCATGTGTAATGACAGTTTTTGCTAGCCTCCACAATCATCAAAGGCACTGTGTGAAGATCTTTATAACTGTTGTGTTTTTAAGGGTGGGATTCACTGCAATCATTTTAGGAAACACTGTTTCTGACAACATCTTCTAAAGGGATCTTTATTGCAATACTTCTGGTTATAAAATTATTTTAGGAATTCAGGAAGCATCATGACATCCTGCTCCACTATATAGGGGAAAACAGATAAAGTCAGTTTGACTCCCTAGAAATCAATATCACAGCAGCCAAAAATTTGGTCCAGGGTGTTATAATGCCTGGAAAAGACACAAAAATTTTCCACTTTTCTGCATTAAGGATGAATCATTTTTCTTTGTTTTAGCAGCAAAGCTAAAACAAAGAATAGAGAAGGTGTATGCCAGAGGCAAGGAGGAGAAGGAGGACTCGAATCATTTTGAATTGTTGAAGAGCTAACTTTAATATGAAAAAAATATTTCAACAATCTGCAAATGAATGAGCCATAGAGGAGGGAAAGCCATACTTTTTGTATTAAATCAGTCCATTCATTTAACAGTTGGATGTGTTGATAGCTGAATTGCCATCTGCCATATAACCAGATGTTTTCCATCCATGTTTTAATGAATCTTATTTTTCTAATCAACTTTGTACAGAGTAAAAATCTGCTTTTATGAAGCTCTACATTTTCTTTACACTGCACTACTTTGGCCTGTCAAAATTACAGATTATCTTATCAAATTAAAGTGTTTATGTGACTGGATTTCCTTTTATGGTATGAAATACACCCTCACTTAAGAAACGATTCTTTCCCATCCTTTTAAAAATGACATAGTGAAAATGACATAGTGAAATTACAGACTTTCCTAAAGCAAGGCTGTGGCAATCCATCTGCAATTTGAGGTAGAGAATGCAGATATTGAAATAATTACCTCCTGCTATTACCCAGGGGCTCTCAAGTAATTACCTGTTTCCATTACCATTTTATTTGATTCACTAATTACCTTCAGAAAATCTGGTTGGATGTCCACTACCTGAAAGGACTACATCCAAATTAACAGATTTCTCTAAAGTTATCAGCATGAAATTATAATGTAATCTGATGCATATGAATAGTAAAGCAGTAAAAACTTCTGTGTGAGTTCTTTATCTTTGATTTGTCAAAAGCCACAGAAAGTTGTATGCATTTACAAGAAGGAAAGAGAAGAGACGTTTGTCCTCACATGGTTGTTGATCATGCAAGAAGTTTTTTGTGGAAGTACATCTATTTCATTTTGGTCTGATTCATCACACAGAGGGTTACATGCCCACACTGGTACAGAATTTATTGAAGGACTGACCTCTGTGATATTTGATAGTTTCTATTTTATTATATACTAGATGTACTATAATTTGGTATATAATGACATTGATTGATTGATAGGAATTATCTAAATCTGCTACTCCCCTAATTTGTGGTTTCATCAAAACACATAAATTTCAGTTGATGTGTAATATCTAAATGTGCATAATGTACTTTCAGGAAGTCTATGCTAGTAATACAAATAACCAAAAGAAATTTTGTAATGTATTAGATTGTAAAGTAGATTTATTCACAAGTTTAATAATGATAATATGCTGCAAGAGTAAAGCATCTACCTTATTAACAGGCAATAGAAACATGACATCATCATCATCATCATCATCATCATCATTATTATTATTATTAATTAATAATTATTTAATTAATTATTTAATAATAATAATAATAATAATAATAATAATAATAATAATAATAATAATAATGTCCCAAAGAAGAGAAGCTAGTTTTTCACCATGTTTTTATTTCACCATGGAAATATTTTCCACAAGAAAGCTCAATGTAGTCCATCTTTTCCACAAGAAAGCTCAATGTAGTCCATCTGTTACTTTTGTATGGGCTTGGTGTGTTTTTTGTTTTTGTTTTCTTTTCCTGTTTTTTTTTTGTTTGTTTGTTTGTTTTTGTTTATTATTATTATTATTTTTTTTTTATCTTGTAATAACTGTATACCTACTTGCACTTCCTCCTGCACATCCTCTTTTTTTTTTGCCTGTGGGTGGAGTCTCCCAATGCTTACCCTCCAGCACATATTTATTATACATATTTATACACAGTTATTCATACATAGGTAAAATACTGGGCCTCATGAAGAATGTCATATTCTGTAGAACATTCTTGGTGTGAGCACCTCAGGACACTCCCTTTGGGAAAAGTTAACCACTTGAGGTTCACCAAAAAAAAAAAAAATGTTGAGCAAATATATGCAAAAAGAAAAACTGATTTGAAGTATGCAAAACATTGGAAAACCCAGTGACTTTGGTGAAAGTTGAAGGTGATACTGTCACAAACACATAGAAGATCAACATAAATATAAAAAAGGTCAGAAAGTTCATTACAATGTTCCTGAAAGTACTTTTTTTTTTCCTTTTTTTTTTTTTTTTTTTTTTTTTTTTTCCCCAGACTACCCAAATGAAACTTAAATTTAAGAAAAACAGGTTGAAGTAATTACATGGGATATGACACTTTTCAGTGATGTGGAAGAATTCCCTCAGTTAGGATGCCTCCTGCTTTAGATCATGGTTTTTAATTTGAAGCTTCCATCTCTTTTTCAGCTAAATGCCATATGGTCAGTACTATAGACTATGTGGGAATTGGACTCTTCTCCCTTCTTAAGTAATTCAGTATTCATCAGAATAGAGAAAGAGCACTTTAAGTTACGTTATCAAGTAGTGGTCATGTCATTTGGTGAAGGAGAAACAAAGACTACCTTAAGATTTAGTTCTAAATAAATATTTAGGCTAAACAGAAAGCTTTAGATACAAGAATGAGAACTTGAGTTTTGAAAAAATCCTTAAAGCAGTGAAATAGAGAAGTTACTGACAAAGTCTGAAATCCAGGTCAAATCCCATTGCCTGAATTAGAGGATAACCAGGGCTTTTTCTCCTGGGTGAATACCATAACCCTATAATGTAAGTAATATGTCATCTACTCTTTGATCTTGTAAACACTGCCCATGTAAATCTATTTACAAGAAGTTTAATCCTTGATCGTAAAACAAAACATATCGTTTTGCTCAAAAAAAAAAAAATAACAACAACAACAAAAACCTTTTAAAGTTGAAAATAGCTGTTTGAATGACTAAAGAGATAGGAAGATTTCTGATTGATTTCCTACCCTCATTTCTATTTTATTTTTTAATTCAAACTCCAGAATGATCCAAAAGCTCATTCCAAGAAAAGCAGTCAGCAAAACCAACCTAAAATTTAAGATGTGACTGTGTTGCTTCTATCCCTTCCCCATGTAACAATACTGTTCCATCTCCATTTTGATTCTTTTGTCTTCTTTTCATCTAGAGGACAGAAGAAGACTCTTTTCTAGGGCAAAACTCTCACCCTTTTTCTAGGGCAAAACTCAACTCACCAGAGTTTTAAAAAGTGATAATGCTGTTTGAGACATTTGATTTCAGGGGAAGGTTTCCAGGGCCTCTGACTAGGTATCAGGGTTGTATTCATCACAGAGGAAAGCATCAGAATGTAGACGGATGTTTTCCAGAGGCAAAGGAGTAAAGTCTGGGTCTAATAATGGCAATTACATTGCATGCTATGCTCCTGGTCTTCTAGAACAGGAAATACCACTTAGAGATAGAAGCTGTCATTTCCAGTATTCTGACATTTTTCTTTCTCCCCTTTGCATTGCTGCTTTGCTCATTACCATTTTGCATAATCTTAGTTTTTTTATGAAGAATCTCTAAAATTTAAAATTGAATTTAATGGCACATGCTCCACTTCTAATGTTTAAACTAAGCTCACTTACCAGTTATACACTAACTAGTGCATTATGAACAGTTTGGAAACTGGGAGGTAATCTAACCTTATCAAAATGATGTAACAACCCCCCAAAAAAATGTAACTAATAGCACCTTATACCAGTAAAGCAAAATTTATGATGTCCTGGTCCTTGCATTTTCTTCAGGTATAAATTCAAGCAATGATATCAGAAAAGTATAATCTTATTCATATATGTTAGTAAAGATATCAACATAGCAGACCTACTTAGGGAGATTGGACATGATTACACTGAGTAATAGCATTCCATTCAAAAAGGACTCCTATGAAGGGTGCATGTAGTGTTAAAATTAAATTGTGTACCAGTGATGCTTCAAGTAAAAGAAAATTGAATTTACTATAGATGTATTTTTACTCCAGATCAAACTTCTACTCATCATAGGCCACTTTTGAATGACTCCCTTTAAATTTAAACAACTTATTTGACTGAAAAGAGGTTCATACATGTCTATATATATGGATAGATAGATATATTTCTCCATATGTTGTTAGAAAGTTTAGATACTTTTATTGAAGTAGGTGCCTAGGGAGGACAAAAGCACCAAAAATGTTGGTGTTAATCAAGCAAATGGCAGAGCAATTCCTGCTGTATCAGAATAAAACTTTCTGCAGGAACATAAGTAAGTAGGTAAGGGTATTGTTAAAAAACAGGTAAATATTTGATAATAAACATAAAATATTTCAGCTCTTTACCTTAAAAGAGTAGAGCTGTTCTGTGTAGTCATGTTTTCAGTCACACCTCACTCTGCCTTATCGACTCTGAGTTGAGGTGGAGCCATACATGTAAGTTTTAACACATTGTTATTGTATTCATACACATAAGTATTTCATTTTATTACAATAAAAATCATTAAATTGAAACAAACAAACAAAACAAAAAAAAAAACACTGTAATTTGCAAGCAGAAAAAAATCTTTATTTAAAAATTCATTTAATCTTTTTATATGCCAGTCTAATAGCTTTGTCCTACTGGCAGGTTTTTTCAAATGTAGCTCTTTCATCTCTCTCTGTGGTATGTCTTTACATGGTCAAGATGCTAGTTCCACATTTAATAAGTTGCTTCATTGTTTAGAAAACGAGTAGCTTTCTTTATGCAGTTATGGCAAGATGATCAGAATTGTCCCTTCCAGTAACAAAATCTATGAATGAGCATCTTGCTTCTTCCCAAGAACACCTTTTCCTCCTCAAACTTATGTTCCATGAAATTTCATGCAGGCTACAAAAACAAGAAGTTTCCTGTGCTATATGTGGGAAATACCTATTCACATCACAGAATCACTTTGTTTCCCCAGCGCCTGGTCTGCAATATAGTCTGTGGAGTTGCTGTGAACCTGTTCTGAACAAATAGATTAACATGGAAATGGGATAGTGTCATTTCCATTCTTCTGTCTAGAACAGGTGATTCAGCAAAGTCCTCCCTCTAAAAATTCTCTCTCTGATATACTTTAGATTTAAAGTGGTAGATATATTGCCCCATTGTATGGTAGTAGTTACAAATCATAGAAACTCTCTTGGCTGAGATAGCTGGGGTTGTTCAGCCTGGAGAAGAGAAGGCTCTGGGGAGACATTGTAGAGACCTTCCAGTACCTAAAGAGGACCTACAAGAAAGCTGGGGAGGGACTCTTTGTCAGGTAGTGTACTGATAGGACAAGGAACAATGGTCTTAAGTCCTGAACTAATGATCTAAAAGTCTTAAACTAAAAGAGAGAAGATTTAAATTTGATATGTGGAAGAAATTTTTTACTCTGAAGGTGGTGAGGCACTGGAACAGGAACAGGTTGCCCAGAGATGTTGTGGATGCCCCATCCCTGTAAGTGTTTAAGTGTTCAAGGCCAGGTTGAATGAGGTTTTGGGCATCCTGGTTTGGTGGCAAGTGTCTCTGCCCATTGGGGGGGGGGGAGGATGATTAGGTGACCTTTAAGGTCCCTTCTAAACCAAATCATTCTGTGCTTTTGTAATTCTGTGAAATCAGCAGGTTTGCCATTCTGTTTTTCACAACACTAGCAACACTAGAGAGACTTTTGAAGTTGCAAAACTGTGAGACCAAAAGAGCAAATGAGACGGATTTACCCTCCCATGGATACAAAGGAGCTAACACATGAGTGGGAAGTAGGTTTTGGAGCTTTCCAAATAGCTTGACCCAGATTTGGTTTGCATTCCTGAACATCTGCTACTGTTTAACATCTAAGTAGAACCCTACACCAAATCTAAGTGAGGAAAACCAAAGACGCAAAAGAGTCTCTTCATGCAGCCTTCCTGTATTTTTATCACTATTCACTATATGCATAT
This sequence comes from Netta rufina, assembly GCF_964035555.1. Taxonomy (NCBI): domain Eukaryota; kingdom Metazoa; phylum Chordata; class Aves; order Anseriformes; family Anatidae; genus Netta; species Netta rufina. The sequence continues at coordinate 107,040,330 of NC_140125.1, read as the reverse complement.
ATTTCATTAATATGTATCAGTCAAGCAAAAATCTAGGATCTAATTTTCTATTTTCTGATGGAAATCTTGAGACCTTTAATATAATTTGATGCTGATAGTTCATTTCCTTTGCATCAAGTTTTCCTATATTTTGCTATATTTGACAGTCCAAAATGAAGTGAATTATTAGTTTCAAATAATATTCCATCACTGATAATACAGACTAATAATACTGAAAACAGCTTTCTGCAAAAACAAGTAGAGATTAGCTGCAGATAGCACTGTCCAGATTGTTTGATGTGATCTGCTGATTTTGCTATAGCTCTATAAATATTCAGGGCACTAGGGCTGAAGCTGATAGAAAGTTTTAAAAAACTAATGCAAAACTCTGGTAGATATTTAGGGGTCTAAGTCTCCCTGTATGACTCTCAAAACACACATATGTTCTGATAGTCATCTGAAAAACAGTAAGTACCTCATTTCTTACCAGAAAGATTTCTTGACTCTGATTCTTTCCAGAACAGTGACTATCCCAGGAAGGCTGACTGCTTCTGACCCAGTTTCATATCTAATCTTTTTTGTCCACCAGTGGCATTAAAGTCATCAAGAAATTTCTTGTATATAACAACGTCCACTTGAAAACATGGCTGGAGCTAGTGATTTGAAAATACCAAAGGAAGGAAGGAGAAATAACATAGCCATGCATTTTAAGTACTGGAATCCAGCACTGTTCACTGTAGTCATGAAGTAAGACAGCAGTGGGTAGCTTTTAGACATAAGGCCCACAATAAAAATATAATTATTATAACCTGTTTGAACTGTGATATAATTTCAATGCATAGTAGTTGGTGATCCAGGATTTTAGATAAAATGCTGTGAAAAAGCTAACTTTATTTCCAGTATATTTAATTGCATTGTACATGGACTTTTACCAAGAATGGTGTGATAATTAAATCTTATTTGAGATAGACTGTGAGATGTAAATTTTAGCCTAGTTTCTTACACTTGCAGAAAATTATATCCAGTGAGGCCACTAGTGATCTTTACTTACTGGAAATACATTTGAATGGAGTGAATGCAAGATGATTCTTCTCTTTAATGCTGACTGTTGGAAGAGATAACCACTTAGGACCCAGGCAGAATATGAGCAGTGACCTTAGAAGTAAATAAACTGACAATAACAACTTTATGAAGACTCTGGGTCTCCTGGTTCTGAGTGAGGTAGGTTGTATTGGTAGCTTTTTTCCAGTTCCAGGAAATTTCTCCATGATCTAAGAGCAGCTTTGGTAATGTAATGTGGTAAATGTTTTGTGAAGTTAGTAAGTTTGGGTTCAACCAAAGCATAGCAGCATCTGCCATATCGACATACTAGAATGGATATGGGTAAATTCTATTCCCCTTTTATGTTTTTCCTAAGCGTGTGGTCTATTTAATTGAGAGAGGAGATTTGACTTTATATTTTTCTATAAATACTGCAGATGTCACACAAGAGAGCCAATGGCACTGATAATGAAAATGACATATTGTGCTTTGGGATGGATATGTGAAACACCTAGCCTACTGGCAGAATGACACTTTCAAGTCTTAAAAGTTCATTCAATTGTTTCAGGCAATCTTCAGAGGACATATTGTTTTGTAACTAAGCAAACACAATTTTCCATTATTTCCCAGAGCCTTCAATAAATTTGAAAGGTATGCTTATTACTTTGACCTACTGACCTAGGATTGCGTGAAAGGAGAAGCCTGCTGATTCATGTCAATTTCTTATGGTTGTTGTATGACATGAAGAGAGCTCTTTTCCACTAAAAATTACAAATAAAAACAAATAAGCTTTGTTCTCAATGACCCTAAACAGAGAATCAGCAAAAGGTGAGGAATCCTTGGGTCAATCTACTTAAATGTCTAAAAATAATTGGGAAAAAAAATAAATAAATAATTGCGACACATAATAGTTTGACTTAAAAAATAATAAAAAAAAAGGATTTATTTTGCCATAAGCATTAATAAAAATGTAAATAAATAAAATAAAACTCTTTTAAAACAATAGAATGCATCCTTTGTTTCATTTTCAGATAATTAAAAAAGTGGGTTTTGTTGGCTCTATAAAACATAGCATCTTATTTTTACCAATATTATAGGAAATATTAACTCAGTAGAAACTATGTGTGTATGAATAAAAAAGCAGCTCTCTTGCTAATAATGTTTGCTAGTAAAAAGAGATCTTGGTATTTTTGCTGTGTTGAAGGAGACAGTACCACTTACTGGACAATATCAATTGATTAATGCTTGTTTTATAACAACTAGTAATTTGCATTCTATTTTGGTAATTTTTTGAAAAGTTAAATCCTCAAAGAGATTTCTAACAACTGAATTATAAATTAATTCTATTTAAATATTATTCTGACTTCAAGGGGCTTTACTGTAATTGCTTGTTTCAATTCACAATTACATCATCCTTAACTTTCTTCTCAATTTCTACATCAAAGCAATAGAAAAAAGCACATGCATTCTACTTTCATAAAATTCAGGGAAAGCAGCCTTTGTATCTGCTAATATATGGAAAATATAGTGGGCCTTCAAGGCAGTCAATGAACATGATTAATTTTTATCCAGCTGGAATAAAACCATAGCATCTAGACACATTTTTTTCTGTCAATACAGCAAGGGTTCCTCATACTTGATTTTAAACATTTAATCAAAGTGCCTGAGTGCCAAGGTGCCTAAGCTGATCAAAGTGTACAGAGACTACAGCCAATGGAAACAGATTGGGGACTTTCTGTGTTTTAGTTGCATATCTATGTTGCCTGCATAGGAATTAACAGTGTGACCAGCAGGGCTAGGGAGGTGATCGTCCCCCTGTACTCAGCTCTGGTGAGGCTGCACCTCGAGTACTGTGTTCAGTTTTGGGCCCCTCGCTACAAGAAGGACATGGAGATGCTTGAGCGGGTTCAGAGAAGGGCGACGAAGCTGGTGAGGGGCCTGGAGAACAAGTCCTACGAGGAGCGGCTGAGGGAGCTGGGCTTGTTCAGCCTGGAGAAGAGGAGGCTCAGGGGCGACCTTATCGCTCTCTATGGGTACCTCAAGGGAGGCTGTAGCGAGGTGGGGGTTGGTCTGTTCTCCCACGTGCCTGGTGACAGGACGAGGGGGAATGGGCTTAAGTTGAGCCAGGGGAGTTTTAGGTTAGATGTTAGGAAGAACTTCTTCACTGAAAGGGTTGTGAGGCACTGGAACAGGCTGCCCAGGGAAGTGGTGGAGTCACCATCCCTGGAAGTCTTCAAAAGACGTTTAGATGTAGAGCTTAGGGATATGGTTTAGTGGAGGGCTGTTAGCGTTAGGTTGGAGGTTGGACTCGATGACCTTGAGGTCTCTTCCAACCTAGAAAATTCTGTGATTCTGTGATTCTGTGATTCTGTGAAAGGGTTGTGAGGCACTGGAACAGGCTGCCCAGGGAAGTGGTGGAGTCACCATCCCTGGAAGTCTTCAAAAGACGTTTAGATGTAGAGCTTAGGGAAATGGTTTAGTGGGGACTGTTAGCGTTAGGTCAGAGGTTGGACTCGATGATCTTGAGGTCTCTTCCAACCTAGAAAATTCTGTGATTCTGTGATTCTGTGAATACAAGAATGACTGAGTTACACTGAGAAAATTATGGATAGTACATCTAATTTAAATAATAGATTACATGTCCAATAATATATTGGAAAAAAATAGAAAATATTCAAGTCATCAGTGAGAACACTATATATTTTAGCTCAACCACATCAACCTTAATAGAAGTAATACTTTCTAGAGAAAATGGATGTTTGGATTGCTTTATTTTATACTTCCAGGTTTATTAGGGAGTAGAGGAGAGGGAGAATTTGGAGAATATAATTTGTCTTTGACAGGAATGATAGTGGTTCCAACAAGCATGTTTAAGAGAGAGGTCCATATGGAAAATGTTCTTTGTTATATTCATACTTTTTTTTTTTTTTTGTCTCCAAGAAAAATACCTTTGCAAACCCATTGAAGACTAATCAGTGAAAACATTCTTCTTCCACACTCTTCATTCTTTAACTGAATGTAATACACCTTTTTGTTGTTGCTGTTTAAGAAAAAAAAAAAAAAAAAAAAGAGAGAGAGAGAAAAATAAAAACTGTCATTAATAACATATTTTTTGAAAAACATGAATGGAAACTGAAGTGAAAAGATCCTTATCAGGATCGAGGCAGCAGCAGTTTTTAGTCTTGAAATCAAGCTTGGCTGAGTCAGTAAGTTAGAGCTCCTTCACAGATCATTGAGTTTGATGATGAAATTCATGTATAAAGCTTTACGACCTGCAAAATAAGTAGTCCAGACACTGCAAAAGCTGTCCTGTGTGTCAAGGATAAGCAGATGTGGAATACAGAGCTTAAAAACAAAACAAAAGAGCTTTCCTGTTCTTCCCACTGATACTTAGTGCCTGGTGTGGCTCAAGTAGACCTTCATGTTGACAAAGCCTTGCAAATATAATAATTTATTCAGGATTCTGTACCCTTGCACAGGTGTACAGGATATAGCCATCAAGAGGGAGTCCATTATTTACATTTTTATTCTCACTTTTTTCCTTTTTTTTTTTTTGGTCAAATGAAAATTAGAAGCAGGAAAGAAATATGTGCCTTTGTAGGACAAAAAAAGATATAGGTGTTACTATATTTTTCCCAGGAAAAAAAAAATGAAAAAGACAGATTCTGGTATTTTAAAAAACAACTATGTGCATCAAGGAAAACATTTTAATTATTCAAGCTAAAACAATATTTTTTTTGTGATGAAAGTGAAATAGAGAGGTAACACTTTCAAATGAAAGTGTTACTGCCTAATATTGGAAGAAGTGTTCTAATCATTTCTGTACCTTACAAAAGCACCCAGTGTGTTCCAAACTCCCACTGGAGTCTGTCTAAAATTGCAACACAGAGAATGCAGGAAGGAATATGCAAAATGTGGAACATAGCCAAATAAAGCTCAATTGCTTTACTCTTCACTTGCAGTACAAAAGAATCCAGTCAAAAAAATCTACCACATTCCTGCACAGAGTTGCACAGATATAAAAAATTGAGAAATATGTTCTTATACAAAAATGAAAATCAAACAAATATGCTATGCGTTTCTAACTTAAGAGACCTCTGAATGATCCAAAACCTTGAAGCAGTATCATACATGCAAATCTAGAATTGTTTTGTAGAAGCACAAAAATAAAAGAGATCATAAATTTAGAATTATAATTATTATTTTGGAAATTCTGAACATATTTCTTATAAGGGTTAGCCCAGGAAAGAAATACTAACAGAAATGCTTTTTGTCTAACTTGGGCAGAGTTATTAATATGATCCAAAGTACATTGCTACAGATGCAAAAACTATCAAACAGTCTGGGAAAGTTTTTCTTTAAATATGGGTTCGCAGATGTTCAATCACTTGGCTCTTGCAAACAGAATAAATATGAATCCTATAGCATATGTTCCCATTGGTCTTCTGTGACCCAGGTCAGTTTTTCCTTAAAGAAAACATAAAGCATTGATGCACTATTCCTTTCCTTTGCTATGAAATGTAATAAAATAATGGCAAAAACATTTGCTACTGTATATCCAACAGTAAATTCTTGGGTCTTCAGCAGCGTAAGATCACAGCTGAAAACTGCTTATAGAGTTTTCCTTTTTTCCTTTGTTTGCTTGTTTGTTTTCTTTTATTTTCTCCTACAAATTGCAATTATGAAAGCTTGCTAGTAATTCAAAGGGAAAGCACATCTCCATGCTGGAATAAAGCTATGAAAAGAAAGGTGTTTTTATAATGATGAGTACTCAGAAACATCTGCAAGATTATTTGTTGCCTGTTACACACTCAAAAAATAAGGCGTATTTATTTTAAAATAATTATTAGAATGGAACAAAAATCCAAGGTCAATGTCAGCATCATTCTGAGTTCACACTTGGTTGTCATCTTCAAATAGCTAGTCCTTGTTCATTCAGTGGTATCTGAAATACAATGTGTGTTTTTGTTTAGTTTTGTTTTTCATTTTTGCAGTATGAAAGAAACATGGTTCTTATGAAGGTTTTCAATGTTAGCTGGTGACATGTGACAAAAGAAGTTTTTTTTGTTTTTTTTCTTTTTTTGACATAGTGTGTTATGCAAGGATAGTTATTCTAGAATAGCTCTTCTTTAGTAACACTACAGCTATTTAAATAGGGTAAAAGCCTCTAATTCTGTTCAGTTTCATCTGTTTTTCACAGTGAGAAGAAGGGTGAGCAACAATGCACAATGCTTTTATAATCACACTTTACTTACATGTGAATTAACTTCTGTGTGTATAATGCACCATCATAGCAAAGCAATTTATAAATCCAAGTATCTAGTTTGGAAATTCAGGTGTTGATTTTGGATGAAATTGTTCTCTCTCCTGTCAGAAATCTAGGGGAATAACTATGAATTAATCCTGTTGTTAGAAATATAAATGTGTTTAATGATTCTCTCTGCAGCAAAGCAGACATGACTATATTTTAAGATGAGAAGCATATCTGGTTGAATAACTCAGAGTAACTCAAAAAGACAAAAGAGCAGGGAAATGCTTCTGTGCAGGTGAAATAACTCCCATTCTTCCCTTCAAAAATGTGGGGGATAGATTATTTTTATTCTAACCCAGTTTTACTGCAGATATACCTCTGCTGTATATTATAGAGTTGCATCAGTGGCAGGAAGACCATATGGTATGTTGTAGAAAATATGCTTTATGACAAAAAAGAATATCAGGTGCTTAGTTTTATTTCCTCATTTTGTTCACTGGCAAATGCATTAAAACAAAACAAAACAAAACAAAACAAAACAAATCCTCTCTCTCTTTCCAGTGAATTATGGTATTACATAACGTATCTATACATTGTTAGCATGTGAAAGAATCCTAGAGTACATGTTGATCTAGCTTCCTCATTTACACAGATATAAGGAAGGGGCAAAATCTGGAGTACCATTCTCCCATGAATAAAACACATTAAATTTATGTTAGGTCAATAGCATAGTATAAACTAGACTGCTTTTTTTCCTCCATATATTTGCTTGCCTTCCAGAGCAAGGGTGAGCCTTGTAAAACAAAGTTAAAATCCTAGGATTTTACTCAATAATAGTTGAAGATCTATTTAATAATTGAAAAATCAATATAATATCATTAAAAATTCTGCAAATTCTGCAACACTAATTACTTTCAATAAATGGAAAAAGAACACTATACTTCCCTCTCCTTGCTCTTTCTTTTTATTTTTTTAATTTTTTTTTTTATGAATACACCTTTCCCAACAATCTTAGTGCTTGTTTTTCCATGTTTTCTCTTTTTTTAAGTAAAATTGCAGATAATTTGTCTTGTCAAAGTCAAAGCAAAATGAACAACAACAACAACAACAAACTATATAAGACACTTCACTATTCTGCAGAGTCAATATGAATACGTAGAAAGACATTAACTGTAGATGGAAATAAGCATGCAAGGAAATGAACTTCTTGTTTCATGATATTGAATCTATTTGAGTTTTATACAGAAAATTCTGCAATAGCTAAGCACAGAAGTCCACTAATGCTAGTTGATGTAGTTAATTGAAGGCCTTTAGCTGAGCTGTTCACTCAAATATGGAACCATATTTTCTTGCCTGTGTGACTCAATAACCTTATACTTACAACTTCAGTTTGCTCCCTTGATTGCAACTTGTATTTAATTGTCTTGTCTCAACTTAGAATGTACTTTCTTTAGGTCATTGTTTATGACCTTTTGCTTGCACAATGAGGTTTCTGTGTTCTAAAATAAAACCAAAAGATAATAATTAAGAGAATGTTAAGGTTAATATGAGAGAGAAACAGACTTATTTGAAATTCTCTTCTGTGCTGATTTATTTTTTGTCATATTATCATATATCATTATTCTATGGTCTCTTCTTCCTTCCATTGTCATTTCTAGTGGTTTTCCAAAGTAAGACTTATGGTCAATTTCTAGGTGTAATGGCTTTTTTGTGTTCAGTGACATTGAAACACCTCCCCAGAAGAATACCAGTTTCAGTGAAACTTTTAGTGCTCAGTATTTGTGAGGATTTTTTTTTTATATAACACTGATGAAGATGAGCTCACCAACGATACAGAAGACATTCAAGTCCTGCTCATCTTGGTTTAAAGCAGGACTAGAAATATGATGTCTCACATTGTGAGTGATTACCCTAAATTATACTCTCCAAGCTATTCTGGAGTGAGTCAAAATTTCAGATTGGGGGGAGATGATGGAAAGAGAAGTAATTGTTTTCTTTTTCCACAGCATTGAAAGAACTTAGATATTGCAGTGTAATAGGGAAAGAAATCTCCACTTCTCTGAATCCAGACAATATTTGTATTAATTATGTGGGAACCAATATGAACTCAGGTATGAGGATAAAAAACAAAATTGCAGTAGGTATCTGGTCAGTGCTTTAATATGACCTTCAGATTGAATAGAAGTCCTATGGGGAAAAAAAAAAATCACATAGGATGATCAGACATCTGTTCTTTTTATGTTTCCCAGTCTCCACAGGGAAAATAACCCTCTATTTCCTGTACATATTACAGACATTTGCTAGACAATAAAAGAATGTGAAGTACCATTCTGGGTTGTGGAAGACATTTATCCTAGCAGTGATAACCTTGTTCATTCTGCTTCCGTCATACTTTTCATCAATTCCTTTGCCAATATCCCTTCCTCCATCTTTGTCACTCCTGTAACACTCTTCTGTGCCTTCTCCAAACTCTCTTCTCTCCCAAAACATGACTTCTAATCTTCCTTACTGTGCCTGTCTTTGGCAACAATGACAAAAAATTCCTCAAGGAAATAAACTAGCATATTTTTGGCCTTCAATCCTTAAAGTTTGTGAACTCCAATTTTCTGAACCCCCCGTCTAACCAGCTGGCCATGTTTAAGCAATTTTAAAAACATGGCAGAAAACAATTTTCTGAAATTAGGTTGGTCATGTCCTTTCTCCCCTAAGAAAGATTCCAAGTTCCTATCTAAATACACATTAAGACAGTAGAGCTTCACCTTGAAGCAGCCATAAGGATAATCTTTAGATGAGCAAGACAAGGCATTTTCAGAAAGGGTAGAACTCTTTTAGGTGGGAAGGCTAAAAATATTCAATCTGATACATAGTTTCTGCTTCATAATGAGTTTTCAGAATATTAAGGAACACCAAACCGCTCTTCACACAGTAAAGTTTTGTATAATATCATCTACCAGAACAGTTAATAGGTACTGATACATCATGAATCAAAGCCAAATGTGAACACAATGCATCCTCTTTAATGGGGTAAGTTCAGCTTGCACATTTTAACAGATCCAGATATGTAAGATTAAATCAAGACGTGCAGTATCTCTGTAAAAACAATCAAGATAAAACAATCTCAGAACAGTGTGACTGATCTGATTTTGCCCTTAGATCTGGGAGAATATCTTTCAGAAAGACAGCTTGAAGAGGCTACATCACAATGAAATAATGAATGCTGTACATAAAAATGATCAGTCAAAGGTGATCTGTACCATTGCTTTTTGTGCAAGAGATATAGAAAGGAAGATAAAGAAAGATTGTAGAAAAATATTAGTAGTAACTATAAATTATTAATAAATACTTCTATCTAAAAATAATAAAAATAATAAATGATAATGATCATCATAATAATCATTATAATGTGACTACAAGTATAGAATTACATTTCGTTAAATTGTAGATTTTGATTAGAATATTTCATCTATCTGTATTGCATCTGTTACTTAGCAGGCCAGAGGTAAATTACTATCGGGTTTCTCTTTACCCATTCAGGTATGCTACATTAGACATAGATAAAAATATGTAATATGAGTCATCCTGTCCTATTGTAAAGCAAATACTTATATTCTTTACAGTGGAACCTAATAAACTAATGAAACAGTCAGAACTACATTAGAGAAAAAAACTGCTAAAGAAATATTGTAATCTAACCTTGGGGCTGTCATTTGCTCAACAATCTTATATTCAGCTAAACAAGGTCTTAGTCATTTCCACCTGATGAAGGTTTCGCATGGTGACATATTAGGGAGAAAAGCAGAATCCTATAAACAGAAAAATAAAATTCCATAAAAATGCATATTTCTGTTAAGTTTCCTTTTTTGTTAAGTTTACTTTTTTTCTGAACCACTGGAAGAAAAATACAAACTGGAATCTCAATAGAATTATATGTCTTGGCATCAGAAAAATGAAAGCTAAATTGACAGGCAGGTAAATACTGAAGGCAAAACTTTATGGAAAATATATACTTTCCCAGCAGTTCAGGAGTCATAAGGCAATCATAACCACTACTGACATGAATAAGAATGCTGCCTATTTACGTCTAATCTGAAGTGCCTGGGGAGAATGAGGGAGAAGGAGCTGGAATTTTAAGAAGTATCAGCAAAAATCAAGACTTCAAAACAGTGCTGAACCCACACTGAACCTATTTGTCAATTTGAAAAATTCCATGAGCCAGAAATATTAGATGGGAAACAAGTGACCCTAGCTGCTTTTAACAGCACTGAATATGAAATAACTGTATCGTGTAACCAAGCAAGAAGTGCATTATGAGTCTGAAACTTACAGCTGTGTTCAGCATTCTTGTAAAAATAGCTGGACAATATCACACATGCCAAATAAAATTATTGTTCCTCATCTCATATGTGAAGTCTAGATGAAAAGAGATAACAGGGATAGGTTGCATTTAAAAATGCAAGAGGGCATGGACTACCATTTTATCTCCAATTTTATCCTATGGATAGCAACACTAGGGAGAAGGAAAAAGATGAAGAATCATAAATGATTTTTACTACCAAATGTGTGTAATTTTACATTCCCTTTCTTCTGAAGATTGCCATTTATGAATTTTAAGCCTGATTCCACATCACTTTATTCTTGGATAGTAATAGATATTAGTATAAAACTATATATAAATGTATTATTATGATTTTTGGACAATAATTTATATTGGTTTTGTGTAACTGCTGACTACTTCATGACTTCCAAAAAGTCAATGTAGACCAGTGACAAATAAACAACATTATGCTCTCTTAATTCTTTTGTTGCCTTTCCCTGTCCTAAGTGAGAAGTTACCATGAATAACGTCCATATCTGCTAAACACCTTAGCATTTATTATGGGAAACCTCTGCTTCAGCAATAAAACCATTTTCCTTGGATCTAGGAGCCTTCTCCCTGATGCACAGAATATCTTCCTAATTTTTCTTCATGAAACCCTTTTTATTAACTTTACTTTTTTATTTTATTATTTTATTTTTATGTATTGCATTATATTTTATTTTGTTTTATATTGTTTTATTTTATTTATTATAATTTACTATAATTTATATTTTTATTTATTTTTTTTATTATATTTTGAACTTTACTTTTTTTTATTAACTTTGCTTCTTTTCCTGTACATTCCCTACATGATTATCTTAAGATTCACACATGAGTTCAATATATATATATTTTTCCTTTACAGAATCACAGAATAGTTAAGATTGGAAAGGACCTCTGGAAGTCACCTGGTCCAGCCCCGTGCTCAAGCAGGGCAACTCAGAGTGCTCAGGACCATGTCCAGGCAGCTTTTGAAGATCTCCAAGGATGGAATCTTTGCAACTTCTCTGAGCAACCTGTGTCAGTGCTCCATCACCTTTACAGTAAAGGAAGTGCTTTCTGGTGTTCAGACAGAACCTCCTGTGTCCCAGTTTATGCCCATTGCCTCTTGTCCTGTCATTGGGCACCATTTATGAGTTACGTCTTGTTGACTGAATACTCACAACAGGATTTATGCATTTGCTCAGCAAATGGGGGTAACATTGTCACATTTCAGCCTTCACATCTGTCCTTGGTTAAGTTGGGTGAATTTGGTTTTGATGAGCACATGTAGGCAGGTACTGCAGCTTAGTTGAGCTGCCTGTTCTTGAGATGGCAATTTGCCCATGTAAGTAATTTATACCATTCAGGAGCTCAATCTAATTTCAAGCTTCTCTTGTTACTCTGGTAGAATAAGGAAACCAATGTCCAGTTGAGAATCAGACTCTTCTTAATAATAGATGCATCTGTTATCATTTGTTAACTATATGACCTAAGCATTATAGTGAGCCTTTCTTATTCTACTGCTTTTGAGGTGGCTTGTTTCCTTTTCCTTGTAGAACAGTGCCTGCAATTACCCTGTAAGTGCTTTACACCAAGGAGTTGCTCATGCAGTTTTATTTGCTGTGTAATAGCTATTGAGATGGATTTGTTCTTCCTTGGCCAAAGTTATCCAAGTCACTCTATAAATATTGGAAAATAAACATGCCATTCTCTGTGTTTCCTTGTTTGTTCTGGACTATTGTAACAGTTATCCAGGATGCTGTCTTGACTGATGTTGAAAAAAAAATTAACAAATCTTGTAGGCTTTATGGAATATTTACATGGTACCTAAATTTTCTTGTCATTTAATATACTTGGAATGAAGGATTTGTCTATTCTCAACCCACTGTCTTTCCCTCAATTGTGTGTGTGTGTGTTTGTGTATGTTTTATTTATGTGTGTGTGTGTTTTTTTAAGCTTTCTTACATGAGCAATGAGCCTCTGATATCTAAACCACAGAGGAGATATTTGGTTTATGCATATTCATAGGTGATTAAAGGAAATTATACTTGTTTATTTTGCCCATCTGAACTGTAATATTATCCATATTGATTCCTGCCTCGGAAAATGCTGCTTAAAACTCATATGAAAAAGGGCAGGAATTCCCTGTAGAACTCTTCATGGTTAATTCTATTTTGAAATAAATCTTATGCACAAAAGGCCAGTTTTATTTGATGCCATAAGAATACAGATTCATACTTGCTATTATTTTACTGAAATGATTTTGTAATGCAAATTGAGCAGCTTTAGTATTCAATTACTTTTGTGCTAATATAAATGGTAGGATTAACATAGTCATACTATAGCTTCAGCAGTTGGTATTGTAAAAATTCAGCCAATTTCAACAGCTGCAGTTAAATGGTATACTGTGGTCCAAATACTGAGACTGAGGTACTGGTAATAGAAATGCTTCTTTTGGACACAATTGTGATAATTAGAATACTGCATAATTTCTGAGCCACTGTCATGAATAAACAACAAAATAAAAAATAGTGTAAACATACAGAAGATATAAGCCTTTCTTTGCTTTACAGAAAGTAACTGTGCTTTCACTGCATTAGTGGGTCATATAGAAGTGACCACAGGCAAAGAGATTACTGTACATAATCAGATGCCCACAGTACTTCAGGTACCTGAGCTATTTTGGCATCACCTTGTGATGAAGAAATGTATAGTGGAATATAAATCAGCTAAAAGCTCAATCCCATTCTGAACAGGTACGTATATACTGCATAAGCACAAAATACTCCACCACATGGATAATCCACAGGTTATGCTATTTTATTATTTAATTTTATTTATTTTCATGTTTAATGGTGGGGAAGAAGCAAGAGAGAAGTAGAAATGGACTTTTATTTGAACACATTCTTTCTAAACAAAGACTACAGATCATCTCAGCTAAAAAGGTCAAGAAGTATCCCGAGTTAATGTGATAGCTACTGAGACTGCCCTTTATCACATTCTGAGGCTGTCTGAGAAAAGACCATGGTTGAAAAAAAATAATAATATTAAAAATAAAAATAAAAATTATTAAAATAAATCCCTTATTGTCCCATTTGCAAAAGTCTGATTATATTGGGGCTGGACAAAAACAATAAGTGAATGTAAAACAGATGTTCATGATAAAAATAGACCCTGTGTAGTCTTTACTTAGTTAAGGTATCCCCTGTTAATGGCTGGATCTCTATCCTTTTCCTTCTACTGATACAGTTGCATGCTCTTTAATGAAATAGTAGTCTTAGAAAACACGTTTTATGGATGCATGATGAAGCTGAGAGGGAAATAGTACCCACCCTTTTAACTTTGACAGTCCTATAGCATTTGGGTATAGCTTTTAGAACCTGTTTTAACCTGAGACAATGCCTCAATTAAAGAGCTAACAGAGCCAGATCATAATGACATTGGCTAAGGATCAAACTATGACTCCTCCTATGCCACTGCCCTAGTGTGTGGCATTTGGAATGTCTTTGGAATGCCCATGGGTCTGCTTTGAGGATCCCCAATTCTTATGGGAAAATGCAAAATTACATATTGTTTTCTGTGTTTCTACAACGTTTTTCACTCATCTTCCACCACCCCCAACTGAATATGCACACAACTCAAAAGAGCTTTTGTAGTTCAAAGCAAGAAAAATCTCCATCATGTAATTCAATTGTTGTCTGTACATTACAAGAAATTTAAATTCATTTTAAAAACTTGATCAGGAATAGCTGTATATTGTAGTTTGTACCCACATGGCTGGTCTTGCTGTTTTAATGAGTTACTGAACACCATTGCCATCTAATTTCACAAAGTGTAAACTCTTTTTGTTTTAATTTTATATGAAATTTTGACAAGATTAAAATACAAAGAATAACATTATCTTTTCCATCATATTTTCTACATGACTATGATGATATGGAAATGGTTATGAATCTGCAAATTCATAGAAACTTAATCTGATTCCCTATTACTATGTTTAAATGATTTATTCAACTTAAACTATTTAATTAGACAGCCTTTGCCTTTTTTTTTTGTTTGTTTGATATATAAAATCTTTTGTGAAATATGGTCCCTAAAGCTGTCACTTTCTGTGGTGCCAGCTCATTTTAGTTTGTCTATGAGCAATCGGAAAATTTTGCATATGCATGATATACACTGCCAAGTAATTTAAATGTAATCAAAGTTCTGGTGAAGTTACTGGAATAACATAAGCAACTAAAGCATTGACTGATGAGGCAATAACAATAACAGAAGCTGGATATATGGTTATCTCACAACACTGATGGCACCAAAAACGAAAAGTGTGAACCAAATTCTATATATGCACCATGCTGGACTTTCTCCATTTATCTAGAGAAGCCAGTGAGCTGAGGTTTTGTCTGCTTTGCATTATTGAAAGGAAACTGATGTGTCATCTTATTTTGTTGCAAAGTTAGAGGAACTCTATCATGGAACAGAAACCTTTGTCCTTTTTAATGATGAATGTACAGTACAGTTTTCTTCTTTCCAGGGAGGTCATCAGGTCTGTGGCCAATCATTATCACTGCTTCCTATCATCAGAGACTAATACATAAAAGTCATGAGGCAGCTGCCAGTTCAACAGTTGAGTTAACACCAGTCTGCTTTCACACTTTGAATACATAACTGAGTTGCTTCACTGGCTCTGTCAGATGGACAACTATAGCTAGTGGCTCTTGTTATTACATGGGAAACAGCATACACCTGTCAAATTGTTGATCTGGACCAAATTAGTGCCTTCATCACAGCTATCCAACAGCTTCCAAAACTAAATTGCAGGAAATACCTCAGTTTTTACTTCTGTGGAGGAAAATTACCCAATATCTGCTTAATTTCAGAGCCAGTGCTGAAGGATGCTAAAGAAATACGTCTATTTGCTTAGAAGCTTTTGCCACAATGCTTCATTCCCTTTAGTTTCCCTGGAGACAATATGACATGAAACAAAGTTGTGGATCAGTCAGGTCACTGTAAGAACAATTTTGCTGCATATCCATGAAACACAGACACCAATAAGAAGCCCGACACTGGAAGGTTTAACATCTTGCTGGTTGTCCTCAACAGTAGGATCAAAATAAGATCAAAATAGGATCAAAATAAGATCAACATACACTGGTACTTGAGAAGACCCTCTACTTCAGTCTGGTTCCAATTTTACAGCTCTTTTGGTAGGAGTTTACAAGGGTGGAAACACAGGAATTGCAAACAATGTTGACCAAGAAAAAACAATACATACAGTGGTTGTAGGCTTCGACGCCTTAGGTGACATGGCAAGATTACAGTGACAGACTTGGTCTATCAATAAGACAGCTCATTATAATAACTCAGTCAAAATTTGTTATAGCTGACATTCAGTCTTCACATTAGGCTCCCACACTTTGGGATTTATTTCCTCAGCAGGTGGCAGTTGGATAAAATCACAACCTCTCTCCCACTGTGTTCCTTCTTTGACAGTGTACTTAACAATAGTTATGACCTCTGCTGTGAGATTTATGTGTTCACCATGACAAAAGGATTATAACCAATGACATTAGCTTCTGATACTTCCTTTTGATAATTTCCTAAACTGGCAATGCTTGCAAGTCCTCTTGATTTATTGTCCATGTTCCTGAGACACTGCACCAGTCTGCTACATTACAGAATCACAGAATCACAGAATTTCTAGGTTGGAAGAGACCTCAAGATCATCGAGTCCAACCTCTGACCTAACACTAACAGTCCCCACTAAACCATATCCCTAAGCTCTACATCTAAACGTCTTTTGAAGACTTCCAGGGATGGTGACTCCACCACTTCCCTGGGCAGCCTGTTCCAATGCCTAACAACCCTTTCGGTAAAGAAGTTCTTCCTAACATCTAACCTAAAACTTCCCTGGCACAACTTAAGCCCATTCCCCCTCGTCCTGTCACCAGGCACGTGGGAGAACAGACCAACCCCCACCTCGCTACAGCCTCCCTTGAGGTACCCATAGAGAGTGATAAGGTCGCCCCTGAGCCTCCTCTTCTCCAGGCTGAACAAGCCCAGCTCCCTCAGCCGCTCCTCGTAGGACTTGTTCTCCAGGCCCCTCACCAGCTTCGTCGCCCTTCTCTGAACCCGCTCAAGCACCTCGATGTCCTTCTTGTAGCGAGGGGCCCAAAACTGAACACAGTACTCGAGGTGCAGCCTCACCAGAGCTGAGTACAGGGGGACGATCACCTCCCTAGCCCTGCTGGTCACACTGTTTTTGATACAAGCCAGGATGCCGTTGGCCTTCTTGGCCACCTGAGCACACTGCTGGCTCATATTCAGCTGACTATCCACCATCACTCCCAGGTCCTTTTCTGCCTGGCAGCTCTCCAACCATTCCTATCCCAGCCTGTAGCTCTGCTTGGGGCTATTGCGCCCCAGGTGCAGGACCTGGCACTTGGCCTTGTTGACCTCAGCCCATCAGTGCAGCCTATCCAGATCCTCCTGCAGAGCTTTCCTACCCTCAAGCAGATCGACACACGCACCTAACTTGGTGTCATCTGCGAACTTACTGAGGGTGCACTCAATGCCCTCGTCCAGATCAAACATATTTCTTTTAGTAAACATACTTCTTAAAGAAGTGGAATGCTTACTGCCCACAGGTAAAAGAAAGAGCCCATTTTACTGGATCATGCCAAAAAGGGAAGATTTCATGAAGCAACTTTTATCTGCTAACAGAGATCAGGAGTCTGTTGCAGTGCTGCTGCACATCTTCAACCCACGTAGTTATCTTCCTTGGAGTAGTTCTGTCTGACATGCTTTTTAGGATGACAAAAATATGTATGTTTTTATTCTGTAACTTGGGAATTGTGTAGATCATCTGTGTGTTCTTGTACATTCCTCTGGGACTCATAAAAGTTGGTATGGGGGTGTGATACAAGTGAGTGTTCTGTATCCTAGAGCTTAGCATTACACCTGGAACAGTGCAATCATTCTGCAGCACCTCTCCTCTCCCATATCTGAGATTGGCTCTTCCTTAAAGCATACAAAAATGTCTTTTTCTCTGAAGTAAAGGAAATGATGCTTCAAGTAGCTCTAGACTAAATTTTTCAAAGTTTAATGTATTATTTATAACGAAAAAGAGATTTATTCAAAGCAGTGCAGAAACCAAGGCCATAAGCAGCCTGAATGCTTTACATATGTAACTTCACCAGATAGGTGCTTAGCTCCGGCACGACAAAAGAAAAAGCTGAGACGAGTGATCTAAACTCCCTGTGTAATCAGTGCAGAAAACGAAGCCCTCCTGAGCAATGCAGAGAATGTTAGGCTTTGGGCTGCATAGTGAATCTAAGCTTCTCTGAAGTTAGCCAGTATCTCTGCTCTGTGTACTAGGAATTGTGTAGAGCCTAAGGATAGGAAACACCAGGTACAGAGATGTGCTAGAAGAGGAAGTTAGTGGGAATTTCCACTCATACACTCTTCAGGACACTAAACCCACTGGGGAAGATAAGCACTTTCAGACAGAACATGAGGCTGCTGCAATGGACGTTCTGTGAAATTCAACTAGTACTCTTCCCCCTCTTCCACCTGTCTTCTTCTGTTTCTGTAGCTAACAAAAATACATCTGACATGGCCACCCCAACATTGCTTACATACAAAGTAGGGCCCAGTTCCTCAGCCCTTTACAGTGACAACTCTGAAGCACAGCACAAGCAGTAGCTTTGCCCTTAATTTCCTAAATTCATGTAAAGTCCCTGGATTTCCACAGCCCTCCAACCTGTTCCTACATTTCAATGAGAATCTGAAGGAAATACACGGTTTTAGATTTAGTTATTCATGCTTTCCAGGCCATTTCAGGAATGGGAAAGATGAAGTAAGGTTCTCTGCAATTCATATGAGCCTATTTAACTGTCTATCTGTCATTGCTAAATGCATTGCACTTTGTCTGAATATTCACTATATTTTGTATAATTTAGAAGTATGAAAATTGGATTCAAGTAGCAAGAATGCTTTCAGGCAAGAGCTTGCGGTGTGGACTGCAGATCACTTTAGAGCCTGTTACATTGCTCAGAAATTACCACTGAGCCCAGGATGTTCCCCCAACATTACCCTCATAAATCCATATACTATATTCCTATCTCAAGCCTTAAATTTGGGTTGTTTCCATTAGTATTTTTACATACAAAATAACATAATTAGCCTACTTCCTAATATAAAATGACAACTTCTGTTCTGAATTAAATTTCAAATTGAAATTGCAGGTAGTATACATACAGTTGACCTTGATTAAGTTTATAACAAGGTTTAGAAATCTTGGATTTTGATCAAATGTATCCTATAAGATTTTGATTTTATTCTGGTACACAATATCATCTGACTATTTCCCAGTTTTGAGTCACCCATTCAGCAGAATAGGAGTAGCACTTAATATAAAGATGCTAAATTATTGAGAGATTTGATTTATAACCAGACTGTTGATTTACAGCATGGTGAAGGATCTGAGTCTGAATTTCTTATCTGGATTATTCTATCATGTAGGGAAGTTGAGAGCAATTAATATAATTCTTATAGGGACATTTTAAATCTCAGTCTAGCTCTGAATTTTGTAACGATAAGAGTGGATTTTTGTATGGAAGTGTTTTAACTGGGTGTTTGTATCTGGCTTCCTCTTGTGAAGTGTACATGGCTACTTAGATAGGAGTCGTATTGGTCTCAATGGGATCAGTCTTATGCTTGGGGCAACAAGAAACGGTGCTACTCCTGAATGAATGGTGAAGGGATCATGTGCCTCTCAGGAAGATCATTTCTTCAGGGAGCTGCTCTGCCTTACAGGGCTAGTCAAAGAGATTAATCTAAGCCATCTCTATCATGCACTTCTAGTGTTTTGCAGTGAATAAAGACTTTAGCACTAGCCAGCAACATCAAATGGAAGCCTTTTAATATCTCTCATCTGCTTCACAGACAAGAATGAGCCTCACAAAATGTGGTCCATTGCATATGCATCTGCCTCTTTTATCAATAATTACATTATATACATCTAGGTTTCACAGATTTCTAGCACAAATGGGTAACTGGAACAAGATGATGGCATTACCGTCCAAATAAATGATTCTTGTGGGGAAAAGTGTTATAAATGGCAATCAGCATATTGCACCTGCAAGCAAAGAGCATATTACCTGCTGTCCAATGCCAGTAGTAATTGCAATTTTAGTAAGAGACTGGGGAATTCAATGGACAGCACTCATTCATGTGACTGAATAAAATTTTGAGCTATAGAAATATAAGTGTGTTTGCACTCTGGTCTTGGAGTCTGTGTTATCCATTTGTTCAAGCAAAATAGGAAAAATGATTATCCTTTCATCAGGAATACTAGAGCTGTAAAAATTTCCATTGATTATTCCAAAAATTACCCAAGAACTTGAAGCATTTGCTCACCACAACCTGTAATTTTGCTGACGGGCTACAGCAAGGCTCTCAGAGCCAAAAGGGTTCAGCTGAGGTGACACAGTAAATGTAGAGACATGCTGCACTGAAGCTGCATAGAATTTCAACTCACATCGTTAGCTTCAAGGATAATAACTGTGAACTCCAGGGCAAACTTTCCTTATAGAGAACTAATGAGTTTTTGCAATACCTCAGAACATCATGTACCTGCTCTTGAGCTCCGAGTTAAACAAGCAGGAGAGAAAGTATCTGTCATTGCTACTGTCTTCTCCCAGTTCTATGGTTCTACGCTACTTTATGGTAAGTTGTTTTACCTCCAAATGTCTATTCAGAGTTATGGATGAAATAGTTCCTCTTCACAGATCTAAAAAAGAACAAATTGGTTGAGATATTGTAAAGAATGTTTTATATTCTATAGATTCTTACTAGTTCGTTTCAAATCCATTATATTTGTGATAAGAATGGGAAAAAATAATAGAACAATTTACTATCAAGCTACAGTTTTATCAGAATCACAAATTTGAGTAACAACATCCAACTTTTATAAAAATTCATTAAAATATTTTGTATTTAATTTGAATTTATCTTTTTTTTTTGCTTACCATTGTGAATTACATATCATAGCTAACTATTAAAGTCAGCCAGCTGCATCATAATTAAAACAAAGCACAGTACACGGAAATGAGATTACATTATGAAAACACAACATTTTGACAAAATGAAAGAAAACTGTATTAGTGATTGAACAAAAATTAATTCCTCCTCTCTAGGAAACATCAACAATTCGGCATTTTTTAAAAAGAAAACCTAATTACATATTTAATTACAAATTCATGTACAATGTCTCAATACTTTCAATACTGAACCAAACCTTATATAACCTGATCTGTAGTTTCCCAACTTTGCTTGGGTGAAAATATACACTGCACATTCCTATTGCCACAGTTTTCAGTTGGTATTTTTCACATACAGATTAAATGCATAGAGAAAGCTGCCTCATGACTACAGCACCCATGCAAGCAAGGCTTTCTTGCTTGCCCTGATATGTTTAGTAGGTGTTTTGCCTCCACAGGATGCTGTCCCATGTCTTTTAATCCAGGGATGTGGAGCTGTTAACACCCCTACAAAGAGAGTCTCTTTCTTCAGACCCACAACAATGTGAGACCTGTTTAAATCTCCCAGCTGTAGTTAATGATATGCACCTCAGCACTGTAGTAAGTCACCACACCCTGTTTCTCAGGCCTCCTGCAGACCTCTGTTTCCCCTGCTGCAGGCAAGATCCACATCTCCCTCTGGCACACACCTGAGAGTCCTGTAAAGCTCAGGCAGTATAAACAGAGACTGCACAAATCGCCAAAGCCTGTCTTTGGAGCACCTAATTCACTATAATGTAAAGGACATGTCCAAGACTTCCCCTTGAAAATCTCATCCAGACTGTTCTGAAGATAGTCCTAAGCACCCTGGACAACTGTTAAATGTACAGTGCTGAAGTCATTTGCTCCACACAGTGATGCCTAGTGTCCATTCCTGTTGGCTCAGGGTGTCTTGTGTGCACATGGCTTCTCTGGATCAGAACAGACCTTTGACCAAGGCCTTCTGTGCATCTCAAGTTGCACGTCTGGATACAGTTCAGTAACTTAAACAGTCCCAAAGTCCATTCCTTAACCCCGAGGGACAACCAAATCTCTCATTTTCAAAGCTTTTCTGCTATAAAACACTGTGAGATCATCCAGACTAGGTACTGGGAATTGAGCCTGAATAGCACTACCTGGCCTAAATGAAATTGTGAAGTTTACTAATTCTGCTACTTTAACAGTGTAGATTATATCTGGATATGTGGATGATATCTCTGTTATTGACTTTACTAGCACAAAATTAAATCTGTAGCCCTGAGACAGAACTACTAATTTGTTTTCTTACATTTAATTTCAAAATGCCTACAACAATGTGAGGGCTGTGTCACAACTAACCAGAGTGGGTTTTGTATACTGTGATAACATCCTGGGATGGGGCTAAAGAATGTGTGAAGTTGGCCACAGATATGTTGTGGTCCTGAAGGAATACTGATGTGCTGGAGGGGTGAAAGTGTTTGAAGGAGCAAACCTGGTGTTTAGGTGGTTTGGGCTACCCATCAGAAGCAACCTATGGACAAAAACATTGCTGAAACCACATGCATGTTTCATCATAGAGCTAATATTCCATTCACTGCACAAAGAGAATCAAAGTGAACTCATGCACAACGAGGGTCTTCATAGCCCAAAACTCTACCTAGGAGCAAAAGGAGAGACAAATAGTTTTCCAGTACTCACCTTGGCACAGCTCACTCAGTGCAGTTCCAGGCTAAATTATAATAAAAAGTTTAAAGAATCTGTGTCTTTGCCACAGTGGACAATGGGGATCTCTGTTTCCACTCAGAGCTTTAGAATGGTGACAGTGACATTAAAGTCACATTCATCCACACAGTGGTTTTGTGTGACCCTGTATGTACACTTCTGCCATTCCTCATAAAACCATTCCTAGATTACGCAAGTCTGGAGAAATGTTGATTAAGCTCTACAGTAAATCTGAGCCTGAAACATGGGTAATTAACCACTGCTGCAGCTGCCAATAACTGCAGGGCAAGAGCTTCTTTTAATTTTCCTTCAAAAGCTTAAGGAAGTTATGTTTGATTGTGAAGCTTCAGCCAACAAGAGAAGAAAATAGGGTCTTGTATTTCCTTGCCTTTGAAATAACAAGGAAAATTACCAGCACCTCCTTTGTGAAACAACTCTAAATCAGGATTCAAAATATGAAGAACAAATAAGCATGCTTTACATATATGTGTTAGAATAAGAAACAATATTTTGAAGACAAGAAGTAAGAAGTCATCAGTTGAGAGAAGACAGGGTTGGCTCTGAGGAGGAATTCCAACTTTGGTTTAGGCAAAGAGCTACTGGGGGACCTTGGGAAAGTCACATCTCCAAAAAGTGCCTCAGTTTCTCCATTATAGATTATTCTGAAAGCTAACAAAAACAATTACATAAAAGAATTATACAATATACATAAATATATAATATTCTGTTAGTGACTCGGCTACATTATTCTCTACATGTATCTGTTATTAAGTACAATAACAGAGGAAGACAGCAAGATTTCTTCAGGTTATGCTGTATTTGTGCCTGCAAGAGACATACTCTCAACAGATAACCATCCCTTTCCACCTCCTTTCCTGCCATGTGACCAGAATCAAGAGGTAATTAAAAATACATAACTAAATAAAAATAAATATCTTGCAATGAGAGGAGGTGATAAAGTAACAAAAGGGGACAGATTTTTCAAAGGATGGTATAGATAACAGTCATTCTAGATTTTTCATATATAAAGAGAATTTCGTTTACTTTCTAGAATTCAAAAAATGGCAACAGGTATTATTTCAGATTTTTGTAACACTATCTCCAGATTTCTAGAAAGTCTGAAAGGCTTATCTGAATATCTTTATAGGGAAAACATATGGATGGAGACTGAAAGCACTGACAATATATTCTCCTTCCTCTGTTGAATGAATTTATGTGATAACTTCCTATATTGAATAGTTTATAAACAGAGATTTGATCTCTTCTCATAAAAAAAAAAAAACAATAATTTTCAGTAACTTTTTCAAATTTCAGTAGTCCTTCCAATTTATTGTCTTAAATTCTCCATTTAAAATGTTGTATATTTACTGTATATATTATATATATATAAAAATACATATATGGAGTAAGGTAGAGTTTCAAGAGTGAAATACCCTACTCAGTATCAGATTTAAAACTAAAGCATGTTGAAGAACACTAAACAGTTTCTTCTTATGCAAAATCCTCAGTTATAATTACATTCAGTTATGTTAAAAATGCATATACTGGGGGGCTGAGTAGATCATGACTTGCTCATGAAGAGACTCTAAGTTGTCATTTCATACTCAGTCCTGGTGGTTAAATAACTGAAAGATGTTAATTGTTCAATATCCCACATGAAATGAAATGCGTGGTCTCAGATCACTGGAGAAGTGTTTAACATTACAAGAACACCAACTCACTTGGCACTAACTGGAAACTGTATTGTCAGCCTCAGCATTTATGCAAATGCAAGGATGCATCACACTGACCGAACAACTATTAGGATGATGATGGCATGTACACAAAGAGACCCCGAAAAAGCAATAAGCGGACAAGAATTAAATTGCTACTGTTTATTTTATATCTAGTTCATGAATTAATAAAAGGTTTAGTAGGGCTGGAAATCCACCATCTTTGACTAAAGCTTAATTCACTTCAGAAAGAAAATCACATTTAGGAAGAAAAAAAAAAAAAAGAATTCAAAATGTTTAGGGAGATTCACCCCTGGGATTTGTCACAGAATTCAAAGATGAAAATTCCTTTGCATTGACAAGAGAATTCACCTGAGAAATTAGACCTTATAGATTGCATTTATCCTGTCTAACTTTAGCTATATAAAATGCTGTGAACCAGTTGTAAACTAATTATTTATGATCTTTCTATAATCAACACAGGAAAAGAACCAAACCACTCTATCTAACCTTAACACATTTGTCTCTTTGTCAGCTACAGAAAGAGCCTAAATGGTTATTTTCTGTAGGTTATAACTAAGTGTTGGACTAGCCACATAAGTTTCATTGGCTAATCTTAGTAATTGATACTATAGTTTCTTTTCATGAAATGCCATTCTTCCTTATATGGCCTTTGCTCACATTCCCTTTCATAGGATACTGGAATTGTCCTGTAGCAGTACCCACTGGAGAACAATGAGTCTTATTGTGCCCATACCTGCAGTGACCCTGAGCATCTTAGTAATCAGACTATGAAAGCAAGAAAGACTGCCACTATGGTACTGACAGGGGAAAAATATGAAGCAGATCTGGGAGAAAAATCAGCTTTTCTATTTATCTAGATAAGAGGGAAAAGCTTGTAAATTCTACTTTACATGTAAACTGTATTTTCTTAGACTCTATGAATATAAACATCCAAAGTCCGCTTCAGATATCTCCAGACACATGACAATATCTTTAATTGTTTAGTCATGGCACTTCCCCCTCCTAGGGTGAAATGAATTTTAGAGAGGCTCTGGCCAACAGTGAATACACAGAAAAAAGTGGAAAAAAAAACAAGTCTTATAAACTGCCCAACTCTCCATCTATCCTCAGCTCCAGCAGTGATCAGTTTAAATATTTCCTGAGCCAGACATTGCACCTGGGTTACTTATAGATTCATTCCCCTGAATTTCTCTAAACCCTGTTTAAATCCATTTATATTTTTGGCATCCACAGCATCTAGTGGAAATGACCTCACAGTGTGGTTATGCAACAATATGGAAAAGCATTTCCTTCTGTTGTTTATTTTAAAGTTGCTACCTGAGAACTTTATTGTGTGTGTGTTGTTATGAGCTTCTGTACTGAAAGGAATCCTATAGGTCTTCCCAGTTCCCCATAATATTCATAAACTTATGAAATCTCACTTTCCTTTAAGTTACCCTTTCCAAACAGAAGAGGTGCATTCAGTTCAGTCTCCTTACACATGGAAAGAATTCTCCATCTCTATCAACCTCTTTGCCTTCCTGTGCTTTTTTTATTAATACTATAGTTCTGTATTATTGGTAGGTTTGTTTTTGTTTTGTTTTGTTTTGTTTTTTGCAAAAACAGCTAATACTTACATTTTTGGTCCTATTTTTACATAACACAACACAAAAGCTTTACATGACTATGCTTGTCTTCAGCCAAAGCATTTACTGACTCAGACACTGAATCCTCAGGAACTATATATGACATAACATAAAATAAAATCTATTTCTCCATATTTCATGTTGATGCAGTTGTACCTTATTGAGGATTTAACCAATGGCTATCTTTTTAAGTTTCTTACATTGCCAGAATTGTCTGACAGTTTTATAGCTTGAGATAATCATTCTTCTCACACTCATGGCATTTCAATATTTTCTGAAACTGCATTGCTTCAGCCAGTTTTGTTTAGGTGTTTAGGCATAAATACAGGAACAGCAACACATGTTTATGCTAATATTTAACTTGTTTAAAATGCACACAGAATCTCTGGTCTATTTTTTATTGTTTGTTTGTTTAGACAAATCATCATTTTTTACATCATTATTCTACCAAAGTCTTATATGTAGCCAACATCAACTATCTCATCTACCTCTATCACTTCATGTGGCACCTGTCATATTTAAAAATGAATTAGTAGATTTGGGAAAAGGAAAAAAAAATAGATTCAGATTATTTTAAAATGAATATTTCTCTAGAAGGTATATTTCTATAAGCAAATATGTGCTGGCAAATGGTCTAGATATGGTATTTGTATCATTTACCAGAAAGGTTCTGGTAACATAAACAAAAATTTGATCAAACACACACTCCAAAGTTTTAAGGCTGACCTCAGATGCTCTTTTTATCAACAGATGGGTCTATCTGACTCACTATGCACTTGGGAAGCATCATGCCTTAGCAAGCCTGAGACCCTGAGGAACTGTATAAACCAGTCTGTGAGCTGGAATAAGTTTCTTTTTCTGTTTGTTGTAGATGAAAGCAGAAAGTTCATGTGTTTTCAGGGAATGTTGCTGACAGCATTTCAGGCAATGAAAAAGTGACAAGGAGTTCAGGAAACTTCTTTTTCAACATCTGATTTCTCAGGTTCTGAGTTTATAGGATGTGTCTTGTGCATCTTTTAGTGTCACTAAATATTTTTGTTAGTGATTTTTTTTTCTCTTCTTTATGAATTTAGTAAACACAAGTGATTAAATCATCAGGTCAAGGAAGGGAGATTAAGTACCTTAATACTAGCTTTTTGGTAATTTTTGGACACTATTTCAGAACTATGAATTTTATTAGATAATAAAACTATATTATCAGAACTATATTATCAGAACTATGTAATCTGGCATAATTTCTCATGAAGTGACCAAAAGTAAATAAAATGTAGTAGAATAAAATAAAAAGAAAAACAAGAAAAAAAAAAAAAAAAAACAGTTCCATGCAATTATGATGTTCTTATTCACAAGGTAAATTTATTTGAAGACCTTTTATTTTATCACCCTCAGTTGTGAGAAGAGATCTCAATACCAATTCAACCTAGATCATGTAACTCCTGTCTAATTGTCATTCTAGAGATCAGGAGTCTTGGTAGTCATCCTTGACTGCAGAATAAAAGTGTGGATTAGTAGCTAGAGATTTATTGTGAAAAGCATATTCAATCTGAGGCCATATGGATGATTTGTTAAGAATATAACTTATTGCATGAGGTCTTGGGTTCTGTTCCTGAGGCAATCCATGACCTTTCCTTTAACTTATTTATAAAATATGATAGCAGTTCATACTTGAATGTTCCTAGCTAAGAAGGCAAGCATGGATTTATTTAGTATAAGTGGCTAAGTGCATGAAAATAAAAGGCAAAGTCTGTAGATCTGACTAATATAAATCCATAGTCTCCTTTTTTGTAGCTTAAGGAGTTTTCTCCTCATGAAGAAGGGAGTAGGTAGTACTGCCTTTCTTCTTTCCTGCTGCAGAGAGTTAGGATTCCCTAATAAATATTGTATTGCTCTGGTGACAGCCCAACACACTCACATAGTACTCTACAGCCTAGCCCAAATCAACCAAGCAAAAAAGCCATCTAAAAGCAGTTCGGTGTCTGCTACCCTGAGGAGGTATCACTCATTCAAGAGCTTTCACTTTCCTATGTGGCTTGGTCCTCTCAAGTCTCATAGCACATTTAAATAAAGAGGGAGTCACCCTGAACAAGGCAGAATTGTTTTTCTGTCCTACACTGTTTCTTTTCCTTCTGGAAAAAAATGCCAAGCCATAATATAGACAAGCTTTAACTATATAAAAGTGATAGATGTCTGAGTCTTGAAGAACAGTTGAAGAGGATATGGACAAAATGAAGAGTCCAGAATTTGTCTTCCAAGATAGTGATATAAAATAAAATAATAAAATAAAATAATAAAAAATATAATCTGTCACTTTTAAGTACCTTAACTTGTTCACTTGTTCTTAAATGTCTAATGAAATAGATGAAATAGTTCTCTTCAAATAGAAGCCTACTTTTTTTTTTTTTTTTTTTTTTTACATTTAGTAAAGAAAAATAGCTCAGGAAACAGATTCATTTTGCTTGTTTTTAAACAGTCTTCCTTGCATATATAAGTAATTCAGGGATTTTCCTTACAAAAATTTCTTCATTAGGCATCTAAAATTGTAGCTACAAGTTAGCAGAAAAATGCAATGTATTGCATGCAATTACAACAGCTTGGGAGGAGAAGAGGGATTATTTTACTGTATTAACCTGCCATTTTGCAAAACAGGAGAGAAAGCAAATATTATTAAACTGTTAAGTCCTATGGTTTTGTTTCTGTGTTGTTCTTTCATTTGTTTATTTTAACAAAAAGTAGATTTATAACACCTGTTTAACTGAAAACATCTTCCATAACTTTACCTGTGTTATCTCAGGTATCTCCATCATATGGTACATCCAGTCCAAGAAAAGTCAAACAACAGAGAGTGGATTATTTTGTTTACTATAGACAGAATCACCCCCATCAGGACAGGTGAAATGAAGATGATATGCTTTAGGATAAGTTCATATTGACTGCATTATTTTTATCTGTTAACAAACAGTAACATTTTTTTAATTATTTAACATTTTCTTTTAATATTTTTTTCTTCTTTCTCTTAGTAAATACAGGAATTTTGAAAGTTTACTTTTTATTTCAGAGTATGTTTGACCTTCCATAAAGCAAGTACAGTTTAGATTAAATTATGTACAATGAAGGCTAAGATTTTAATGTGTTTCTGAATCATTAATTGTGTTGATAACGATGAATCGAGTAGGCTACAAAATTTGCTTTCTTAAGTGAAAGCTATACTCATTGCATCATGAAGCAAGTTCTATTGTTTGTTAAATGTTATTATATATTTATATAAATCCTGGTAGGATTTAAATGTGGAAGTTCAAAAGGTAGAGTGATTATAGACTACTTAATGATTCTAAACTTCAAGATTATTTTATTCTTTGTCATGAAATTAAGACAGATGGATTGGATACAGAACAATTTTAGTAATAATAAATTGGCAGAAAGTAGGTCTGTTTACAGAATAGTTTTTAGATCTTCTTTCTGTTTCTGAAGAGATGGATTGACGCTATGTGACTTTCTGTGTGTGTTTTAGAAAAGCTGGAACTCGGGAGAGTTGCCTTTTTCAACTCTCAAAATATTTCTGCATCTTCACTTAGTAAGGAATATTCATAGATATGAATTATGTTCTCATCACAGCTGAGAAGTGCATCTTGCTTAACACTAATTTTACATTCTCTTTGTTTCAACTTGCCTACCTCTAGCTCCTGTTAGTGTCATTAGTTGTTGCTTTTTTCATCATGATAAATCTGAACAAGCCTTCTGAATCAGAACTTTATACAGCATTCCCATATTTTAAAACTCCAGTTAATTAATTAAAATTCTTTTTCAGAGAGAAAACAAAATTGACCTTCTTGATCCTCTCTGCATGGGACAGAAAGCTGGAGCCATCATTTGTTGGGCTGAAATTAACATTTAGAGCCTGAAAAAAAATAATCCTTCATAATCAGTGGAAAAGTTCTCATTCACTACAAAGGTTTTTGAATCAAGTATAAAATATGCATTTGAATGATAAAAGTTAATAAGTTTGCTTTCAGACAGAATAGATCTGCATTAGTTTCAATGAAATAGTTTGAACGAGTGGCTGTTAAACCTCAACAGGGTTGTATGTGAGCTGGTTAATGCAGAATTTGTCCCTTGTTTGGTAAACCCTGCTCTATCTTCACTTTCCAGTTTTCAAGAAGCAGAATTAAATCCCCTCTGAACAGCTCCCTTCAACTTTGCTTAAATACAACTTTGTGTAGCTCCTACTGAAGTCCATAAAGAGACTACATCTGGCATACAAACAACCTACTGCTCCCTATTTTTCCCCATTGTGAGCTGCTTTTCAAAGAATAGTCTCTATCAGGTGCTCAGTTAAACATTTGTTTTTCTTCAGCCTAACCTTGATCCAACCAATGCAATGTTCCAGTGTTGAATTTGCAAAGAGAGGCTGCTTTTGTTTTCTGAAGGCAAGCTTTAGGCTGAGGAAAAATATTCTGAGGAGCCAATAAGAAGGATTGAGTCTAAAGGTCCATTTAAATTAATGATTCATCTTCATTCACACTACAGCAAAGCAGTGTAGAAGTTAAAGATGGACATATCTTAGATGGCTGCTTTATTTTCTAAGCAGTATTACTGCTACTGTATAACTAAAGGCAGTAGAGTAAGGGTAAAGCTGCAGCCATAAATTGTCAGCAGCAGCTAGTCTTTTTCCATATTTTCCTCACACTCCTAGCATTTTTTTCCTCTGAAAATAGGAATATCATTCCCAGCTTGTAAATATTTTTGAAATCTCTCAAGTTTCATGGACTACTGCAGAGGT
Source organism: Netta rufina (assembly GCF_964035555.1). Taxonomy (NCBI): domain Eukaryota; kingdom Metazoa; phylum Chordata; class Aves; order Anseriformes; family Anatidae; genus Netta; species Netta rufina. Next base: position 107,009,823 of record NC_140125.1, on the reverse strand, counting down.
GTTCAGCAAGCTAAGGAGATTCTCAGAGAAAACAGGGTTATAAAGCTCCTGACTCTATGGACTTTGTTTTGATTTTGTAAATAGTGTCAAAAGGGAACCAAAATGAAGACACAAATTGGTGACCCCAAAATTTTGTCACCTAAGCAAACATCGTATTAAGCATTTTAACCATTTTTATTTGTTCACCTACTTGTGCAACTATCGATATTATTGGAAAAACAGTATCCAATCAAAAAAAGAAAATCAAGAAATTGTGAATTCTGATTCACTTTGGACAAGCCAAACCAAACACAATATTTAATATTTAACACAATTTAATATTTAACACAATTTTCTCTGGTGAGAAAAAAAAAAAAAAAAAACCAAAAAAAAAAAAAACCACCAAACATATATACAACATTTTCTAGAATATGCTAATTTTTGTAGAAACTGCATTTTCTTGGAAAAAATATTCTCTGGAAAGTTCCAGGTATTGTTGAGACCTGGACACAATGGCAAATTTCTTGCTGTAAGCAGTCTACAGAGAGCAACACCCACTAAAAGAGTGCTTTACTATTTCAGTCCTGTTCCCACAGCCCCTTTGAAACCACAGCCACCTGCAAACCCAGCAGAGTGAACCCAAGTACAGACACTGTACCAAAAACCATAAAAGCAAGCACCTGTCCATCAGCCGTTATGTTTCACTGTTGCAGATCTGCAACAATCATGTACTTAATCCTTTTTTATCCCCCCAACAGCCTAATAGGCTATCCTTTTAAAATGAAAATTATGCTTACTAAAACCAGACTTTCTGTTTGAGGAGACTAAAGATGAAATCTCTAAAAAAAAAAAACACGTAGGAGATTTCTTCTTCAATGTAGATACTATTATGTTCATCGCAGAAACCAGGAGATATTTCTTAAAAAACAAAAACAAAACAAAACAAAAAAAAAAAGAAAAAAAAACAAACAACAAAAAAAAAAGCTTAGCTTTTCATTCTAAAAATGAAAAGCTTAGCTTTTCATTCTAAAATAGCAAAAGGTGACACCTTTACAGGTAACAGACTCTGGACATGAAATGCGGTGGGCACTGAAGAACAGCAAAATTTGCCTCCAAAGGAGGATTTGTACTTTTCATTTCCCTTATACTGAATCTTTTCTGTGCATTTCATTATATAAAAGTAGAAAAGGTTACCACTTGCAGGCAAATCTATAAATGAAGTGAAATGAATAAAAATGTCATTCATTCATTGCTTAAGATTCACCTAACAAACAGATTTACCTTAACCTCTTTCATGCCTCTCATGAATAGAACTTTGTCCCAGAATCAGTTCTACCAAAAAGAGCACTTCACTTACCCTTTGACTATTCACTATAATCTCTCAAAGGAATAGGGTCTCATTCAATGTCATGGTAAAATATCCTTTGCCTGGAGAAATCTGTTCCAGCTACAGAATAACCAAGCCCAATAAATTTGATTTTTTCCTATCAAGCTGATCAAAATAAAGTTTGCAGGTGACAAAATACATTTCAATAATGAATGTCCACAGGCTTCAAGATGATATGAAATTAGGATGTGGAAAAGCAAGAAAATGGAGAAGTTTTGCTGAAGTAATTTATCTCCCACTGCTACTTTCATTTCTTACATAGCAAGTACAGTTGTGATTCTGATGCCTATGTGAAACTGATACCATCTATGACTCAAAAGCTCTAATGAATGACTCACCAATGCTGAGAATAGCTACCAAAGGGTCACTCTGGGACTGGAAGGTTCCTTTCAGGAAACAGAGAGTGTATCAGTTCCTGCCTCACAGTAAAGTACTCTCAACTGCTAAAAGGAATTTAAAATATATATGTGGTTTACATAAAATAAATGAAATATTGCTATAAAATATTAACAGTACATACACACAAAAAACAAACATAAGAAAAATACAACAAAAACAAAACTGTAAACTAGTAAGCTTTTGACCAAACTGTTACAGAATTTCTAGAAAAATAAGAGCTGTGATTTTAGATTTTGTTTGTACAATTTCATTTCACTGACAGTCTTAATTTAGTTTAGACCTATTGTGAATTTTATCATTTATATCTTACTACTCACTGAAATATTGTCTTTTACAGCAAGCAGAACAGCTTTGGGCTTCTGCACATTTATTTATATAATTTATACATACATTAACATGATTTTTAGCATAGCTCATCTAATCAAAATGTAGAGACAAGTGGATGCCACAGGCTGTGAACTTGGAAATCAGTGAGGAAGAAGTTAAAATGCTTTGTGAAAAAGACAGTGACACTGACAGAATACAGATTGAATACATTTTCTCTGGAGATGCTCAGAATCAGATAACAGAGGAAACAAAGTTCTGAGTGTGGCAGATCCAGGGGTAAGCAGGAAAGACCAACTGCTGCAAGAAATTCAGTAAAGGGCAAGCACTGGGGAGAAGAGGTGTGACACATTAATTCTGGAAGACCTGGAGGTGAAACAAAAGAGAGGACTAAAAGGAAAACAACACAATGAAGTCACAAGCATCTATTGCCTAGAGGTCACAGAAAAGACAAATGGGCATCTGATGAAATCTGGTGTGATATATTAGGCTATGCTTTGATTATAAGACAAAAGTGAGCATTGTATGTAGGTCTTTCTTGGTAAAGGTTTTTGGAATGTGAGGGATCTATCTGTGCTGGATGGGACTAGAGGTCACATGAAGCCATGAGAGTGAATGAGTAGGAGTCGAAGAGATTAACAATCACCTTAATGGAAGTTGACACCACAAAAGATTAGGCAGAAAAAATATATTATCTCACCACAGCATGGATACAGATTCTCTGAAATAGTAGATCTTTTCCATCTCAAACATACTGTGTAGGGCTTGGTATCTCTGTATTACTCAGAACTGATACCACATCTCTGATAGTTTCTTATTACTATTGCAGCTGTGCACCTAAAGCACCTTGCTGTAATACATAATAACGAAAAGTCTTGGCTTTAGCCTTCAACAAATACTAATGTGTTCTTTCATTCATTGTAAGTCTGTGGCTGTAGCAGGCTGTGATCTCTGATCTCTGACGGTAAGCAAGCTACTCTGACTAGAAGGTCTGAAAAGGCAATGACAGTGTAATAGAATTTTATGATTACATTTTGAACATTTCCACAGTGAGCAGAAGGCTCCTGACTCAGATATTTTTATCTTCTGTTTAAAGAGCAATAAAAAATAATAAGAATAAATCAACAAGTTTGGGTAGAAATAACTCAATACCTGTGCTATATTTCCTTATGTTTTAATTTTTGCTTGGATTTAATTTGCTGAAAAACAGTAGAAATAATTTGGTAGTTCTGAAAAAGAGACCAACATTACCTCAAACTAAGTGGATGCTCATCCTGTATTGCTGGAAATGCGTTTTTGCTCCCTGTGTATCAGCGATAAGAATGAATGAATAAACCAAGAAAGACAGTTTGAATGTGACCTTTGAAGGAATGTGGGAGACAGAGGAAAATTCTGCATAAGAGACCATTCTAAGACATAATAGCTTCTCAATCAATGTAGAAGAGGACTGGGCATTTGGAAATTTGTGCAAAGCCTGTAATCATGTGCCCATATTGAAACAGATCCACAGCACACCTAGGAATGCTTGGGCCTTGTGTACCTTGCTCATACACAGAGACTTGTGTTTTGTCTATCAAACCTGACAGTGCCTGTTTATCAGGAAAGCTACAATAACCTTTCATTTACTTCATCACAGACCTCATTCTTCAAATGCATTCACTAGCATTTGTAAAGCACTTTGGAAGCCTTTCCTGGCTGGCACAATATAAGCTCAAAGTGTTATTAAATCATTGAGCATAAAATGTCCTTTACCTCATTATATTTTATAGTGGTAACTTTTTATTATCATCTGATGGCAGTAAAACATGACACAGATCATCTACCATGCTGGGGAAAGGTCTTGACTGAAGTTGATTAGAGTTTTGTCTGAACGATAAGTGAATAAAAAATGAGTAAAGGACTTTAGAATTTGGTTTCTTAATAAGGCATTAGGAAAATAACATATATATGAAAAACAAAAATGGCATACGTCTAATATACAGGTTACTAATGCTTTATGTTTGACTGACTCTTTTTAATGGGGATACTAGCTCTCCTAAATTTGAAATAATGCTGCCATTTTTTCATGTGTTTATTGCTATTACTAACCATGATTTGAGCATTTTCTATATGCCTCCCTCATGCTGTCTTTTTTATGACACAACCATAATTATACTTAACAATATAGTGATTATCTTTTCCAAGAATAATGAGGATGATGAGTATTATTTGCCCAGTGAATTGAAAATAAGTGAAAGTGATGAAAGGATTCTGCAAAGAATAAGTCTTCTTCATGAGAGTGAGAACATCTCCTTGTACTTTTCACCATTTTTGTCATTAAGCTCTCAAGAATTAATATATTAATTTCACACGTGAAGCAATAGCTCTGGTGGACTTAAAGAACACAGCAAATATTGAAAAAATAATGAGACGAGAACTCCATGATATAACTATCACAAGCTGAGCAGGAAATCAGTGAACTGGGCATCTCTTCCAAAGATCTTCTCTACCAAATGGTAAATGTAAGGCAAGATAAAGAGGTTTCCTCCTACACTCTATATTTCCTCTTTTGATAGAAGTTCTTTCTTTTTTTTTTTTTTTCCTTTTTTCCTTTTTTCCTTTTTCCTTTTTTCCTTTTTTCTTTCTTCCTTCCTTCTTCCCTCCCTTCCTTCTTTCCTTTCTTTCCTTCTTTTCCAACCTTGATGTAAGTAAATTTTGCTTACTCTGTGTTAATGTCATATCACTTAATTTTCTTCTCAGCCTTTTGTTCTCACATCACTCTATATGAGGCCCAAAGACTTCCCTTACATTTTAGAAAGAAAGAAAGAAAGAAAGAAAGAAGGAAGGAAAGAAAGAAAGAAGGAAGGAAAGAAAGAAGGAAAGAAGGAAAGAAGGAAAGAAGGAAAGAAGGAAAGAAGGAAAGAAAGAAGGAAAGAAGGAAAGAAGGAAAGAAGGAAAGAAGGAAAGAAAGAAAGAAAGAAAGAAAGAAAGAAAGAAAGAAAGAAAGAAAGAAAGAAAGAAAGAAAGAAAGAAAGAAAGAAAGAAAGAAAGAAGGAAAGAAAGAAAGAAAGAAGGAAGGAAAGAAAGAAAGAAGGAAGGAAAGAAAGAAGGAAAGAAGGAAAGAAGGAAAGAAGGAAAGAAGGAAAGAAAGAAAGAAAGAAAGAAAGAAAGAAAGAAAGAAAGAAAGAAAGAAAGAAAGAAAGAAAGAAAGAAAGAAAAAGAAAGAAAGAAAGAAAGAAAGAAAGAAAGAAAGAAAGAAAGAAAGAAAGAAAGAAAGAAAAAGAAAGAAAGAAAGAAAGAAAGAAAGAAAGAAAGAAAGAAAGAAAGAAAGAAAGAAAGAAAGAAAGAAAGAAAGAAAGAAAGAAAGAAAGAAAGAAAGAAAGAAAGAAGTTGAAAAAGTTGAAGCCAGCATCACCACAGTCAACTGTTCTCACTGAAAATTCAAACCAGATAGAAATCCCCTATGGCAGAGCAAAGAAAACAAAAAAGGCCATGGGAAGCAGACAGAGAGAAGTCAGCGCAGGGGTGGGAGAAATTGATGCAGAAAAGGACACAATGAAAGTGTATGAAGATGCTTCATGTTGCAGAGGAGGCTGAAGGGAGCTGCAGAGTACTACCTGAGGACAGGAGATTCTTGCTTCTGGTCTTTTCCAGAGGTAAGAGTTACAGCAGCTTAAACAGTGTGCATGTGGCAGGCACTGCACAAACAGCCCTATCCAAGACCATGCACACTGCTCTTTTAACCAAGGGCCCCCGGTGTCAGCCCAGCAATCAGATGCTGTAGTACACGAGGTTAAGCACCCATGCTGGCTGAACAGTGGGGCTCCAAAATTACACTATGAGACAAGCTCGCCTTCTGTTTCAAAATGATACTTGTGACAACAAATCTGTTAAACTCCTCCGCTGACATGTTTTACTTTCCCAGGACAAGAACACTGTGAAGGTTGCTTGTTGGCTCAGCTTCAATTCCCATGACAGATTTCAGGCAGTGACCAAACCTACCTGCCTGAAACCAAGCCTGTAAACCAAGCTGCTTTACAGGAAGCAGCTTGGAGATTCAAACTAGCTTCATCTACAGGAACTTAATGATAAATTGATCAGTGATACATAAGGAAAGAATCTGTCTTTTGTATTTATAAGAGACTATTCACTTCCAAGCCAAGGCTGAAAAGACATGCATCCTTTAGGGAAGGAAGTGTTATTTACAAACTAGAAACCTGCTTCCAAGGAAAATGGACTTGCTCTGGAAGATACAGAGTTTTACTGATTGTATTTCTTCCAGGTACACCTTACAGCCATATCCAGAGAAAGAAGATGGATCTGGTCACTGGTAATAGGTAACAAAGCTTTTCATGGTACAGCTGTTTTGAATACAGTAGGGGGATAAAAGAGGACATTTATGAAATGGTGTCTTGCTGGTGAACTGTACTGGACTTTACTTACTGAGTTACTTGAGTCCCTAAGTTCTTCATAAAAACAAACACATTTGGTGCTAATGGGCAGCTTTCTCATCTCTCCAAGAAAACAGAAAGTTAACTGGGTAAAGAGACAAAACAATCTTGCACAATCTAATGTCAAGGTCAAAGGAGGCAATTCTACAATATTCACACTGTTCCTATTCACACAATAAAGGGTGAATTGCATTAGTCAGATAAGTCAATAATGCACTTGTGACCAGCAGCAGATTTAAGATCTTCATTCCCCCTCACCCTGAAAGACCTCCTGGCTGCTCTTGTGAAAGTCTAGACCAAAAGAACCACTTATTCTCCGGTCTGACCAGGGCTTAAGGATATCCAACCTGCGAGAGCCGAGGAGGCACACTTCCTCCTGCAGATAAAAACAGTAGACCTGCAAGAAGGTGGAAGAAAGGAACAGAATTTGTACTGAAAAATTCCCCTGCTCTACTCTACACTGCCAAGTGCACTCACTTCTTTATCTCTGAAATCTTAGTCTATCCTCCCCCACACCATCCAACCCCAGGGCAACATTAATTCAAGTAATGAAGGATGAAAAAAATACCTAAATCCATCTTTTTTTTTTTCTTTTCTTTTTTTCTTTTTTTTTTTTTTCTCTGCTTACCAAGCTGAAAGTAAGCACATCCCCAGATCCAGCTGCTCAATGGCAATGCAGGAGCTAAACATTATTAGTATGATGGAGTCAGAGTGCATTACATTGAACAATTTACTGCTTTATTTCTATGAAAAAAATAAATCAATTGAATTTGCATGGCTTCAGTCTTTTCATGTGTTTTGTTGTTGTTGTTTTAGGCATTAATTGATAAGGACATGAAGGCAATCTTCTCCAATATCTGATTTTCCGGCACAAAATCATACTTTCATGCATCAGCACATAACAGCTCAATTGCTGTCCAGTTTACCAGTATGAATCTATTGGCAGGGACATAGCACTGCCAGACCATGCTTCAGCACTCCAGAACCCCCTTCTCAAAGGTGCTTAGGCTGACAGCTTGTATTTCAGGCTCATCTCTCTGCTGTATGGCATGGGATGGTTAAGATGAGGGTAGTTACTGAACAACTTAGTAGTCTAGTGGTGGTTAAACTTTTCTGTTATATAACATTAATCCTTTTTGTACATCTGCTATGCTCTTCCCACGGAGTAAAGCAGGGCAGACACCAGATTTTCTGTTTCATGGGAAATAGAATTATTTCCTTTTTTTATTATTATTATTTTTCTCCCATCAAAAAGAACAAAAGAAAAAACTAAGGGAAAAAATAAAGCAATTTAAAAGACACTTACATCACCTTAAGTGTTTTGACTTAAAAAAAAAAAAAAAAAAGGATGACATTTCACTTGGTTTCATGTTTGGTTTTTTGTTTGTTTGTTTGTTTGTTTGTTTTGTTTTTAATATTAACAATGTTTTAGGGGAAAAAATAATTTGATTTTCAAGAAACATTTCATATTAAACATAATAAATATCCACTTCCAGGTATGTCAAAACAGGATAGTTTTTCTTTGGCCCCTAAAGCACTTTCTTGTAACCTGGCAGTTGAAAAGAAACATCTTAGCAATTTCAAACTGAAATTAATTCCTAATTTTATACTGAGAAAGTTTTATAACAAAACTCAATGGAGTAATTAAAAGAGAAAAAAAAATCTTATTGGGGTTCTAAGGTAACTTTATTTATCTCTGATTTTTATGCAGGTGGCATCTCTATTGGGCAATGAAAGATCCCATACCTGCAATGCATATGAATAGATATTAAAAGAAAATAAAATTAAAAAAAAAAGGAGGGTGGGGGGAAAGTAGCAGAACAGCAATTATGATAATCTACCCATGGCATCAACTTATTTTTATACTACTTCAAATACTAAACTAGGATAATAAAAATGATCCTTCAAATACTAAAATAAGACAATAAAAATGACACTCTTCTACTCCTCTGGAGTCTGGACTCTGTGATTCAGAGGATGGAAACAGTCTCAGATGTGAGCACTGCAGTCAGTGTTTAACCAGCTCCACTGAGTCGAGCTCCATGGTACAAAGCAGCATCCTCATTGGGAACTGGTAACTTTGCTGCCCATAGGTCCTACGCTGCAGTTATCTTTTACTTCAGGATAAAAGGTTCCAGTTTTTTTAAGCTAACATTATACTGAAACTTCTTTTTCACTTTGGAAGAGTCAAATTCTTCTACGTGGATCCAGACGTGCACAGAGCAACTGCATGGGCAACGCTGCCCCACAAAGAAATTGAGTGTCCTCCTGATGGAAATCTAGTTAGCAAAAGCCTGAGTTATCCAGCTAACTATCCTGCTTTTATATAAGGAGAATGATGAGGTTCATCCACAGGTAGGTCAGGATATGGGAATTTATTTGACGTTACCTACAGTATATCTTCCTGTATAGATTACTTTGTCTGGGAAATTGTTAGAAAGTTATCTTTCTGCAATGCCCTCTATAAAATGGGACCTGAGCAGAATATGTAGCTCTGCGGGGAGTTAGACTGAAACAAAATTTGTGGTACGTTTCTACACACGAAGCCAGCTTTCTGCTAGAATATGTCTGGCTATAGTTACCAGTATGATGACATATCATACTGGTTTATCTGACCCAAGAACATGAATGTCAATGTTGAAAATGCAATGCTAGTATTCCAGAAACCAGCTAACCAATTTTGTCATTGCTATAGAGAAAAGGAAAGGTGTTGATAGATCTACCTTACAACAAGATACACCAAGGCTGCCAGGACGAGTCATTCACACCATTTGCCCATCACCAGAAGCTGTTGAATGAAGAAAACTGATGAGAAACAGGAAATTATCTGAGAATCAAATGGCCAAAACTCAACAGTTGTACACCTGATTGTGCATAACTGTATTATAGCTTAGATCATAGTTAATTTTGGCATAAAGAGGATACAGAAAATAAGTATTGATTGTGCGGTAGGAGGGGGCACAGGATAGTTCACTTCAGCTTGTGCTTTTTCTTTCTACTGTCGTGCCATGGGTTATGGCACTTGAGTCAAGCCACCATTTGTTCCTATAATGCTTTGCTTATATCCATGCACACACCACTGCTAAATGAAGGTGCTGACCTACCTCACAGGGATTTTGGAAAAACAAAAACAAAAACAAAGTTAGACATTTATCTTAGACTTAGTTCATACTGATGGAGGGGAAGGCAAATACACACTGTAATAGGTATACAAAATGGGAAACAGATAACAAAATGCATCTTTTTTTTTGAGTAAAATTTGTGTAAAATGTTAAATTCTGCCTTTGCACAAAATAAAGATTACTCTTGTAACAAATAGTGTTTAGAACAATAACTCACATCATGCAAGTCCAGATGCTTAGTAGACATAATTTATTTATTGCAGATAATTTCAACTCTCTGACACTGATATTTTTGCATAAAGTCAAAGATTTGATGACTGGTTTTTATTCCTTTTTTTTCCCTGCCTTTGTTCCATGACCCTAAGGAGTTTATGCTTCCCTCACCCATAAATTTGGCATAATAATATTTGTCTTGCCTGAAATTACCTCCAGGATACAAGATGCTCTTGCTTACATCCTTTGCCATTTAAATCACTATCAGTTTGCACGTGTCAAGCCTAACTCCCCCTCCCCCGAAAAAAAAATATATATATAATAATAATATTTTGTGAGGGGCATTGAAACACCCCTGTCTAATTTGAGTGCCAGGCAAGGACTGTATTAACAGACATCTAATGCCATCTATAGCTGACAGAGTGGCAGGTTTTTTCTGTTCGTTGTGAGCACAGTCCCCACTGGGATCAATTTACTTTTTCATTCACACCACACAAAAGAATGTGTCGATAGTGCTAGTGATGACGTCAGTGCAGTCAGCTGCAGAGAGCCATGGAGAGTGCAAGTGCTGCAAATGAGAATAGCCATCGATAACATGCTCCTCAGATGAAATCCTTTCTGCTGGAAACCAGTGGACACATTTATTAAAACCTTGCCTTAAAATACAGCCCACGACAATTCAAAACAGACAAATAAACCAGAGCAGGAAATATAAAATGGTGATTTTATCCTGAAATAATTTAAAGAGTGTTGAACATCAGAAAATCTATTATTTCTAAGGAATATTTCTTCTCTGTATTAGTGATAAAATACATACCAATTTTGCTGCATAATTCACTACCTAGGGAAAAAAGTAATTCTTCCAGGGGGACATATTGAGCTCTCTGTCTCACCTGGAGATCAGTGCAGTCTCTGATAGTAACTTAAGAGCAAAATCTAGTTTGTTGCTTTCAGAAAAAAAAAAAAAAAAAGAAAAAAATACTTTTTTTTTTTTTTTTCCTGAGTACTCAGCTGCATATTTTAAGTGGTGTTTATAAAACCTTTTGTTGTGCAACATTTCTGAAATCTATTTAATACAGCAAAGGAGAAACCATTATGGCTGTGACAATGAACTTGTCACAACTCACTACGTTTTTTCACGTATTTAGATGCTACTTCGGAGCAGGTAACTAATTCTTTGCTTCAGGCAACACACGTATTAGGTTTATCTTAATAATTGATATTTTATCTAAATTTAAAGATTGTTAAGGCTGTTCTGCCAAAACAAATCTTAGACTGCATAAGCAATCCCTTTCCACTTTACTCGTAATGGTAAGGTGCTTTAAGGGAGAGAAGCATTTGAACAGGCTGATGAGCTGTGAGTTAGGCATAGGAAGGTGTCTGCAATTGGAATCTCTCAGTTAACTTTAATGCCCTGTAAGTCAAAGCCTAAAAAGTACAAAACCAGAGCTGAAAGCTGCACATAGCCTGTAATGGGAGTGTTACAGCAGCACACATAAGCTTATCAGACTAGCTATAATTTAGCTAGCTCAGCATTAATGGCAATGAAGTCATGGTGCTTGCATAGACAATCAGACACCCAGCATCTCAGGTGGCCTCACCCAGCCTACACCAAAGCTGGTAACCCTGCAGCTTCCCTGTAAGAACACTCAGGCTGCCTACACCATGCTACTGACATCGTGCTGGCTGAGTGAAGTGCAGAAACAACCTTAGGGAATGTTGTCTTTCATGTAGCTATGAAACAGAACACGCTTTCTCTGCTATCTTCCCTCTCGTGTATCATGAGAGGACCAGCTCTCAGAGCATAACTGTGTCTCTGTATTTATTTGAGTCTTTGTCTCAGTGCTGACATTTTCTACGAGCAAGCTAATTTGAACCAACTGGGAGGGGCAGCAATGAAGAAAACGAAGCCAAAACCACATTGGTTGGAAGAAGACTAAGGAAATAAGTAATTATTTTCTTTAATAGGGAACTACTGGAATGACTACAAGACCATTAAAGTGCATAAAAGGCACTTTATTGACATCATTAAGGTTTGGTTCAGGAACAAACTGAGTTAAGTCTGATCCAACAATCTCTAAAATGAATGGAAAAATCCTCATCACTTTCAGCTGAGGCTAAATCAATCTGCAGACTAAACCGCCTGGGCTAATTTAGAGTTTGGGGAAAAATAATGAAGACTAGCCAAGAGAGGCTGGTAGACTATTGGCTTGCCTTAGGCTTATTTGCTTCTTGGTCTAATGCTTTCTCTGCAGTATCTTTAAGGACTTCAAGAGAGTCCAGATTTTTCAGTCAGAGGTTAACCAGATCCTCAGGTTCTTTCAGGAAAACCCTAAAGCTGAGGGGGTGGGGGACAGGAGTTAAATGCTCAGCATGAAGCAGCTCCTCACATAGGATTGCTGACCTATGTACAGTGGCTAGAAGTTCAAATATGGCCTTTCTTCTGTGTACAGTCAGTGGAACTGGGAATGTCAGCAGAGGCTTTACCTGGTCTAACACTGTAACTTTTCTGTTTCAAGTCTGGTCACAGAAGAGGGAGATAGATCACAACCCTGTGGTTTTGCTGGGGCAGACAGGCTGCACTGCAAGGATATTCCTATTACAGAGGCAGGTTGCTGCCTTCTACTTGAGAAGGAGGTTTTATATTTATTGTCTTATAGAATCAGGGTATTGTGAATTACCACCCAACAGGGACTTTTCAACAATTCAGTTATATTTTGCACCATCTAGCTTCATTGGGTTATTCATACAGTGAAAATAATACTAATTTTTATATTGATAAATATGTATGTACCTTTGTAATATATGTGTAAGCACACCAGGGACGGAGGTCTATATACACTTAATTTAGAGGCTGTTCTTACTGAAGAGCAAACGTGGAGCTGATTACTTGGGCACTCCATGTTGCCTGAATCCATATCTGGAGTTGTTTTTTTTTTTTCTTTCTGAATAAGAATCTGAGAGAGATAAATATATACGTATGTTGTATGTGTATGCTATGAACATATGCAATGCATATATATTATGGAAGGCATACAGCTTATATTAGGGATAGACCATATGAGAGAAAAACATTTCACTTAGCTTTTTGACAGGCTGTAACACATTTTGGTTAGCATGCATATTCAAAGTATCAATAATAACTGATTGCATTAAGTCAGCCAGTCAAAGCTCAAGAGCAGCTGGACGGTGTAAAAACTCAGTGTCCTCGCAGGATGATAAGGGCTTTGGCTGTAACAGCATAGTCCTGAGACCTGAATGCTTCTTAGGTTCAAGGCTGTGCAAAGGGAGCACAGGTTGGGGCTGGCCAGCAGCTCTGAGGAGTCGGTGGCTGTAGCACCAGTTTCCTGGAAAACAAATACAGAAGGACAAGGGAGAACAGAGGTGGCAGTAAAATCAATGGGCTGTGTTAGTAGAGTGTATGATAATGGAAACAGAGCATCCGAATTCAGCTGCAGTGAATCAAAAATCCAGCCTTTATGTAAGATAAATGTAGTGTGTTGGTGAGGCACTCCTTTGAGCTTCTGTCAGCCCCCCCAGGCAATGCTGAATCCATTCTTATTAGCTAGTGATTTTGCAGCTCTGCCAGCAGTTCATTTTATTTTAATAACACCTGGATTTCTACATCTCAGAATCCCTGAACAGCAGCAAGCACCTTGCTGTTTCCTCACTGCCCAGTCTTTCAAATGCTCTTAGGGGAGATCTGTTTTTCACACTTGATACCCTCTGAAAGGAAGAATGAATCCAGCTGACTTTTTTTTTTTTTTTCCTGACAAAAGTAATACTATCAGCCTTAGTGTAGATTCCCTCCTCTATCTTGGATCCCTTGCTGCTATAGTAAGTCCAGTGACATGCTTGGAAAATTTCTTGTCTCCTCTAGGCTTTGATAGTATACAAATATTAAGTAATATTATGTCATGAAAGTGATAACTCTACAGAGTTACAAAGAAAAAAAAAAAAAAAAAAAAAAGTTGTGTACCACCTCTATTCTACTATGAAAAACACAATGAATAAGAATCTCATACTGCTTTTACTGACACAGGAGTAGTCCAAATGACTTTCTGGCCAGAGACTGAACCTGCAAAGAGTAGGTAAAATTATTGTAATTTAGACATGTGAGTCTCTGATTTCCAGGAGCAATCAGGTGCTTAAACACTTAAATAGCTGCTGTTTCATCTGCAGCTAATTACACGCTTAGAGAAAGACCCTGGTAAGGAAGGCTAAAGGCTGGATCCTACTTTGTACTTGCTCCCAGAAAGGATTTCTTAAATGCAAACAAAAGAGGACTTCAAAGCAAAAGTTCATGAAGCAAATTATTTATATATATATACACTACATATATATAGGACCTGGCTTATCAATATCCCAAAGCATTTTGTATTCATTATTTGATGCTAAGACTCAAGATTTCTCGGTGTTATCAAAACTAAAAACTGTACCTCAGGACTTAGATTTGAAACAGGACAAGCTGATAGGAGTTGGTTTTCTATGCGATGCTAGCACGAAAAAAGATGGAAAAGAGTGATACAAATCAAACTGCAGTCACCTAGATCTTTGCCTAGTGATTTCAGAAGAAAAGTTCTCTTAACTGCTGACCATAATTCATTGCTTACTGCAAACACTGATGTTTCTTATGAGAAGGGAAATTCAGTCACATGCCAGCTGCTAAGTTATGGTAGCTACATGTTTTCCCACTCACATTAAATATAAAATCCAACATGTATCTGTACTGCAAGTGGCAGTAAATGGACAAAGCTGCATGTAATTTGTCAAATATTAGCTCTAAGAGATGTGCCAGGGCTTTGCAATAAGGTTGCAGCAGTAATGCTGGATCCATGCCCTTCCCCTGGGCTTGTCTACTACAGTCAACAGAGTATTCCTATGTCATTGATTTTTAAGTTACTGTTGGGTTTTACCCCAATTTTTTTGTGGAAGCTGAATATTTTTAAACAAAAGCATGCAGAGACATTTAGAAAACTAATGAACAAGGAAAGGAAGATTTTTGGTGTGTTTTCTTTGTTGTTGGTGGTGGTTGTTGTTTGGTTGGTTGGTGTTTTCCCCACAAAATGGGGATATAAGAAATTTTGGTACTAAAAGCAGATGAGACTATTGCTTCTAGAGAGAAAATGTATTCCCTCTCTCTTTTGGGCATCAGTTGGTTGAAATCAAAGGGAATTATTTCATTGGCTCTATTTCTGCTACACCTGGCCCTGTTCACTACTCAGGAAAAGGCATGGTTTAAAAAATGGGGGAAGAAAGAAAGATTAAACTTTTTTTATTCTCAATCCAACCACCCTTTGTAGCAATCAGAATTCCCCTCCCTTATGCCCAAACATGTTTTGATATTTTGCTTACAATGAGGTATGAAATGACCATTGTCCATGTTACCATTTTAGATATTATTGGTCTTAACAGTTAATATCATATGAAACTATTCTTCTTCCCCTCATACTACTTCTTGAAATTGTCAAAAGTTGTTAGCAGCTGTCATGAGGTGGGTAACATTCACTTCATATTTTGAACCTTATGCCTAACCACAAAAACATGAATATCAATATTTTTCAGATGACAGCTGAAATTCTGGAATACAGTTACACAGATGCATAATTATAACTAAGCACAGCAGAAACAGTAGTTCACTTTGCAAATATTGTTATTTGTAGGGTAAGCATCTGCCAGACATTTATCAAGAAGGGGAAAGTCAGGAATGATAAGGAGATTTTAACCTCTTCCATCGCTTAACCGTAGGTGCAGCATATTTTTTTCTGAGATTTCTGGACATCTGACTTACTGAGGCAAATGACCACTGTATATTTGGATGAAGTTCTTGATGTTCTCCCCTCACTAGACCTAAATGATGGAGCCTGGAATCATGCCTTTTCTGCAGACCTCACAACCAATACTGCATCCTTATGACACACATGGAGACTGCACTGAATTCGCAGCATATCTGCTGTCATATTTTTTGTATGAAACTTCCATTTGATTCAGAGATCCCTAAACAAAGGGTAAAAAAAATAAATAAAAATGTGAAGCTGGGTTCAAAACCCAGTGATACACTAACTAGGTGAAGGTTGAGCAACTAGAAATTGTTGTATGTTAACTATATCCCATTCTAGAGGCATTTGACATTGGCATTGGCAGGAAAGGATTCCTGTGGCAGCAAATGCTCTTTGTATTATTAGGAAATACATGTTAGTATAGACAGTGCCTACAGCTTTATTCCTTAAGAAGGAGCAAAAGAACCTTCAACATTTCTGGTAGTAGAAAAGAACTGAAATTCAATTAGAAGAACTATAGATGGGATTTTGTACATAGTTGTTGAAATCCTTTAAAAGATGATAAAACTGGACTAGCCAGTGGACTCAGACTGAAGTGATTACACTGGAGAGAAGAAAGAAAAAGGATAGAGATGCTGAACACTATGTCTGTGGCACAATGAGCATGACCAAAGTAGAATAGATTCAAACTACTTATTATTAAAAATTATAATGATGATAATTCAGGTACAAATATTATAGTTTTATACTGAAATTACAATTTAATGAAACTACTTCATGTTTTATACAAGTAAATATCACTAATTAATATAGACTGTACATTAATTTCCTGTGTAATTACTTAATATCAATCTCATACCTAGAATGTGCATTTTTAGACTCGGATACACTAACTATATTGTAATTATATACTGTAATGACTTTAAAATTATATACTTAGTTACAACGTGTGCCTATAATAAATTCCATAATTAAAATGCTTTAAGTATAGGATTGAATTTCTCACATAAGAACTCCAGACTTCAGTACCTAATGCAGATAATCTGAAAAGCCAAGAGCAGTAAATATGGTGTGCACTAAATTTCTAAAATGGGTTCTCTAATTTGGTCACTCATTTAGATTATATTTATTCACTTAGTGACTAGCCTAATTTTTCAAAAATATCAAAAATCAGCAATTCTTTTTCACTTCATCTAGCAAACCAGGCTACAAAATATAACAGATATTTATTGTACAGAAATAATAAATTACATTATAGATTAAGTGTCAGTGCACTGTAAATGTTAAGCAAAGCATAAAATTGAGATCCAGAGGTCAACTTTGTTGATATCCTCCATATTACAAATTTATGAAACTCAATTTGAAAGTGTGTATCCTTATTTCTTCAGCCTTGCTTGAAGTAGCCAGCTTGGTTTTCACTGTTCTGTTCTGTAAAATGTTGTGAGAGTACTTTGTTTTATTTCATTAAAAAAAAATAAATAAATAAATCAAAGTCCCATACGGTCTATAACAAAATGGTAGCCCAAAAACCTTTCAATTTAGAAATTCTCTTTCTTCAGCATTCATAAATTCTAATCACTGCCTGAAATTGGAACTTGCAAGATTACAACCTATAGGCAGTATAATGGGATGTGCCAGGAAGGGAAGGAAGAATAACATTTAGGACTTTCAGAATCAGAAAGCAGAAAGGTAGTTGATATTTTCCAGACAAGCCCTTATTTAAGCCAAAGTCTCTTGTTTCAAATCCTTCATACACTAACAACTTTCAGTAGACACTGGGACAAAAATGGACTTGTCCTTAAATCTGCCCATTAACAATTACCTGGGATTTTTATTTCAAACCATCTGTGTGCAAAATCTTCCACAGTCATTAACCTTAAATGTCTAAGTTCAAAAACATTCATGTGCAACTTCTTACACAAAAGCTCATCTCACTTCTATATACAACTGCCAGATGTGCACACTTACATACCTGATGTGCATTTTCAGAAATGTCCATGTTAACTTCTATATTCAAACACTGCAGAGAGGTCAGCTCAGTCAGAAACACAGTGGAAACCCATACACAAATATATTCACAGGACATTCCCTTCTTCAAAATTTTCAAAGGACAAAGTTAAAATCTGGCAAAAATATACTTTTTTTTTTTTTTTTTTTTTTTTTTTTTATCTCAGTTGATTATAGCTTGCAAAACAGATACACAATTCTGTGTTTGTACTTGCTTGAAAATCCAATATGATCTTTTTAATAAGACAGGAGATTTCACTTGACCTGTCTTAGAATTAGCTGAACAGTTCATTGACCTCCCTCATTTTTCTCCCTTGCCTATGAGTGACTCATTCAAACATAGCTATCTAACTTTCAGATGTCTCACAAAGGACAAATAAATTCTACAGTTCATCTCTTTAATGCAAATAGATGTATTCAAATGGTATTTTTCTTGGCTGACCAAATTAGCCCATTATCAAACAACACAAAGTCTACACAGTTTATCATCTACAGGTATTTTAACAGACAAGTTAATATCGATAGTTAAGGAAGAGGTGTCTTTGTTTTACATGCCAAGTACCAAAACATACAAGAATATGGAGCTTTAATAGACATCATGATATAAAGCTATTTCTAGCCTTGCTGGATCTGTGAAGGTGCTGTAATATACACCAGAAGTCTATCAGCAGAAATAGTATACATTTTTTTATTATTTATTTTATTGAAAAGATAAATAAGCCAGTTTTGAAGATCAAAAACTACCACTTAATTGCCGGATGCTTTGGATACTACTTGTAGAGGCTTCTGGACTGCAAACAGTTAAATTCATCATTGTCTTTATCCATCAGAATAGCTACATGTAATAGTTTTACTCTAGTAGATTAAGCTTCATGTGTAAGTAATAGCAGGATGGGGACCTTTTACATTTTGTTTCTTGGTCTAGAAACTGCCTGTTCAATTCACATAGAACTGAGTCAGCAGTCAATGAAATGAGTATTTAAATTCTGCTGCCACTGAAAGCTTGGCAGGCCCAGGGATGCCGATAACAGAGTTCCAGTCCAAGCACTCTGGCCAAATCTACTGTTTTTCAGCCTGTGCTATCTGTTGTTTCCAGTTCTCTACTTAGTGACACTGCATCCGACTGGTTAACAATCTGTATTGCATTTACCCTCACAGAATGCCTTAGTGGTTGGACAAATGCTTACATTCTCCTTTAAAGAGGGAGAACAAAGGCAGATGAATTACAGAATGCAGGTATCTAAAGTCTGCTTCTCTAATCTGTCACATAGAAAAATATACACAACAGGACCTAAGGAGATCTGAGGTTACTTAAACTATGCTGCTGTCCCAGGGCAGCATCATTCATGACTCTGCCACTGACACATGATATTTCTTTAACCCATTTCTCAAAAAACTCCTTTAATTAAAATTCCACAGTCTGCTGACAATTCCACTGCATCACTATACCCTATATAGAAAGCTTTCCTAAGCTTTTTCCTTAGCTTGACATAAGTCTTTCTGCAACTTTAATCCGTAACATAACCAATATAGGAATGCAGAACAGTTTATTGTCTTATTCTTTGTAGCACCCATTTTTAAAGTCTCTTTTACAACTTCTTCTGTCTGAGTAGACATTTTGCCACTTCTTTGTACATCATATTTTTTAATCCTTGGACATTATTGGTGATACCCTCCCAGTTGTGGCAGATGGTCCACCTCCCAAGCTGGTTAACTAGATTTTCCTTTTCAGTTTAAACAGGTGAGTATTCCATGTATTTTAATGAGTTCCTTACATACCTAAGCTAATCAGGTATTGACGTGCTCCACTATATCATATCAGAGGGATCAGATTATTGCAAAGTTACATCCTGAATGAGAAAATGAAATCAGAATTTACAGCAGAACTCAGAAAGAGCAAGAGAATTAAGAACTGTATAACCAGGTACAAAAACATTTGTTAACTTCTTATACAACATTAGTAACAGCTCAGTATATCAACTTCTGAAGTAAAACACTAAAATATTCTGCACCTCTATTACTCTGCAGTTACTGTAAAACCTGTAAGTACTCATTCAACAGCGATTCCCTATAAAAAAAAAAACTCAGCAGTGTTGGAGTGTTGGAGAGGCTTGAATGTTCCACAAAAAATGCATTGCCTCTTAATTTTAAAAAGAGCTGCCCTCAACTACTTAATAGATATATTGACTAGAGATCACTAGAGAAGACTGTCTCTGCTACTAAGAAAGAATTGTATTACAATATTGCATATATAGCATCTGTTTCAGTAGGTATAATTTAAAAGTCAAGGAAAAATCTAAGGCTTTTGTGACTGGTATTTTCAGAGGGCAAAGATTCTACCAGCAGTGCTTCCCAAAACCCAGCTAACATGCATAATTCAGGACCTGTTCTTGATAATGTCTCTTACCAGCACAGGAAAATTGTTGCATGTATTGTAACACAGAGTAATCACAGCTGTAGAACTGTAACTGTTCCCAAGGCTATCTTACCGGTCCCAGGTACTTCTCTAGAAGAAGCAGGTGTATTATTTAAACATGTGATTGACTGCCTTGCTTTGAGTGGTCTGAGTAGCCATTCATACAGTCAGGATTGAGATCAGGCAAAAAAGGAGAAAAAAAAGGAAAGAAAGGAAGAAAGGAAGAAAGGAAGAAAGAAAGGAAAAAAAAAAAAAAAAAAAAGCTACAAAGAATTCTGAAGAATAATAGAAAGGAAAGGAAAGGTCAGTTTTAACAAATCTGTCGAGATGGAAAACAGGTCAGCACAACTTTGAATTGCTTCCAGGGGTGAGGACATAGAAAAGGGCAACATAGAAGAATCTATTCTAACCACAGAAAGGAGGACCCCAACCAAGTTGTTTTTAAATGGAGATATGTTTTCCTACACAATAATGATTGAGGGCATATAGCTACATGGCAAAAGTTAGAGTTTTGAGCATTGTCCTTGGCCTTCAGCATTTCTTTCTTGACATTTCTATCTGTCTTCTTCTACATTGTTATCAAGAGTGGGCTGTAGGAACATGTGGTTTTAAAATTGCTTTCTTCCATTATTTTGAGAAATTCTTAGACCAAAGTGTACATGCAAAATACATTACAGGTATAATAATTAAAATAAAATGAAGATATGTATAGGCAGAAATAGCAAAGGCAGTAAGTTTTGTGGAACTTCAGCAGGGTGTACTTTTTTGTAAATGACCAAACCTAAAGCAAGATATGCAGAGATATATAAAGCCACACAATGTTATGTTCAGATTCTCAGTTGGTATAAAATATTTCAGTTTCATCATTGTTCATGCATATACATCATTGTACATACACCAGCTGAGACTCTGACACATTGGTCATATCTAACCACACATTTATTAAAGCGGATAGCAGATGCTGCAGGGGAATAGTATATCTCTCATCTAACTAGGTTCCTAATGACATCTAACAAATATACAGATGCCAGAACAGTTTAGAAAAACTGCTCCGAACTGTTATCCATTGTTTATTTCTAGGACTTATCTCAAACTCAAGCTTTCATTTAGGTTCAGAAGGCAATTGAAATAGTCAAAATCTTGCTGTGGTTAAGAAGCAGATGAGATCTTTGGCTTTAAAAATGAGACTCTGAAAAGTCAAAAATTGATATTTGACAAATTCAAGTGAAACCCCACCTACAGCTCCCGAACCACTCTTTTCTGTATTCACTAGACCCATCTGTTTGATTTTCCTTGCTATATCTCAGAGTTGCTGAAGGATGATAAAGTATGACTTTTTGTCTCCTTTTTTTTTTTTTTTTCAAAAATCTATTGTTTTCCCTTTCCTTAACTTCAAGATTTTTTTCAATTTTGAAATAGAGCAAGCATGAAATAAGAGGCATGATGTCAATCCAAAATTCAGCATTTCCTATCTCATTGCCATAACCAATCAAATTACATTGTGCTTTGCATGTTAGTAACTAGGTCTACATAGGTATACTTTCAAAAGATCTTAAGTTTTGTCCCAGTATGGGGTTAAAGTACAAAATACTTGACGCACATTTTGCATTTCATTACACATTTCATTACTGTACATTATGCCTGCCTAGATACTAGTCAGTATTTTACTGCTAAGTTAAATTATTTTACTACTCAGTTACCTCCATCTCTGCCACCACAATGGATTACCAGCATGTCTTCCTGATGATCTTAGCAGTAAAGGAGACTAAGGTAGTCGCTACATGAAGACCGTCTGAATTTAAGAAGCATTTGGACTGTGTACTTAGTCACATGGTCTAAAATTTTGGGTAGACCTGTGTGGTGCCAGGAGTTGGACTCAATGATCCTTATGGGTCCCATCCAACTCAGGATATTCTATGATTCTGTGATTCTAAATATATACAGAATATTTTAAAATAATAGCCATGTAAGGAAAAAAAAATATTGTTTAAAAATTATTTAGTAAAAAATCTTTTGGGAAATATTAAGTTGTTGATGTGAAATTGTTATTTTCAATCTAGAGGTTGAAGTCTAACCTCCTGCCCTGAGCTGGACTCAGGCTGAGGAAATATGGGGAGAAACAAAACATTATTCTTTAACATCTCAATACTATTGCTTAAGAACAATGGAACAATAGTAGCTATTTGCTAAGCTACTTTTTTTTTTTTTTTTTTTTTTTTTTTCTTTCAGGATTCTATGATCTGTAATTTAAACTGCTTTTCCCCTGCCCCAATGTCCCCGCTACATCTTCATACAAGGAGAATGTCTACTGCCCACATTAATAAATTAATTATTAAATAGGAGAAGGACATCAGGAATCTCCAGTGGAGTGTACGTATCTGGAGCACACACTCCCATATGCATACCCTGTCTTTGGCTGGTTTGATTCTAGGCCCCCACTTTTATCCCTCTGGAAGAGATATTGGGAGTTATGCAGAAGATTGGCCAGATTGGAAAGAAATTTCTCTAAAGATTTTTGATTCAGACTTTTGATTCTGAATTTCATTTAGGGGCATGGCACATTTTCGCATTACAACAGGGCTAGGTGGATAGCCACAACTTTGGTCTTGAATGGTGGCTCAGTGTTGCCATTTCAGTTTTAGGCAAGCTATTAACGGACATTAATCATTTTATAGCATTTCTGAAAGCTTGAAAGGAGCTTAAGCAATCCATATATACAGAACTTGGTTCAATTGCTGTAGAACATCCTAATATGCTGAAGAAAAACAGTACGTCTACCCTAGAGTCTGTAGGTAGGGTACCTGTACAAAATGGGTAAAAGAGAAAAAGACACCTCAACCTGAAAGACATACTAAAAAAAAATTAAAATCCTAGAGCTTATCAATGAAAGGTAGAAGCCACAGGGAATGTTTTTTAAGGACAAAAGTACAGTTCCTATTTCATTGTGGGGCATAAATCAAGAGAAGAGTGTAAAATCATTGTTACTACAGTAGTGTGAAAAGTAAATAAAGAGATTTAACAATCATGTACAAAATACGTAGCAATGCTGATAGTGATGTCTGGGAAACACTGGAGGGAATTTATTGGGCACAGGGAAAAGAAACAAATATCACTTTTTATGAAAATCTCCAACATTTTCAAAGAGAATGAATGAAAGTTATGTGTTTTCAAAAATTCAGCTGTTATTCAAAATAACTTCTAATGCAAAATTTTCACACTGACTCAAGATCATTGCAATGATCACAACAGGATTTTAGCTTTTTAATCCCATGCAGTGGGACTGCCAAGGCTGCAAAGAAAGATAAATCTGCCCTTACAGCAGAGCTATCATCCTGCTTGATTTTCTCTTTTGATAGGTTTATGTTTCATGCCAATCAATCCCATTCTACTGTGCCGCATAGTCACATTACCTTTATAACGTAATCTACTAGCAGCCTAAAAGCTTTGAAGTAAAACAGTGCCCTCTAACTACAACAGGAAAAAAAATATGTGTGAGAGAATGGGAAAAGATTTTTAAGAAAAATATTTTTCTGTTGAGCAGATGATTTTAGCCATTCTGGTGATTACATTCTGATGATTTCCCTGGGGGAAACACATGTTCAGTGTGCTCACCTTGGGGTTCCTGTTTCTCACTTAGTCGTTGCAACAGTAAAGTGAAATCTCTATGGGCAGATGTCTCTAAGGAGTGAGGTCTCATGGCCAGTGATTTACAGGAAAGTACATTCTTGTCCTGAAAAAAAAAGACAAACAACAGCAAAGTGTAAACTTAGTTCAAATGTTGAAGTAAACTCATATGCTAAGCCAATTCTCATATCAGTTAATAGAAATGTAAAATCAGACAGTTTATTTGTGTGCTGAAGCTGGTTTAGATTTACTTTATTTTAATTAAAATGAGAATTTTACTCTCTCTGTTGTTTTAGATTTTTTTATTTATTTTTTTTTTTTAATAGCTGAATTTTGCCTACATACAGCAAAATTATGGATCTTTTTCCAACATTGTTCCTTTAATAAAAGTTTCACTAGCCCTTAGTACCTTAATCTTGCTACTAGCATCAGGATGGTCCTTTGGGGGTACACCTCACATATGCTGCAAATCAAGTTATCTCACTCAAATATAATACCGTAACAGCTTTGACTTCTAATAATCAGTGAACTGTAAAATCTCAGTGCAGGTTATCTCAAATGAAAATTCCAGAGACAAAACAGTTTGGAGGTTAATGGAATTATCCGAAGTCTCAGGCCGTGAGACAACAATATAACTTTATGCTGGATCTGCAATACTGTGTGGAATAGCCAATTTGATTTCTTTTTACTCCCCTTCCTCTCCCACTCTTACTATTTCCCTGGTTTCTATGAAATAATGTGGAGCTTTTGACAGATACTCTAAAAATGAATCCTGACAAGCCATATGCAATATAATATAGCATCTTCCTTCATTTTTAAAACAATTCTCCTTCTGAGAACACTTACAAACATGTCCAGTCCCATTGCATTGCTCCAGCTGTGCTCAGCTACCTGAGTTAAATGGAACTCATCATATATCATAAATCTGAGTCACTGCATGGTCTTATGGTTCTGAGTTTATTTTAGAAAATAGAAAAGGAGAAAAGCAAGACAGGTTCAGAACAAAAGGGAGAGCAACCTCTTCTGTCCCCAGTTCAGCCACTGAAATACTACATAGCTTTGGGAAAGTTGGGCAAGTCAAAAGTTTCCTCAAGCATGCAGGTGGAGCACTCACACTGGGCTGAGTCTGTTAGAATCTGAAGGATTCATGAGAATGGGCATGATTTGGAAGCATACAGACAGGCTAAACCTGTGGCTAAAAATGGACTGGAAAGAAAGAAAAATTAGCATAGTTTAGGAAGGCAAAAGTTGAAATAAGGTTGCTAATTTTTCCTAAGAAATACATCTAGTAATCACTTTTGGTGGGGAAAAAAATACAGTAAAAATCTTCCATAATTAGAATAGCATCTGGTTTGGCAAGAAATATCCTGTGAAGGTGAGAATAAGTGTCTAGAGAACCAGAAATTCTTCTAGCATGGACCTACTGCCAGCAAATGAATTTTCTACAATATCAGCATCTGATGCCCTCCTTCTTCTTCCCCTTCTTCCTCCACATCCGCTGCAGATGGTTTCAGTCCCCTTACGTGTGATAAACGACTGAGAATTTGTTTTGTATCTGAATTCTAAATAAAGAGGGCAGAAACAAGCTGTCAAATTCTACAGAAACCTTTCAAACCACAATTAAAATGACCATAAAAATGACCTGCTCATCATCTTAAATAACCAAAACCAGATAAGGTACAATTAAAAGCTACTGAAAGGACCAAGCCAGAAAGCACAGGACTCGGTATTACAAGGAATGATCCCACAGCACGGCCAGGAGCTGGGATTAAAGAACCATCATCTCTAACACAGCTGCAACAAACTGACACACTAAATTGTCATAAACAGCTGCCTTCATCTGCTGCTAGGACAGATAGACTGGTTCTTACCTCCTGGCTTAATGGGTCAATGTTGTCAGGGAGACAAATTTCAACTGGAATTGTAGCATCAGGACATTATGGGCACCTTAATGGACTGCAGAATAAGATGCCTTCTTTGGAAATAGAGTCTAAAGCCCTTGTTTTGTTAGGACCTGTAATACAGGTGAGAAGGTGAACACTAACAAGCGTCTTATTATTGTGTAGTGTGAGAAACTCTGACAGATAAAGCAAATAGCCAGATTATTGTAGATAAAAATATATTGCTTTGAAGTGAATTTCAGTGATTTAGGCAAGTGGCACTGTGTGCAACAGCCATTTCTGACACTCCCTTTGTACCCCAAAACATAAGCACAATGTGTGTAAATGTAAAACTAAGATATGTATAACTTAGTTTTCCATGCTGTGCAGATTTGCATTTTTGAGGAGCAGCCTGTTTGTCCTTATGTCTATGCAATGCAACGGTATCTCAGATGTCTCTAAATGTCCTCCTCATTGTGGAACAGGAAGCGGCATAGCTGCAGCAACATGGCAGAACTAATCAGCCTGGGCACCATGCCCTGCTGATGCAGCTCTCCTCTTTCCAGGACCCCAGCTAGCATCTCTGCAAGGCACTAAGCGCACACTGCTGAAATTCAAATACTGTAGTCATGGGGACAGACAGAGAGCAGCCAAGAGATAACCTTCCCTCATAGGCTAGTAGGTCAGGTACATAAAGGAGAGGAGGCAAATTTATCTAATCTCATGCAATTATTACTTTTTCAATCTGAAGCAAACTGTGCATGTGCTGCACCTGGAACCATCCCAAGTGATTTTATGAGGTTAGGATTATTGGGGCATGTGGATTCCATACCCTCAGTTACAGACACTACATCTAGACTGCTAAATTTAACAGTGTCAAGACCCTTTCTCTGGCTCTGAACCCAGCAGTGTGGCCCAGACATGCCCACGCTATGCTTCCAAAGAGGGCAGCTGCCTCCAGACAGCCTGCTGGAAACTGTCCCCACCCTGTGCTGGCCTATGGGAATTGTTTGGAAGAACACTAGTAGGCCCAGGCCAAAATTGTGCTGGGAAACATGCTATGAGTGTACAGACAGGGCCTGGGCCCCAGAATTAAGCTGCTAGCATTGGTACTTCAGTGAGAAATGTTATAAAGCACCTAGACTCTTTGAAGAGCAGCTATTGAAGACCACCTATATAGTAAACACTATAAATAAATAAATAAATGTTTACATTAATTGTCACAAAAACAGTAAAATCCAGAACCAAAATAATAAATGATAAATGATAAACCACTGGTGCCAATGCTGAGGTGAACTCTGTTCTCTCTGAAATGTGCTGAGTGAATCTTCTGTTCTTTTGAACTCTTAAGAGACAGGTAGTGCCTTTCAGACTTGAAATACTCAGACTGCATGAGCCAAGAATGACTCATGTTATCAAAGCCCTAGGAAAAAAGAAAACACAGGAGAATATAACAACAACCTGAATTTAGAACACTATCACATTTGGTCCCAATGAGAGAACTAAAGGAGATTGCTTACACCATAAAAATACTGTGATAAAATAAAATAAAATAAAATAAAATAAAATAAAAAAAAAAATTAAAAAGTTTATTTTCTCTTGTTTAATAAAGAATATATATATATATATATATATATTTTTTTTTTGAGTAGCAGCCTAATAGTATATATATTAGTATTAATAAAATCATTTTTAGACCAGCCATTCATTTTCCCTCAGACTGTATATGAAATTCTCAAACTAGTTTTTGGACTACAGTTAAAACCTACCAACCTTCTCAGAATAGCATAACTGTTTATTTCATGGATGTCATTTTGTTTCTGTATCCTAAGACATCCCAAACTAAACAGCACAACAACTCAGGTTTCTGTTTAACCCCATGGTCATTATAAGACAAGCATAATTAACATTAATATTTTAAGAAGACTCAGCATTCATTATTCTAGTGCATATGTTTAATACACCCAGAAGGTAGAATATAAACCCTGTTTTGGCCAAGCAAGTGGCTGTGCTTTGGTATGAGAGCAGCAAGAATCTCATGGAGAATAAGAGGTTGCTCACAGAAGCAGCACAGAGCATACTGATGTGCATTATTCTGCTTGCTTGCTACATGGGGAAGAAGAGGAGCACTGCTGGGAAGTGTGTGCTCTGACACATCAGAGAGCAATGAGGATTCTGGGCTCCTGGACAGCAAACAGATCCTTCCAAAGAGCCTTCTACCGATGCAAATATCTTTCACAACAGCTTTGACCCACGGGTGAGCCAATTTTTCCTCAGTTCAGTCTGGGGTACAACTATAAAATGGCTTGAAATGATCAAACCTTACCACACCCTTTATGGGCACATTCTGAACATTCTTGCACTCATCAAAGGTGTCTTACTCTTTTGACACAGAATTCTTCTCAAAATCTGAGTGCAAATTCAGCTGGCTGGCAGAAATGACTCTCTAACCTACTCGCTCGCAGTGAAGCCATAATGAGAAAGCCAGGTCATAAGGGACTCTGAGACAGAAGAAAAAGAAGCAAGGTTACCTCAGGATGTGTAAGATGGCAAAAAAAAAACACACACCTCTCTCTCTCTTTTTCTCTGTCACTCTCTCACACAGATGCATATCACATCACAGTGACAATAAGTTGTGGCACAAGCTGGAATATCAATAAATCCTTCATCAACCTGAGGCTGAAATACAGCCAGATAAAATTTATTTTTAGACTACCTTGGACACCAGCCAGAATGAAACAGGCAAGAATAAGACACTGCAATAAGTGCTGGTAATGCAAAGCTGTAGCTAGGAAAAGGGGACCTTAATCCATATGCTAGTGAAGGTGTCCCTTCCCTTTCTGAGAAGACTTTAATAAATAGAATCATCCTCATTCAGGTTATTGGTATTGCCTTATTTGGTCTTAGTCTGGATTGATTTCAGCTCACTTTATATCACTTTAAATATGCCAGACAACAAATACTTCTAGGGAATAAATGATACCCCTGCCAAAATGGGAATGGAATATAAACTGCTTTTTGAGACTATGATTATAATAAAACTGTTTCCCAAGGTTATATCCAGTCACAAAGTACGAGCCCTCTCCCCTTCTACTCACACACACACTTATGTTTGAAATAAGATTTCTTGACTGAAGAGAAGAGACAGAAGAAGAGATCCATCTGGCCCTACTCTTCTGGCTCTTCCCTTTCCTACTTATATGCTTCAGTTCGCCCTGGGGGTTGCTGTAAATTTCCTTAGGTATATCTTCCTGCCTCTCCTGGCAGTGCAGCTATGCAGCTTTGCTGTCAAGGTAACTCCATACCTGCAGAGAAATGCAAAATTTTCCCCATGGGGAGGGACGAGGAATGAAAGATGTGCTCAAAGACTGTTTACAGTACCCAGAAATGGCTATTGTGAAACTGGGCATTGGATTTACTATTCTTTTTCAAACATGAATGTCTATCTAGTCCAAGATCCTGTCTCTGGCAATAACAAGCACCAGATATTTAGATATTTAGGTATTTAGATATTTAGATATTAATACTAGATTAACATGGGATAATGAAAACATATCCTAATCCCTCCACATCTCTTTCACAGCATGATAGCTGAAATTTGGATGATACCCTTAAGGATAATTTTCTTTCCCAAAACTTTGTAGCACTAAGTTTTACTACTCTAAAAATTCTTGTTAGATTCATGGTTCTTCTTCACCACTTGTAAAATTCTTGGCCTTAAAATTATCCTGAGACAAGTTATTTTAATTGTTCATAGAAAAAAAATAAAAAAGAAAAAAGAAAAAAGAAAAAAAAATTAATGCTAAATTTGAAAAGAAAAGAAAAGAAAAATTTGAAAATAATCTAATTTTGCTAACAAAGTAACATTACAGGGATATTACATTGCCATCTCCATGTGAAGAATAACTTCATATAAAAAAAAAAAAAAAAAAACATTTCTCAAGGACTGAAGGACCAATACAGGTCATTAGTAGGAGAATGTAGAAATAAGGTAGGAAATGTCATGTCATTATTGCAAGTCAGGTAATGGTCACTAAAACCTGTGCATTTCAAAATACACCTATTTTAAGCAGCAAGACAAGCAAAGAGGACAAAGAAGATAATGGGCAGTGCAGGATGATAGCATGGACTGAGCTGAATGATTTTCATCTGGAATGCATTGATCTCAGAAAGCATTAGAGGACTCAAAGTCCATCCTCTTTACTCATCTGTGTGAGTCATCCTCATTAAATTCAAAGGATCTCAGAACATCTGTGCAACTGTAAATTGAATTTTAACACTCAAATGAGCAGTGACTCAATACAGCCTTCCATGCCTGATACTAAACTGGGCAAGTGAGGAATTGCCTAAACGCAACAAAGCAGTACAGAAATTTGACTTAGAAGTGTCAGTGTTAGTAGATGGAAGGCTGAAAAATTAATTTCCTCTAGATTATTAAAACATAGCTTTAAATGTTTTTCAAATATTATAATTATCCAAGCATTAGTATAGTTAATTTAATACAGGGAATATTAAACTTTTTTCAAGGATACAAGTAAATAGACACTGCATGAGACATTCAACAGAAACAGACGGGAAATAATCTGAAAAGAACCTTAGTATTAATGAATGATGACCAGTGTTTTCAATAAACAGATGACATTAAATGAATAAGTTTTCATTTTAACAGTCATCATATTTCAGGGTTGATTCCTTGCTGAATGAAAGATGTCAGGTAAGACCCGAATGCAAAAGATATGGGTGCTTTTAAGTGTTAAAAGACATTAAACAATACATGTGGAAGTGCTAAGGAATCAGATTTGCAAAAGTATTTAGATCTAAACATTAAAAAAATGCCTCATTGGATCTTTATCAGGTGTGAAACAAAATACAGTTAAGCATCAAGAAAATCTGAAAATCTCATGGGTCCTTGTCTGGTTCTTCTTTTCACCTAAAGACCGTTAAAATCTGAACAAATAGAGGTAGAAACCCACTCATTTTTGGTTATATGTAAATTTTAACTATTTTATAAAACATCATAAGCTGATAATTTCATAAAGGCCATTGTATATTCAAGTAATCTATTGTACATGTGTCTATAAATAAACAAGTCAGAAATAAGAATAATCATAGAAATATTCAGGTTTGTTACTTAAAATAGATACAAAAAAAAAAAAAAAAAAAAAAAAAAGCTTCTTTGTTGATTGCAAACAGTACTCACTACTTGAGCATGGCTGCTTGCTTCACCCATGGACAAGGTACACATTTTTGTAACTATCAAAGCTGGCTCCATGGCTATATACATATATATATGGCCCTACTATATATACATGTATGTATATATACACACATACGTACAAGAAGACAAAAAGTGGCAGGGAGCTCTCTGAATGGTGGAATTTGGTTACTTACACTATTCAGTTGTTCAGCCTGTCCCATGCATGCCATGGCACTGCTTTCCTACACAGCTTCTGAGCTTAGTTTGAGTTCCAACCATGGACTATTCCCATTAGGTATTTTAGACAGAGCCACCCCATTGTATAAGGAAAATACTATGGACACAAACCTCTCTTTCCAATTGTTTGTGGTGCCAGAGAAATATTCTGGGCACTGTTGAATACTAGACACAGGTTATCTAACAGTGGGATTAAAAATTTGTGAATGGGTTAATTCCTGCCATACAATATTCCATATTACAAACTATATGAGCAGTCCAGAAAAGAGGGACTGGCACCCAGTCCTCTCTCTTTCCAGCAGCATGCTCCAACCAGAATCATGAGCCTTTACTACAATTTGTGCATTGCAGGGTGACCATTCCCTGTCAAGCTAGTCACAGGATCAAGGAGAGGAGATCTAGATTTCAGTCACCCCCAACTGAAAGCTCCATTATATGACAAATATGTCATTTCTCACTTCTTCCTATGATAACTACAAGGCTCTTCCTCTGGATGCCATGTTTTACACAGCTAATCACTGCCTTACACGTGTTCAGGGCATTTCTGAGTGCAGGAGAACTTCCCAGGGCTGAGTCAAGCTGCCCTTCTGAATTCTCACTGAGCTTCAATTCTTCTTTGTACTTGGGCACCTGCTTTTCAGTGAAACACCATGTTAAGCCTTTACAGCCAGATGTAGGGTCTGGCTGTAATGCATCAACTTTTTGTTTGTAATATTCAGAAATCTCCCAATTTCTGGCTTAAATTTCCATATGGCTGTGTGTCATTGTGCCTCTGTTATCCTTTAACATCCCTACCTCCATCTGCACCCGTTAAGAAAGGACAGAGTGACCTTGCTCTAAGATACAGCCAAAGCAGGATTTCTGTACTTCCAATTATCCAAGGCCCACTCCTACACAGACCAAGAAAACCATCTCCATAATAGCCACTGTTATATAAAATATATTTTGTAGTGTTTCTTCATGTCTTCTCTCAAGTAAGACAGCATGCAAGAAAAACAGGCCATATAGATTATAGTAGACCTTCTAAGAACAAAAATCTTTTTCTTTTTTTTTTCTCACTAAAAATGTGAAAATCGTAGAAGTGACAAAATAATTATGAAGAACTAACAAAATTGTACCCTATTACAATCCACATTCAGTCATATCACTTGATTCTGACAGGAAATTGAACAAGATTGTCAGAACTCACACATGACTGAAATGATCCAGTTTTGTAGAAGAAAAGCTGTTTACTGTGAACAAGATGTTTTCTCCTTTTCTAACTCAGAAAACATGTAATTTGTTTCGGAAAGGGCACAGTTTTCTCTATGATCGTAGATGCTCAAACTATAGCAATAAGAATATTTTCCTGACCATTTTTTGTGATACTACAAAGCCGTAAGATGACATAGACATTGCCTGCATAATGAAACTCTATTAGGAATATTTGAATGTATTCTGTAATTAAATAGTTTGAATTTTAACAGTGTATCATCATTTGCAGCTGCTAATGGCAACATTGGAAGATACAATTCTGTCCACAGACTAATTGAAAATTAGAATATTTGCCTCCAGCTACTGCATTAGGACAAATATTGCTTACTGTAAGAAAGTGCTCTATAGATAAATCATCATTAACTCTTTTAATTTGCATAATAGATTTTCAGACATTTTATCTCTTGTAAAGAAAGTTTTAGAATGGTGAGAGATTTGTTTTGTTAATGTTGGAATCACGGGAATAGAAATTTATCCATGTAGCATCAGTTTACCTTCAAATGCCCTCCAACACCTGACTTCATATTTTGTTTGCTGTTTATTTTAGCTAATAAAATTACTCCAACCTGACTCATTTGCTTTCTCTACAAAATGTTGACATTTCAGGAAATTATCGGCATCCGTAAAATGTTGAAAATTTTCAAATAGCTTTATGTGATTTGTCTGCATAAAAAAATGATATTTAGCAAAAGATCCAGTGAGTGCACTGCAAAAGATTAAAAACTCTTGTACATAGGAAAAACCTAGTCTCTCTCTTGGTCATAGTTTTTCCAAACCTTTAAAACTCAAAGAAATGTTATGTCCTTTATTAATTAAAACACGGGATTGAAAGAACAAATTCCATATATATGACAAACAAGAAAAAAAAAAAAAAAACACCTTGGAAAGACTACAGGATTCTAAATAATACTAATCCTGTTAAAAATTACCTTCAAATTCATTTCAATTGTATGAGTAAATATCATTATGATTTTTATTCTTATTTTTTATATAAAATTGGACTGAAACATACTGCAAACAATGATAAGTAGCATTTAAACAGAAAACTGAAGCTTGAAATGAACAGTTTATACACTGGAATCAACAGAGGTATATGTTTCAATATTATATTTACTAAAAAAGATAGGATTTCCAAATTATAACCCTTAAGATATATATATATATATATATATTTAACGTGTTTGTATATTATTTCCAACCAGGAAAGATGATCAGACCAGGAAAGCTGAATGATAACATGTGGAAAATATCCATTGTGTAAGATTCTGTATCCTGCACAGCTTTGAAAAGTGGCCAGTTATACTAAAAACAGGTGTCTGTGTCAAGGAGAGTCTGTCCCTGAACCCTTAGTTCAAGATTAGGTCAACCATTTATGCCATCAATATTAGGCAAAAACAGTCCCTACATTTATAGCAGCTCTGCTGACAGTGCCTCCAGGTGAAACAAATACAGTGATGCTGTAGTAGGAGATTTTCGATCTATGTAACAGAACTGGATTACAATTTAGTTTGGAAGCAATAGGACGTATAAATTACTATGACTCTCTAGTGCTGATTGACGTGATTATGTGAGAAAAGAGATAGAAAAGATCTATTAGGTCATCTTGTCCATTTCCCATGATACATTTTAATGTCTCCAAAGGAAATGTTATAATGTGTTTTGACAAGGACCTGGCTATTAATAATGCCATTAATAATTTTTATGACATGTTTAATTCTCTTTGCTTGGTCTTTTTTTTTTTTTTTTTTTTTTTTTTTTTTTTTCCATTATCTGATAGTAGATGCCTTGTTCTTTCATAATATTACTGATACAGGCAATATGAAGTGTAATAGAATGGTTCATTGTCAAAAAGAAAAAAAATACAAGACATTAAATGATTAAAATTGCTCTGCATGACCAGAGTGCTAAAATTTTATCACATTAAAAACAGAAGGAGAACAATAGCTCAATATTAATTTCCTTGGGTCTGACTTCACTTCCCATCATACAATATACAGAGCAACTTCTGCCTCTTATCCATTCGTTAATCTATGGAACTAAAATCTGCACAGCTTTCTGATGGCAGTTATTCTGAATGGCTCAGAGGAGCCACAAGTCTAGGGCTCAGGTTCAGGATAGCACTGCCACATATATTAGTGTCTATTGCTGCAGCAGTGAATAAATCATTTTAGTTCTTTTCATGCAGTTCTTTCCTCTCTTACTTTTACATATTCAATCTATTTACATGACAAAATCTACATCTACACCATGGCCAGCCCCTGGATAAAGTATGGACTGGCACTTCTCCCTCTCTTACCCCCAGTTCCAGCTTGCTGTGGTTCTCATTAGGAGGCAAGCCAGCCAAATCAGCAGGGAAGAGGCTACTGTGTGCTCCACTTGATATCATCATGCTGTTGGCTGAAAGTCCAGGGTGGTGGGACACTCTCAAGGTGACACTATTGAATTTTGTTTACACCATAGTGCAAATAACTAATAGTCACCTTGTGAACTAGTGGTATTTCTGTCACAAATTCTACAGGCCATGCAGAGGAGGTACAAGATCAGAAGCTAAACTGCCTTACCAAGTAATGAAAGGGTTCTCCTCACAAGTGAAGAAATATTGGTGCTGTTTCTTTTTAATTATTCTGTAGCATGAGTTTTCTGTTATTTGGTCCTTTTCACTCTGTGAAGTAGATTGGAGAGATTTTTGCTATGAATCAAGAACTATTTGTTTCAATTTATGGAAGAAAACTGGGTGGATTTCTATGCCACTTTCAGTGAATGACAATATTCTAAAATAGTTTTTGTTTTATATTCTCACCAAACATGAAAATATAATAATCATAAATTTAACTGATGAGAGCATATAAGGGATCATTAGCTACACAAAATTGTTTTTTCTCAAGCTTGTGAGTGCATGTGTGTGTGCATGCACTTTTTAAATATTTATGAAATAATTACTACGTACAGCTAAATTCATTAATAACTTATTTGAGAACGTATTTTACAACATATATTAGTAATGAATTGTTAACAAGCAATGTCACAGCTAACTGTTATAAAGAATATTGTAATATAGGGATCATTAAAAGTAAGGACATGCCTGATTAATATGTGAATTCTAGAGGTAATATAGCATATTTTAAAGTACAATAAACTTATTAAATAATAACAAACCAGTTGTGCAAATGGATATCATAAAGAGTCTGAAAATGGAATGTAAAGACAACTATAACTAATCACACACTCTTGGTCTATGTAGCTTCTAGTTCTAGTTCGGGCCACATAGGAAAACAAAAGGAATGGAGAAATATGTGTGAATATGAGCACAATATGAAGCCTTTGTCTGAAATGAATTTAAAAGATCATTCATAGATATTATCAAGTGCTGAAGTTATCTTGATGTTATGGATAGTTTCTCCAGCTTTTCTATAGACAAAGGAGGAGATTCTTCAGAGTCCAGCTGAAGACAGGAGACAAAGTTAGGAATTCCAGGTGGCACTTGGGAGAATTTATCTCCCTCTACTGACTACCCAGAAAGCCTGTGGCAATTAAGTAGCGGAAATACCCATCTAGGTTACCTTTCAGAAGCTGGATGTTGTGGTTACTCACCCAAATGTCAACTGCCTGAAAAAATTTTACATAAAACAACTGTTTATTTAGCTGCACATGGTACTTTGGAGCCACCTTGCTTTGAGATGACCATGCAGATTTTTGCAGACATTTTCTAAAGGAAGACTCTCTCAATGTTGGCTTCAAAGCATGGCTTTAAATGCTGTGGTTAACTTTATTGGCAGAATGGCTTTGAAGACCAATTTTTATGAAGGATTCTTTCAAACACAGACTGTTAATTTATTATGTGCTGACCATTAATATGAAAGAACTCTGTGTTTCAGAAGTTCGGTGGTTCTTAACTATGAGCAGGCTTTGAAGCACCCAGCCATGTGTGACAGACTTCCTGATACCTCCTTTCCTCTTTCTTCTTGCAGCCTGAGCAATTCCCTCCAATCCCCCAGTTGCCTGGAAGTGTTTGCCTTTATCTTGAAGCTTTCTTCAAAACATCTGACTACTGAAAGATTCAGAGTACATGACTTGACAGATTTACAGTATGATTTAATATGACAAATCATATCCTATGCAATACTGCAAAATTAAAAAACTGTTGACCGATATTTATGTCAGAGCTAAAGGAATCTATATCCTGTGGTTTTGTCTTACCTCCAGCACAGCAATTAACATCTCCTGTTCTGCACGCACCATTAGAAATGTAGAGCCAATTTCTGATCTTGCAGTATTTGACTAAAAGCCTGAGCACACATTAGTGATGCAGAAAACATTATTAACTAACCTTCTGGCCACAGACTGTAGGGGAATCCTTTCAGAAATATGAATCTGAGCAATCCCAAGTTATAAATCATAGAGCAGCAAACTCATTTTATTGGAACAATTAATTAATGTGTATCCTGCAAGGACAGAATAAATTTCTCTAGGTATTTTAATTCAACTAAAAATCAAATAGATTTTAAATGACACTAAGAAATCTCCTCACATGGTGGAACACAATTTCTAACTTCCAAACTGGTATTAGCAAAGTCCTGGATTCATCTCATTCAATTTTATGCATCTAATATTAGATGGTCATCTAAATTTGATGTGTGGTTAGTGTAGAGAGAAGCAAAGAAATCAATCCATCTACAGATTACACATAAAAAGCATGGGGTGAATGTCTCTCTGAAAGTGCTCATCTATCTTCAAAGACTTTACAGGTACTTAGATGAAGTGCACAACTTTCAGATGCCTAAAATTTGTTAGATGAAAAAACTTATCCCTTTTTGCCTCTCTCATTGTTCTCATTGTTTCAGTACATCAGGAAAGACAAAATCCATACAAACCAGTAATAACAGGATGGTGTTCTTAGAAGAAACTTTAAAAAAAAACTAATGTGGTCACTGAGTCAATGAAAGCAAATTTACAAAATGAGATGTAATGCCACAACCTCAGCCTGAGCCAAGCACTGCTCATAGGAGAGCCATGGAGTTAGTAGCTTGCCATGTTTTCTCCCAATTTTTTTAGCATGTGAGAAAGGTTAGTCTTGCACTAAAAGGTTGGATCCTACATCTGAGCATTTCCATCTGCTAATTGTTTTCTGACTCAGAAAGACTGTAATAAATGTGAGGGTTTCAAACATGACAGAGATGAATGATATGTTGCAGTTTGGCTAGATAGATGTTACAGTAGTTTTGAAAGGATTCCCCGCAGACATGCACATGCACATTTATGAGTTTTTCATTTCCTCACTTCTCTTCCCTATACTTCTGCCTCTAAGCAGTCAACAAGAAAAAGACTGAGAAATAAAACTTTTCCTTACATATCAAGTTTCTTTTTAAAAATACTTTCCAAAACGATTATATGAATTATTCATTACCTCTCTCTTTGTTCCTATTAATATCAGCTCCTAGGGATCTGTTTGTTTGGAATTTTTTACCCAGTCCTTTTTGTGCTTTGCTCATTTTCATTGATGAGATGTTATTTGTTTTGCAAATTAAAATGCCTGCAACTAAGCCATTAATCCTAGAAAGGTTCTGATAGAATTATAGTATTTTTCAGAACAGGGGAATTGAGGAAGCATCCTTCACTT
This sequence comes from Netta rufina, assembly GCF_964035555.1. Lineage (NCBI taxonomy): Eukaryota > Metazoa > Chordata > Aves > Anseriformes > Anatidae > Netta > Netta rufina. The sequence goes on along the minus strand of NC_140125.1, from coordinate 106,971,957 downwards.
GTCTGAAAAGGGTTACAATGATTAACCATTTTTAACATGCATCAAAGACAGACCACAAATAGTCTGTAGCCTCTTTGCCATCAAGAATCTGTCAATAATTGATCCAAGAAAGAGTGAGACATCCAAATATCCAATGATACAAAAGATCTACATACAGCCTTTACACCAAGGCCATGAGAACCAGAATCTTACACCTAGATGTATGTCCTAATATCCAAGCTACAGGTTGTCCTGGTGTACCAAGGGATCCAAGGTGTAATAGAATCATTGCCATATTACAGTGTGATGCATTTTTTTTTCTCATTACAGTGAAACAGAAATGAACTGAGTGAATTCGGATTGCATGTAATTTCATATTGCCCATTAATGTAGTACAACACGGACCAGTCTTCAAAAAATGGTAAGGAAAGGAAAGGAAAAAAAAAAAAAAAAAAAGGAAAAAGAGGGAAAAAAAAAAAGGGAAGGGAAGGGAAGGGAAGGGAAGGGAAGGGAAGGGAAGGGAAGGGAAGGGAAGGGAAGGGAAGGGAAGGGAAGGGAAGGGAAGGGAAGGGAAGGGAAGGGAAGGGAAGGGAAGGGAAGGGAAGGGAAGGGAAGGGAAGGGAAGGGAAGGGAAGGGAAGGGAAGGGAAGGGAAGGGAAGGGAAGGGAAGGGAGAAGCCTTGGCACAGTTAGGAACATTTTTTCAGGATACTGAGGCACAGGACAGGCTCATAGGACAACAGAAGGAGCCCCTCTGCCTTACAGAAATGACCAACACCCCTGTGGCATGAGGAGTAGTAGCATTCTAACAGGGAGGAGAATGCACATCAGAATTAGGAACTGAACTACAGTCCAAAAGGAACTTTTTTTTTTTTTTTTTTTTTTTTTTTTTTTTTGGCAGGGAAATACATTTGGCAGGAGATGTTGCTCACAACAGTCTTCCAGACATCAGGGTTAAAAGCAATCCTACAGAAGAGCATGCATGTCCCCAAGCTGCTGGGCTACAAACCTAGCCATGCATGTCCAAAGACTGCTGGATGTTTTGCCTCATAGCACACTACGTACGTAAAAACTTCAGCCAGTCACAACATTTTCTCAGAAAAGTGGTTTAAAGGGAACACAAGCTCCCACTGTGGTATCAGGAGAGATGAGATAGCCACTAGCTTCCTGTTGGTGTCATCTAATCATAAACACAGAACTGCGTCCCTAGTTCTGGCACACATACTCTGGGGTAGACAAATGGTGATTTCGAAGTCTGCAGCATTTATAAACTAGGCTTACTGTACAAGATCACTGCACAGTTGTGCCTTTATTGTCTTTAGATATTTCTCCGATTTCAGAGTACTGTGCTACAGCTATTTTCCCACTCCTCTCACAAAACCTTTTAACAAACCAATAAATCAGGGGGAAGAAATAACCCTGTGAGTTAGGGATGTTCCTTCTTATCATGCTCCTGGCTGACATGAGGCTTTGTCAGATCCTTACAGCCAGTACCTGGGTCCTTCTCACCACCCCAGCCAGGAGCAGGGCAGGCAGAGCAGTGGGCATTTCACTGGGGACAGGGAAAGGGACAGTCCAAGGCCAGGAAGGGGACATAGGCCTGTAAGTGGGCCCAGCTCTACCCATGACTGGGCAGGGCAGGGCTTTGGAGTGCTGGAGGCTATCCTTGCTGTGGTATCTCTGGGGCAGAGGCGGGCAGCTCTGGGGTGTGAAATGGGGTCCTGGGCCATGGGCAGAGTGAGGGGAGCCCTGGGTGGGCTGGTCAGGGAGAGTCAGGTTGGAAGTGCCCTTGGGGCCCCGAAAGCAAAAGCAGAGCTGCCTCCAGCTGGTTTAGGTAACAGACCAGCACAACTGCAGAGTGGACATAAGCCAAACTGGCTACTGATTGGCTTAGCACTTAGGACCACAGCCCCTGTCACAGTCCAAGATGTTTCTGTTAGAAATCTGATTTAGTTTTCTTTGTGCATACCTTCCAAAAGGCTCATGTTATTGATAAAGCTGAAGTAGCTGAACATTTTATGTGCAATTATGATTGAAAATATTCAACAGATGAAAACAGTAATTTACTTGTGCTACTGCAAGTGAGATAGCCAAATTCTAGTAAAACAAGCCCATTGAAAATCTGGCTCACATTTGACAAAGCAATAAAAATATCATAATTTATGTCCTGCTAACTTCTCCCTGTGCTTCATTCTTGATCTCAGTCCAGATAAAAGAAACAATAAGTGAAGTGAATACATTATCATCAAAATTATCTTTTTTACTTCTTGTTGTTAACATAGCGTAGAGAGAAGCAGTTGGGATTTAGAAGCTTGAAAATTTCTAGGGCTGGAACAGGTAAGAGAGTTTCTCAAAAATAAAACCACTTACAAGCCATCATGTGTGTGGAGAAGAAAGTAGCTATTATCTATCAATTAGATCTTATAGGGGAAAAAAATAAAAGAAAAAAAAAAAGCTGGAAACAGAAAAGAAGATCATCACCCATGTAGTAACAGAAAAAATATATTATCATTGAGTACAGAAATTAATATTTCTGCTGGTGTTTTAGGCATGTTTTATAGTAGTTCAGATGAAGTGTTAAAGTTATCTAAGAATTACTGTCCATCACTTTGAATACAGAAATGGGAATCAAAGATTTTAGGATTAACATTCAGCATATCGACACTTAGCAATTAGGGTACTATTTTCAGAACACACTGGTGTCCAAATTTCATTTAATTGCTAAAGTGTTCTAAAACTAGGCAATTAGAGAATTCACGTAGAGAATTCACTAATTTGGTGCATCTTCAATTATTTATTCCCATGATTTTTCGAGGGTGTTCCATATCCTGCAATCACAATATTGTCTGCTTAGTGTTAAACATGGGCCTTGGGTTATTGTGTCCTGTTTGAATGCTATTACCCTATAAGCTCCTGACCTTAGATAGGCAGGGAAACCAGGTAATAGAGGGTCCAGGGTCAACATCAGGCAGCCACGTTGCCTAAGCATAGTCCTTCCTCTACAGTCTTTTAAATCTCTCTGTGTTATCCCATCTACACTTCAGCTGATATTCCAAGAGGGTACATGCTTTATCCTATCTCTGCCTTAGCTGGTTGTCTAAGATTCTTCAGGGCCTCTCAAGTCAGTCTAGACATCTCCTTGGGAAGCTGAATTGAACCTTCACTATCATGAGAAAAAACTTCATCATTCCTTGTAACTTTTCTGTCTCTGAGCTGAGATATCCTAACTAGTCATTTGGACACAGCTATCTGTTTTGCTAATTACTGATTTTCTTTTGGGGAAATAAATAAATAAATAAATGTGTATATATATAAAAGAAACTAGCCGGAGATCTGGTGAGTTGCTTTAGATGATTCTAAGTCCAGACATTTATGTTGGAACGTTGGAAACAAGATGGACTCTTTAATAGAGTGGATTTCACTTTCTTACAGACTGTACAAAATGGTAATAGAGACAGCAGACTCACATCTACTGTTAATAGCACCCTGTCTGCCTGTTGTGATGTTCCCAGGGAGATCATCCTCAGGACAGTCAGGAAAGCTCAGACTCGGTAATCAATGATTGGCACTAAAATCTTTTCAAGGGTTGTACAGTTACATTTCATCACACATTGGAGTACTGAAAGTCAAATTCTCACTGCTTCAGTTTCAGTACTTCCTCAAAATTTGACCTTTGCACTGTAAGGAAGTTTTGAAAACAGAACCACAGGTTTAGAGATGCAGTAAATGTATTATTTGTTCTTCTAAAGCACCAAATTCTTACAGGCCTCCTAGCAAAAAATAAAATGAATAACATGTGCTAATCTGCAGAATGAACTGTGAGTGGTAATTTATGTATCTCATAAACAGCCAGTGAGCTGTTATTTTACAAGCACTATTTTGAGGTTTCATTATCTCACAGAGATGAGCAAATCTGCAACCTTTCACTCATTCAGCAAGCTTCAGTGCTTAGTTGTGCAAAGTTTAGGAGTTTGAATTAGAACAAACCATTTCCAATGGTCTATTGTTAGGAAAAGCTGTGCCATACCTAATTAAAAAGAATGGTACTATAAGTAAGACTTGGCAACAAAAACTTGCAAGAATAGGAGAAGATGCCTCAGATCTGAAATTGGATTTAGGCAATCACAAACCACAGTAAGCTCAGATTTGTGGCAACTGTTGGTATCCATATTCTATGGTTAACCATCTCAAATAATCTTGAGAGATGTAGGGAATTCTATAATTACTTGTATCATTCACTATAGCTTGCTCTACCAGTCATCTTTGGCATTCTTTAAACAGCCTGGAGAATGGTTAACAATTTATCAAACATTGCTTCACATTTGGCTGAGGCAAGTTCATGACACAGACTGCATGTTTAAAATGGTCATATTTTTTCTTATCTGTTGGCCATATGATGAAAGAGAATTACACGCTGGTGAGGCCATACCTCAAGTACTCTGTTCAGTCTTGGATCTCTCTGTACAAGAAGGACATCAAGGCCCTGGAGTGAGTCCAGAGAAGGGCTACGAAGCTGGTGAAGGACCTGGAACACAAGTCCTACGAGAAGCAGCTGAGGGAACTGGGGTTGTTTAGTCTGGAGAAGAGGAGGCTTAGGGGAGACCTAATTGCCCTCTACAACTAGCTGAAAGGGAGTTGTGAGTAGCTGGGGTTTGGCCTCTTCTCACAGGTAACTAGTGATAAGACCAGAGAGAATGCCCTCAAGTTGCACCAGGGGAGGTTCAGGTTGGAAATGAGGAGACATTTCTTCTCAGAAAGAGTGGTTAGGCATTGGAATGGGTTGCCCAGGGAGGTGGTGGACTCACCATCCCTGTTGTTGTTTAAGGAAATGCTGGACATGATGCTTAGGGACATGGTTTAGTGGGTGACATTGGTGGTAGGGGGATGATTGGACCAGATGATATAGGAGGTCTTTCCCAACCTTGATGATTCTATGATTCTGTGTGAAGCCACAGACACCAGTAAAAAGTTAAGGATGGTGTCACATCTTCTGATGGAGTATCATGAGCACTACATGAAGTTATGGGGACCAAACTAACAGATCATTACACCATTTTAGCTTTTGTTGCATAGTAGTTCTATGGGCAGTCAGACTCTCATTTTTGTCCTCTGCTGAATCAAAGCATTGGATTGGAGAGTTTCCAGTCAAATCCAACATGAAAGTTCTTGTTCTAAAATTTTCATGTGTTTTTTTTGTTTTGTTTTTTCAGTTAGAGGGAACTCTTTGTGACTATATATTTTTACCTGTATATGTGTTTTTGTATTATCATGTGCTGTACATCAATGCACAGATTTACACACACATATTCATATGTATATCTCATTAAAGAGCGTTTTTTAAAAAATGTAAAAAGTGTAAAAATACACAGTATATAAACTAAATGATACAAAACACTAACTGCTTATATGTACTGTTCCTGGAATTACAGTTATTCATTGGCTCACTGATGGGTGGAAATACATCTACTGTTTCTATTCAAAGTTGTTCATGAGCTGTGTGGTCTAACCCACATAGGTGGTGGTCAGGAAAAACAGAAAAGAGTTCTGACTCATCGAGCAAAGATTCCGTTTTCTTTTTAAGTTTGGGGTAACTCTGAGTTGCCATCAAATTAATAAATTGACAGCACGAGTTAAAATTACTGATAACAGACTAGTCTACAGTTTTTCAGTTCAGATCTCCATGACACCTCATGACTCCAACGCTCACATTTTTCTGATTTTCCACCTTTTCCACACTGGAAATGTCCTCATGCTGGATTGTGTGGTGGTTTAATGAATTGGACTGATGTGTACCCAGGTCAAGCACACCAGAATCCTGTCACTTCTTATCTGCTCACCATGCTCTTGTATGCACCACACACTTGTATACGTAGATCTAGAGTCATCTATACATCAAAAGGGAGGCTGTAGCATCAAGATACAAGTATCTATCCATACAGACACATATTGAAAAAAGGAAGCAATAAGCTTAAGACTGTCAGTTAGCGAATGCAAGGTGCTTTTTTGAGCAAAAGTGAAGCTAATCTGCTGTAATCCCTGCAAAGAATACCACAGCACAAGGTCTCTCCAGACCAGTAACTCCAAAGGGCTCTACAGGTTCACAGACTTTTCATGGACCTCCGTCTCACATGAGATACTGTTATGGGGGATTTTGGTGCAGGATCAATTAGGTCTTAGGGGTATGGAAGCAGAAATGTGCCACAAACATAATCCACAGCTGGGAACGTGCATTTCTCACAAGTGTTCCATTGAGCTGGGACTCTAGGCAGCGTGCATGACATCCCCTTCACTTCTGTGACCCCAAAAGTCAAAACATGTATTATCTGATGTAGGACCAAGAAAGATCCTCCCTGTAATAACTCACATACATGATAATGAAAAATATTGATAATAAAAGTGAAGCAACCAAGCAAGTCTCATTCACAGACCAGCAGACTTGACAGATCTGGGTGTGTGAAGGGAGCAAAGACACTGCAAATACATCTAGATTAGGTTTACACTTGAAAAGAGATGGACAATTCTAGCAAACATCATTGCTCACCCACTCAAGAGTTATATAGAAATCAGCCTTGAATGTTCAATGCTTTAGTACAGTGACACAAAAGTACCCTTGGGAAAAAGTCTGCAATATCTAGAATTTTTCTCAAAAAGATTAAATAAGTAATAATAATAAAAAAGGTAAAATACATAAAGAATTTTTTAATAGATCAACATCTAAATTACTTCTATTACTCATTATTTTGACCGAAGATGTCATGAAAGTCCAGGCCAAGTACAATGAGACTGTTAGCACAAAGACTTCTTTTGATGCTGAAAAAAACAGTTCCAGCTTTCACTCTCAGCAAACTTTACCTTCTCATTGGCCTGGACTGGTTGCTTTTTGGAGTACTAATTGTCCTGCTCAATCTTCAGTCCAATTCTCTCCTTATATATTGAAGGCTACACTGGGTCAACATGTGAGACAGACTCTATCCCTCTTTTAATTCTTTAATATATTTGCAAAGTGTTTAATGAGATGCTTTAAAAATACAAAAATGATACAATTTATCTGATTCATCTGTCCATGTCACACACACCACTCCCTCCGTCCGTGGAAGAAAAAAAGGAAAAGGGAAAAGGGAAAAGGGAAAAGGGAAAAGGGAAAAGGGTGAAGGGAAAAGGGTGAAGGGAAAAGGGTGAAGGGAAAAGGGTGAAGGGAAAGAGAAGAGAAGAGAAGAGAAGAGAAGAGAAGAGAAGAGAAGAGAAGAGAAGAGAAGAGAAGAGAAGAGAAGAGAAGAGAAGAGAAGAGAAGAGAAGAGAAGAGAAGAGAAGAGAAGAGAAGAGAAGAGAAGAGAAGAGAAGAGAAGAGAAGAGAAGAGAAGAGAAGAAAAGAGAAGAGAGAAGAAAAAAGAGAAGAAAAGAAAAGAGAAGAAAAGAGAAAAAAGAAAAGAAAAGAAAAGAAAAGAAAAGAAAAGAAAAGAAAAGAAAAGAAAGAAAAGAAAAGAAAAGAAAAGAAAAGAAAAGAAAAGAAAAAAGAAAAGAAAAGAAAAGAAAAGAAAAGAAAAGAAAAGAAAAGAAAAGAAAAGAAAAGAAAAGAAAAGAAAAGAAAAGAAAAGAAAAGAAAAGAAAAGAAAAGAAAAGAAAAGAAAAGAAAAGAAAAGAAAGGAAAGGAAAGGAAAGGAAAGGAAAGGAAAAGAAAAGAAAAGAAAAGAAAAGAAAAGAAAAGAAAAGAAAAGAAAAGAAAAGAAAAGAAAAGAAAAGAAAAGAAAAGAAAAGAAAAGAAAAGAAAAGAAAAGAAAAGAAAAGAAGAGGAAAAAGTGGGTTCCCTATCTGCCATTCTGGAAAACATATTGGCTTTGTTGTCCTATTTTGGGTCACCAAATTCAGACCTAGAAACACCAAAGACATGTTTTTACTTATATATATATATATATCACATAACTTCACTACCCAGTACACTACCTTTAGGACACAGCAGTTAAGAGCATATGTTGTTTCTGAGCTGCAGCATAATGCACTGTGCAAAACTAATTCCATTATTATGGGGTGGTTTTCTCCTGATTTTTTGTTTAGGTGTGTTGGAAGCATTCTATTTCTGTTCTTTATTCATTTAAAGCATATCTCCTAGAAAACTTGCAAACTCTTGTATGGACTTCACTAGCATGAACCTGGTTAAACAACTGCTACAGAGCAACTGCTTTGTGGTCAGGGCAGTTATATTTCTGTCACATTCTCTTTCTGTCTTTGATCAGATCATTCTCTTTCACTTCTGCATTGAGATATTTACTAAAACCAGAAAGATGGACACAGCAACAATCCTCTTCTGATCTTTTGAGGTTGTGTATTGCCTTTGTTTCTGTAACTCATTTTGCAACTCTACATGTTAAAACCATTTTTCATTTGCATGATCACTGTGCAATCACTAAAAACTCTCAGGCATAGGCAGAAAGGTAGGTTTGACAATAAAAGAATTTGCAAAACAGGCCATAAGTCTGTTACAAACAAAACTAAATCTAAATAGCTACCTCTTGATGCAAATGCTATTTTTTTTCTTTTGGTTGTTGTTGTTGCTGCTGCCTTGCTATGAGTCCCTATCTGTGAGACAGAGTAAGTGCAGAGACAGAGTAAGAGCTGGCTGTTATTTTCCATTCAAAATGGACTTCTCTGACACTGCTACATGATGAATTCATGAAAGATTCATTAGCCCAGAGAAGAGAAGGCTTGAGGGATCTTATCAATTTATATCAGTGCCTTATGGGAGGGTGCAAAGAGGACAGAGCAAGGCTGTTAGTGTTAGGTCAGAGGTTGGCCTCAGTGATCTTGAAGGTCTCTTCCAACCTAGATGATTCTGTGATTCTGTGATTCTGTGATTTTTGTCCCAAGACAAAACAAGAAGCAATGGGCACAAACTGGAAGACAAGAGGTTCTGTCTGAACATCAAGAAGCACCTTTTTGCAGTATGTGTGTCCAAGGAAAGAAACAGGCTGTGGAGGCTCCCTCCCTGAAGATATTCAAAAGCTGTCTGAATGTGGCCCTTAGCACTTACTCTGTGTCCCTGCTTGAGCATGGGATTTGGACCAAATGGCCTCCAGAGGTCTGTTCTAACCTTACCCATTCTGTGATAAGATACTCCTCATATTAGTTTTCCTTTTGTGCTCTGCAGAATCTGGAGAGCCTGTTTCAAACCTCTTGCTTCAACTCTGCCTCAAATTCTGTACACTTTGTTTTAAGGCTCCACCTGATCAAAGTTCCCATGTCCTCACCCAGATCTCTCAACTTCCATAAGAAACATACAATAAACATATAAAAACTGGAGACCTCTTTCTCTTCCACACTCAGGACTGTGACTTTTATAGTGATTTGGCTATACATTTGAAAAGTTTGAAATTAATTATTTTTTTCTCCTTTTTTCCTCTTATAGTTGAAAAGTGATTTTGTCTTTCCAAAAGTCAAATTGACTAAAACTTTTTTGACAATCTAAAGTACCATTTTAGTTTTTTTCCATAAAAAAAAAAAAAAAAAAAAAAAAGGAATATTCTCCAGAGATTCTCCAATGAAAATGCATTGTTTCTAATTGACAATAAGTCTTGACTGAAGTATTTCAGTTACTGGTGGAGTTGTTCAGGAAAGCTACTGTCTCTGTCAGAGTCTCTGTCAACCTGAGTCTGGATTTTTTTGGATTGAATTCTTCAGGGAATGAATACAATTGAGGAGTTTAAATCAACAGGACTTCTCACGTGCAGTAAGTGAATTGCTAATTTTATTTGCACAAAATCAAGTTCAGGATATTGTTCTAACAAGCCCTTCAAGAGGATATTGCTGTTTTAAAAGTGATCTTTAAAGTTGATTTTATGCAAGAAAACAAGGCTAAAAAAGAAACCACACAGAAGCTCTTAACTGCAAATCTAATTGTTACTCCATCTTGTGTGACAGTTGAACTAAATGGAGACCCACTGGAACATCATAAATCAATTAAATCAGACTTCCACTGTAGAACAATAACAGAAACCTGTAAGGAATTCAATACTTGCTAATAGCTAATATGTTCTGCTTCCTAGATAAAACATCAAACTATTAGTAAAGCAAAAGCATAGTAAGTGCATTTCTTTTGGAGCTGGCAGCCTCTTAAGAGAGCACATCACAAAGGGAATATTACAGAAAGAATCCATCTAATAAACCGAAAGGCACTATATCAATGAAAGGCATGTATTAACATTGAGGAGAGTTCACCAAGATCTCTGTAGCTTTCAGAAGAGCTTCAAACCTCATCTCTACCATTTACCACAGGAGTAAAGTCACTTCCATAATCAGTGGATTGCGAGAAATGCCTCCAGAGGAAAATTCAGCCACATGGAAATTATGTCAAATGAGTCACCATAAGCTTCTGGTGCTGAGATTCTTTTGAATATATGCCTTACCTGTAATCAAGTACTTTTGCAGACTTTAGGAATCCAGCAAAAAGGAACTCAAAAGGTCTCTGAATCCTTCACCTTCCCTAAACATTACAGATATGACTACAGTGATTCAGACAAGCATTGTAAGCTATGGTATCATTACACTATGGTCATTTTCTCATTTTCTTTTTGTACCTTCTGAAGCTAAAGCTATGCCTGAGGGGAAAGAGGTATAAATATAGTTGCTAAAGGAGAATGCTCTCTTTTGAGGTAGCCTAAGGTTCTTTTAAATGTGTTGCAGGGAACTGTTTTGAGCATGTACCCTGCATGTCCATCAGCACCAAATTCACAGCACCAGCCAGAATGCTAAAGAGGCTTTCTTTCTCCAGTCGTTTGGAGTTAGTAATTGTAGAAATATTGCAACTACCTTTGAGTATGTGTTTACAGAACATTTTTTGTGTTTTTACTCTCTTAAAAACCCAAGAGCACAAATAAGTTTCCACCCTTGTACTTCAATAAATATAGATTCAGGCAGGATGCTTTCTCTATTTTAATTTTACACTTAAATCTGTGGCTTTGGGGTACTGAGGCTGCTGAACAGTGCACACAAAAATGCAAATGTATGCATATAAAGCCATTGTCAAACTGTATGGTAATTTCAGAGAATATTGAAACCATGTGTGGTTTCTCCAGTAATATTCAAGGGTAGTCAAATATAGCAAATATCCATTAAATTTGACCATGAGTGCTCAGGGAGATGATCTAGAAGTTTGCTCTACAAGAGGAGGTAAAACTGCCTTGGCGTCTAAAAAATGACAACATAGCGCTCTTATTTCTCCCTCCTCTGTGGAAAAACTGTATTAACATGTTCTCAGATATTGAGCTTCTTCAGGCAAAGTTCACATCTGTGTCACATGGTTGAAAAGAATGACTGTCCCATTGCTAGTGCCATTTAAATCCCAACAGAAGTGGTATTAAAGTGCAGTTACATGAGTGCAAGCAGCAGTCTTACTCTTGTTCTTGTTTTGTAAAAAGCATAGAACCAAAATGGACCATCACTGCTGCTTAGGGTCTTAGCTCACTTATGCCCATGGTTAACCTGAAGAACTTCCATCTGGTTTCCTCCTTTAACCTCTCTGCTTGATGGAATCATAGCTTCCAGCTAACTTTTGGAGCCTGCACGTCACATTTCAGCACATCATCAGATGCCAGGGATAAGGACAGAACATATTGCATGTCAACACTATAAACTGTAAGCAAGTTATTGGTATGCAAGGTGTAAATCATTGCCTAAAGGAGATTTTAGTCTTATGTCACAAATCCTCCAGGTCAAACATAGTTCACAGGTAGAAAAAAAATGTGAAAGTGAGCTTACTTCCATTTAGCTAGCCTTGTTTTCATCTTCTGGACTTTTAACTCTTTTTTTTTTTTTTTTTTTTTTTTTTTTTTTTTTTTGAGGACTCTGAACTTCAAATCTCTTCCAGTGATTTGTTATTGATTTAATGTACCTTTAAATTTTACCCTTCAAATAATGCTGCTGAATGTCATAGGATGTTGTCCCTTTAAGCCAATATTGTGAACCAGTATGCAGGGCTGACTCTGCTTGACCTAGTTAGGGCAGAGCTTTCTGTTACACAAGGGAGAAAATAAAGTTGAATCATTGCATACTCTCACTGTCCCACAAGACTAGCACTCTCTATCCCCACCATGGATCAGTCAATGATCAGCCCAGCCCTTACACCAAAGATGCAGTTTCCTTATATAAGGGAAACAAGGAAAGCCTGACAGTGATATTTTTCCTTTTTATAATCTCTGAACTTTTGGAAGCAGCACCCACATTTTAAAGTATCTCTACAGGTCCTTCTCCATGGCTGTGCCCTTTGGACACATTACAATATAGCATTCTCTGAAGTGGTAAGCTTGGGATAGCGTCTTAGTTGTTTAAATATGTATTCTATTCTTGTCCAAAGAGCTTAGCTGAGACTGAGCTTCTTTCTCCTTAGTATTATAAAGTCATATAGTAATATACAGTCCCTGCCCCTGTGAATCAATATTCTAAATGACCAGCTTGATACAGAAAGAAAAATAAATAAATAAATAGTAATTTCAAGAAACATCATATTTCATGCATGTCTGCCTGTGCATATATGAATGAAGAAATATATGCAGAAATTACACTTGTGAAGAAATACTTGAAAGTAAAAATCCTGGTATGAATGTTTTGTATGCAGATCTAGAGCACACAGCTGTGTGGATGTGATTTTTGAAAGGTAAGTACTATATTTGTAGAAAGCTTGGGCACAGCAGGGCACCTGTACAATGCCATGACCACTCTTCTTCTGTTATTACACATGAATAAACTCATTCTGTCTAACAAATATTGCTTACTGCATGTTCATACAGCCCTGTGAAAGGCACCAGTCACCTTTCCTCACCATGCCATCAAAGAAGCAGGAGAGCAGAATGGCATTTCTCTGTGTCATGTATCTTACCTTTAGTTTGAAAAGGGTATAGAATATCTGCTAATAACCTGGAACCTAAATTTTGGGCTTGACAGAAACAGCCATTGACATTGTTATTTCTATATAAGTTCGCAAGATGAGTATTGACAGTCACAATCATGTTCCTGGAACTGATTACAGCAATCCCTTTTCAGGCACTGAAAAATGAGCTTGACACTACGTTGTCAGAGCTGTTCCAAGTTCCTTGGTGTAAAAGTGACTTTGCTCTGCAGTTTGTTAAATGTCTTGCAGTGATTTTAGTAATGGTCAATGTAGTGGCTAATTCATGACTGCATTCTTATTTTGGCTTCAGAACATCTTTAGTCTTAAGACTCAACTCTGAAAAATCTCTTTAGCTTTTTGAATGTTAAGCAGCCAGATGAAATCTCTCTGTCAGCAAAAAGGAAATATATGTTCTCCTTTCGCTCTGCACAGCTTCAGAGAATACATTCTCACAGCATCCTGCATATAGTGTTCCCACAAATGTTAAAAAGTTATATATCTACATTTAGAGCAGACTATGACAATGAATTATTACCCTGCCTTTGGGTACTACTGTTACTTCTGATACCAATACTACTCATTTCTCAAGTGAGAACACTTGATGTGGAAGATCTTACACCTCTGATTTCCAGTGGGGAAAAAATCTTTAGTACTCAAGTACCCTGAATGCAATTTGTTTTACTACTTCTGGCACAGAAATACCAAAACTCAAGTGGACTGGTGTGTCTTCAGAAATCTCAGAACCATAGCCAAGTTCACAGGCAACCCTGCAAACAAATCAACCTCCTCTAGGTGACCAAGACTAAAGATTTTCTCAAGGGAAAGAAAGGGAAGACACTGTGCAAAAACAAGTCTTGGAAAGGATATTTTCATTTTTTGAAGAAAGAAACAACTTTATGCAAACTTCCTATGCAGCAAGTACTTAATGTCCTTGCTATTCCACCTGAGCCCCACAAACTGTGAAGGAGCTCATAACTTTTCATCACTCAATAACTTAGCTGCCTATCATTACAGAACTGGCCTATTTGGCTATAGCTGTACTAACAAACTAAACTTAGTCCAGACTAGGTTTAAGCACTGGCACCTGATCAATGCTGTTACATGGCTGGCACATTCCCACATGTGGTTTTCTCCTAAGGCCAAATGGTTTTCTCCCATACAACAGTCAGATTGAGGTCAGGGTTCAACATGAGCCAGGGACTATCCGCAGTATGGATGATTCTGGTTTTGGTGGGAAAGAGGGTTTAAGTGGATGCAAGTCATAGAACTGTGGAATGGTTTGGATTGGAAGAGACCTTAAAGATCATCTAATTCCAATACTCTGCCATGGGTCTCCCACTAGACCAAAGCCCCATCCAACCTGGCCTTAAACACTTCCAGGACTGGGGCATACATAACTTCTCTGGGCAACCTGTTCCATCCCTAATTCATTATTATATAGACACAGCATAGCTGGTTCATGATTTAAACTGTCCTATCCTTTTGCAGTACAGTAGATTGAAAGAGCTACATCTGACACAATGGATACCACAGCAGCACTTAGATCCTCAGAGTAATATTTAGCTGTTACCATAATTCATATAAACAGCATTTTTAAACTATAGTTGTACAAATATCAGGAGGAAAATAAATAAATAAATAAATAAATAAATAAATTAACCATGGATGAATCATTGCTTCTATTAACATTTATCAAGCCATGAATCAGTAGAGCATTAGGTATTTTTAAAAGGCTACTCTGCATACCTCTATCTATTTATTGGAGGAAAAAAAATATCCAGAAAAAAAAAAAATAAGTAAATAAAAATTATCAATTTTCCAAAGAAATCTGACTATTAGGTGTTACATACAGGATCAGTTGGTATAGAACAACTCTTAAACTGTTCATAATTTCCTAAATGCCTGCTGTCTTTCAAGGATACATACCATACTACCTTTTCTGCAAATGAACTTAATCTACTATGATCAATTTAATACATAATACTTGCATTCTGGTGTAACCATTATATCCTCCAGATATCCTCCAGATATCCTCCCTACCAACAAAAACTGAAGCTCAATTTCCTTCCCTTTGACACAGACTATTCAATTCAATTTTATATTGATATAACAATGTTCTTTCCAGGTACAGTACCAGATCTTAAAAGCCCATCTAGATTCTTTATCATGTTGAAATAGGACTTGACTCATTTTTCTCTGATATATACAGAGTAAAAAGCTTAATCTTTTTAAACTTTCACTTGTGGGAATATGGGAGTTGTTCTTGGTTCTGTGTGTTCCACATCCCCCTTCGTGTCCAATCATTTGCAAAACACTTAGAAAAATTCATTAACAAAGATGTAAAGTCTATTTATCATTTCTTACAACAAATGGGATAAGGAAAAAAAACTAATGGCTTGCTTTCTGCTAAAAATAAATTGCTTTCCTGCAGCAATCAGAATTCTATATGGAAGCTGATTCCAGTAATAGGTATTGGTTAGAAAAAAGTTTTGATAATCAAGACTCCAGGTTATTGGGATTTCTCATTTCTCTAAATAATTCTTAACATGTCATGTCCTCACTTTACACACTGCTAAACTGAAGACTAAAATGAAAATTTATTTTATAAGATATAATAATTCTGCTATTATTTTTATTAAACAATTTGAATTTATTAGATAAGAGTAATAGAAATTGCATAGTACTTTTGCCATAAGACCCCAGGACTTCAGGCCATATCTACTATAAACAAGTCAATTCAGAACAAAAGTAGGTCTGTAAATGTCACCTCTGCCAGTGTTGGAGCAGACAAAAACCTTGTTTCAGATGCTGAGTATCACTCAGACATCACTCAGAAATTACTGGACTACTAGAAATATCATTCAACAAAAAATAAATAAGTAAATAAATAAAAATAAATAAAAATCCCAGTTTGAAGCTGGGTGTAGCTAACATGTGAAAGGTCAGTTCTGGTGCAGTGGGAAGTATTCTACTCTTGCAGATCACCACCTGCACATGGAGCGTTCTTAGATATAAACATTCCCACAGAACATGGGAACAACTTGTTTATGAGAAGAAACAGTGCACCCATTTTTCTCAGTCCAGAAATAAGGAAGTTCAGAGGTTGATATAAGCGTTCCCCAGCAGGAATAAACTGTGAACTGCCTTTTATAACTGTTCTTTTTTTTTTTTTTTTTTTTTTTTTAAGTGGTTTAAGGAATGGAGAGCTCAAAGAACCGGTAGTGAACTGTGAGGTATTTCTACTGTAGGCCAACAGTTTAAATATGAACCAGTCATATTGTCTAATTGCTATCAGAGCCAGTACAGTGGTCTGTATAAAATGGTCTTGTGGTCTTTGCTAGTTTTGCACCACAAAAAGGTAGGAGTGCCAGAGCTACTGGAACTTAACCCCTTTGTTTGCAGTGCTAGCAGTAAGACTGCACGTCAAGGAATGAGCGGTGAGTCGGCTTCCTTCCTGAAGTGGTCCATCTGCACTTGGTCCAAATAAGCAGAGCCCTCTCTGGGATGCCCCAGCAAATGCATGGGCCGCCAAATATTCCTACCCTCCAAACACTTCTGCAAATGCATTCTTCAATGCATTTTGATAGTACAGCATGTTGCTACTGCTGTTGTATACCTGGGATGTGGACTACAGTCAGACAGAAATCGGGAGTTGATCAACTGTTGGGCAACAGTGATTAAAAACCCTCACCATTCCTAATGTAGTATTTCTTCCAAGGCATGACTGACTACTTATTCCTCAGAGCAGAACTTGCCTGGCTATCTTTAACAGCACCATCTGGTGACTTCCAGCACTGTAGCAGATTTTGTTTGAATGAACTGGGCATGTAAAAATTATCACCATAGCACCTGAAGGTTGTGTGAAGGTCTCATCCTTTGAGTTAAATACCAATTATATAGCTTTTCATTATCTAACAGGAATGTACCCTAACTAGGAGCAAATTACAGGCACACAATGCACACACATCTTTTTTCGCAAATCCTACATCCAGTTCTGTAGAAATCTGCCTGTGGATGATGTTGAGGAAACTCAAATTGTGTGCATGCAGCTGCTGCTGTTTTGAAATGCTTCTGTTACATTTTGAGACACAAGGTCTGTAAGTATCTGTTTCTACATTTGAAGCCTTGTGTAATATGCATAGTTTCTTTATGAGATGTGATATCCTGTTTGGATTTTTTTTTTTTTTTTTATGCCAAAAAGAATGCATTTCAAGCTTCTTGTACCAAAAAATAAAATAAAAAAATATCTTAGTGCCTTA
The DNA here is from genome assembly GCF_964035555.1 of Netta rufina. Classification (NCBI taxonomy): domain Eukaryota; kingdom Metazoa; phylum Chordata; class Aves; order Anseriformes; family Anatidae; genus Netta; species Netta rufina. Next base: position 106,954,843 of record NC_140125.1, on the reverse strand, counting down.
TGGACATAGAAGGAATGTTAATTTTCAAAGGTGTTAATTTAGGTATAACTAAGAAATGTCAATATTAGGTTGGAATTAATTAGAAAGTGAATTATGTGGGGAGGGAACAGTCCACAATAGGAAGTTCTGATGAATATTTCAGTGACTGGAATCAATATTTACTTTACTTGGGTTAGCACTGTACAATATATCTACTTAGCAAATAAAAATAAGTTTAAGGAAGCCAGGAAAAGCTTTAGGAAAGTTATTGCAATCACAAATGTTTGACCAGCTATTTTACTTGTGCTACATCTCTGAGCTTCCTGGATTAGGGCCCACATATCTCTCTGGGAGTCCAACCCCACAGCCAGGGAAGAGGCCATGCTGGAGGGGTTTAGGCACAACAGGTGTTGCCTGTATTTTTGCTGCTCTCTGGAATGCACTGGCCTCTGATCTGAGACTCTGCTTTTTCTTTCCTGCTCATAAGCCCCACCTTGAAGAAATACTCTCTTTACTTAATATCTGGCACTGGACTGTTTTTAGACTTTGTGTTGTTAGAATTTCAGATATATTTCATATCAGTTGTTAGCATGTCTTGGTGGAAAGGTGTCCTGCAAATAAAAGCCAGATATAACCACTCTGAATCTGATGTTATCTGTGGATATCAGATATATTCAGAAACTCCAGTCCAGAACATTTTTAAGCACTAATATCCAACATAACATGTGGAATGCATAAAAGATTCTGAATCGAGGCATTTCACTTGGAATTTTTTTTAAGGCAGGGTTTGAGATCAGCTTCTTCAGACGCTTTGCTGCTGATGGAAAAGTAACATTGAACTTGTATAAAAAAATAGCTTTACATTTTATACTAACTTCTATTTTCACTTACTCTGTAAATGTAGGAAGGCCTACATGCACAGTCTATAATTGCAGCAATGAAGTAGAAGGAACTGCTTATTTTGTTGGTTTCCTTTTACAGAACCATTTCCACATCCTCTGTTGTGTGGTGGTTTTTCCAAAAAGAAAAAGAAAAAAAAAAAAAGTGTACACATGGTGAGGAGCAGAAAATCCCCCATGGGGTACGTTGCACTTTCCACAATGTAAATGGGAAGTGAAAATAGATTCAAGTTTCTTTGAAGTATTAATGTCTGAATGTAAACCACACCTACAACATGAGTTGCAGCATAAACATTCATGAGTGATACCCAAGTTAAATAGGAAAAGAGAAAAAATGCCTGTGCCAACTCAATAGTAACTGAAGTGTAAAGTGCTATTAGCAGTATTTGCGTCTCTTTCTGGAGAGCTTTTCCATGGGAAAAGGAGGATGGTCCAAGATTAGGCCTTAAATGCATTTGTGCAAAATATATAGTTATTTAACATGCTGACAATGAAAAGCAGGGGAGCTATATGCTGGAGAAGGACAGCATGCTTAGGATGATGAGGATTGCTGGCACTTACCTCATGTCACTGTCCCTTTCCCTTTGCAATCAAGTGATTAGTCCAACAAAGCTATATTGTGATGACCTGCCTTTCAAAGCTGGACATTGTCAGTTGTATTTACTGCCTACATCACAGCAAGATCCAGATGCTGAGGTCCAGGCCACCAGCTGCCACCTTGTATAAGTTCACAGAGGAGGCACTAGGCCTTGTCTTAGATGGCTTTCTGATGGGGAGATTTGAAGTGACTAGTAGCTGACACATCTCAGCTGAAGCTGAAGTATTGTGTCTAACACCATGAGATTGTAAATCATCCCCATACTACGGAAGCAAAAGTCAGAAAGTGAACAGTGAGAGATATAGCCATCTACACCAAAAAAAAAAAAAAAAAAAGGCACAAGCTGTGGAGATCAGAGCATGGCTAACATTCATCACTTTCAATGTGAATCACACAGAAAGGTCTCTGCAGCTCTGCAAGGAAAGGAAACATCAGCAGCAACTTGCCAAAAGACCACAGCTTATAAATTTGCCTGTTTCTTTTTTTGAAGACACAGCCATCTCTATCACTCTGCCTTTACTGCCTAAACTACTTACTACTTAAACATGTAGGAGCTCAGTGAAAAGAGGAATTAACCATTAAAGTGAAAGAATGTGATTCAATTTCTCTTGTGATAATGTTTTATCATCTCACTTGACCTATTTGTTATAACTCAAATTCACTGTCGTAGTTAAAATTGCAGTTTAAAAATGTATATGTTTCACATGGGAAAAAAATAATGAAACTAGATAGAGAACAGCCCAACCACATAAAAAAAAAAAATCTATTAAAATAAAATAAAATAAAATAAAATAAAATAAAATAAAATAAAATAAAATAAAATAAAAAACATCCTGTCCTGTTCAAAAAAAAAAAAAAATGCTCTTTATGATCAAGTCAGACAAAACGCAATCTGGACTAAAGATGCTGATTTTGTAGACAATACCAGGTGGACTCCTGTTAACTTCAGCAAGATTTTACAAACACATAAGAAAATTAATCAGTGTAAATGGGACAAAAAAGTCTGTGGATACTAAGAAATTCATATATGCAACTCACATAATAAATAAAATATGAATTTTAAAAAGGTAAAAGAAAAGGATAGGACTTCTTTAAAATAACAAGCAAGCATTTCCTCATAATTCTGTGTCTGCGGAAATGGTTTTATTTTGTGATGTTAGATTAATGATTGTTATGTATATAAGCCCACAGATGTTTCAGCTGAATATGGACAGTGTATTTATTTCTGATAAATATTGCCTTCACTATAAATACAGTTCAGGTTATCTCAAAATTAGTTTAGATTTGGGTTCATTAAGTATTAACCATTGCAACTGCAAATATTTTTTTTTCACAAGGCCGGAGTCACCTAACTGACAACTGTCAAGTTATTGTCCCCACTGTCATATAGCAAAGGGCTAATGGAGGTTGATGGGAGTGTGTATTTTCCTGTTCTTGTATTCCCGTATCACCTGCATATCCCTGACTGCAGAGGGTGAGCAAGAGATGCTCACAAAATCTTAGTTTGAGTTTGCTTTACATTGTAATTGTTAAACATTCATGAGCATTGTAACAGGTTTCCAGATTATCCACTTGCCTGGCAAGTGGCCTCATTGTTAATGTAGAGATATTTTTTTCTCTTTCTCAGAGCTGGAGTATGCCACTTTCAAGCAGAAGTTGCTATTTCCTAGTTATTAGAATAGTCACTTGAATTCAGTTCCCTTCCCAAATTCAGGCAGAAAATTTATTAGTGAGTGTACCTCTAAGATTATTTATACACTCAGTAGCCTGCCAGTACTTTGAAAAACTCTTTCCATCCTGCTTCAGCAGATCTCTTTTGCTATCAAGCAGAGGAGCAGTTATCAGCAAAATTCATCCCAGCCCTTCCCTCCATACCTGTACTCTGGTGTAACCTACAATTCTGCTGCTGGAATTCCTTCATCCCAGCTGCCAAAGCAGTAAATAGGAGGGAACTGTAAAAAGCAGTAGCAGTTTCTAGCAGCTTTGCAAGTGTATCCTTCATTTCCTCTGAATTTCTTGCAAGTAAATGAAACATTTAGTTTCAACTTGAATATAGTGCTGTGTGGCAAAGCAAATGCAATATGTTGAGGGGGCTTAGGTGAGAATCCCAGACAGATTTACATTTGGATCCTGCAGCCAGAATTGCCTGTCCTCACCTCCACTTTGGCAGCTAAAGGAAAAAAAAAAATTAAAAAAAATAAATCATTATGCTTGAAGTGCTAATTGTGATGTTTTACATTGGCAGAGCAACAGCTAAGGTTGCTGTTTAGTTGAGTTCTGCATGTACAGTAGCATAGCACTCTTATTCCTACTTTGCTTGAGCAGCTATTGTGACTTTCCATATTAATCCTAATTATATGACTATAATGTTTTCATAAATAATTTTAAACACTGTTCTAATGACTAATAAATATAATGAAGAGTAAGTATAAAGTAGTATGGATCCAGTTAAATTACTCTTCAGTGTCCAATATCCGTGGCATGTTTAATGATTAGACTTCTGTCCATCTATAAATAATTATAATTATTTGCATTCATTACTATCAAGCTCAGCAATTTGGTTAATTACTAGAAACTGTAGTTAACATATTTTCAGTTTGTATTAATAAGTCATTTTTTAATTTCTAATTATCACCGTATCCTTTAAGTCTTTTATTCTTAATGCCATTTAGTTTTGATAAAGTGTTAGAAATAAGCCTTCCAAAGATTCTTAGGAGTATATTTTCATTTATTTAAACAATAGATTTTCATCAGTACATGAGTATGTCACTATATACTACTTGAAATTATATTGCAGTCTGGAGTTTTGAGTAGGAATTGCACTATTCAATGGCACTCTGGGATTTTGATAGTTCTCTTTGTCTTCTACATAATGGCATGCAGTCCCCCTGAAATTCAGTTTGAGGTCATAATTTGCAGCAGTTTTGAAATCATAGAGTTTGAGTCCTACCATAACAGGTTCCCATTAATGCAATTCTATTGACTTAATCAAAATTGCTCCTAATTTACAAAAGTGTTATAATTAGATTGTGACTTTAGATCTAGCCTTGGAAAATGAGAGACATATAAATTACATCAGTTCAAAAGAATTTAAATAAGACAATATGACCTGTGCTGGTTAGGAATTTTCCAGCAAAATATGTTTATGCCAGCAAATATTGTTTCATAGAAATTTAAAATGTTATTTGGAGGCCTTTCAATACATCATGAAACCCCAGTTCCCTTGGGAGCCAGCCTATCAGGCAGGATTTCAACCTGAGCAGGTTCTGGCTAGTTCACCTACTCTCTCAGTAATGCACACAAGGCATTGGTACAAAATTGAGGCAGTGGGAATCCTGGATTTCATCTCAGCTCTCAGGTGCTCCACAGCTTCTCTTTTGGGCTACTTTGTAGAGGTCCTGCTGCTTCCAGGTTCCTAATTAACAAAAGGACAAGCATCTGGCTTCCACTCTCATTGCTTCTTATCAGTCTGAGCTCCCAGGCCACCATCATTTATAAATCCAACTCATTGTATGTTATCAACCCCATGGCTGGTCACTCTGGGTTAGCACATCAGATATCGCCCTTCTAAAGCCTATGCTCACTTTACTTGGAAATATCATCATTCTTATCACAAATTCCTTCATAAAACAGAGATGTTGTTTTTCTCACATCACTAATTGGAACTGCTAGTGTGCATCAAGCTTTTACGAGCAGCGAATTGTAACATTTGTTTTTTCCCAATGCCCAGTCACTTTCACACATCCCAATTCACAGTCTGGACAACTCAGAAGTCTTTCACTTTTTGTGTGAATATAAAGTTCAGGTCAGCATGTATCCACAGAAAAATTCAAAGTCGGGCTATGGGGATATGCTCTTCAGAGCCTTGAGCCTTTTAACATTATTTGTCACCTCACAGAGTGCCTCAAAAGCAATTTCCCATTCCAACTTGATTGTGTTTTATACTTAGAAGTGGATACAGCATCATAACAGAGAATAATTTAAGGTATTTTCATATTGCAAATGCCAACCCCATGAAGATATAGGAACTAGCTCAACTTCTAATTCTATTCATGGTACAAATAAAATCCAAAGATTAGCATCGTCCATTCCTCTCCCCTGAAAACATTCTGAGCTGGGAAAGCTCTTGCTTCTGCTAATTATAATTTGCCTTTTCAGTGACATGGAAGAGCTCTTGAAACACAGAAATGGAATGGAAATTTCCTTTCAATGATCAGAATAAAGATGTTTATTTAGCAAAGAGAGAGGAGCTAGTCTGGCTGTTAGAAAGAAGCATGCATGTGCATGTTAGATTAAAGGAGCCATTCATGAATCATACATTCTTACCCAAATGTTATCCCTGCAGTGCTACCCAAGTCAGTGTCAGCTCATGTTACCAAGCACACAAGTGCTGGCCTTGAAACATAGACCTGCCCAAGGGCTAGTTTAATTGATACAACCAGTTTTCCTAAAAATGGTGTGTGTTTGCAGATTTGTAAGCTTGATATGTTGCAACAATGAGTCCCCTTGTAGTTTTTCTTGATTCTTTGTCATCTTGAAAGCCCTTCACTTCTCATCCAGTTTACCCTGTTATCCTCTGACGAACCTGGGCTGGGTGCCACAGACTCCCTGTGTGATCTTGGCAAGTCATTTGGGGTCAGAATTTTACTCACACTTAATCTGAAAGTTGTTCCATTGGTTTCAGTGGAATTACTCAAAGAGTGAGTTACTGCACAGAGAGAGTGGAGATGGGAAACTTTAGCCCTTCAGATATTTTTGTGAGGCTCAGGACCCCTATATTCACATCCATTTACATGAGTGAATACTCCATTTAGTCCTAAATAAATTTTAGAAAGACCATTTTTGAAGAAGAGCTTTTGGAAAAAACATCCACAGAGTGAATTTTCTTGCATTAGTTAATCCAAGAAGCTGATTGTACACTCTTGGACTAGTATACATTAATATGTTCCTTATTTTGCCAAAGAATTTGGGCTCTCAAATGCTTTAAGTAAGACCAAGTTCTCCCTCACAACTTCCAGGTCAATTCTTCTGAAAGGGCTCCTTCCTGCTTGTAGGCACAGTAGTGTTTAGTGGATGATGCCTGTCCTTGACACCCAAATTGGGGCAGCCAATGGGCTTCAAAGGCACTCTGATGCACAGGATCAGTGCTCATCCCTGTTGAATGAGTTACAGCTTACCAGCTGCTTAAAAGCTGGTCTTTTAGTTTTGCTGCATAAAACAGGGCAAGGCCACCTATTTCAAGGGCTTTGGTCCTTGGCTTCTCCTAAGCACATCCCTGTTTGGCTCACAGAGGGGCTGAAGAAAATCAGGGAAAGAGATTTCTAGTTCTTCTTCCCCATTTTATTTTCACCTTCTTATGAGTCTCATTAACTTGGCATATATATGAGTGGCTTCCTTTTCTAAGTCACAGAACTCCAGACAGTTTAACATCTGTGTAAATGCATTTCTTTCTCTAGGTGGTAGCTCAAATGTGAAATTTGAGAAAGAGGTCAGAGACATAAGGCCTGCACCAAGGTTGCAGATAATGTGGATGATAATGGAAACCTGAGATCGAATGTGCTTTCCATCAGCTCTCTGAGAACAGCTCTCTTTCTATGTAAACAGCTTTGGTATTTAGTCTTATGCAAACTTTTATATGAATCTCACTTAAGGCAATTGTCTTTGGCCACTCAAAGTTAGGAATTTTAGCCTAAAGCTATGCAAGAAACCTTATAAGCTCTGTAAGAACCTCTTACATATTTCTGCATTTATTTACTTCTCATTCTCCCATCCAGAAGTTCTTTGACCATTCCCGTGTTAGAAAATTGCTCAACACAAAACATTTCATAAGTTTGGCTCTCATAAGTTTCAAATTGTATGCTTTGAATGGTGGAAGGAACTTCCTATCTCCTATCATCATAACTTAGAAAGGGTTTTTTACCTGGGCTGGCAAACATTTCCAATAGGTGGTACCTGTGGCTACCTACTGTACCACCTACTGACTAGTCTGTGGTCAGATATATCTAATATAAGGCAAGAACCAGTAATAACATCAAAAACCCTGTACACAAGAAAACTCTTAGACCCTATTCATGCCCTGGGCAGTTAAACAGGACAGCTATTTTATGCAACTTGCTCTTTATTTGTTTTCTATGCAGAAAGGAAAATGAAAATCAATATAAAATTAGCTGTGCCATTCACACTCCTTGATAACGGCTTACCCTTGCCCATATTTTTCCTGTACTGCTGAAAAGTGGACTTTGGCAACTGAGTGTTTGGTTCAGACACATCCTTTGGAGACACATCTTTTGGTTCCTAAAATCTCTTACTCCCAAACCATAAACATCTGTGCAAAGTGCCTGTAAGGCATAAGGACTGGATAAATTATGGAATACCAAGCTTTGGTTTCTCAACTTTTGCTATCTACATAAGAATATATATATATATATCTTACTGTTAAGCTTTGTTTCATTACATTTTCACTTTGGAAACCAGTGGACTAAACTACTTACAGGTGTCAGTCATCTGTTACCTCTGGAACAACATGTTCCTTTACTTCACTTTGGGTCACAATAAATTCAGTTCTAATTAAAGCGTCCAACTGTAGTTCAACTAGATATCTAGCAAGTCCACTAGTTTGCCAGCAGGGAAGTGACTCTGTGGAGCCCAGTCTGCCACTCTTGCCCCCCTCCACACCACCTGCATCTCATGTAGCAACAGATTAGGCATCGTGGACTCCCACCAGACTTGAATGAATACCCCATGCTTAGAGTGCAGGAATTTGAAAGGTCCACATCTGGAGCACAGCATCTTGAATGCAAAGAAATACAGTTCCTTTGGGAGCTTAGAAGCTGATTAGTGACAAACAGCCCTAGAAAAAGGCATTTTCACTCTCCCTAGCACAATGAAAACAGAGAATTACTCTAAGTGCTAAGGATAAAGTCGTCTAGAGAACTGTGTGTGGTTTCCAATCATGACTTAAGATAATTTTTTAAACAAATCAAAAGATAAGTCTATTTTATTAGAAAGGAACCATTTTTAAGAGTACTGTGGAAAAAGCAGGACTGGCTTGTGATTTTAGAAAAAATGCTAACCAGTGCTTAGAAAAAACAGGTCAGGCAAAGCTCCTCCAAGCACTAAGCTGCTTTCAGTGTCCTTGATTTTTTTGCTTGTATTTTTCTTTCTGACTACTCAGCCTCACAGACCAGAAAGATGCTTACTTTTTCTTAGAAACACTGTTCTACCCACTCAGACCCCTGTAAATGAGCAGTTAAATTACAGACTATTTTAAAGTTGTAAATGAATATTAACTGAAATTTAATTCTATTTTCTGAATAAATTTCTGTCAAACCAACTCAATTTGTTTTTCTTTATCTCTGTATATTGTTCTAAGACTACATTTCAGGCTAAATAAATAGTGTTGAACAGAGGAGACTTACAGATTTTGATGAATAATACTGGAAAATGTACACTCTTCCCACAGGCAATTCAAACACTCCAAACCAAACTAAAGCTGATTTTCAAGAGATAGAAGAATGATAGTTTTTTTTTTATTTTGAATACTGAAGTTTGGGATATAAATACACATGGGATCATTCCTAAATTCAGAGCCAAACCTAAACCTTCTGTGGTTCACCCAACCCTATGCTTCCATAAATAAACAGACCGTAAGCATGGAAATTCAAAAGGCAGATGAAAATGTATTGAAACAAAGCAAATTTACAACACAGAGATACATCACTGTAAAATTTTGCTGGCGCCATTAAGAACAGGGTAAGGAAATGGCATATTGGATACTGAAATGATAGTGAAATGCTTTGAGTACTCTCCTGAAGATTTATATAATTATATTTCCAAATGTTTCAGATTTCTGTTTTTTCTTTTCTTATCTCTAGGAGGTTTTCTGAGAAGGCTCATTCTGAATGCAATAGAAATATTTTCTTTTGAGCTTTTAAGCAGAAGAATGTGAGTCTTGTTCCATGGAAATAATTTCCAAACACCCTTGCTTACAAAGTCTGTTTATGTAGATGAACCGAATTAAAAAGATTTCAGCTAATGAGATTTTCAACATCACCTAAAGATTTTATACATATCTCTCTTACCACAAAGAGGAAAAAAATAGTCTACTGTAGAAACCTGCAGTTGAGCTTCCTAAAACAACACTGAAAATCTCCTCGTATGAATAAGAACACATCTCCTGGGTCAACATCAACAGTGAGCTAAGTGTCTCACTTAAATTATTAAATAAATGATAAAGATAATAATGAAAAAATTAAACCTCCCATTGCCACAAAACAAAAGCGTAAACTAAATTATTGCAACGAATCCCTGACTGTTTCATGAAATCATTCATTGTCATGGCACGTATTTGCCACATACTTTCATATTCAGAATACTGAACAGAACTCATACCATAAGTGCCGGCTGTAAATGGTAACCATAGGAAACAAATAGAGATATAAGCAGATGGAGATTATGCAGAAAAAGCCCTGTGTTGGTGGAATAAGTTACCATCCTCAGCCTGCCACCAACTGCTTACCATGCCCTCATTGCAAAGGTTATCCAATCCTACAGCAGAGCTGCTGAAGGGGAAACTACTGTACCTGCTGCAGTCCAGATAAAATAACTTATCAAAAGCCTAGTCAGGCTAACCTCATTTTGACTGAGACAGATTAAGGAACTTGCATGGGACAAGTTTCTTTGAGGGTAGCAAAAGGAGGACCTAAAGAAAGTCAAGACCAGAGACTCAAAAGCTACATCTGCTTGCATGGAGGGATCTGGAACAAGACACTTGTTTGCAGCTTAAAAAACATTCACCAGACAGTGGGCTCTCTTCCTAATACAAACAAGATTATATTCAAGAGGTCAGAAATGAGGTTGAACAGAGTAGAAATTGTCTCAAGGAAGTATTCCTGATAGGCAATGTTGATATACCACGTTGTTTTTAAAGCCATGATCATGCTGGTGGATTTTACTGGATAGGTATATTTGAGAATCCCTGCTATGTTTGGAACTCGTTTGTTACGCTGACTATAACCAGATACTATTCTCCATTTCCTCAGTCCTTCATTCCCGATCACTTGTTTTACAACTATCTCTTGCACAATCTATTTTAAAATCCTTGGCACAAAAGGATTTGATATAATTCCAAGTGCTACCCTGTCTTTTAACCATATAATTGCTCCCCAAATTCACATGATTGGGAAGTCTGTTTTCTGTCACATATGGATTGATAAGGTTGCCTTCTTGCTTTTTCTCTTCCAGAAAATACTATATATCTTATATCATTCTTTCTGCCTCAGCATCATGCTCCACACTTAGCCAGGATCTTTTGGGTTTCTTCTTTGCATGTCTTTGTATGTCTTTCCATATAGCACAAAGGAATCAGAGGTTTTGTTTTTTAGTCATAGAACTGGTATACTACTTTTGTGGGAACAAAAATTTTATGACCAAATTAAAAGAGCCTCAGAAAGGAAAATCAGACTAAAAATTAGAGATTAAACACAGCACAGTCTAAGGATCTGTTTACTCAGAGAAGGTATGCCCTCTTAATTACAATGTTATAGGTAAAGCACTTTGTCTCCTATCCCAAACGTGGATTTTCTGAATGCTCAGGCCAGCTGTGCCACTACACTCTTATTCTTGTACAGAAGAGGAATTAATTATGCCTTTGAAATTATGCTTCCATTGTTTGACTGAGATGGCCCCTGAATAGCTGAACAGATTAAACCACATCTGTATCAGGATAGCAATTGTTTATCCTTTTAAGATCACAAATGACATGAGCTAAGGATAGAGGAAAATAGCATAACTGAAAAATACACAGAATGGACCCCTTGCTCAGTCTACAACATTAACCTAGGAACACACTGCACTATAAAGCTAAGAAAACCACTAGCTCTGTCCATTATCAGGGTAGTGTTGCCAAGGCTCAGAGAAAATAAATGTTTCAGCAGACCCATATTAAGGACTCTCAGCCCTTAAAAATAAATCAATTTATTTAAAAAAAAAATAAAAAAGTTATGTCAACCTAAGGAAGATGGAAAAAGCCTTCTGGAACAGCACTGATCCTACCTTGAGATGGAGTAAAGGAGTAGAAAGGGACAAGAGTGGTGCAAAGATCAAACAGAATGACTTGAGAGCAAGGTACCCTGCTGCTGTGAAAAATCTGGGTTTGGAAAAGAAAGGGGAACAGAGGGACTGCTTCTTCTGGTAGAGCCTGGCCTTGAGCCACACCATCATATGTCATTAGAAAGAGAAGCAACATCAAACCTGGCTTCTCAGGGCTTGGGTACCCACAAACCAGGAAGCAAAGACAAAGTTTTTTGTTGCTTTTCACAGTCTTATAGGCAACTTCGTACCCTGCCCATATGCAGACACCTGATCACCTTCAGATCTCAAGTGAATCCATTTCACAGATAAACTCTTCCTGTAGGAGACATCCATGTATTTTGAGTGAGTCTACTTAAATGTAGTTGTATGTAGGTTTGGAGGGAACTACAAAGAGTCAGGAAATGGCTTCCTTTCCTGGCTTCCTCTCTACAGCCATTATTTTCCCCACCCTCATCCTGCTGTAAGGTTCAACAAGACCTACTGGGAATTTAAATGAGGTCAGCAGCAATGCCTCTCAGCTGAGGATGGCACTTCGAGTTCTATGTTTTATGGGAGCTAGTTTAGCTGAAAGCTTTGTCTCTTCAACCCCAAATTTTCAGGGTTTCAATATGCAGCAATGTCAAAATATCCAATATAATTCAAGGGCTCTTTTATTCAGCATTTAGTTACAGACCAAATTCTAGGAAGAGAAGAATTTTAGCTGGCCCCTAGAGTACAGACATCATCAGTTTTATGTCCCAGAAACCCTTAAGGAGCATATTTTTAGCCTGTCTGAGCTTCTGTACCATCCCTGAAAGGCATCCTGTTATGAAGTAGATAGCAAGAAATAAAGCACGTGCTGCTGACATACAAGGGCCCAGAGCTGTTATTAAAAGAAGTAAATCCCCCTCAATCTCCCTCAGCCATTCCTTTCTTTCTCTTTTACATAAGGATGTGAATTCAAAAAAGATCATTGCAAAAATACATGCTGTAAGATTATCATGGCTGAGGCATAGCAAGGTAAGGCTACATTTATATGAACAAAATTAAATGGTATTAGGGTGAATTCTCTGGCCCATTGGAGAACATCCAGTACAGTTTCACCTTGTCTGCGTATTCAAAATCCAAAATAAGTTAACATATCCGATCTTTCATTCAGGATTTGGGTTTTGACCATGCTAACTCCCAGACCACAACCGAGAACCATTTGGGAGACTCTCACATGACCCCTGCAGAGAGTAAATCAAATACTCTGCTAACAAGTTAAGATATTATCAAATTTCAGTGCTTGCTGTTAGATACCAGCACTGTTTAATACACTAAAATAGTTACAACCTGAGTGGCCACTACAGAGATAATCCAAACAGGTCTGGGGCAGAAATCATAGTGATGCTGATCACAGATGCCATATGGGCATCTACATCATTCTTTCCTCTAAATCAGGCTGTCCAGCTGGGCTTCGCTTCCCATAGTGTCCTGAAGCAAAACAGTGAGAAGGGAAGCTGTGCTGCCCCATGGGAAGTGCCATCTAGCATGGCAAGCACAAAGCCTTGAGGCATATAGGCACATGTGGTACCCAAAATAAACCACACAGCTAAATGGAAGCTCATTAATTACCACTATACATCACTTTAATCAATAAAAGGAGTAATATTTTGTTGAGACGTTGTCTGAAAAAAATATTAATTTGTCTTTAAAAATATTATGATGTAAGATTTCTTGTTTGTTTTACATGTAAAGTGTCACGGTAACTGACTGACACAGGACAGAGTAACATGGCCTAAAACCTTTCTCTCTATGGCATCCATTAATCTTACAAGGTAGATGAACTTTTTTTTTTTCACTTTCTCAAATTAGCTGCCACTTTCCCTTCAACTCTTTATTTTTCTGATGGTTCTAATTGGTTATATTTTAATCTTCTTCTGCCACTGTGAAAGAGATTTTGTTAGTTAACCTAGTAGACAGAACAATTATATATGGCATATATTGGGTTAATTTCAAATGAAGTACCTATCAAAATACACTTCTCTCATAAAATACACACAAGCTCTACATTGCTCTCATTCTATAAAGCAGGTAGCCTCATGTCTCCAGCAAAAATTAAACACTTGCTTAGAGTGCAACCAGGCCTAGGAGTTTTGCTTAACAGAGGTAAGCTCCATTAACACCAAAAAGACATTGGCTAGTGAGTCACAGAAGAGGCTCTTTTTAATAGTGTTGTTTTTAAATGGTAATGGAACAATGTGAGTTCAGCATGCGCTCTTTTGTTTTGGTGAGTCAAGGCTGTTGTGTACTGCTCAGTCATTCCTGTTCCCAATGAAGTGTCCCAGTCAACTTACAATGAATCCATAGAGCTATGAACAGGAGCGATAGCTCTCTTTTCTTGAAGCAAATAGAATGAAACTAACAAAAAAGAGGAACAGAAGTATGCCCTCTGCCCTACTGAGGCTTGGAAGAACTTTAGTACTGATTTCAATGGGCCTAGAGTAAAAGTCCTGATAAGTGCAGCAGAAAACCAAAATCTGAATGGTCAAAAGTGTTAAAATATCTGGAGTTAAACAGGAAGAAAAAAAGAATAAAACAGATGGAGGGAAAGTCCCATCAAGATTTTTTAAAAAATGGATCTACTCCGTCTTCTTGGACAGACTTTGTATAAAGAGATGGATGATGGAATATAATTCAGTCAGATGGAGTCCAGTGGTTTATAAGTCTTTAGCAAGACAACACTGGTGGATAAATAGCAATTTATTTCTGAAATCTTTATCTTTTGCCCAGAGCAAGGGTGCATAGTGCTGTGCCTTATACTGATTACTTTCTAAAATATATATGGAGAGGGAACAGATAAGCAACGTAACACAGATAGGTTTCTGTTTAACTTAATATCAAAGAATGATTTGACTGTCATAAGCTGTCATGAGCTAACTTCTGAAATTGCTCAAACTGAAAGATATGATAGTAGGGTATCTCTGGGCTTTGACAAATTTAGTTACTTCCTTTGAAAGTCAATGAATTGAAATGGCCTGAGTACCTTTTCCTGTCTCCACACTGTTTGCCTCTAAATCAACCAACCTGCAAGGTTTGGAAGAGAAACGGAGGAGCTCTGGTCCCATACTGCAGTGGAATGTAGACAAAAGAGAGAATCCTTAAATGTATAAAAGTTTGTTTCTTTTTGTCTTTCTTTCCCAATACTCCTTCTTTCACAATCAGCACTCAAATATGTATATTGATTGGCAATAATTAAAGTTAAATTCTGCAAAGTTGGTTCTGTTTGTGACAGCGATGTCCTAGTGTTTACTTCAGTCCACAACTCTTCTCTCTCTTCTTTCCTGTATTATCCAGACTGTCCCTTTGGGTGCAGAGTGTGTGAGTGGCAGTGTGGGTGTTTGGCTACAAGCCAAGGCCAACCCACTGCAGAAGCGTTATCCATCAAGATGACAAAATTCAATTTTGTCTATGCTCTGAAGAAGCCTAAGATTGGTTCAATATAATGTTCAATTACTATGTCTCCCATGTGATACCAAGGTATTTGGTGATTCAAGTCTTTCTTATTGAGAAAGTGCTTTTAAATTAATATATTTGAGAAGAAATTGAAAACTGTTCTCATTTTGATGCTTTTGTGCAGAGGAAGAGATGAAGATCATACTTCAGTGTGATTGCTTTGGGAGCAATGATCTGACCACAATATTATTCAGTTTGGACTCTGTGCAGAGCCAAGGTATTTGGTGCTAAAAAGACACATCATGAAAAAACAGCACATTCATGTAAAACATGGGAGAAGGCAATTTCTCAATCAAGGAATTTAAAGAAAGCAAACCTAATGGCTGAATATCTCCCCACTATAGCTAAAATAGTTTTCATCATACCTCCAGGTAGTAGGGAATATTCAAAATCATGAAAGTACCATTGGAAATTCAACTGCAGAAGATGATAAATGCCAAGATTTTAATAGTATAAGTTGCTAGAAAATCTGATATTTGTTTATTTATAAGAAAATCCTATCAGTAAGGGAGGCAAGGAAATTACAAGATTCAGAGCAAGGAATTGAAGTATATAGTTATTTTTCTTGTCACATAAAATATCAATATTAGTTTATCTTCTATCATTAGTGTTCTCATAGTTCATGTTCTCATGTTTTAAATATTACACTGTATCTGATTGTAAGACATATGCAAATCAAATTGTCTGTCTTGAAGATCTTTTTTGTAGATCAGTTGTGTATTTAAGGTTAGATGGAAGGCATCATAGAAATGACTGGTTCTTCATCATGCAGTAGGTCCATGTTGGAAACTAATCAGATTTGCACATCCTAAATCACTATCAATGCCTCAGTCTCAAGAAGAAATGTGCATCCATCTTACATCATGTTAATCTGATAAATTTTCTATCTGATAAATACACAATTGCCTCTGGTCCAGTTCTGTTCTTCCGAGTGTAGAAGCAGACCTGCTGACTTGTGCTATTGGATTTTTTGATGTGGGTACCTTTACCCAATAAACTGCACTATGTCTACCAGTGCATTTTATAAAAAGCCAGTAAACATTCATCAGATGGAAATGACTCACAGTCTTTACTGATTAGGTCATATTTGAGCCAGTGACCTAGAGCTGAAGAGTAATGACAGATTAAATTGTTTTCTACCATACAGCAAACTGTCATATGCCAAAATACAGTTGAAAGATGCAACTTAGCATACTTCAGTATTATAATAAGCAATTATCTGTTGTACCTTTAATTCCAGTCAAAGTAAAATCTTTGACAGTTCGCTACTTATGAAACGCTAACCAACCAAATGGTTAGGGTGAACTGGGAATGCAGACATTTGCATGCTAAGATCAACAGTGATTTTATCTTCTTTTTCAACAGCTGTAGAGTTTTGCATACAAAATGCTACATTTTGTCTTCACAAAATTTGTTGATGTTAAAATCTAGAGACAGAAGAAAAATCTATGAAAGGATTACAAGAAATGTTGTTGCAGTTGAAGCATTCTTAGTACAATCAAGTCTGCTTTGTGTGTTTTGAAGCATTACCAAATCAGGATTTTATGGGTTTTGTGTTTTTGGTGTGTTGTTTTTTTGTTGTTGTTGGTTTTTTTTTGTTTGTTTTTGTTGTTGTTGTTGTTGTTGTTGGCTGATTGTTTCACAGACTGAAATATTTGATAAATGACTGCAAAAGCTGTTAACCAAATGATCAAAACTGTTGTTAATGGTGGCTTTCTATATGGCATCCATTGTAAATTGAAGTGGAAGTTGATGTGATTGCAGTAATAAACTTCTTAGGAAATCCTTATAGTACTTCCCATAGTTCAAAAGGAGGATTGCTGGGCCTCACAGCAATGATATTCTCCAGATCAAAAGGCCACAGATCTGCAAAGAAAGAGCTACTTCTCTGCCTTTCATATGTAACATGCTTTCAAATATGATTTGCATTCGGGATGGCATCTGAATTTTCCCTTATATTCACTTACAAGGATATTGAAAGAAAGTAAATTTGGTTCAGTTTTATGCAGACCTGAATATAAAGCACAGCTGTACTTGACACCTCATTGTTCTCCTGCTGAAAATATTCTCATGGTGTTTTTTTCAAGAGACTTTGTGTGCCAGCTGCAGTTTTCACACTATTTCCAGTAAGAATTAAAAAAATAAATAAATAAATGTTTAAGTCCTATGGTCCTATGCAGCAGTGTATTGTGTGAATATAAAACGAAACTCTTGTTACTGTCTCTCTTCACATTTTAGCATTAATAACTCCAATTTCTTTTGCAAACTAGACCACAGACAGTAATCCTTATCCAAGGGTGTTGGCTAATCTCCCTGGTACACTGGTGATCGGAATGCAGAAATACCTTATTTCATACCCTGAATGTAATGCAGAGATAATAATTGGAGACATATTTTCCACAGGAACCTATGGTAAAATTTGTCATTTCAGTGAACTAGTGGCTTTTTCCAGTCATCATCAGCCTCTTCCAATCATCACAGTCTTCTCAGAATGACAGAGAACAGCCTTACAATGATGTCAAACCAGCTTCTCCAGCACTCTTGCTCTGTGGACTGGTGTATGCCCAATTTGTTTCTGCCAACACACTGGTAACAGTAGTACTAGATGATCGTAGTCATAATAATATATGGTTCATTCTGGACAACAAGAGTTCCACTGTTTGACTTTTGATCCCTGCTGCTACATCCATATACCATTCCCTGTGGTCAAAAAAAAAAACCTGTTTTCTCTGTTGTTGCCCAGCTGGGAAGGTGTCAGTCCTATTCACCTTATCTTTTAACACAGAGGTTACCCAGGCACATAGCACTCCTCTTCAGCACAGGCCAGGAAATGCCTTTGTTTTGGCACAGCTCTGGATCATGATGCTTCTATTGTCATGTGATCTCAGGTCCAAAATGGATTCTAGAAACAAAACAATCTTCTATCATCTTTAAATATTTCATAGGCATGCTGTAAATGCATCCAGACAAAGCTGGTCCCACACAAACAGATCTCTGCCTTCAAGGTTTTTCTTGCTCCAAACAGCTGCTCCTTCAACATGTAAAAAAATATCACAACACTTACACAGAGTGATGCATGTTAAGGGCAAAACCAAGGCAGCAGGAATGGCAGTTGACACATGTTAATGACATCTCATGCTGCAGTGCTGGAAGGAATTATCACACCAAGAGTCTTACCAGAGTTGTAAGAGTTTGTCCTGGTAGAACTGAAGACCAGTATTATCAGTTCTGGACATGCAAACACAAATACAACAGAACCATTTTCAATATTAACATTATCAGCCTTCTGTTCTCCCTGTCCTACTTCTACCACCACCAGTGGAAAATCTTACTCTTTCCTCTGTATTTCTCTGAATGGTAGCTAATCAGAGAATATCCCTGAAACTGAGCATTCAGTTTGACAGTCTTACTTACGAATCTGTTTCTCAGATGCTGAAACCCCACTGAGACTTGTATTTCAGTATGAGTCATATTTCATCACAGTATGTTAATTTAGTTATTCATTTCCATTGAGGGATTGTCTTATAGAACACGTCAATGGAAGCCTTATTGTTTCCAAAAGAATATTATGTCATCTTAATGCAGTTTAGATCCAGTGCCTGCAGCTGCCTTCTGTTTAAGACTTGTTTCATTTAAGTTTATAACATTCTGAGAGACTAAATTCCCATTCATAGCTGCTTGGATCTAAGTCTTTAGTTTTATTATTGATGTGATGCAGCACAAGTTATCCCTCTAAAAGCTGTTCTCAGCTGAATGGTTAAGCAAAACATCAATCCGGCCCCAGGGCTCAAAGCTAATCTTTCAGCTCATTACATTTTAAAGATTGCAAACAGTCAGAAGGCCTGGAATTTATGTAACTTGGGTTATATACAGTAAAAGCATGTAAAAGTTATATAACTTAATGTTCATATCAGATGTTGAAAAGTAATAGGTAAATCAGACACAGGAACATAACAAAAAAGTCTCAGAGGAGTACTTGTGGTTATCCTTTGACTAAACACACACAAAGAGCAATGTATTTTTGCATGTGATTAATTCTCTCACCATTTCAAAATGAAATGCATATTTTTCCACTACTTAACTTTTAAAATAGCTTTCTCCTAAGTACTTCAATAATACTCTCAAATCTTTGCAAGTTTAGATTGAGTTTATGAACAGGCTAATTAATTTTACTCTCCTCATTATTTGAACATCAGAGTTCCTATTTACCTGAGCTGTTGTGCAGTGTGGCTGTAGCAGTGTTACAACTAACACCAAGATTTTGTCTTAGAAATATCTAAGTTCACAGCCAGATTTATAAGTACAAAGGATGAAGTTATGCCAATTCAAAAACAAGATCACGAATCTTTTGTTTGTGCCTTTGTTTTTACCTCTTAAGACACATTACTCAGTGAATAGAATTGCCCTATCAAAATGATCCACAGTTTCTGCATTTAATTAAGATTAGATATACCTTCTTAAAAGTATGAGATGAATGAAGAAATTGCTGTGTGGTCCTCCAAGCTGCACTATTATGGAAGCCAAGAGACAAGTTCCTAGTAATTCTTTCTATCCTTAAACTTTATAAATCCCAGCCTGACGTCCTCCATGATTACTAGAAAAAGTATAGATATATATATTTATTTTTTTTTAAGCTAAGCCACTTATAAATTATGTCCTGCTAGGCTGTGGTATAATGCTGTGGCCTTCTTCCTGCCTAAACAGCCCACTTAATGCACCAGGAACTGCTGTTCAGTGAAATTAATATATAATTCCACCTTGAAAGGAGCTAGAACTGCTGGTATACACCTCAGCCACAGTACAGCACAGTTATCTTTCCCATGCTGGGCATGCACTTGGCCTGTGATATATCCTAGCAAGCAGGCTGTCATGCTCGTACCTGGATTGCTCCACTCTACCAGAGCCTCAGGCATGCAGAAACAACCACCAAGGTGCTGGGAAACAGAAGGGTCTGAAGATCAATGCATAAAATGGATGAAGAAATCATGTTATAGTTAATCCAATAAATTATAATTCATCATATTTTTGTTTTTTAATTTCTCAGATGACATCAATACAGTCATTTATTCCACCAAAGTTTGAACTCTTAACGAGCACCTAAATTAAGACTCATCATCTTTATGGGATTCTTGCCTCCTCGATGGGAAATAAAAAGCTTTTACAGAGCTAAACCCAGCTAAAATCCAAATCGATTCCCAAGACCCTTCAACTACGTTAAAATCTATTACCACAGAGCCCCTTCTTCTGGAAAAATAGGTCTTGTGCTTCAACAAGACCATCCCTAACAATATCGAGTGAAAGATTCAGCAACGGATGTTGTGGCTCTTGAGGTTTCCAGTGTTTTTCAGGCTGTTTATCATTATATTCACCCACTCACAAGCAGAAAGCACCAAATTCCAAAATATTTCATTTAAAATATGACTCCCAATGAAACCTTTATTCCCTGGACAGCCACAAACAAAATGCATCTCAGTTTTTAAAAGTATATCAACAGATCTGCCCACTGAAGTCAACCTCATGTAAAACAGCTCTCTAACCTCCTACTTACATTGAAATCAGTTTTGGAAGGATTAGAAACAGATCTTTGGCCATTTAGATCTTCTTAGACACCTGAGAAGGATAAGAGTTTTGGACTTACAACCTGATTCTATTCCCACTGAAGTTAGTAGGAGTTTTGCCATTAACTTCCAGAGGAAGAAGATGAGGCCCCAGACTTTTGAGAGAATAATGCAGCAGTACTTAATGGTTCATGCAGACCTCCTGAGTTGAAAATACCTTTGTGGCTCCAAGTTTCCATCTACCTTTCCTGGATAAACATGGACATTTAGTTCTCTATTTCAAATTGTTTCCAACTAACATTTGCAACACAGTCATATTCCCTTTTTGTCTTCTGTTAAAAAAAGAAATACTTAGCATGTTCCATGATGTTAGGAAATGCCAAGGAATCATTCCAGCAAGTAAAATTTCATACATCTAGCTGGCTAGGAAGAATAAATAATGACCTTTTCCACATGCCAGCAAATATAAAACGTTCATATTTCCACAGGCACAAGCTTAATGGCCATCTGAGATGTCTGATTCGTTTATGATTTGAGCACTGTTTATAGGAGTTGACCAAAGAATTTACTTGATATCATTGAGGAATGCGAAACACATGAGTAAATTATACAATGCAGATACCCACATGCAATTCACCAAAAGTGAAATAAAGCACATTTACACTAAGAAAATAAATTTTTGCACACATTCTATGGAGTCATGCTACCCCAGTCTCCATCCTTTCAGATAAATTCTGCAATTTTTCTGTTAGCATATTATGATATCAGATTGGAAGCCTAATCTAACCAATGCTTCTTGTTCTCTTTATAGCAGTTCCTTTTCTGCTCTTCATCAACCTGTGTGTAGCGCATATGTTTATTGTAGGGCTGCTACCAAGTACAGGCCTCATCTCATGAAGTAACTGCTGTTTATATGAGAAACATTAGTCCCTTATCCAAAATAGGCATCTAGAGCCATTGGAGATCGATTGCTTGGCTGGCAGATGCTGTTGCAGAATGGTGTGGAGCTCTGCTGATCAAGTTCTATATTTGTCTAACTTGAGCAGATGTCTTGGGCACATCTCAAACAGCATTAAATACTCCATCTGTGCATTGGAAACAATGGACAAAGATCTAGGTTTTTATGTTAAACCTGAAATTTAAGCTCCTTAAATGTATCAATAGGGTCTCACCATAATCAAGGCAGGTACCTCTAATAATAGATTCATCGCATCTGTTGTACATGGTTATCAATGGGTGCAATGCATTAAATTCTGGAAATTAACTCTCTGCAAAGGCTATGGCTATGTTTCAGTTAATGAAGTAATTAAAGCATATAAACGTTCAGCCTCTGGTATACAATTGTATGTATCATTTAATTGTTAGCATGCTCCCTGGTGTAGTTTTGGCCTTGGTCACCTAGCACTCTCCAAAACAGTCTGGACATATTTCAGGAGCTAGCACTGGCCAGGGACTCTTCCCAACAATGACAAAAGAATGGACCATGTCTGATTTTATTTACTGGAATAGATGTAGCTTATATAACTAGCTTAGATGATGTACTTATAATTTCAACATGGCCCTAGCATAGGTGAGATGAATCCATCCAATATGACTGAAACATTCATAGCTGGCCCATGACTGCAGATGTTCTACTGAGGACAAGAACTTTGGTCCCACAATTCCAGATGAACCCAAGGATTGCTGGTTCAAAATCTTGTCTTAAACTAAAATGACTGTGAAAGAATTTCTCGGTCTTACTTAGAACTGGCCTTATAACACTGTTACACAAACAAAACCTAATAGAAAACACATCTCAAAAACACTGAATGAAGAGGTAAGGTGAAGAGTACTGGATACAGTATGTACTGCTATGCAACAATCAAAATGAAAGCAATGTGTTCATTTCAGTCAAGTGGTATGCTTTTTGAGATATTTGTCTATTCATCTTTTTATGGAGCAGTTGTCCAGTACTGATATACAATTTCACCCTAAAACAGATATGCCATTATACATACGATGTCTAATACCATGTTATATAAACAAGTGTGCCATGATTAGGACACTTTCTTGTGTACTTCAGCTGGCTGCTGGAAGTTAAGCAGGACAAATGAAGGCTACTGTGACTAAAGGAAAATTTTCATATTTGTTCCTAAATTAAAGATTGTCATGCAATATGATAGACAGTATGTAAAACATGAGAAATATATTTTCCTTTATGATCTCTTTCACTAGCCATAAATACATTATTTCCTCTATAGTGACTTCTCAAAGGCATTAGGCAATTTGGATGTAATTCATTTGACTTATATTTTGCAGGGTTTTATTCTCCTGTGTTATCGCTTTGTCATAAAGGGACTGCATAAAGAGCATCTCAGAACACAGTCAGACTTCAGAAGGAAATTTTTTCAAAGCAGTAAGCTGGCTGCTTATTATGGATTATTATGTGGAACACAGTCAAATGGTACAAACAATCTGAACGTCTAGCCTCAGTTAAGTGAAGAGTGGGACTGGTTTCATGGTCAAATACTTATACTATCTGGAACAATTTATTTGATTCCTGGAAGAGCTGACTTGGACGCTGAGATTTCCAAAGTTCCACTGGACACTGTGGAACTCACTGTGGGAGCAGCCACAGCCTGCTAGCCAAAAAGTTAAAAACCTCAGGTACTCTTACTTGTGGTAAGCTTTACACACTGTGGCAGGTTTCACATGACTCAAATGAGTCATGACCTATGGCCAAAACAGTACTTGTA
The DNA here is from genome assembly GCF_964035555.1 of Netta rufina. Lineage (NCBI taxonomy): Eukaryota > Metazoa > Chordata > Aves > Anseriformes > Anatidae > Netta > Netta rufina. The sequence continues at coordinate 106,931,505 of NC_140125.1, read as the reverse complement.
GTCAGTGGTACAAAGTATGTAATTGTGGTTATTTGGCTTCTTCTCTCATCCCAACTGTAGCTGTAGGTAAAAGCTCTTGATGATTAGTTATAAAATGTGCTTTAAGATTTCCTGGGATAAAAAAAATAATAATAATAATCTGAAGTGATGTAACATTCACAGTCATTGGTGCATTTAGTGTCCCATAAACTTCACATAGCTTTTAGCTCGGACCCTGCAGGGACATACTTTACTAAGTGGGCAGGGAAAGTAGGCAGTCAGGAGGTGATTATCATCTTTACATAAGCTTCACGTCTGACTGCTGGGAGTAGGAGTTCCAGCTGCGAATGTTCAAGCCACTGTCTGTGTTGAAGTTATGTCATCAATAATGTAGCTCTTGGCTGGAGTAATTTCAAATAATAAAAGTTTCTGTAGTTTGTAAAACTGGGTTTTGGATATATAGAAGGGAGTCTAATGTCCCAGCGTTGCTCTCCAAACAACATCTTTCACTCTAAAACAGTGTTAAGGGCCAAATTCTCTGTGTGGCTCCAACCCAGACTCTAACATTGCAGCTGCGAGTTCTACACAGGGTGAGTAGCCGTCTAAATATACTGGTCTTGAAGAGTGTACTGTTTAATTCACACACAACCCAGTAAGGAATGGCAATGGACCAACACAGAGATTGAACAGTCATAAATAAGCAAGAACATTTTATTTGTTTCCTTTTTTAAAAAACACCAGGAGTTTTTTGGGGACTTTTTTTTTGGAAGGTGACCTGGAAGAAAAAAAAAATGCATCAGGTGAAATTAAAATGAGTAGAATGAAGCTTCATAATGCTTCATAATTCACAGTAAAGTTTAAACCAAAGAAGTCAACGTATGGTAAGTCTCAGAGTCACTTGTGGGAAAAATAGCCAAAGAAAGTGTAGGAGTGAGCTCTTCCTGCCCTGTAGGAGCAGTAACATTCTAAAACCATCACTTACTTGTGGTTATTGTATTCAGCTACCAGTACAGCTCCAGTACATGCAAGCATTGTTTTAATTTTCTGTGAGTCAAAACAATTGACCGTAACACTCTGAGACTTGCAATGTATTGTACATGTACATTGACTTTGCAGAGGTGAGATGCATTTTGTTGCGCTCAGATGGGATTTACTCTTCCTAAGTCAAGCTGTGGAGTGCTAAACAGAGTAAAAAACGTAGTGCTAGGGCATGGGCATGAATGCTGGAATCCAGCCATCCACACTGTTTTTCTGTTGGCATGACTCTGGCATGTTTTCAGACAAGGCTGGTTAGTGGTCTTCCAAGCACCCAAGAGCTGACATGGACCAGGGACCCTTCCATAGGTTAGAGTAGCCAGTCTGTTCTTTCAGAAGGGAAAAGGCATGAGAAACTGTAGCGATGTGGCCATTGTTAATTTGGCTCATATGGCTGTAGAGCTGGAGAACAAGCCCAGGCTCTGCTCACTTCATTAGCTTGTGTCTCGTCTTAGGTGCCTTAACAAGCACAGAGATTCTCACTCTGAAAGAGTTTGAAGTATCCAGCTCTCTCCATGCAAGAACCTGCAGTATTCAGTTTGGAGTTAAGTATTTCACTGAACACTCATTTGGATTAGGCAGCGAGGTGCACACCTTGATTTCCTAAAGCTGAGGAGCACCACATAGTATCTGCAGTTCCCTCCACTTCTCTGTGAGCACAGAAAGTTTCCATCAGAAACCAATGTACGGCAATTTGATAATATCAATGAGTTCTTAATAGCAGTGATATTAATTAATGACTTATTAAGTATTCCCAGTGCAGAAGAACATGTTCAACACAATAATGAGTCTTTTATTTGAATTAATTATTATAATAAAGCTGAAGATTTTCTTAATTCAGAACAAATGGCTTGAACAAACTGTATCATGTAGGCTAACATTTTAATTGAATAAGTAATCCAAGGGCAGAGCACTAGTTAAATTTAGGGACTCATGACCTTATCATTGCTTGAATCTTCAGAGTCACTTACTTCTAACATATTCTTGTACTCCGCTCTCGACTTTTCAAAAGATTTTCTCAAGATTTAAGAAGTTCTGGTTTTAATATAGGAAGAGCAAATGCAAACAGCAGTTTGTTTTTTACTTTATCATTCTGTTTTACCAACCACCACAAACTTCTCTTGGCACCAGACATATCTCCAAGCTTGTCTCAGCTTTAATCCAATTCATAACCACGGCTATCACTTTTGACAGGCTTGTAACCCCTACTTATGAGCAGAAACAACCACATTCATTTGGCTTAGGTCACCTCCTCCAGCAACTGCAGTCTTTTTTGTTAGACCAATAGACTGGGAGGTGCTGCTCTCCATGTGCAGACCAACATAGGATCCATCTAGACAGGAACCTTTCACTGATTGTCCTGGAACCTGAGCACTCTGAAGGAAATAGCCAGAAGACACCGCTCAGTGCCTGCTTTGTCATTCAGATATTTTCATTAAAGAGTGGTGTTACTAATCTGTCCTGGTTTCAGTTAGCACAGAATTAATTTTCTTCCTAGTAGCTGGTGGAATGCTGTGTTTTGGCTTAGAATGAGAAGAGTGCTGATAACACCCCGATGCTTTAATTGTTGCAGAGCAGTGCTTATACTAAGCCAAGGACATCTCAGCCTTTGCTCTGTCCTGCCAACGGGCAGGCTGGGGGGTGCAGTAAGAGCTGGGAGGGGACAGACCCAGGACAGGTGACCCAAACTAGCCAAAGGGGTATTCCATACCATCTGACGTCATGCTAAACAATATATAGGTGTGGCTAGCCGGGGGGAGGGGGCCGGACTGCTCGGGGTTAGGCTGGGCATCGGTCAGCAGGGTGGTGAGCAATTGCATTGTGCATCACTTGTTTGTACATACTATTATTACTTTCGTATTATCCCCATTGTATCATCATTATTATTATTGTTATTATTATTTTTGTTATTTTTTTTTTTTTCCTGTCTTATTAAACTGTCTTTATCTCAACTCACGGGCTTCACTTTCCATTTCTCTCCCCCGTCCCAGAGAGGGAGGGGGGAGGGTGAGCGAACGGCTGCGTGGTGTTTAGCTGCCGGTCGGGTTAAACCACGACAGTCTTTTTGGCGCCCAACGTGGGGCCCGAAAGGTTGAGATAACGGCAGATCTGATCAGAGTGTGTTAAACTAAAATTGGTGTAAGGATTAGACCTGCTTAATAGTCACTTGTCATGATGCTGATTGCTTTAATCACAACTCTGCTGCGCCTGTTTTCCAAATTGAGTATTATAGTACATTATTTTCCGTATTTGCTCTCTGTAGTGTTGTTTCTCCTCTCCGGGCCCTGGTTTCAGACCATTATGGTACTAAGTGTTATAGCAATGGCTTATGAGACGATAAGATATCTGGTCATGACTCTAACTTGGTATTTATACTCAGTAACATCGTGGACTCTGTACTTTGGAAACAGCATCTTGGGAACTATTAGCAATTATACCTATTGTTTTTCTCCATTAGAGAGTCAATCTGTGGAGGGGAGAGGGGAGGATATTTTTCCTTACTTGCTTACTCTCCCTTTCTCCTTCACCACCCCTGTATCCTCCTGGGTCACTCTGCCTTCCTCCTTCACCACCCTCTTATCCCCTGAGCTTGTCACAATAGCTCTCCAAGATATTGAATATTTCTGGAATACTCAGAATACCATAGTCTTGTTGTTCTGCCTCATGAATGCACTTCAGATTCTGCTTAAAGTTAAACAACTACTTATGAAGCTCATCCGGAGATCTGCCCGGAGGCAGTATAGTTGTGGGTGGCAGGGAGTATGGGTGGATATGGGCAGGCATCTAGAGCAGTTGGCACCCCCAGTGTGTTGGAAATTCACCCCTGAACAATGGCAAAATCCTCAAAAACTGGCAGAATGCTTGAAAAAAAGGTGTAATGATTCTGGCAGTTCCAAAGTAACACAAATCATTGTAACGTGCTGGGGCCTGGCTCATGCCTATCGAGCTGCCATTGATACTGCTGTCAACTTAGTGACAGACCCTGCGGCCACTCCAAACCCTGTGACAGATCCAACGGCCACTGTGACCCCTACGGTGGATTCTGCAGCCGCTCCAGTCCCAGCTCCTGCAGCCGCTCCAGTCCCAGTTCCTGCAACTGCTCCAGCTCCAGCTCCTGCAGCCGCTCCAGTCCCAGCTCCTGCAGCCGCTCCAGTCCCAGCTCCTGCAGCCGCTCCAGTCCCAGCTCCTGCAGCCGCTCCAGTCCCAGCTCCTGCAGCCGCTCCAGTCCCAGCTCCTGCAGCTGCTCCAGTCCCAGCTCCTGCAGTCGCTCCAGTTCCAGCTCCGGCCGCTACTCCAGTCCCAGTTCCTGCAACTGCTCCAGCTCCAGCTCCTGAAGCCGCTCCAGCTCCAGCTCCTGCAGCTGCTCCAGTCCCAGTTCCTGCAGTCGCTCCAGTTCCAGCTCCGGCCGCTACTCCAGTCCCAGTTCCTGCAACTGCTCCAGTCCCAGCTCCTGAAGCCGCTCCAGCTCCAGCTCCTGAAGCCGCTCCAGCTCCAGCTCCTACTGCTGCTCCAGTCCCAGCTCCTGCAACTGCTCCAGCTCCAGCTCCAGCTCCTGTAGCCGCTACAGCTCCGGTTCCTGCAACTGCTCCAGCTCCTGTAGCCGCTCCAGCTCCTGTGGCCGTGTCAGAGAAACGAGCTGTAGCAGTGCAAGTTGACCCTGCAGAGGGCATTCCAACCCCTGTGGCAGACCCTGTAACAAAGTCAGAGAAACGAGCAGTAGCAGTGCAAGCTGCCCCTGTAGAGAAGGTGAAAATATGGTACAGAAATTCAAGTCGTTTAGAACGCAGAGAGTCTTCTGCCAATCCAGGTAAGGCTTCTGCCAAAACTAAGTATAGAGATGACGAAGATGATGACGACGCTGGGCCGTCAAGGATTCAGGAGGAGGAAGATGAGGATGCCGAAAGAGCAACAGTAACTACCCGAAGCCTAAACGAGCGCGAGCTACGAGATGTGCGAAAAGATTTTGGTCGCTGTATAGGTGAGCAGCTTGTCACCTGGCTGCTCCGGTGCTGGGACTCTGGAGCCAATTGTGTGGAATTAGACGGCAGGGAAGCCAAGCGGCTGGGATCCCTTGCTCGAGACGCCGGCATTGACAAAGCAATTGCAGATGGAGCACGACCCACCAGCCTCTGGAGGCGTCTCCTCTCAGCTGTGAGGGAAAGGTATCCCTTCAAGGAAGATATTTTATGTCTACCAGGCAAGTGGACCACTATGGAGAAGGGAATCCAGTACCTGAGGGAATTAGCCGTACGGGAAGTGATTTATGAGGATCCAGACCTCAATCAAACATCCACAGATCCAGATGAAGTCAAGTGTACACGACCCATGTGGCGGAAGTTTGTACGGAGTGCACCATCATCATATGCCAGCTCATTGGCAATAATGGCCTGGAAAGAGGATGAGGAACCCACAGTGGGTGAAGCAGCTAAACAACTCCGGCAGTACGAAGAAAGTCTCTCCTCTTCCTTACAAGCCTGCGTCTCAGCTGTGGAGAAACTTTCTGAAAAGGTTCACCAACTTGAAGAGAATCTATTGTCCTCCCCACCTGAACCAACCAGTGCCCACCGACCAAAGGAGAACACTTGGGAGAAACTTTCTGAAAAGGTTCACCAACTTGAAGAGAGATTATTCTCCTTCGCACCTGTACAAAGCAGTGTCTCAGCTGTCAGGGGTAGGCGTTCACCCACACAAGGAAGACGATATGGTGGGTACTCACCCCGTGCCACCCTGTGGTTTTACTTACGAGACCATGGAGAGGACATGAGAAAGTGGGATGGAAAATCTACCGCGACCCTAGAGGCACGGGTACGTGAGTTGCAAAAGAAAACAATCAGGAAAAAGGGATTCTCCGAAAAGTTTGCTGCTCCAACTTCCAGCAGACAGTCCTTCAAACACAGAAACGAGGAAGATTCTGACCAGGATTAGGGGGGCCCTGCCTCCAGCCAGGGGGAGGAAAGGGACAATCGAGTTTATTGGACTGTGTGGATTCGATGGCCTGGCACATCACGCGCACAGAAGTATAAGGCTTTAGTAGACACCGGTGCACAATGTACTATAATGCCATCGAGCTATAAAGGACCAGAGCCCATCTATATTTGTGGAGTGACAGGGGGATCTCAGCAGTTGACTGTATTGGAGGCTGAAGTGAGTCTGACTGGGAATGAGTGGGAAAAGCACCGCATTGTGACTGGTCCGGATGCTCCATGTATCCTTGGCATAGACTATCTTAGAAGAGGATACTGCAAGGACCCAAAAGGGTTCCGGTGGGCTTTTGGTATTGCTGCCTTAGAGACAGAGGGCATTAAACAATTATCTACCTTGCCTGGTCTCTCAGAGGACCCCTCTGTTGTGGGGTTGCTGAGGGTCGAAGAACAGCAAGTGCCAATTGCTACCACAACTGTGCACCGGCGGCAATATCGCACCAACCGAGACTCCCTGATTCCCATCCATAAGCTAATTCGTCAATTGGAGAGCCAAGGAGTGATCAGCAAGACTCATTCACCTTTCAATAGTCCCATATGGCCAGTGCGAAAGTCTAATGGCGAGTGGAGACTAACAGTGGACTATCGCGGCTTGAACGAAGTCACGCCACCACTGAGTGCTGCAGTGCCGGACATGCTGGAACTTCAGTATGAACTTGAATCGAAGGCAGCCAAGTGGTACGCCACAATTGATATCGCTAATGCATTTTTCTCCATCCCTCTAGCAGCAGAGTGCAGGCCACAATTTGCCTTCACTTGGAGGGGAGTCCAATATACTTGGAATAGGCTGCCCCAGGGGTGGAAACACAGCCCTACCATTTGCCATGGGCTGATCCAGTCTGCACTAGAGCAGGGGGAAGCTCCTGAACACCTGCAGTACATCGATGACATTATTGTGTGGGGTGACACAGCAGAGGAAGTTTTCGAGAAAGGGAAGAAAATAGTCCAAATCCTTCTGAAAGCCGGTTTTGCCATAAAACAAAATAAAGTCAAAGGACCTGCACGGGAGATCCAGTTTTTAGGAATAAAATGGCAAGATGGACGTCGTCAAATCCCAATGGATGTGATCAACAAAATAACAGCTATGTCTCCACCAACTAACAAAAAAGAAACACAGACTTTCCTAGGTGTTGTGGGGTTTTGGAGAATGCACATCCCAAATTACAGTCTGATTGTAAACCCACTCTACCAAGTAACTCGCAAGAAGAATGAGTTTGAATGGGGCCCTGAACAACGACAAGCCTTTGAACAAATCAAGCAGGAAATAGTCCATGCAGTAGCCCTTGGGCCAGTTCGAACAGGACCAGATGTAAAGAATGTGCTCTACACTGCAGCCGGGGAGAACGGCCCCACCTGGAGCCTCTGGCAGAAAGAACCTGGGGAAACTCGAGGTCGGCCTCTGGGGTTTTGGAGTCGGGGATACAGAGGATCTGAGGCCCGCTATACTCCAACTGAAAAGGAGATATTGGCAGCATATGAAGGAGTTCGATCTGCTTCGGAGGTGGTCGGTACTGAAGCGCAGCTCCTCCTAGCACCCCGATTACCGGTACTAGGCTGGATGTTCAAGGGAAGGGTCCCCTCTACGCATCATGCAACTGATGCTACATGGAGCAAGTGGGTTGCACTGATTACTCAGCGGGCTCGAATAGGAAACCCCAGTCGCCCAGGAATATTGGAAGTGATCATGGACTGGCCAGAAGGCAAATACTTTGGGATATCATCAGAGGAGGAGGTGGGTCGTGCTGAAGAAGCCCCACTATACAACCAGTTGCCAGAGAATGAAAAGAAATATGCCCTGTTCACTGATGGGTCCTGTCGTATTGTGGGGAAGCATCGGAGATGGAAGGCTGCTGTATGGAGTCCTACGCGACGAGTTGCAGAAGCTGCTGAGGGAGAAGGTGAATCGAGTCAGTTTGCAGAAGTGAAAGCCATTCAGCTGGCTTTAGACATTGCTGAACGAGAAAAATGGCCAGTTCTCTATCTCTACACCGATTCATGGATGGTAGCAAATGCCCTGTGGGGATGGTTACAGCAATGGAAGCAAAACAACTGGCAGCGTAGGGGCAAACCTATCTGGGCTGCTGCATTGTGGCAAGATATTGCTGCTCGGGTAGAGAACCTGGCTGTGAAAGTACGCCACGTAGATGCTCATGTGCCCAAGAATCGGGCTACTGAAGAACATCAAAACAACCAGCAGGTGGATCAGGCTGCTAAGATTGAAGTAGCTCAGGTGGACCTGGATTGGCAGCATAAAGGTGAATTATTTATAGCCCGATGGGCCCATGACACCTCAGGCCATCAAGGTAGAGATGCAACATACAGATGGGCTCGTGATCGAGGGGTGGACTTGACCATGGACGCTATAGCACAGGTTATTCATGACTGTGAAACATGTGCTGCAATCAAGCAAGCCAAACGGTCAAAGCCTCTTTGGTATGGAGGACGATGGCTGAAATATAAATATGGAGAGGCCTGGCAGATTGATTACATCACACTCCCTCAAACTCGCAATGGCAAGCGCCACGTACTTACAATGGTGGAAGCAACCACCGGATGGCTGGAAACATATCCTGTGCCTCATGCTACCGCCCGGAACACCATCCTGGGCCTTGAAAAGCAAGTAAAAGACTGTCGTGGTTTAACCCGACCGGCAGCTAAACACCACGCAGCCGTTCGCTCACCCTCCCCCCTCCCTCTCTGGGACGGGGGAGAGAAATGGAAAGTGAAGCCCGTGAGTTGAGATAAAGACAGTTTAATAAGACAGGAAAAAAAAAAAAATAACAAAAATAATAATAACAATAATAATAATGATGATACAATGGGGATAATACGAAAGTAATAATAGTATGTACAAACAAGTGATGCACAATGCAATTGCTCACCACCCTGCTGACCGATGCCCAGCCTAACCCCGAGCAGTCCGGCCCCCTCCCCCCGGCTAGCCACACCTATATATTGTTTAGCATGACGTCAGATGGTATGGAATACCCCTTTGGCTAGTTTGGGTCACCTGTCCTGGGTCTGTCCCCTCCCAGCTCTTACTGCACCCCCCAGCCTGCCCGTTGGCAGGACAGAGCAAAGGCTGAGATGTCCTTGGCTTAGTATAAGCACTGCTCTGCAACAATTAAAGCATCGGGGTGTTATCAGCACTCTTCTCATTCTAAGCCAAAACACAGCATTCCACCAGCTACTAGGAAGAAAATTAATTCTGTGCTAACTGAAACCAGGACATAATCCCTTTTTGTAAGGCAGTAAATAAGGTATTTCAAACCTTGCAGCAAAAGTTTTCCACAGACCCATTCTGTTTTCCAGTTCTTCCAGTGATGCGCTTGAATTTGATTTAGGAAATCACTCAGACTTCATGAAATACAACATCAAGACAAGGAAAAGTGAAATCAACCACTGTTCCTCTTTTGGTATAAGGCAACTGTGGGAGCCTGGAAGAGGCAGGGAGGGTCCCAAAAACTGATAGCTAGCTTTCATAATTCCTTGTCCCACCCCTGAAGACCCAAAGTGCAGCCACTACATCTGCTGGAAAACAACAGTATGAATGAGAATTCAGAGACAGGGTAGTAGCAGCCCTGGCAGGCTGTGTCTTCTAGGGTTCAGGAAAGATGGAGATAGCTTTGCAGACAGGACTGGTCCTCTCCAGCTCACCCAGATCTGCAGCTCTGAGGGGCTGGGAGAGAGTGAGAGGCAATACTACATAACAATATTACAGAACTACACAACAATACTACATAACTTGCATGGGGTATGAGGGCAAGGAGGAAAGATTGTGCATTGTTACTGGGGAAGAAGAGTCATGCTGAATCTTACTAGGTATTTTTAGTAATCAAGACACACTAAAGCAATATTTCCACTAACAAGTATTACTTATTCTCATTCTTGAATGTGGAGACCAGAAATTTTCTAGCTTTATCATCACCATTCATGTAGATTCTTTCAAAGTAAAGCACAAAGGAACTTCAGGGATTTGTTGAGGCAGATCAAGTGTGCATGATGTTATCCTTTCCTAGGAATGAAGGGTTCCTTCCAACAGGCGTTGGAGTGATTCAGTGAAACTCTCATTGTATACAGCTTAATAAATCTAAAAACAAATAAAAGGAAAGGGTCCAATGCCTTCCAGCACCTTAAAGTCTGAAACAAAAGCTCAGTGGTAGAATTCAGTTCAGGGTAATTCAGCGTAATGCACAGTCCTGTCTAGTTTCTGAGGAAACATAGACAATTTACCTTTTACCAATGATATTTACAAGTTCCCCTGGACTGGAGTCAGCTGAGCCTAACAGAATGCTCCCCACCCTGAATGGACATCTTCTGTTTTCTTTTTTCTTTCTTCTTTCTTTTCTTTCTTCTTTGTTTCTTTTTGTTCGTTTGTTGTTTTTTTTTGTTTTTTTTTTTTTTTTTTGTTGTTGTGGTGGATTTTTTTTTTGTTGTTGTTTGTTTGTTTGTTTGTTTTAAATTAACTCTTCAATTATGTCAATGATTTCTTCACTTACTTGTGATCTCTGTAATCCCAAAAGTCTGTCATTCATTTCTTCATTGCTGCTAAGCTTCAACATCAGCTGCGAAGAGTTCTGCCTCTCAAAGGCTTTGGGAGATATGGGTTTAAAATATAACAGCCTGAAAGAATACAAATGAAGTCCCTTGCTTTGTGAATTTTAACTTCTTATCCATAATATGCGAGAAGTGGGTAACACCCACCCTTCATTATTTTAAATAAAAAAACATGAGACTTGTCTGTATCTAGAGGGACACTGTTGGAAGAACAGGGCAGTATCTAGAGGGACACTGTTGGAAGAACAGGGCAGTAGGCTGTGGTTTCCAAGTTCATATGCAGCAAACCAGTCAGGCAGGCATGAATCCAGACACGCAAAGTACAATTCATCTTGTCCATCTTTAGATGTCTCCATAGCAGGTGGATGTCCAAAACTTAGCTGCTTTTGTCAAGTAATAGGCATTTCTAAGGATCTTCTTACCTATTTTACACATCTTCTGTAGGACAAAGTGAGGTCCCAGCTTCTCCCCATTAACTATAAATTAAGTCAAGAAGAGCACTTAAGATGTAGGTATCTAAAAAAAATCTTGCCCACACTTCATTTTTCATTCATTCTTCTTACCCATTAAAGACTGGCGGCTGGGAATTCCATTCTGAGAGCCAAATCTCTCCCTAATACTGCCTAATCCATGGTTACAAATTCCACTCTACAATCCAGCTGCCTAGTAGATAAACCTGAAAATGCCATGCGTCACTGAAACAAACCCTTCTGTGGATCCAGTCTTTAAAGCTCAGATTATTTACAATCTCTTCCCTAGTGGCTTGAGCTCCCACATCTATCACTCTTTCACTTAAGAGAAGGCTCCAAGGTACATTGCAATGGAATATCCAGCACACCACTAAGTCTCTAAGAAAAGAAATTCAAAGAGAAAATCATTCATATTTGAGTGCCCACCATGGTCAGGAGTGGACACTGCTTACACAAAATGGAAGGTACCTGCAAGCTGGAGGATAACCAGAAATCACTAACCTATTGCACATCTGGGGGAGATTAAAAGAGAATGTGATGAGATGTCTTTTCATTTCCTCCTGAGGAAAAATACCCCATCACTCATAAAAACCAAATAATTGGCTGAAGATTGGCTCAGAGTCATGTCAATTAAAATAATAATAGTGGCAGCCACCAAGAGTTTTGGTGTTCAAGCAGTTGTAACCTAGTTCCAAAATTAACAGCCCAATTAAATATATATATATATATATATATATATATATATATATATATATAAGAGATAGAGAGAGTTCTCACCTTCTTAGGTATTTTCATTTGAGTCTGGCTACAGAGAAGTTACAGCTGTGAAATAACAGTTTGTGCCATGAAAAATGTCTTTTCAGTAACAGTATAGGAGACATCCCAGAAACTCCAGTTCCTCCTTGCAGTCCCCTGACACAAAACACAAACCCTTGCATGGCCCAACTGCTAAGGCCATCTCACAGGGGAGATCATGGAGGAACCTTGTCAGCTGTTATTGATCATTAATTTATTATCATATTTTATTGTAGCATTCCTGCTTCATGACAGATAAGCTGTGTCAAGCAATTTATAGTTTTTTTGAACTCAGAGGCTAAAGTAACAGTGGCTATTAAATAGTGCACTGTTATAAAAGAAGCTGAGGCCCCATAAAAGAAATAAAATAAGATGAAAAGTGTCTCCACAGATCTTCATCTCCTCTTCCACAGTCTTATACTAGTCCACTGATTTCTGATTAATATCTCATTAAAATTGTGGCAAATTTGGAGACGGAAAGTAAAACCTGTGTTAGAGTGAAAAGACTTGCCTAAAACAGATGACATAATCTTTTTCTTCTATGGGTAGGTAAACAAACATTTGATGATGAATCAGTATGGTCATTAAGAATTGGCCTTAAGCACCTTTATATTGACAATCTGCAGTTATGTGAGAGAAAACCTGAGAAATCTTGAGTTTCCTGTTAAAAGTTATCAGTCTTCCAAGAACTCTTCTGGGCTACTTTAAATAAATCAAATTATTTTCCTTTGCACATGCATGCCTGGGCAAGAAAATAAATAAATAAATTCAAATACATTTCATGTGACACTTAGATACTTAAATTAACACTATTTAAGAATATTCCACGTTACATTCCATCAAAGGAGATATTGGTATAATTTGTTTTTGTTTTTGTTTGGGGGGGTGGGGGAAGTGTCTTATTTTATTTCATTATTTAAAGGAAAATTCAAAAGGGTTTTGGTTGGACTGTCTTTTGTGTGTGTTTTGTTTTAAGTGTGAAAACAGATGGATTTCCCTTCCCTTCCCTTCCCTTCCCTTCCCTTCCCTTCCCTTCCCTTCCCTTCCCTTCCCTTCCCTTCCCTTCCCTTCCCTTCCCTTCCCTTCCCTTCCCTTCCCTTCCCTTCCCTTCCCTTCCCTTCCCTTCCCTTCCCTTCCAAGGCCAGCAAACCTTCTTTTTTGCATATGTTATTGTGGGAGAACAAATTGCCCATACCACTATTGCCAGAATTGCAGGCCTAAATTCAGCATCTTAGTAAAGTAGTAATTGCAACAATATTCAGAGTGAGCTTTGTTTTGCATACGCTTTTGGAGTTTTTTCTCCAGTAATTCAAAAATGAGAGCTATCTTCATCAGCATCCACTGAAATCCCACCAGTGTCCTTTCTCCTCATCCTCTATTTAATGCAGTGAGGACCAGCAAAGACACTGCCTTCCCACAGAAGTTTCTACACAAACATCTTATATTTCAGCCCTGCTGTTCATGTCTCTATGTGTTCATGATTAAATGAAACTGCTCTTCATCTTCCTTGATGGTGTCCTAGCTCTGTGTTGCTCACATCATTGTGCCATATGTGCAGTATGGATGTGTTGTTCCTAGTGTAGCTGTTAAACCCCATATGCTTCGGTCTGTGGGAAAGAAAATATTATATATGCAATCAACAGGTTATTTCTCATGTAAGTTTGTCTTTAATGCATTAAAATGGATTTTCCAGTGAGATTTAATATTCATCATTCTTGATGTATTCAAGAAAATTCAGCAACCATGTTTAAATAAAATTTTCGCTCTAAAATTCAGGGGTAGTATGTGCCACTATGATATGAAAATTCCACTGAAAGAGCAACCGGTACACATGTGGAAAAGAGAAGTACATGGACTCTACAGTCAGTGTGTGTCATCTGATTTAACGTGTAATGCTTTCATGTCCTCTTTCTGAAGGTTATTTTGCTGTTGTATATTTCGGAATTTAGCGCAACCAAGTAGCAGATGACATAATTTAATTCTTTACCCTGGGATGATGTTTAAGGTTAAGTCCTCTTGTTCTAGAACCATGCACCATGTAATGCATTGATAACCTAGCACCTTCCCTATGAAAAGGACATAAGCAGTGAGATACATTACAGTAGGGAGCTGGTTGACATACCCAATAAGTAAACAGTACTCTGTTCAAGAAAGCTAATGGTGAATTAAAATTAACCCCTGACTGTTGTTTCCATGGGTACTATTTTAAGGAGTGATCCTTAAGGAGAGTCCTTAAGCTCAGGACTCTCTGTTATCTTTCAGGGCATGACCTTGGCTGCAGGCAGATATTACAGTGAAGTTGCAATTCCAGTGTGTCCAACAGTTACCTTTCCCTGTATGTCTTGGAACTACCCAAACTAAATAAATTATAAAAATAACATGGAAAAGAGCATTTGGAAATTTAAGCTGTGACATCCACGTACTCAGTAAAAACACATGGTAGTTGTTTTTTTGTTTATTTGTTTCTTTGTTGTTGTTTTTCAAAGCCTGCTTTTGATTTAAAGATTGTAGAAGGTAAAATAAAATGGTATTGCACAGTCAAAAAAAAAAATAAAAATGGACACTGCCACTTTTTTAAAGTGCCTACTAGCTTTTCAAAAATATCAATATTCACTGGTATCTTCAGAATACCCAAGTTTTTCTCTTCTTTCTTGGTGTGGCCCCCTTTGCATTTTTCAAGCATTCATTAAATATCTAAAAACAATTAAAAGACTTCAAAAACATTCATGCAAAGCCATTAAGAGAGACAATGATCTAAAGTTTCTGTGTTGTAAACACTAATATAGTACAATCTTAATGAAAACCATCATTTCTTTTAGCACGTCAGTTCTGATCATTAGTAACACATGGATGGTGGAATAAATCTCAGGATCCATACGTACCCTAATGTTATTTAACAGACACTGTGGTGGAACATGTAATCAAGTTCTGAAGTGGCCAAATTGAATGCCATCATGACCAAAAGCAAGGAGACTGAAACATGGGTTTAGCTGAGACGTACAGACTGCATGTGTGGAGAGCAAAATCAGCAGACCAATAATGGCTATCCTTTTGCTCTTCATATTCTAAAGATGCTAGAGAAAACCATAAAGAAAGTTAGTACTGAGTAAATCAAAAATTGATCCTCAGTCTACGTTTAAATGTCTAAATTTAAAGAGTATCAGAGAGCACTTAACTGCCCAAAAATACATTCCCCAGTGTGATTTTGGCTCAGATCAGCCAGGTTCATTTCAGGAGTTAGCACAGACCAGGCATCATTCTCAGTGGATGGAGCATACGGCACATCTTGTTTCATACATGAAGACATGTAAATGACATGGATGTGGCAAAATAATAATAATAATAATAGTAATTATGGTTGGACTACAAGCTAAAAAGCTGGTCCTGGTATTGTTTTGTTTAAATACCTGAAGATCAGTTTACTTAAATTTACCTCTGAACAACCTGGAAAGCTTGATACAGAGCAAGAAGAGAAGAAAGCACAAGACATGCATGTGTGTGTCTGTGTACATTCACCCTCCATCCTGGGGGGGTGAAGGAGAAGGAAGAGAATAAGACAGCAACACAGGGCTGGGGACACCATCCCTGAAGAACTAGCACCAGGAGAATTTGAACAGCAAGTTGGTGAGAGAGACCACCATTACTTACTCAGCTGCTCACAGCTCAAAAAGCCTGAACAACTCACACAACCTCTCTTCAGACACATCAGCCAATATTTATTCTGAGCATGCTGCAGAAAAGAATTAAAATAGCTATTAAAAACAGGTGAGAAGCAAGAACTCACTCTTATCCCCCTCCATGACACCCAGGTTTCCCACCAAACAGACAAAGGCTTGAATTAAAAATGCAGTTTTGTTTGTTTTAATCTGATGACTTGATTTTTAGTTACTGGGCTGGGGGCAGGAAGATGGGGGAACTTTACTTTTCAGATCACTGAAAATGAGGTGAAGATATTTTTGCAATGTTTTGTTTTTACTATCAGTGACTAAAAAAAAAAAAAAACAAAAACAAAAAAAAAAAAAAAAACAGCTAATGATGCAGCACATTCTGGGATTCTTGGGTACTTAGCAAGCTACAGAACTAGTGAATCATCACAGCAAAAGCATTACTTTCTCAAAGCAAGTCCACTCAGGCTGATCAACTCTGAGATCATAGTTCTGCAGTTAATGAAGGGTCTGATCTCTTTGGATGCTGAGGCCAGATGGAGACCACGTGAGACTGCCTTGGCAGGGACTCTGGCCCAGATTCTGAAATCTGCTTGCATATTAGATAATTCACCAGCGCCAAAGAAGGAATTTAAACATTCAGTTTAAAATACGTCTATCTATCTGGTAATTTTACCAGAGTCCTAGATTCTCAAGTGGACTTGTTTCTAATCTGGCCCCTCAGGTAGAAGACCTCCTTGCTCTAACAACGGTGAGGGAAAGAGTAAATGGGAACAAGAACACATACGTGCACACACTCTTGAAAAGTACATTGACAGAAGACAGCATTTCAAGCTGTACGATAACACAGTGTGTTAAAATGCACCCCTAATACATTATTTGTTGTGTGACTGAGTAGAAACAGCATATGCAAATTGATTTGAAGCATGCGATGTAATTCCCATGTATATGAGCTGTGCAAATGGGAATTCAAGTTTGTTATGAGCACTGACTGAGACACAATCTTTGGTTGTTTCATTTATTTTTTTCTAGCTCTGAGTCATCAGTCTCACTGCCTGATAATAAATTTGAATGTGAGTCTGTATAATACTTTCTCATTCTCAATCACATAACCTCTTGTCATCATGTCATTTCCAGGGAAATACAGTTCAAATCACATCTTGCAGTGATGAAGCGAGAGATTGCTTTTTTTTTTTTTTCTGGAGGGGGAGGGAATATTTGTCACCTTAATAACTTAAAAATTGATGCTTTCGAGAGCTGTCTGTGTCAAAGTTTCATTGAGCTTGTGCCATTTGCCTGGTGACTTTCATCTTCATAACAACTGAGAATGTGCCCACCAGGCTCGTGAAGGGGGACATAACATGAGGAAGTGAAATGACACTGCAGATATGCAGATATTGAAAAAAAAAGTAGAAGATGAATCACCTATTTGTAGGACCCAGTGCTGGCCATCACTCCAATTTTGAGTATACTCTTCTAGAAAAATGATGGCAGCTTGGAGACAACTCTTCCTCTTGTTAGTCTATTTTTCCCTCATACATTCTTTCAAGTGGCTTTGTGAAGCTTTGAGCATAAAGACAATGTATGGCCTGGAGTCAGCTCTGGGGGATGTATGGTGTATTTGCTACTAGAAAACGAATATTGTATGTGGGATGACAGATCTATGGACAGATTGCCTGTTCCTTGGAATAATCCTGAGTCTGATGTAAAAAGAAAAAGATGATCAACAGCTCCAGGAAATATTCCCAAGACTTTCAAGTCCTAGGTTTGAGAAGCAATGAGGGGACAATAAAAGCAGCATGGATTGGAACTGGCAACTCTGAATGACAGCTATTGTTCTCCCTAGATGTGTGTCATGAGAGCTCCAGGAAAATATTTTCCTTGAGAGCAGTTTAACTCTGCTTGCACACACCCTAATCTGGTAACCCGCAGGGTTCTCGACGTTTCTGAAGGGATGTTGTGCTTACAGAAGGAGGAAAGCTGACAGCTTGGAAGGGAGAAGCCTGTGAGCAGCAGACCACGTCCAGCAGAGCCAGGGGTGCACCTTCCCACCCCAGTCACGGACACAAACCTGACAAACACACTTAACGCAGCTACCGCAGCTATCTGCACACAGTAGTGGAGACAATCTGCATTGTCTGCCCTGGCATACAACAATGAATGCTGCTGTCCAGGTGAAAACAGGCCAGCTTTGAGCTAAGGGATGGGGAAGGCCCACACAGGGCATCCTGATATCTTCTCTGGAGCTCATTGCCAGTCCAGGAGGTGACAGTGTCTGCAATGTCCTGGAACCCCATCCAATTTCATACACCAACCTGGAGCCCTCAGCTAGGCAGGGGAAAGTTCCAGGTTTCAACCATTCTCTTAGAAAAATGTCAAGATGCTTTTGCCTGCCCCTTAGACCACCACTGAACTAGTTAAAGATACTCTTTGCTCCTCTTGATAAGGCTGTGCTACACTGCACTGAAATTTAGTGACAGCAACTCTTAACCAGATTACAAGAAATTCTAGCTAGTGGTAACTAGGTCAGATTACTACAATTATTTGTGTAACATTAAATTGATGGACAATTTACGCACAAAGAGCATGACCTCTCTCTTTTTTTCTAGTGCCCTAACCCCTAACACAGATGATGAAACATCTTCTTACCTCTCATTTTTCTATCCCCACAACTTTGGGATTTCTGAGTGTAGGCCACGGACAGGATATGGGATGGGAAAGATTCCCTGAGGAAGGGGCCAAATGGACAGAACAATGGTTGGAAAATGAATAGGACCAGAGAAAGGCCAGAGGCAGAAGCAAAGATGTGGTAAAGAGGAAGACAACTACTGAGGAGGACATACTTGGTCTGGAGTTGGAGACAGGTTTCAGATCCCATGAAAAAAGGTAAAGCATCAACTCTGAAGGGCAGAAGGTGGTAATAAAGTGAAGGCAATATGTAGAGAACTACCATAGGAGTTAGGGGGCCTCAGTTTAATAGGAGAACATATGAGAGCAGGAGGAAATGGGGATGGTAGAGTCGTAGCACACCCTTCTTTCAAGAACTTGCTAATTTATGTCTTATTCCTCTGATTTTCCTAAAATAATTGCTGAGACACAGTAGCAAAAGTGCATGTCTCCATCGCCCCCTAGTGCCAGGTTCTCTCAGGAGATGCCTGGCACCTACGAGTCCTTTGACCACACTATGAAAGAGGTCTGAAAAGCCAAGGTTTCTTGATAACCTGCATAAAGGGATCAAGAGGAGGAAAATCGGAGATCTTTTTCCCTCATCATTAAAAATAAACACAATAAATTTCATCAAAAATACTAAAGTAGATATAGAGGAATGCAAAGAGCCATGCGCTTGACTATTTAAGAAAATGTCAGCAGGCAAATGTAATTCACTACTGTGAACGTCGTGTACTTTATCAGACTGTACCTGGGATTACTGATGTTCATTTAGCTTTTTTTTTTTCTTTTTTTTTTTTTTTTTCCACAGACATTGAATGAGACGTGAGTGAGAGAGAGGCTCCAACTAAAACAAACAAACAAAAAACTTTCTCACTTTGTTTATACATTTATTTATATTGGAAGTGCAAGCTTATTCTCCTTCAGGATTTAATGGCCAACAGGAGCATGGAAACTGGGCAGTGGAAGAGATTTATAGACTGTTTTATACTCCTTTGATCTTCATTTTGGCTGTGTTATTTGGATGATTTTGTATTTGGATTTAGTTTTACTTGCACAGGCTTGGTGCTAATTTGCAGAATACTGTACATTCATGTCCAGTACAGAAATGCGTACTTTCAAACTAATGTTTATGCATTTCGGGTAGTAATGTGGAAACTTTAAGGAAGGTCATCGCTACACAGGGTATATTCCAACAGGTGCAAATTCCTGGTATTAGACTTATTGCTGAGATTTGGTTTAGTTTAATACAGTCAGACCTCTGCTAAATCACAGCAATTCTCAAAATACCTTTAAAACTTGTGGCACAACCTGTTTGTTGAAACTGCCTACTCTCACACAGCTGTCTTACCACAATTGCTTAACCCATTGTGGAGTTCCTCCACTTCTTCCCAGAATCTGCATAAACTCAGATGTGAGGATAGTTCCTGCTCCTTGGAACCAATTGGGAGTCAAAAAGTGATACAAAACTGTGTATCAGTTTGCAGTTTTGACCTATTGCATTGGTGGCACCCATCTGGAAAGCAAGAAGCCTATGTGTCCATGCTGCAGGCCCAGAGCTGACCTTCACTGGATGAATAACAGTTATTGGTCATATCCAGGCTCTGAGTTCCCACTCAAACATTGCAGATTAAATAGGTACTGTTCACTTTTGATCCCTAACACCTCTTCTGGAACACTGACATTCCTTATAGATGTAAAGCCAAAAAGCCAAACAGGAATTTAACCATCCTAAAAGCCACTGTCCTTTCCTGATCTTAAAATCACCAAGCAGGTGAGCTGAGGTATAAAGACAGCTCAGATGATAACTTAGTTCTCCTTTTGCCTAAGAGTTGCCATGTTTTGTTTTGTTGTTTTGTCATTGTTGATTATTTATTTATTTATTTATTCATTCATTTTTACAAATATAAGGGAATTATCCCAGGAAAAATTATTTTTAGAGATCTGTCTCCAAAATAGGATGCACAGGACTTAACAGTCAGAATGGCTGATGCACTCTTTGAAAAATGTGCATAGCCCCAGTGCGTGTTTTATAAAACTATGTTTAACAATTTATAGAGCTTGAACTGGCCATGCACACTTTATTAAGTATGTGAAAACAGCTGTTCACAATTAAGGTCTTTATTCTTCAAATACCTACTACTGGGCACAGAAATGACTGCTATATATAATCCAAGTCAGTGATCTATATCTCCATATAGACATACTCCACAGTATCCTTAAACTGCTTCTCTATATAATGTTGTTAGTTTTCCTGCATAGTAAAAAAGGGAAACTCAGAGCCTAATTTTCCTCTCGTTTGCACCAACATGAATCAAGGCAATGGATCTGTGCTGATGAAAGCAGATGTAAAATAGAATGATAGTCACATCCCTAGAGCCCATTTTAATTTTTGCGAGTCGCATATCTAAAAACTAAAACAAACACCTGCCAAGCTGTTACCCACAAAAAGGTCAATCCGTCAGAGAGCAGCAGAACTTCTCTTTGTGACAGATCTCTTTTCCACAGGAAGAAGGAACTGTGTGTCACCACTATTACGCATAAACCATGGGAACAGACAGCAACAGCCTGGTCAGAAAGCTGCTTTCCTTGACTTTACATACACCTTTTCCCTTGGCATTATTAAAATATGCAGGAATGGAATATTCTGTTACTGCTGCAGAACAAGATACGCAAAGGAAATGGTTTGGCAAGCTTGTTTCCAAGTGTAAAGGGCTGTCTTAGTTCCCAGTAGCCCTGCCAATGAAATTAAAACTCTTCAAACAACACTCAAGTTGGTCTTTCCTTAGAATACATTTAAATGTTCCTAAGCCCAGTAAGGTACTTCCTTTCTTTCAAATTCTTTGTGTCCAAATGTCAATTACTAAGGATGAACATGTTCCAACAGATCCTTAATACAAAGCTCAGGAAAGTAACTCCTCATGTTTTAGGTGCCTCAGACATTTGAGGGCTGATACAGCAAGATATTTAAACAGGTGCTCAGTTTGAGCAAACACCAGTTCCATTGGATGCAAAAATAGTGAAAACCTGGAGCCAGAGGTTTAGAGAGGACACATGTGCTAATGCCCAATTAGTAAGTGAAAGTACAGTCTCATATCTGTTTGCAAAATGTGTCAAGCCCAGAGACAGCACCCATGGAGCACCAGAAAAGCAGGTTTTGCAGCATGCCTTTCTTTTTGTGACCTGCAATAGTCCCCGCATGCACATGACTCTCTTTTGGAAGTTAATCCCAGAAGGACATGATAAACACAGCAAACACCTCCCAGCAGAAAGCTGGTTCCCAAGCAGTATTCACTATGAGCTGTTTGGTTTGGGTTTGTGTAATGGCATGTGACACATCAAGAAAAGTCATCAGGCAAGAATATTTTGGATTTCCCATTACAGCCTGAACATTTCACTGTAAAAATGTATGTGCTTGAAAAGATACTGATCCAGTTATGCAGAAATCTAGATCAGATAATAGACTAATAGGTAGTAGTTTAATACTAGCCACATGTGAAGCACTAGAGTGCTAGAATGCTAGAGTCTGGGCACAGAGATTGAGCCAATCAGTGTTTACCCAACTGAAAGCATTAGGCCACAGTAATTAAATAACTAGATGTTACTTTGTGTTTTTCATATTAATTTCCTTTATTTATGAAACTATGTTTCGTAATGGTGAGATTAATATCTCTTTGTTTGCTCCAATGGGCTGAAGTCATGTGAGAACTGGTGTTTCTTTGAAAGGAGGAAATTGGAGATTAGCTTGAAGGTTCTTGGAAAAGCAACACAAATCTTCATTAGGGCAGTAATGAGCATTAATGCACTGTAACTAAAATGGTCTGTTACCTCTTCTTGTTAGAAGCAGGATGATAGATGGAGACCATTTCCTTTTTCTGATTACCATTGCAATTCTAATGAGTTTGGTGAATAAATACATGATTGAACTGATCATGGAAAAAAACAAGAGCATAAGGCAGTGATTTGATCATATAACTACCTTTCTCCCCCTCGAGACAAAGTCATTTAATTTTAATGGCTAAGGACATGGATGTTACACAATGACAAAAACGTTCATATTTCTTCCTATGAATTTTGGAGAGAGGCTTTTGCTGTTTTCTCTCTAACATCAAGAGATCTGTTCTAGATGAGAAACCTCACAGGAATAACCTTCACTTCTATATCCTTGCTCTTTCTCTCTTTCTTGCTTTGTACCATCCTCCTGGTTTTACTTCTAGCATCTTAGTTGCATATTGTGAGGTTATCAGTTAATGTGCCAAACATGGTAGTGCTCCACTAGTGTGCAGTGCTTAAAAGAGCTTAAGAAAATTATGGGGTTTTGACACATGACAGAGGTCTTAAAATTATTGTTCCTTTGTAATAACATTTGAATGACAAGCTGAAGAAATGTGTCATAAATGACTACATAAACACACAGAGATATCGTCAAGCAAAAAACTACCTTAAGATTGTATATTTGTCAGTCACTTAGAGTAAAAAGTGTTCAATATATGTTGCAATTATCTCTATGTTGAGCCATCAAGAAATAATGTTCTTCTGGAAAAAAAAAAAAACAAAAAAAAAACAAAAACAAAAACAAAACAAAACAAAACAACACAACAACAACAAAAAACATAGTCTTTAAGGGATATAATTGTTTAGTATAGGCACTAAACAGTAGCCACACTATCCAGCTGTACGCTGTAATAAACAAGAAAGTAATTATAAACAATGACTTTTAATATGTATTTCCCTTCATTAAACCATTTCAAAGATAGATTCATTTAAAAAAAATGTTCTCCAGTATAGCTTTAAATGCTAATACGTAATCTAGGTTAGTTGCTTTTAAAGACAGAAGATTAATATGGTAAAATTTCTTGTCTCATTTGTATTTATTTCTAAATATTTCCTGAATTATCTTTGAAAATATGAAATCTAAATAGTGTACGTGTATCATCAAAGCATTGTATTGGCATTCTTATGTGAATAGCAGTAAAGTCTGTGCCTCCTAACTCATATGCAAAGCACACAGCCCAAACACAAGTATCAGTTCCTTTCACTGCTACCTGTTGTCTTATAACAACAGCAAATCACAGGCAGCCATGAGTTCTGGCTCAGAGACTAAGTGGAAGCAGAAGAGAGAACAAATTAAGTTGCATTGCACAAGTTAGGAAACTCCTAACTCCCATTTGCCTCTATGTCCTATCAAATTCTCTTTTGTGGATGTATAGCAACATGCCCGCATGTTTCAAGCTTTATCTAATGGCCCAGCACATTCCCCTACTTTCCAATTCTCGGTCCCTTAGCAGGGCTGCCAAGGGTAGCAGTGCCAGGAATGGAAATCAGCCCTTAGCCAGCCAGTCATCAGTATTCACCACATTCCCAACAATCTTTGCATATTTAATTTCTCATGCATTTGGTTATGTCCTGGGACTGGCCCTTTAGGCTGGGTAATGGACCTGTGCTTTTGTCCTTGAGAAACCATGTTGAAGACACAGTGAGGCAAGCAGGTGACTGCCCCCATCTGTATGCAGATATAGTGTGGGGATTTTTTTACAGCATCAGCCAAAGAAGGAAAAATAGCCTTTACACAAAGATTTTTTTTTTTTTTTTGTCTCAGTAAAGGCATTTAATCTTGATAGAATTTCATTAATAAATATATCTCAGCGTGTTTTATGGCCCAACATCTCTTACAGAATGTTAATGGAAAAATCCCTCTGCAGGTAAATACCAGTTCAGCCATGGAAAATTACGTCTATACAAACAGCCACTGTTGTGGAGTTAGTTCTTGAAGTGATCAAGGAAAGCGTGACCCAAGTGGGACTAATTTGGCCCTTCACATATGGCACATAAACCTATGCATAGGAGACCACTAATCTGGGGAAGAGGCCAGCCTAGCATTAATTGTGTCTCTAGGCTACACATTCTTCAAGTGATGGAAATGAAAAAGTACAGATGTCATTTTGGCCCATGGACAGCTCCCATATTTTTTTTACTGATGCCACAGAAAAGCTGATCATGAACAAAGAGGCTAATAAAAAGCATATAATATAAAAGTTCTCAAGTTTAAACAATTCACCGCTTCACACCAAAATCTCTTAACAAAAAAAAAAAAAAAAAAAAAAAAAGAAAGAGCAATGGTCAAATTTATTTTTTTCCATGTAACTCTTGCAGCTAAAAAGTTGCCATATTTTGGCTATAAATTTCTCCATAAAAATGGCACCTATTAATATGAATTTTATATCATATTAAAGTACAAAAAAGTCATAAAAAATTATACCATGCAGTACAATTTTCCTTTGTGTTGTGTCTTTCCTGTAAACTATGTCCCCAAATCATTTGCAGAATGAAATCATGCTATTTAATTTTATGATTTATATTATTAGTTTATATAGTTATCAGGCCACGTACCTGGGGTTCTCCATAGCCCTGGTCTGAATGGGCCATGCAGTCACCTTGTCTGGTCTCAACAGACTTGGCAGACAGAAGCTGGGCCAGCCTGAATGTTTAAGAAAACCCTTCTTGCCCCTTATGCCTTCCCTCTCTCATCCCCATAACTGTGGCTAAGAATTAGTCACAGTTGCCTTTCTTCAGGATTTATTAGCCTCTCTTAAGCTCTGCTTCCAAAAAGCAGAAGAGAAGTCAAGTTCGAGGACTGGAACCCATTTAAATTCCACTGGCACTTACCACTAAGCAAGAGTTTAAACATTTATTAAGGACAGAGCTGTGGAAAGAGGCTGAGCACTGAACTCTCCCTGCTGGTGCTGCTAGGTAGGGCATTGCCATGTGTTGTCTTGCCATGCGTTGTCTTGCCATCTTCTGTGGCTCCTTTCCTGCTTCAGCAGAACCTCTTCATGGCATCTACACATGGAGCTCTGGGTCATTCCACACTCCAGAAGTATATTCCTGTGATGTTATCCCTTCAAGCATCACAGAAGATTGGAAAAGAGATTTCATTCCAGTTTTGTTTTCTCTTGTTTGCCCAAGGAAGCCAATGTCTCAGCTGCAGCATGGAGCAAGTTTTTTTTCTATATGGGCAGTCCAGGACATGTAATATAAAGCAGACATTTGACAATGATGAGACAGAGTCAAACAAAGCATAAATTTAGGTGCTAACTCAGAGCACCCTATCCCTGTCCTCTCTCAGCTGACTTACACAGAAGACAAAAGCAAAATTCCCACTGCTCTCAATGGCAATCATGAAAGCCCTTGAAGGCTTTCAACAGTTTTCTGACTGACCTGGTAATCTAACCTCTAACTATTCAGAAAAACAAGACAATTTTTTTCCTAGATTTATGCTGCAGGGACAGCTGGGCAAATCATTTACTTCCTATCCTGAGCCATCCAAGAGCACTGCTGCACAGCTGCTGCCTCCACCCTGAATGCCGTGGGCAGATTAGAGCAGGATCTTTGGCCAGGGGCCACAGGGGCAGTGGGGGATCGAGCGCCGTGACATCAGCACAGGGCATGCAGGACCATTCAGCTTGCTGTCTGCTGAGGACAGGGGCTGGCCTGAGCCATGGGAGACCGAGGACTTGGCAGGGGAAGAATGGCAAGGTGGGGTGAGGGGAGATGCTCCACAGCATGGGCTTAAGTTTTGGGGTATCTTTGAAGCTGTGGTCATTCAAAAATCCATTGGGTTGTGCCGATTCCTCCCTTTTTTAAGTGGTTCTCCTTCTGTGGAGCCATGTCTGAGAGACCTCTCTGCCAAGCAGAGAATACAGTGATTTAGTGGTAATGTCACTGCAGAAAAGTAGCCTCCTTAAATAAAGAAGAATCCTTTTTAAAATCCTCTGCAATCCTCAGCCATTACAATCACGTGTTATATAAATGTATGCTAATATTGTCATTTACTTGACTGTGCCTCTTTCTCTTTTGATCCTCATTTGCCTGTCATCTGGGAGGGCTTGGTATAAATTTTTGCAGCCATATTTAATGTTAATTATTTAACTTTTTTTTCTCTCCTAAATTTCTGGGTCACATGATGCTGCAGACTAAGGTTTACCTTTCCCTGGTGATGTGCAGGTCTGCCTGAAGCCCTTGCCACTGTAAATAGATATTCCAATGACGGCACAGAGATCACCTCTCAGAAACTGCAGCTTGATTTAAATTCACTCACGGCAGCTCCGCATCTCAGCTGGTGCCCTGCTGAGCTTAATTGGCCCTCTGAAAGTACATCTCCTTTACATCTTGATTATTTTGAATAGGAGGTGAGAGGGGAGGAGAGAAGGAGAGAAGTGAGGGGCAGAGCTGCAAGGAGTGGAAAAGGAGGAAGGAGGAGTGGCAGTAGGCAAGTGGAGTGAGCTATGTCAATGTTTTCCTTAGAGACTGTAAGGCAGATCCTCAGACAGGAAAGAAATGCAACCAAAAATCCAGGTATCCACACCTCTTCCTGCCAGAAAGGGATGAAAAATGTTTTGGAATCAACCTTGTCAGTAAAGATCATTAATACTCGTAAATGAAACTGTGCCATGGTGTATCCCAAGGATATGAACATAGCTGTCTATACTGATACATTTTGAGAATGGCTTCTGGCACAGTTTTGGCCCGAGTTGGGGAGGATTCTTCTGAACAATTCCCAGTTGGGAACTGGCAGTTTTGGGGTTAGCAAAGGCCAGGACCCTTTCCCAGCAGGCAGTCTGGATGAAAACCACCTGTTTCAGATGGTTACTGAGTTCACTAGCATGAGTTCTGCTAAGCCACACAAGGACCTCATGGTCAGAAAAGAGGACCTGGTTCCATTCTGTTTATAGATGTAAGTTATGAAGCCAGTGTGTCCCGTCTTGAAGGGACACTGTGCTTTTCAGGACAAGGGATATCTTTATAGATCACTGAGCTTGCAGACAGCTCTCAGAAAAGAAAAAAAAAATAAAATCCACTTGTATTCATAACACATTTAAATATCCTCCAGACTGAAAAAAAAAAAAAAAAAAATCAAACCTTAGCATACCATTTCCTGGATAAGTGCTGCAGTCAGGAGGCTATTTTGAAGAAATTCTTCCCACAGGGACAGCTGAGGAAGGGTGAGCCCTCTGCAAGTGAGGCATAACAGCCCTGGGGTTGGCTTGCTGTTTGGCTGGTTCTCTACTCATGGTCCTCCTCTCTGCTCACCTTGGAATCTTCAGTCAGGCATGAACTACAGAAGAGGCTGAGAGGGTAGTCTTGATTGCAATCTGTGCATATACCTAGAAGTCAAGGGCTGGATCCATATGAGGTCCAAATAATATGTCCTCCATGGGCTTCCATGGGACTACTCATGTTTCTGCGTCAGCATTTAGGTGAGCTGCAGAGGTTTGGTGGGCTCTGTATCAAAATAAAGTCCCAGCTCCAGAACAACGTCATATTTCTATCTACAAAGCCTTGTACTAGTTCTGTATCTTCATTCTATCACTACTGTAATTAATTTCAGAATGTGTCCTCTCTAAACCACACTTCAATAGGGTTGTATTTTTGAATAATTAAGCTTTAAAAAGAAAATCTAATGAGACTAATGGCTATCAAATTACTAGATTTTGAAAATCATTGATTTTCTCATTTACACTCATACATGGCTGCTAAAATTAATTGATTTCATTTGCATATAGAGATTGCATTTGCTTTGACTTCCAGAATGTTTCTCTCACGAGTTTCTCATCAAACTTTCAGTATTCATTTTCATAAAAAGGCAAGTGATCCTTTAACTAAGCTCATTTGCATAGGAACTGAGACATTATCCCTCATCTAAATAAGCACTATTTTAATTATCCTTTTTGTTTGAATATATTTTATCCCAGAGTGCTCAGATATTTCAGCTGTGCTCATCACCATGGTATCTGAATACCTTACAAAAATTATAATAGAAAATTCTAACATCAGATTATTTAAAACCTTTTGCTTCTCCCCTTTTTTAGAGAAATTCTCTTTCTCTTTCCTGCCACATCAGCTAAGCTGTCATTTTTTCCACCCCTTGCCAGCTTTCCACTTTCTGCCTTATAACTTTCCCTTCTCCTGCTCCTCCTCTATCTTCCTGGTTGAATGGGAAGGCTGAGCTGTTCACGTATTTGGAAAAGGTTAAGGTGCCAAATGACTTGTCTTTCCCCTACTTTTAAAAGTAGCACTAAGAAAAACAGAAATTCTTTCCAAGAAGACCTATCCATAATAGCAGAGACAGAAAAATAAAAAGAACTCCATATAATGATATGTCAATTTAATACTAGTGAAATGTGCTGGTGCTAACCATTTATTCAGACATATGTCTGTTTGGTATGAATAGCCAGCTTCCATCAACAGGAAAGATGCATCATGATCAGTACATTTCTCCTCATCATCTCTCTTCTATACCATACTTCTGATCATCTACTAAACTGTCTTCATGCTTCTTTCTCTAAAGTGTGGGATGATGCCCATCATTTCACAGAGTATATCAGAGCTTTAGAAAATAATTGCAGGGAGAATGTCTCTTTAACTGTCAGTATCTCCTCTTCCCTATCCTTTCCTCCTTTCAGCCCCCATTCTGTTTTTATTGGTTTGTTCCTGTTGAGCTGTTGTTCTTAAAATTTCTATGGACAGGAGGATGGATCAAATAAGCAGGGTTAAAATTATGTTCTGATTTATTTATTTATTTATTTTTGTCATTTCCCTCTCACTTCAAAGAGGGAGCCACTGCAGAAAACTGGATTTCTGGAGAAGCTGAGTTGTACAGACCAAGGAGACTAGGTTGTAGGTGGCCTGAGAGGCTGCAAGCCTCTGGCCGAACAGGCTGTCTCTGTCCCAGAAAGGGCTTGGAGGAACATCCCTGCAGTCAGTCATCAAATCAAGCTCTTTTGTATGTAAAGAACATGCATGTAATTTTTGTAGAGTGTGACATTTTGAACCAGTAGCTGTTTTACTGCACCACACAGTTTTATCCAAGGAATTAACTTATCAAAGGAAGAGACAGGGATACCCTGATGATCTCAGTCTCTCCTGACTCTTGGTATCCTAGATAATTAAGGCTGTATGGCTTGGCTCCCCAATACCAGCAAGGAATAACATACGCTTGAATATCCATCCATTTCTGACATCTCAGCTAGCCATCCCATTTTGTGAGGCATTGGTCACTAGTAATGTGGACTTGGAACTAGGAGATAAGCCCATTCTATCTACCATGTATAGTGATGACAAATCAATCCAGCTGGAGAACTGGAGGTGGGAAATGGCATGAAATTCAAATGAAGTCAGTGATTTCCTGCAGGTGGGATTTTCCAGAGTGGAAAAAGCCCAAATGATTGAACCAGTGAGAAAACCATGAGCATGTTTAATCTAGTAGATAATCTATTACTGCTTTAGGTTAGAAATGTATTCAAGTAAAATTTACATTAGGAAAAGTGTTCTGCAGTAACAAGAAAGCCTGAGCATGATTTTAAATGTGCTAAATCATGGAATCCTGAATGTTTTGATTGTCCAAGTGCTAGTGTAGTTTTTCAGTTTCCAAATCTTAGTTATTCTCTTGCTTTTCAAATTATTTTGCCTATGCCTATGCCAGACTGAATGCACTTTTTCTTGTCTCATCATAGCAACTAAATAATTTTGTTCTTCCTTGAGAGACTAGCTGGGAATCCCTTGCTGTAGGGATTAGCCAAGGAGTCATGGTCAGAAGTCAAATGGGTAGGAATTTCTTTGGCTGCATCATCTTTACTGAGATGATAGATGTGAAAATAATAAAAATAAAACAAAAAATGCATTTGCCTTGCCAAAGGAGAGCATTCTGAAAATTATTCTCTGTCACTGTCTGCACTGTTTTTGAGTATTATCATCCGTGCTTGCACAGCGATGGAATATGAGCATGTAAGATCCACTTACCTAAGCTAAACAATAATTAGTATCAGATGGTCATCTCATTTTGCTACACAGGGAGTAGTTCTTAGAAAACCATGCATGCAGGTGATATGCCACAAAGGCAGATTGCATGTATCATAACAACAAATGCAATTAGGTGCCTGACCACTAGTAGTTTCACTGACATTTGGTTTGTATATCATTTAAGAGTTGGGTGACTTCTTAATATCCCTGAGTGCTCTGTAGTCTGCAAGAAGCATATTTTGGCATTGGTAGGGAGACTGCAGAGAATATCAATTTGAGCAGCTATTTACCTCAGTACAGAAACTTAAGGAGGGAAAAAGTTCAGTCCTATAAATATAAACTCAAAGTTCTGTTTCAACCAGATGCATGAAAATATGTGTAACCTTAGACTCAGGATTATTACTATTGACATTTTATTTAAGAATACTGTTTAAATCAGGCTTTAATTCCTGTGTTGTTTTGTTGGATTTGGGTTTTGTTTTTGTTTGCTTTTTTTTTGTGTGTGTGTTTTTGTTTGTTTTTCTTTTTTTTTTTCCACAACTCTCATGCACCCTTAGAGTGGTCTGATATGCCCTAAAACAGATTTGAATTTCATTTTGTTGATGATACTAAACTCTTTCTTTAGATTGTTAATATCAAAAGGAGAGGATTACTAATTTACATATATGCATGCACATTTATTTGACCAAGGTAATTCACCCTCAAAATAGATAAATTCCTGTCTGTTTTGTGCAGGCTTGCCAAGTGAATGAGGCCTGACAACACTCACTGCTCATTTGATGAGCAATGTTGGTTCTTATAGGTAGTGGAAGATATTTTATTTTTTGTATGTGCGGAGTATGCTAAACTAAAACGTATGCGACTTTGTCATTTCTAATAATGCCTTCAACAGGCTTAATGAAATAAACCATTGGTCAGTTCTGGCTCTACAGACAAAGAAAGGGATGTAGAACAATGGAACTTTTTTTTCAGATCAGAGTCCTAATAAGAATTTTATAAGTATGACTTGAAATTGTGGTAGCAAGTGCTCATATATTAGCACCAAACAGATCTGGGAAAGATTTTTTTCAATATTACAGTCTACTACAGATTGATTTCTTTACTTCAAGAATAGCAATATTATCAAGAAAGTAGTATGACACTTTCTTCTTAAAAAAGAAGGCCAGCCTGTGGGACTGTTTGTTTTTGTGTGTACATGCGTCTGTGAATAACATTGTTGTATCTTGAAATTGTTCTCTTTTGGAAAAGAAATTGTTAAATCCTGAATGTGTTCATTAAAAGCTGCTGGAAAACAGAATGAAGAACTAAATGAAGCATGAATACCATCCAGAAATTGCACTGAGGATGTACTCCAAGCCATAGATTTTAAACCACCTTTGCTGGTTTGGGTGCAATCCTTGTTTGGGGGCTTGTTTGTTTGTTTGTTTTAAGTGGGGTTTCTTGAAGATGTAATGGAGTAATGAAGCAAGGCATTTTAATGAACAGCACACTGGATGGCTATTGATCACCATGGACATCGAAAATTTTATATAGACAATTATTTTAAGATGTAGAAATCACCAAAAAATGTGTGATGTGTCACTATAAAATGAAGAGGGTGTTTTTTGAGTTCTTTCATATGGTCATGTACTCTACAGTAATAATGATAATGTTTAACACGTCTGGGTCATTCCATTACCAAAGTGCAGGCATTATGGACTGTAAATTGTGGCTTTAAGGCACAGGCTTGGCTAAGAGGAAATGTAATGGTCTAGTGCTCCAGCATGAACCCATACAGGAGCTAAGCCTAAAGGCATCACTGAGGACAGAAGCACAAACCCATAACTGAAGGATTTTGCAGACGGCAGCATGTACTCCCCCTGGCTACTCTGTGCTCTGTCATTATTGCATCCAATGCACAAAGGAAGATTTCTAGCACAGGCAGAGTCGTTAAGGACCCTATCTATGGTTCAGTACTGCTCAGAGACTCAGGCAGTCATTTATAGCAGCAGAAGGGACAAGAAAGTGCAGACATCTTGAAAAGTTGTAGGAAGAGCTAGGACAGAGCATAATTTTTCTTTTCCTTAGGAACTGGAGGAAGAAAATAATGGATTTCAAGATTTTAGAACATATACTAATTTGTTTGTGGCTTTGTTTTGTTTTGTTTTCATTTAAAGTGAACTGAAAATCTGTGAGAAATCTGTTTTGAATGACTTACAATGTTTGATTTTTCCTAAATAAAATTATCTGTTTCAATTACAATCCATAATAATAATAATAATACGATAATAATAAGCTTTTCAAATACTTTTAGGTGAGAAAAAGAATGATTTTAGCTGCAAGAGGAAACTCATGTTCTAAAAGAGTTAAATCAGGCCCAAGAATTACGGGACAAAGGCAGAGGTGCAGAGGCAAAGGCTCTTCCCATGCCTTCACAATTGAAAGAGGTATAAGGAAAGCTTCCTGTTCCCTGTAACCATTGTTACTTAACCTAGACTTGACTAATGAACTAATTGCTAATGAAGTCTCTGCAAAAGATCAAAAGACACCCAGGGTCCCATGAGCAGGTCTTTATAATAACGAAACATTAACCAGAGTAAGATGGTTAATCTACTTTAGATGAAATCAGCATCACTGGTGATACAGACTCAGAAACCAGTTCTGAATTCTTTTCTATTCCTGGAAGTATGCTTCATTTCATATACAAGCTCATCATGGCTCAACTCCTATGTCTGCTTCAATCCATA
The DNA here is from genome assembly GCF_964035555.1 of Netta rufina. Lineage (NCBI taxonomy): Eukaryota > Metazoa > Chordata > Aves > Anseriformes > Anatidae > Netta > Netta rufina. Next base: position 106,898,830 of record NC_140125.1, on the reverse strand, counting down.
ACAGTTAACAGTGGGGTTCTCTGCTGAGAGCTATTTCCTATGCAGGATCTCCTATGTTAGAGCAGATTCTGTTCTGTGCTCGGGACACCAGAAAGATCAAGCTACTTCCAAAGCAATGAATAAATAAACAATCCCTTACTTTTCATTACCCTCATTATGGGAGGCCCAGTGTTCAGGCTCCTCTGTGCTCTACACAGCTGATGAAGAGAGATGTTGTTTAAGAAAAGGCTTTACAAAAAGCTCTCTCTGAACAGAAGCCACCTCAAATATTTCTGTAGGACAGGCTGAGAAGGATGTGTAAGATCTTCTTCCTAGGGCTGAGGTTCTATGCTCTGGGTTTATGGCAATTAGGAAAATACTTATCCTACCTCTATGTTAATAAGCGAAGCCAAATAAAGAGGAGGACTTCAGCCAACATCCTTTTACTGACTAATTCTGCCACAACTACATTCACCTTGGATCTGGGGTGTTTGGCTACAGTTCTCTCTTCTCCATGTGGGGATTACACTGGGACTCTCAAGCTAGGAATCCATTTCCTGAACATCTAGTGACATGTTAGAAGTCTGAGAGTATCTCAAAGCCATGGCTGCTACTCCAGAAGGATGCAAGTCTCCCGCAAGTACTTCACCGCATCTGTGATCCCCAAAAATTCCTCAAATGGCAAAGGATGTCTCAAAATGCAAAGAGACCTAGGCAATAGATCTCTTCTTCCATGTTCATCTAATTTGCCCAGAGGCATGCACTGCTATCTACATGGTCTCCTGCCACTGCTGCTGCTCCTCCAGAACATATATACATCTTACAAAGCCTAAATTAGAAATCATTGGACTACTGAGAGACAAATAAGAGATTTATATTCAAGCTCAAAAAAATGATAAGGTGGTTCTGGAAGTAAATAAGGATCATATATTCCTGCCTAACAAGTAAAAACATTGTCAGGGTTCCTTAGTTTCAGGAAACGTAGATCAGTCTGCAACAGTAAAACAGAATGGTCAGCAAGAAAATCACAAAGATCAGAAACATTAAAATCAGTCAAACGATGCAAAATCCATGAACGCCTCCCTTCTAAAAATAGTCAGGACCTGTTAATTAATCTGTTGTTATGTAAATGGTGTTTCTGTCCAAGGAGGTAACCCGGTTTTAATTGAACAACTTTGTTGCTGGCAGTTTTGTTTGTTTGTTTGTTTGAAGTTAGGCTACAGATCCTTGTCAGCTGCTCTTAGGAGCAAAAGAGAAATGTTGCCTGCTTAACATCTGCTGTCAGATTATGTTGCCGCTGCTATCAGAAATGAATGCAGAAGACCAATTCAAGTTCCTGTCAGCTGTGATGCCTTTTGGACATGTTTCAATCAAGCAGCAGGCTTTTCTTTACACTTAAAGAATCATTAGAACAGCTAAAGTCTTAGGGAAAACACATTTTGATTGCAATTGTAAACTAATGTCTAATTCATTTAAATTATCATGTATTAAGTAAATATTTGAACTGCTTTGAGATCCATCACACATAATTGTAGCTCTATCTTGAGTTTAAATATTTCTTCCTCCTCTAAATTCTAATCAATAGAAGGCAAAACATCTCTTAGAGTTAGTGCTATGGCAATCTGATATGTCAGTGTATATGCCCACAAACTCTCTCTAAGCGTTATCTGATGTTTTGCATGTTAAATATTGATGGTTCCTACATCTCACAGTGAAGTTGGTAAAAGCGAATGATAAACCTAAACATACCTCAGATGGTTCATTTTCATGTGACCTGTCAGCTAAGGTCGGATTCTGCTGAGATGATGTCCAGACAAATCTTTAAGGTGCCCCTGGGCCGGCTATATATGGCACTGGGAGTTGCAATGTGACCCTATCTGAAATCTCTTCATGTCAAACAATTGTCACAACACTCTGAAATCTTTCACAGTGAAGAGCAGGGATGAATCAAGCTTGATGTTAGAGAAATGGCTGCATGGGCTCCTGTGTGAATCACCTTTTTCTTATCCAAGAACTCGTCAACAACTGCAGTTCTCTCATTTTCCACACAAAAAGAAGCAAAATGTTATGACACCTATTCTAGTAATGTAATTACAACATTTGGTGCTCTCCCAAAGCCTCTATTTCTAGAGCCAAGTGATTAGCCAAGTATCTCAGTTTTTAATCTTTCACAGAGGCTTCCAGGAGAAAACTTGGAAATGTTATGTTACCCCTACAGGCCTATAAACCAAAGACAAGTAAAAATAGTTAATAACGTTTCCTCTTTTCTAACGTTCACTATTTTAAGCCTGTCACATGCCTTCAGATAGCATGTCTCATGGTATGGTTTCAGCTCTATTGTTGATGTAAATATCCACTGCCCACAGCTGTAAAGGGAACCCCCATATGGTGCGATTTTTCTGCGTTAAAAATTTGTGCTGCCCCATTTAAAGCCAATTCACCAGTTCAATCTAAAATAGTCAGCCTAAATTGTTTTTGTTGTCAAAGGAAAGGAACATCTCCAAAGGACAATTCACCTCACCAAAAGACAGGTTTCTAAAACAAGTACCTCAAAATACCTGTACAGTAGACTAGTTTTTCTCTTTTGACAAAACAAAGTAGAGGTAACCAGTTTACATTCAGTCAGCAAACTATTAAATATCTAAGATTTACACCACATTGCATTTTGCTTTCCAGCTAAGATCTGAGTACTTAAAATCCTCCATTACTTTCCAACTCTGCACCTGGAACGATTCTGCCAACTGCACACAAAAAAATGAATTTTTCTGGTTCAGTGAAGTCCAGCTGATCCCATCACAATCACGTTGCCATGTTGTTTTCTTTCTAACCAGAATCCAAAGCCTTTCACCAGATGTACTTCAGACCTGCCACCATCAGAAGTCCAGATGTGCCAGACCCAGTCTACAAGGCTTACCAGGAAAGAAAGAAAGAAAAGTATAGGCTAGAAAGAAGAGCGAGGAGCCTCGGAGAAATGTTCAGACACACACAAAAAAAAAAAAAAAAAAAAAAAAAAAAAAAAGGCAGCTGCAAAGACAAAAATATTATTCTGTTCTCCATGTCTGGGAGCAGATAAGAAAAAAGCATAATGAGCTTAAATGACAGTACAAGGATGAGGCAAGGAAGACATGGTGAGCCTGGTGTAACAGGTCGCCTGGGAACACTGCAAGGCATCGTAGGAACAGGTTACCCTAACAAATCACAGAAGTCAAACAGACATCACTGATCTACCTTGGGCTAAGAGATGGAACATATGATTTTCTGAGATCCTTTCAGCCCTGCTCCTCCATGACCTTATGCACAAGCTGTCTGTGGACTGCATGCCTGGTAAGTGAGATATGGCCCAGACCTTTTGGATTAATAGAGCAAGTGTTGTGGGAATATATGAAAGTTGTACTGATTGAGCAACGCTCGGACGTGAGAACCCCACTCTTTGCAACTCATTAGTTGCTGCCACTAATAACAACAACATACTAACCTAAACCAAAAGGATTTGAGCATCGAACTGATTTTTTATTCTCTGCATTGTTGTTCAGGGAGAGATGTCCAGGGATAAATCCAGTAAAATAAAATAAAATAAAATAAAATAATCAAACCTACGTATCAGGTACCATAACACCCAGTTTTTAGGCATGTGGCACACAGAGTAGAATTTACTTACATTAGGTTCTTGCAGTTCCTATAAAGTTTCTGTATAAGAAAAAGGTACATCAAAAAAATAATTGTCTTCCCAATTTCCTACTAGTGGCAGTGCTAGCTGAAAAGAAATACAAAACAAAACGAGGAAGAGAGGTTGAAACAGTTTTAAACTCCAGACCTCCCTCAGCACAGAGGCACCTCAAAGCCTCAGGCAGAAACAGCTTTGCCTTGTGGGGTTTGGGTGCTGATTTCCACCCTCCCCCCAGCTCTCAGCTGATTTGAGCAGGGATTGTGATAAACCCAGGGGAGCACAACACATGCAGGGGCACACCAGCATAACAGAGGTGTATGCAGCTTCAGTGGCCCCAAGTTTACCTGTTTTATTCAGTTAAATCACATTTTTAGGCACATAATCTTCATTTAGATCTTAAAAATTCTGCATCTAAATCTACATCACTGTCCTGCAGATGTCAAGCACTCAAGTCCACAGCCTGTTGAGGTCATCAAAAAGAGATAACGTTGACATGCACATAATTTCTTGTTTGTTTGGTGTTTTTTTGTTTGTTTGTTTGTTTGTTTTTTCTTATTCTGACCACTGTCTGTCTCCTTAAATTGTGATGAGTAAAACAGAAGCCATCTTTCCAGGATGATGGGGAAATATCTAGAACATCCCATAGAAAAATAAAGCATTTCTCTGCTAATTTCTAGAAGGCAGTCAACAAAGAAGCGAAACAGAGAGGATTCCTTTTTCTGACATGGAAGCATTTTTATTCTCTGATCACCATAATACAGCAAACCTTCCTTCTGCTTTCTTCACATTCAGAAAAGACACATTGTCTTGTTCTCAGCTGGGATTACCAAGCTCTGATGTCCTGCTGCAGAGGCAAGGCAGGGCAGTTCATAGAGAAGCCAACACAAACTTTTCAGACAAACTCATCTGTAACCTTAACTAGGAAGAATCACTCCTCAATAATGTTATAAACAAAATCAGAGCCAGGGAGTGAAAAAGGACGGGATAAATACTGTACATGCTGGAGAACTCCATCCCTCTGCTCTGCTGACTCACAACTTAAACATTGTACAAGTCAGGTGACATTACCACAGTGATAAATCTGATCCCTATCTACAGGAGAAGACTCCTGGGCCAATCCTTTGTTGAATACTGAGGAAATCATTGCCATATGTGAACATGTGGTGCCTTCTGACAAAATGCATATTTTCCATTCTTTATTGAGCTGTTTATCTAGACCAGAATTATGATAAACTGCTCAAGTGGTTCATTTTCCCAATATTCATATGGAACATATTAAAAATATGTTTCCATAACAAAAATTACTCAGCGGTAGAGCTGTGAGATCTCCCACACCCCTCCCTGCAGACGAGCTTCACAGCCAAAGTGGACACAAATGGCCCCGTTTGTGGCTTCCCGGCACTCAGTTGCACGTGCCAGGGAGGCAGCCCTACTCCTCGGCAGGGATGCACAAGGCCAGGCACTGCTTTCCAGAGTCTGTGAAACCTCTGCTCCCTGCCACAGTCCGGTGAACCCAGCAGGTTTCAATATATCGGATATAAGGCAGAAATTCTTCACTCAGGGGATGGTGAGGCACTGGCATAGGCTGCTCAGAGAAGCTGTGGATGCCCCATCCCTGGAGGTGTTCAAAGCCAGGCTGGATGGGGATTTGGGCAACCTGATGGCGGGCAGCCGGACTAGATGATCTATAAGGGTCTTTTCCAACCCAAACCATTCTATGATTCTATGATTTTATGATTCTCTGATATTCACTTTCTCCATTTCTTCTAATGTAGTTACTACTCAGTGAAAAAGGGAGTCTGGATCTAGCTCCTAAAAAAGACAATGAAGAATGAGGAAAGGCATTTGCTTTGTATCTACATGCCTGTACAGCCCTAGTCTTAGTCCTCAAATACAAAGGCTAGATATAGATGTAATAGATAATAGATACAGATAATCTAATTGATACCTAACAAAACATTAGGCTAAATAAAATGTGGATATGGACATACACAGGAGGTCAGTCTGTTTGTAATTTGAAGTCTACCCTTTCATCCCAGCTAAGGTTTTCTGACATCTCTTATTGTATAGCCATGTTTCCATTTGCAGCTTAGAAAAAGTTTCAGTATTGGAGGCTGAGGTTTCACATTTGTCTTACCTAATTTTTAAAAATTATCCAAGAGCTTTTCAGAAACAAAGAGTAGAAGAAAATAAATAAACAGAAATAGAAATAAAATATAAAAATAAAAAAATAAAATAAAAAAGTAGTTGCAAAGCTCAGAGGCTCTTTGTTTTGCAGAAACCTTTTGTGAAGGAAGGGTTTGGGCTTTTGTTAAGGATAAACCTTGTTTATTCTTTTTTATTCCCTGTGAAATACATCCACATCCTAAAAATGCACAAGTGTCTGACAAGTAGTAGTTTACACAAATCTCGTAAAGGCTTGCCAGAGTTTAATAGCTAAAATCCCCAGGCAGTCTCTCTTCACTGAGCATGTCCCTGCTCCTTACAAACTCTGTATGTGGCTGAACTGTACATGCTTCACAGCCACCGGAAAAATAAAATAATAATAACAACAACAAAAGTATTCTGCAGCATAAAGCTATAGGAAATAAATCTGTTTTCCTCTGTAATGGCTGTCCCTGCATGCCCTGGGCATCCTGCACACTGGATGTGGCTCTCTTGCATCTCCAGTCCACCCACTGCTAAACACAAACATGGCAGAGGAGGGAGCTGCCTATGTCCTTCAGGGACAGGAGGTAGATCAAAGGCTGTGAGGAACAGGATGTAGAAATATGTGGACTTTCTGAAGGAGAAGACTAGGTCCAGATGCTATCAATGAATAGAAACTTGGACTGAAATAGTACAGGGACACTGCAGTTTGGGAAACCTCAAAGAGGGATAAGAGGTAAAGCTTGGGAATGGCAAGGTGCAGTACAGGTGCAAGCAGTGGGCATGGCTGTGCTGAGGGAAGACGAAGGACTGTGTGCATGCAAAGAAACTGTGCTCAAGGAATAGGATGAGGTTCTCATGGGCATAGACTGGTGGAGAGAAATAAAACTAACGTGAAAAAAAAAAAAAAAAAGGGTTGATAAAGACTGACAAGATTTGGCAAGGGAAAAGGAGTATGGGAAAAGGAAAAGAGTGACAGTGGGGTGAGAATCACTAAATGGGACATTTCTGTGCTGGTTAATGATGGGCTAAGCATAGCACTGGGATGAGACCAGAATGGGACTGGAACAAGAACATACAGACAGCCCAACAGTTATGCATAAGGGGCAGAAAAGTGGAACGCAACCCTCCTTAGAACTGGAAACTTAGCCTAAAATCTTTCAGCTCAGTTCTTTGCCTGTGCTAATGCCCTACTTGTGTACCTATGTGAGGTCTGCAGCACCTCCATTAGATCAAGCATCCAAGCTCTGCCAGCTGCAGTGCTGCTTTTGAGCAGTACAATATCTGTGTGGGACAGCACATGGGAATTGCTAAGAGGAGAAGGTTAGCTCCAAACAATTTAATATGAATGAAACCTTGTATTGTTTGGTTCTCATAACTGGCAAGGGAAAAACATCATGAAGATAGAGGGACAGATAGTGCTAGACTTGTTGTATCGTACACTCCACGTGACCATCTCTCCTAGGATACTTTTCCTCCCTTTCCTGAATTATCTTCATGTCCCAGCCTCCATTCAAGAGCTTTGGAGGAGCCACAGAGCCTGGCAGGTAATTACCAAGGTTCCTTACCAAGGCAAGGTAATTACATGGTTCCTCTGGGACGAGGGGGACTCAGCTCTCCCATGGACTTACCAGAAGAAGGACAAAACAAGAGGGCCAGAAAGTGTTTGGTTGTAATGAAGAAGTCCAAGAAGGAGTTGAAATCAATATCCAAGCACAGGGTATAATTTCCACTTGTTCATAACTGGAAATAACCCTGGTTTAAATGACTTGCACAGCTTCTCATGTGATCTGTGTCAGAGACAGGAATGAAATCCAGCTCTCCTGAGTGACATTCATCTACCTCAGCCACAAGACAACCCGCTTTCTCCCTTCTGTCCCCTGCCTCATTCATTTCACATCTTCCAACTTGTGTAACAAATGAGTCAGGGGACTTAACAGACAACAGATGCCTTCACAGCACAATTCTGATTCATACCCCTGGCAGAGTGGAAAAAATCATGTGTGATTATTTAATTCAAGACTGTAACCTAAGGAACTGAATGAAAAATCACAGACAACAATAATTCTGGTATTTTGTTAATTTTTAAATCTTTGCCTCTGCAAATGTAGAAATTTTGTTTTGTTCTGTTTTTAAATCATTAGCTGTTGGGTGGATTTCTTTGTTTTGTTTTCTGGTACGGTCTAGCTTTGACTAACACATATAATCTGCCTTATAATCCCAGAGCAACAAGAGCATGAAGAGATATACTTGGGTTTCTCTTTTCTGATTCACTGTAGTCAAAAATGTGAAACCCCAGACTTACTGTGGTCCTATACAAAAAACACCCAAAAGACATATGTTATCCTGAATTCATACTTTTATATGTACTCACTCTGCTTGTACTGACTGTGTACATAAAATCATATTCTTTTCTGATGTGTGCTTTTACAGGAGCCCTTATCTTTGAGGACTTTGGAGATCTGCAGTCTGAACCTGTTGCAAATGTGATGCACAGTCCATGGAACAGATCTAACACTATGTATGTTTAATTCAGGCTAGGTTTGTTATGCAAAGCATCCACACACACACACAGGTTACACTGCCCCAGATGAGTCACACATTCATTATCTATTCCACTGGGCTGCCAGCATTTGCTGTGGAAGATAATAACGCAATAGATTCCCAGCAGAAAATTTCTCTGCAAAGGAAGCAAAACCATGTTCTCTGCAAAGGACATCACACCAATGCTGTCAGTCATGCATGAGTTCATAGAACTGGCACGTTCAGATCAGATGAACATTTAGATTCATACACCTCTAATACGCTTTTGTTCTCGTGGGCTATTATTTGGTTGAGGATTCTGCATTCTCATTATGCTCTCTTCCACACTCACAATACACTCCAAACAGATAGCAATAGAAAACAACCTCAGTAGACATTTTCTTCCTGACTACAGATGTACTCACTGGATTTGACGAGCTACAAAGATTTTTCAAGTACCAATGACAAGGTTATGATTTCTAAGCAAATCCTTAAAATGTCATTAAAATATAGACTACCTCCCCACACTACCATTGAATCTTTAAGTATATGGCTATAGAAAATTCTCTGTATAATAAACAATGACATTGAAATATTGTGCCTTATGTGATTTGGCTAGGCTTCTTGACACTCATTGAAGAGCTACTTGCTAAAGAATTGTACACAGGGAAAGGACTGTACTGACAAGACCAGCTGCAACTTTAGCTACTGCCTCGCAACCTAAGCCTAGCCTGACAAGGGGATGCTTTGGACCCAAAGCTCCATCATTCTGTTCATAAAGAGAGCCAAGATCATAGTGCAGTAAGCGAGTCTTCTCAAACTGCATGACTTTATCCACTGTTCAATTATGAGAGTAGTAATTCCTACCATTATTCATACTTTCAACATCTAAATTAACTTGCCAGTTTTACATGTTACCAGTAGTAAACTCTGAAGGAGATCTATTCATTTAGAAGACTATTCAAAGCTTAAAAATTACTTTCATTTTCTGAGATGATACCTGCACCACCCTTGGTAGCTATGGTTGAGACCATATATGCACATATATGGCCAGCAGTCTCAAAAGTCTCAGAGCCTGGAGATAGCGCATGAACTCTCCTGCCTGACGACTTTCCCTGCCTGGGGAAACTGCTCTCTCTCCCCAAACAGGTCATCACACAGGTGTGTGCAGGTTGGGCTCAGGTGCCAGCTCACACCCAGAGCTCATCTGACAATACACAGGAGGCTTATGAGCAACTGAGTCAGGCTTCACCTCTGAATCACCTTCTAGAACGCTGCTTTTTTTTTTTTTTTTTTTTTTTTTTTTTTTTTTAAACCACTGAGAAGAGAGAGGTTGGGATATTTCCCAACTAAATCACTCTTGACATGGTGATTGTCCCTTCTCTTTCATTGTCTGTCTTATTTACAAGTCAGGCATATTTTAACACAGAAACCAAGCCAGAGAGTTCATACCCAGATATCCTCAAGGTTGCTGAACAAAGGCTTGAACTTCAACATCTCCTTAGAATCAATGGATGGGTCTTCAGACTCCATTGTTGTTGTGTTTGGGTTTTTTTTGAGGGTGGGGGGGGGAAGTCTTTTTTTTTTTTTTGTATATCATGCAGTGTTTTATTAATTCTACTGAACTGCTATATTTATTCTTAGTTGTTTAGTTCTGCTGGAAATATGCATATGCTTGCCATGAATATGATGCAGTTAAAATAGGTCCATCTTTTCATACATATTCTCCTCATTACAGAAAATGAAAGAGGAAGGAAACATTAAGTCAAGAGAAGAAGGGGATTAGGACATGATTTCTAGCAGATCTTCAGCATGCCTTTCACTGTCTCTTGTATTCTCACTTTGTAGGCACATAGTGTATAGTACATGAAGTACAAATGTCATCAATCTACTGTTTACAGTCTTTCTAACCTGAATGGCTAATAAGTTTAACACATTCATTTTTCAGTACAAATTAAGGCTGTCAGAATGACTCACACTTCTATATAAAGGAAGTTCTAAACATATTTAGGGGGAAATTTAGCTGTCAAAGTCAGTTAACTTGTTGGAGTAAGAGGAATCCCATGTTTCTTTGTAACCTTTCAGAGAACATGGTATTTGGCAGATGCAGACTGGTGCAAGATAAGTGGTTTTTAAACTTGTTTGTGTATGTATGTGTGTGTGAAAGAGAGCAATTACAGACTCTGGAGAGCAATTCTGGAAAAGTTGAAGACATACTTGTTTGTCCTTTACTACAAGCGAGGACCTTTCTGTAAGTTAGTGAGATCTGAGGAAGGTCGTTTTTTTTTTGTTTTTTTTTTTCTGAATTATGTAGTTGATATACTGAAAGACATACTCTCCCTACAGCTCTTGTCTCTCTGGTGTCCCAAGTTATAACACTACTGCTTGTTGCACTTCAAGATCATCTTTTGCTGCTAGTTTCTGAAATGTCTTATATAAATATTGCTGCTCAGAATGACATTTTCCAAGAAAAAAAAAAAAAAATAAATATATATATATATAAATTATCTAGCAAAGCAAAGGTATTGTAAGATAAACATGGTTGAAAGCCAATTTTTTTTCAACCAAAAAAGGCTAAAATAAAAAAGAATGCAGAAGTTCTTCATCAGTTTCTTTGCTCAACTAGCCAAGAACCTAATTTTGCATTGTTTCAATGGAAGTATTTTGAGCAGCTCCTAATGAATCCCCTCTTATCACTGTTGGTGAATGGAGACCCTAGAGAGATGAGACAACTTACCAAGAACACAGAGCAAGTTAGTTATTTCTCCTGCCATAAGTATACCCAAAAATGTGCCACAAAAAGGCATGGGAACACGTCGCTGAAGTGAAGCCCACTATGCCACATTCAGTCCCTCCTTTCCCTGTTCAGAGATGCAGAGCTTAACACCTAGGTCCAAAATATATGAATCCTTATGGTAAGTCTGAGTACCTGGGAAGAAGTGTGGCTGACTTTTTCCATATAGGTTGCCCTCACCTGCAGGTTACATACCTAAGCTTCTTCAATTTACAGCCTTTAGGAAACTCAGGCATGCACCTTAGGCAGCTGGATCACAGAAAATAGTTGGAGTCTTTCCCTAAACGCCTAGAAGACTTAACCAGTGAAAGCATAGTTCATGCTGAGTGTGGACCTTGTGATTTTCATTCTCGGCCTTTAAACATTTGCTTAGGAACCTGTGACCTTTTGTGGATTTCAGCCCTTGTTTAGCCATTAAAGCAACATGCTCCAGCAGGCAGCTGAAGCAGCATGAGGGATGTCACTCTTTGACATTTCCTTCTTCTCAGCATCCCTTTCAAAGAAAAGAAAATTTTCAACAAAATTGTTATCACTTCAGGATCATGAGAAGATCACCTTTTAATCCAGTAGAGGATTAAAGTAAAATGCCTGTTAATGATGAGACCAATTAACCAAGTTTTTAAGGATCAAAGAAAGCTTTAACATGCCACTGTCCAGCTTATCTGTGGGCAGGTAATGCTAAACTCATCCATTACTGGAATTACTGCATTTTTAGTGAACATTTGAACTCTCCACTTCCATTCATCAATGTTAGATTAGATGGTGTCCTGAGATGGGTGACCAAAACTTCCTATTATAAAGGTAATTTTCAGTTAAAATTGGAACCCAATTTTCAACGTACTTTTTGTTAAACTGTCCTTTTTCTAACTGATAGTGTTAATAAGCCAATGGGGTACCAACAACAGGCTGTAAGAGATTGCTATTACCTAATCAAAAGAATTTTCTTTCTGAAATATTATGTTTGGTACCTTCTGGGGGGAAGGAAAAGGAAGCTCAGCATCAGCTGAACTGTTTCAGGTCAGGCCAGTCACTATGGCAACAATTTTTTCTGATATTAGAGAGTATCACTTGGGAAGTATTGTTAACGCAATGATTTCCATATATTCACTTTAGTCTTAGTGCTTAAAGGCACTGTGTCCTTTTCTTCTGAAAAAGACTGTGGTATAATGCACAACATACAGAATATAGGGACAGAAAATTGTGCATATCAAAGAAACTGGATGGTCTCAGACAAATAGAGGCTTTGGAAAGTTTGGCTGGCAGAAACCCAGATTTAGCTACCAATAGGCTGATTGACAAGCATAGCTGTCCTGGCCCCTTTTTTCTCCAGTGACTGCAGTGTAACAATATTTGTCTGCTGTTTAGCTGTAAGTAGATGCACAGATGCAGAGTATTTCTGAGCAGCAGAATACTACCTTGAACGGTGACTGTACTTGAATTGTTTCATTTCTTGTCACATTAGATTGAGCTGTGTTTAAAATATGCTGTGTTTGCTTTTAACAGTAAAGATAAATATGTAATTTGACTACTCTCAGGGATTTTCAGTGTATAATGTCATTCTTTTCACATTTTCTTCTAGAGGTAGGCACATAGCTTCTAAAAGTGCTTTAAAAGAAGTGCTTAAGGATGTGCTGGATTCTTAAATGAAATCTCTTGGATTATTTGCTCTGATACCATTAGAAGTGCTGGATTCGGTGCAGGATTAGGGGTGAATCTGATGTCTACAAGGCAGAAGGTCAGAGACACTTATAAACTGCAATACAAGTATTCAGGTTTCTTCGTTGTCTGCTAAACAGATCCAAAATTCATTATAGGACCAAAGGCCATTACCTCTACTGAACCCGTATTCAGTCAAAAAAGTACAGTGCAATAGGTGTCATAAATACAAATCTTACACTTTTTTTTTTTTTTTAATTCAGTGTACTAAAGAAACTTTTTCACCATCTACCACACTGCGAGGAGTAGTGAGCCAAATTCTGATTTCACTTCCACCCATGTAAGCCCTGAGCTGGCAAAGGAGACTCCTCAGAATTTACAAGCTGGTAAAATGAGCTCAGGATACGACCCAGTAAACTGCATGAGGTAATGCTTACCTCTATAGCTGGCTGGAGGGTTTCCTTATGGACCATGGAAGAACTGCACAGCCTGTGCAGGAATCGCTGGGTGGAACTCAGCGGCCTCTCTTCTGCATGAGGTCAGACTAGATAATCAGAGTGCTCCCTTTTGGCCTGGAAACCTATGAATCTATTAAATGAAAACAAATGTTACAATTAATCAAGCTGCTTTTCCTCTGCTCTAACCCACAGGGTTAGTCATGAAAAATTGGCCTCTCAAGACACAATTCTTTATGGCCATTTTGACTGGTGTTTGGTGCAATAGTGCCACGAATTAACAACACCAGAAGTGTCAATCTTTCAGTTTCATTTTTCGCATTGGTTATCTTCCATAACTGAAATCCTGAAATCCTTATTCAGTTCTGGCAGAGATGAAGCTTGAATGATGTTAGACCTGAAGAAGACATGAATAAGTGTCTCCAGCAAGGACTGGATGCAGTAAGCATTGTTAGACTTGTAGCATCCAGCTGAAGTGCAGACATGGAAGTGTCTGCCAGCTGCAGCCTGCAACAGTGAGACCCTGAATAATAACAAAGGGCATACATCACATGTGGGCAGAGCTTAATGTCCTAGAATGGAAACCCTGTTGTATCATTCCTGTGGAGAGGATTGAATTATTATAATTGTGTAAGAGTAAACAGGATACATGGCATATATTTTTACCTGGGTCCCACACTTGTTATATATTTGGCATGGCCATAAGCCATGCCCAATGCATGTTGCAAAACCTGAGACCCATCTGTGGGAACATGAAGTGGACAAAAATAGAGATGCCTCCATGGCACAGTTAAAAGATGACATCTTAACAACGCTACCCAATGATTAAGCTATCCTGAAAATAACTCTTCTCAGTCATTAGTTCCTCAGTGTAGTTGTTTGACTTCTTTCTGTGAATAAAAAACAGGAATTTTTAAATTTATCTGAAATGTTAAGTAATTTACCAATAGTTAAAATCATACAAAATTTACAAGCTGCAAGAGATAAAAACTGTGGTTACAAAATGTGATCTGCATTATCACATAATTCCTTGGAAAATGGGACTTACAGAAGTGAAATTCTGCTGTATGTAATGTAGGTTGTTTATTGCTCTTGATACCATGGTTTGAGTAAGATCTTTACACTGAGAACAATCTTTTAAAACAAAGAAGTTTTCAGAGATTATTTTCAAGATAAGTTATACAATGGAAATTTTTTCTTTCTCTTTTTTACCTCATACTTATCCATCTACCACCCTGTACTATTTTCAGTCACCATAATGGAATAAGAGACAAGAAACTTTCAGTTTTTCTGTGAGAAAAATAGAAAATAGCAGTGCATAAAGTTAGTTTAATATGAAAAAAATAATGTATTATTTCATGTTTAAATCTGTTTAGTTACCTTTTGCTGTTAGTCCTTGGGCTTAGACATGTGAAGTACCAAACAAGCTAGTAGAATATGACCTGACAATTCAGCAGGGTGAGTTTGAAATGGCAATGTCTCCTGTGATTATCAACACTAGGAATGATTGATGCAGGCTTTCCTACCAGGTTAAATAAAACCTTTTAATACAGCTGTCATCTAAATGAACATATCATTATATGGATGATTCAGAGAAATTTAGCTTTTGTATTGAAGTGATTTCATGTATTGTACCCTATTATCCATGACAAAAGGCAGTGCTTTGGTGCCCACGTATAACCTTCTTGCAATTTTTTCAGGTGTCATTGGATGTCTGAGACAACCACATCAGGTTGGCAGATATGACCTGCCTCTTCTGAAGATAAAGCTGGAGGCCAGCCAGGAAACTGTAAAGCAGCTACCATGGCACTAGGCATCAATAGTTAGTCAGCTGAACTGAGCCTGAGGCGTCCAAGTTCTCGCTGTATTTAGCAGAGATCTACTCGGTACAGTCACCAGAGTCTGGAGGGTGATTCAAATTGCCTTACGATAGACAGCTAGTGGCTAAGCAGCCAAATTGCTCACTAGATTTCGATGAGTGCATTAACTAGATCTCCACTAACTCTAATGTGAGTCTAGATACCTAGCTTACGTGTAGATGGGTATACATGGGCACATGGAGTGTCCTAATCTCAAATGGATTCCTAAGCCTAGGGCTCAACACAGCTGCCTAAACATTTAGTGTTGTTTCAGACAACCAAGACATCTAACCACTTTTCAAGGAAAGCAAGGGTCTACTGTACATTCTGCATTACAATTCTGATTGTTAAGGGGTGTTTTAGACATGTTTTGGCATATCATCTGCCACTAAGAGGATAAATTCGGACAACTGAATTGAGTCCATAACTCCTTTCCTTCCTTCCATAAAGCCTTCAGCATGTGCCCCTGCATTCCAGATTGCAAAGACCCCAGCCTCTAGTAAGAGCTAAGCATGCTTAAGGTAATATTGTATGCAGAAATGGACAATTAATTAACCAACTGCACATCCAGTCTGGATGTTGGGAAAACTCAACTCACTGGAGCCTTTATCCAACGGCAGTCTCCATCCTCCCTGTCTCATCATCCATCACCACACTCATTTAGTGCCTTTTTAAATCTTTCCTGCCCGTGACTGCATTTACAAAATAGATTATCAGGGGCAACCAACCTCAGACTGCCCAGAAGAGGGTCAGATTAATAACTGGGAGGGGGTGCTCCCAAACTGTCAAGGGCAATCAGAATTAATGCTTGACAGGAAATAAAACCAAGCAGATGAAAGCCAAGAAACTGGGGACTTCCCTAAGGGATGATGAAAACACTTTAGAATAATGGCCCAATTATTTAATTCTGAATTTCAGTGAAAATCCTATAAAAGTAGTTAAAACACCCCCATTAGCACTAAATGAGCTCATCTTGATTAATGTTATTAAAACAATTGCCAAAGGGTTTAGTAATGATTAAGTCTTTTATCTCAGGTGATAAATTCTTAACATTCTAGATACATTAGTATAAAGCATAAAAATAAAAGTTTATTTTAATTTTGATTTTTCTAATTCATCATCTTCTTTCTTCGCCTCTCCAGCAGATCCAGCAACATGTGCACATTTCCACCCTAATCTTAGTGAACGCTACACAAGAAAATTATGCAATAATATTCCCATTGTTTCAGTTGGGTGCTTAGGTGCTTCAACCTGTTCTGCCCACTAACTTTAGGCACTATTCAAGGCACCAAATTAGAAGATTAATCTTGCTAATGACTCTTAACAGTTAACTGTGTGGGATGGGATAGTCTGACCCACAATCTGCCTGCATCTGTCTCTTTGTACTGATCTACCCTGGACACCTTAATCAGATGCCTATATTTAGGTGGATGAATCTCAATCTTCAAACCCTGCGTAGGCACACAATTAGAGTAAAAATCTGAGCCTAACTGAAGCCATTAAAAAGACTCCTATTGACTTCAATGCTGAATTTGTGTAGACTTACAGTACTGGTTACTGAGAATTGTGTTTGATAGTTTTCACATACATCCCACAGTGTCCTGGTCTTTCCCTCTCAGGGGTCTCAGAAGAACAAAACTAAAACAAAGCATGGGTTTTTATCTGGGAATACAGTTGAAGACACAGCCGCAGTCTGTCTTCCTCTGCCAGTGATGCTTACGGTCCATGGCAGAGGAAACCATCCTATCACCCTGTAGTAGCTCTGCTGCCCCTGTTGATTGTGACAGCCAGTGAAACCCCAGTTGCACTGTCTGTAGGAGCTGAAGTCTCTGTCTTTAATAACTCTAAGTGCTCAGCACCTTGGTGTGTAAGTGTCTTTTGCTGAGAATCAAAAGAAAAAACTGTGAGCTTTTATTTGCATGGATCGATTCCCAGAGTTCACAACAAATCAACTTCTTTGAAGAATTTCAGGAGTTTTAATTTGTTACTCATATGTGTGGGTGCATGTGCTAAACCCCTTCCCTCCCTCCATCCTAATGATGAGTGCATATTGACATCACTCAACTGATGCTGGGTAAGTTTTATTGTCCTTCGTGCTCAAAAGATGCAATGTGCATGTCATAATATATCTTGAGAAGATCCTCAGAGTCCTTAGTGACTTATCCCGGGTTCCTGTGACATGTCAGCAGGCATTTTCCATGAGTCAGGGCTGAGAGCACACTATGACTTGGAAGTACTCAGGCTGTGTTGCACTGAGAAAGACAGGAGGCTGCTTTTCCTTATCTTCTCTGCTACAGGCTCCTCTGGCTTCATAAAGGCACTCTGAGGTTTGCTCTTTAACAGGCACAAAATGAATGTCTGAGGAGCTTTCCTCTCCTGTGCAGTCACATGAGCCATAGTCCTTATCTCTAAGCATACAGATAGTTCTGTTAGAGCCGCTGGAGACAGGAACCACCCAAAAGAGATGAGATGCAGACAGCACCATTGCCCTTCTTACTGCTCTTTGCCAAGTGGCATCTCCTCCTCCCAAGGGTACTGGGAGTATCGTGTCTGTATGGCAAGATCTGAGGATCTTCTGTCCTCAGATGGGCAGAACAGAGCCACAGATAACTTATGAAAAGCATGGGAATTGCAGACACCAACTACAAACCCAGCATCCGTGTGTGGGCATGTGGCAAAGCTTGCATGGGCACAACTGAGCTGTTCCTGCTGGTTACGGCACATCTGCATAGATCTCCATCACACCTCTACAACACATTGCAAGCCATCCAAAACCCTGCAGACATCCTTATTTCTTTGTGCTGTTCATAAGTCCCACACAGGGCAATCCACCATGGCTGGATACAAAAACACACAGAATAAGGTTGCTCCTAGCAACTCCATTTAGCAGCACCAAGCAACGTTACAGTGGAAAGAGAAAAAAGTGACTTCTATCCTGTTAGGTCTCTTGGCAAACCTGCTTCCACATATTGTTATCAAGCTATTAGTGATGCTGACAAAGAGCTCACTTGATCTGAAATGACCTTTGCTCAATAAAGGTTTTGACGTTGGTTGCGTGCCTGTAGATGGAACAGCCCTTGGATTGTATAAAGGCAAGTGTCAAATAAATCTAAGCCTGTAAATGCAGGCCTTGGTCTAGGAGAAATAATTACACCAAGGGATTTCATGAAATCTAAGTAAAACCAAACAAGTTCCAATTACTTTCTCTGAATCAAGTAATTTAAAAAAAAAAAATCCCCATAAATTGCATAAAACCTCTGGTTCTTCATTTCCTGACATTTCTCTGACAACTTGAAAGATCTGATGAAATCTCTGGAAATGTATAAAGCATGAAATGTCCTCAAATTTCACAGATTTTTTCCTTTCATCTCACTCCTTGCAACATGTAGCCATTATCAGATAGCAGTTTGCAATTTGCTTGTCTTCACCAAAGCTTTTGCAAAATGTCCTTATTTGCTGCTGCTGAGGAAAAAAAAAAAATAAATCTTGAAGTTTCAACTGTTTCTCCCTATGTGTCAATAATCTGGCAGCATGTGGATCCTTGCATCTTTCTGGAAAATATTTCCTACTTTGTTAAGTTCACAAGCTTTGCCTCCTAAGGAGTCATCTGGCCTCTGAATTTATTTCTCTCTGGCTTTATTTAGGCTCCTACCAAATTCCAGACATTTTTATCTTTGTCAACGAGGATCTACCTTACATCTTCTCCCTCCCACCAGGTCCCAGTCCAGTTTCTCCTCCCCAGGAATGGTTTTCTTCTATACAAAATAAAGATGAACAGGCCTACAGGTGAATCCTGCATAGCCTACAGGAGTCTGTCCAGCCCTATCCATAGTAGCAGACTGAGTAAAGCCAGGACACAGTCACAGACCCCCATCATCTGAACTGATAAATACTTACAGCAATGCCAGGAACATTTCCAAACCTAGCCAGTGTCACAGCCAGCAACCTCCCATCAGTTCCTGGGCACTTCTAGAGAGGTTGCATAGTGCAGGGGCTACACTAGAGCAGGAACTACTTGCTAGCCAGATTTGATGCAGCTACCATGTCTTGAAGGCAAAGAGACTTTAACAGCATGGACATTGCCAGATGGTTTCAGGCAGAGAACAAGACCTGGCACCATTCAGGGCAGACATACTGCTGGGCTCCCAGCACTCCTCTCCCAGAACCTCTTCCCTGCTGCATTTGTGCAACCAAAAGCAGAAATAAATAATAATAAAAAAAAAAAAAAGGGGGGGGGGGGAGGGAGGAGGAAAAAAAAAAGAAAAAAAGGCACGTACTTGTTAATCAGCCCTGACCACTGAACGTGTCTGCCTGCTTCTGAAGGACATGTCTGCCCACATGAACAAGCCCATGAACATTGTTTGCACATGTGGGTGTTCCTCTTTTGATTTTACTCTGCCATGGGTTTTGCTGACCTATCCTCCATATCCAGACACTCCCCACATCAACAAAATACCATTCAGTGTGGCTGGTTAGATTGTGCTGAGTGACTGCTGCTACTTAGGTGCTGCTAAATTCCCATTGAGAAGTAATGCTGAATTTGGCTGTAGGTGTTTTTCCCCAATTAAAACTAGAAGGTCTGTGTTTTGTGAATGATGGGGGGGGGGGGGAGTGTGAAAAAATAGAAGAGCCCCATTCAGTTGCACGAGCTTCATGAGCAATTAGTAACTCAGAGGGGAAAAAAATCATGAACCAAATCATAGGAAATGGCAGCAGAGCTGCAAAGATGACATCATAGTTTATTGGAATTATTTAAACATCTTAGACATATGTGCAAAGCTCAGTGGAGAACTCAGTGCTACATGCCAGTGAAAATCAGCTTTTCATTCAGGATCAAATCTAATATCCTCCTGGCTTCGCACTGGAGTGCTTTACTCATCTTTTTATACATGGCATCTAAATAAAGCCTCTGTGACAATTAGCTGCACCGAAACAACCTTGGGTATCACATGATGATGCATATGCTTTAGCTGATGTGCATCCGGAGAGAAAGCTAACCAGAACCACAGGATATTTCAGACCTCGGGGGGAGGGAAGTGAGCAACTCTGCTGTGGAAAGTAGCTGGAAGTTGTCCAGCTTCCCCAGGCCAGTCAGTCATGAATATCCTGCTTTGGCCACAGAGGGGCTGTGGAGGAAGCAGGCTCACAACAATTGGGAAAGGTTTGTAACCACAGGAGTCAAATGAATGAAGCCAAGAGGCCGCCAAGTGATGCAATTCATGGAAAAAAAAAAAAAAAAAAGGAAAGAAAGAAAAAAGGAAAAAAAAAAAAAAAAAAAAAAAAACCTCTACAGCTCCTACACAGGAGCATTCATCATTCACTGTGACCTTCCAGGAATGTGCTGACAGACACAAACCGTTTTGTGTGACATTGTGCCAGTGAACTGGAATGACTGCTGCTAGCAGCATTGTTTCCTAACAGCAGGGCACCATCTTCTGGAGGCTGCAAAGACTGTCCCAGTTGCTTCTTGAGCAGCACTGGATGGGCTGGAGGGGGGTGAGAATGATTCACCAGCCCTTTGAAAACAATTTAGGATCTAAAAAAAAAAAATACTGTTCAGACTTCCTATTAAAACCGGGTGCTGCCTCAATTAGACACAGGGGTCTGAATGGCAGAGAGGGGTGTCTGAAGGAGGTGGTGCTGCACTGGGGCAGGATGGAGTTTGGGGAGATATTTCAAGAACATCAAATCTGCAGGGCTGACTAGCAGATACCGTTGTGCTGCTCATAGGCACGGCCATGGCTGGACAGACAGAGTGACAAAATGACAGTATGACAGAATGATATAACCACAGAATCAAAGAATCACAGAATGGCTCAGGTTGGGCATGACCTTTGAAGGTCATCTGGTCCAACCCCTGGTCAAACAGGGACACCTAGAGCAGGTTGCCCTGGATCATGTCCAGGTGGCTTTTGAAGATTTCCAAAGAAGGAGACTCTAAAACCTCTCTGGGCAACCAGGATTCCTAGGTCTTTTCTCCAGAGCTGCTTTCCAGATGGGTGTCCCCAGCGTGTCCTGGTCCCTGGGGTTTCTCCTCCCCAAGTGCAGAACTTCACACTTTTCCTCATTGAACTTTGTGAGATTCTGGTCAGCCCACCTCTCTGGGCTCTCACTGTCCCTCTGGATGGCTGCACAGCCCTCTGGTGAATCAACCACTCAGTTTAATATCATCCACGAATTTACTGAGGGTGCACTCTACCCATCATCCAGCTCATTAATTAAACAGGACTGGACCCAGCATTGACCCCTGGGGTGCTTCACTTGCTACTGGCCTCTAACTAGACTTTGTGCCACTGACCACTGCCCTCTGGGTCTGGTCATTCAGCCAGTTCTCAATCCATTTCACTGACTGCCCATCCAGACCATACTTTGACAGCTTCTCTATGAGGATCTTATGAAGCACAGAGTCAAAAGCCTTACCGAAGTCCGGGAAGAAAACATCTACTGCTCCTGCCCTCATCCATCAGGCCGATGATTTCATTATAGAAGCTTATCAGGCTGGTCAGGCATGACTTCCCCTTGGTAAATCCATGCTGACTACTCCTGATGATTTTCTTCTCCTTCACATGTCTTAGCTGTTCCATCACCTTCCCAGGGATCAAGGTGAGACTGGCTGGCCCATAGCTCCCCAGGTCCTCTCTCTTCCCCTTCTTGAAGATAGCAGTGACATTTGTTTTCCTCCAGCCTTCAGGCACTTCTCCCAGTTGTCATGACTGAGCAAAGATTATAGATAGTGACCTCACAACCATGCCTGTGAGCTCCCTCAGCACTCTTGGGTGTGTTCCACCAGGGTCCTTGGACTTGCAAATGTCCAGGTTGCTCAAGTATTCCCTGACCTGATGCTCTCCCACTAAAGGTACATCTTCCTTGCTCCAGACTTCCAGCCTAGCCCTGGGACCTAGGATTCCTGAAGGCCAGTCTTGCTGGTAGAAACTGAGGCAAAACTGACCTTCAGCAATCTCCAGACACAGAAGGAGAAAACAGCAGGCATTACAAAGAGAACAAAGTACACTTCTGATTTTTGTTTGATTATACTGTGTTTTCCAGAGACTAAGATATATTTTTGAATTTTATGGTCCAAAAGGAGATCGATTTGAACCACCACCTCCAGATTTGCTGGTGGTTGTAAAATGGTATCTCATCAGACTGGCTGCTGACAGCAGTAAACTGGTATCTCATTAAGTCGCCAGGACTTGATATCAGTTACATTTTCCTAGGTAATTTCAGAGTAAAATACATTTTAACTTTAGGTGTATTTTATGAGAAAGAAACATGGTTCATATATTGGATGCAGGCATCCATGCATTTTATGACTTACACTGAAATTTACTAAAGAAATCAGAGGCACGAGGACACTGTTTCCCATTGATGTGATCATTAACCTCTTTAGGCTGCTTTGGACATGCCACATTTTATTTCTGCTCCTAGAGCTGTGCAGTGCTGTGTCTGCACAGCTGAGGCACCTCCCGGGAACATCCCACAAACCTGCACCCTGCTCATGGCCGCCCGCCAGGGAAGACTGCTGAAAGCAGAGGGAAGGCACAGATTGGGTGACTGACATTTCCCCAAGTTTTTATTGTAGGAAAGCACTGAGGGTGACCCCCAACATGGCCCTATGCCATGAAAACACAATCAGCACTGTACAACATGTGGAGGCATGTAGACATTCCTCTAAAACTGGTAGCCAAGTAAACATGAGAACATCTGCGAGTCTTAGTTTGTGTCATGAAGGTCAGCCCCCAGAGCTGTCTGCAAGAAACAACTCAGAAATGTTATCAAAAACACTCTGCCAGGAAAAGTGTTGCAGGAGGGGACATGATTGCAGTGGCAGGCATGTTCCCTTCAGCTGCACCTCAGCTCGGGAACTTTGCTGCCCTGGGGTTTGCCAGTGTGTCTGTAACAGCAAGAAGTTTACAAACACTGCACTGCCAGGGCAAGCCCTGCTTCTGTGTGAGTGGAGGACATGGAGGCCTTGGAGGCATATGGGTAATATCCAGTTTAGAGGTCATATCCTTTTCATTTCCCTATAAGCTAGGTAAACTTTATTCCTTGGTGATGAGCCAGGCAACAGACTGTGGGTTTGGTTTTGCCTCCAGTGCTGTCTCTCAGACCCTCTTTGCCCTCTCTCTCCTACCCACTCCAGGCACTAGCTCAGTGCATATGCCCAAGTATAAGTAGTGTGGATTTCACCCTGTCCTGTGCAATGTTGTTGTCCAAACTCTTGGACTCTGTTCCATTTTATACCTGCAAACTCACAAGTCCCAAGCCCTTTGATGTCTGAGATATGTCTTGCTATTCTGCTCATTGAAAAACAGAAGTCACAGAATTTATCTGAAGAGCAATGCCATAGGTACTATAAACAGAAGTTTCTGGGCACTTGGGTACATCTCCAGCTGGCCACATTGCTGCTCAGCAGCAGCAGAAGCTCAGAACAGACAGGTTTCCTCATCCTCTTCCTCTATTGCCTTTCCTGAAACCCTTTACACACTGTGTAAAGGGAGAGGGCATTATTCTGCCCTGGGTACCTTGCTGAGGACTTCTGCTGCCAGGCTGGCAATTCAGAGGATTTCTTTTTGAGTGGCCCTGGGGCTCCACAGCCCACTCAGGGGGAGAGGGCCTGCTCAACAGGAGGGATGGATGTGGGTATTGATCTCCTGGAGATCCTGACCATGTCTGGGGTTGCACACTCATGGATTCCCATGTGTATGCCTGGCTTTTAATACTGCAGCTTGGAACAGGCTCATGTGAAGAAGAAGAAATAAAATAAGCAGGTAAAATAAAAGGTGAAAGGGGCTGCTGGCTCCACTGTGTCCTCCAAAGAGCTGGTGGGTCACCTGGCCACAGCCAAGGAGAGGACACACTTGGGTGATACGAAGACAGAGGCTGGGAAGGTAAGGAGCTGATAAAGGAATGAATGTAGGATTGCTCTCTAGGTTCAGAAAGGTGGTACATTGTGCAGCAGTCAGAAGAAATAACATACACTACAACTCTTTAATAAAAAGAGAGTAGAAGATGCCAAAGATAAACTCTTCTGTCCTTGCCTGGAGCAAGGGTGACTTCACTATCCAGATGGTGAAGTGGTCAATCAGGAAGAGAGAAAGGATTCACAGCATTTGTGTGTGACACTCACTGTAAAACTGGGTGCTCAGTGATGCCCTGCTAGCTTTAGACAAGTGCTTTGTTTTCACACTTCACCTCTCACAAAATCACACACACTCCATTTCTCACAGTCCAGTTGGAACACCCGGTCTCCCATTGCTGCCTTCCGCTGAGGTCACAAGGCTGTTCCCATGCCCCTTGTTAGCTTGTTTCTTTGCAGCCTCTTCTGGGAATGGCTATCTAGGTGCCCTGTGCATCTGGGATCAATCCAGGGCAAGTGCCTTGCACCCGGCATGCCTCCTATCAGACCGGCTGGGAACGGTTCCCAGGGACTGCCTCAATAATTGCCCAGTGGTATCTTCAAGTGTTTATTGGAAAATGGGGAGACAATCAAAGCAAACCTGTAGGGAAGCATAAAAAGAGCAGATCTAATCTAAGCTGTGGGTAACAGCCCAGCTAGACAGAGTAAAAGCTTCCAGTTACAATCTGTTTAAGAGACTAACTTCCTCCTATTCTGCTCTTGATGCAATAGCTGATTTTATGAGATAATCAGACAGAACTCTCCAGTTATCTAGGGGAAGACTTTACCTCCCAGTGAGCACTGAAATGCTAAGCCCACCTGATGTCAAATGGCATAATTTAGCTGGTGGCAGTTTGCACCAGTAGATATCAAAGAAAGATGTGACTCGGTAACTGCAAAGGCAACGGTAGTGAAATGTAATACCCGTCCACTACATAATTGTGGGTTGTGGCAGCACAGCGCCAGGAAGTCTATTAAATAAAGAGTATTACAGGGACTTTCATCCCTAGGTATCCCAAGCCTTTTGTGCTTGCTACATCCCGTGAATCATTCCTCCCTGTATAAAGACAACCGACTTGTCTCTACCTTTCCAAAGCAAAGGCTGAATTCCCAGCTTATACAGCACCAAACACTTCACTAACTGATACTGAAGATGTAGAAAACTGACACAACACTCTTTAAAAACAAGATTATGGACATTACAATTTATCAGAAAGCAGGGAAACACTACCATAGTAAGGAAATGAGCACAAGGTATTCTTTATCATAAAATCCAAGCACATTGCATTCAGTAATTGCTAGTTACTTTTTTTTTCTGAGCCTTCACGTTGGGACATGGAAAATTGGGCATGGAGACGTTTTTAAGAAGGAAATTGCATCTTAGATTTTAATACATTTCCAGAACTTCCAAGCTTTTCAAGAAGTACTGATGAATTAGAGGATCTCAGTCCTGAGAGATGAATTTAAAAGACCATAAATGGACTTAAATTTCAGATGATGGGTGCTCTGCCATTCTGAAATTCAGGCCTTATTACAATGTTTCCAGTTAGGCACCCAAAGTCATTAGTCACTTCTGAAAACCTTGGCATAGAGTAAAAGAGAAAATCTCCAACTGAGCTAACATCCTTCATGTACAGTCTCGTAAAACAAAAACTAGAAAAAATGTCCCAAAGCCCATGAGTGAGTCAATCTCATTCATTGTGGCCATAGTAAGCTGTAAATTATTTTTATTTAATAATAGCTAATACCTGTTTTTTATACTTTTTTTTTTTTTTTTTTTTTTTTAAATCAGTGGGCTATAAGTGAATTATAATCTTTAAATGCAGCATCGTGGAGCCGTTACTACAAGAATTAGCATAGTTACTACAATAGTTAGCATAGACAGAGCATCATAGCAAAAGAATCCAGCTAAACAAAATATATACTAAAGTATTTGCTCCTTAAAAGACAATGGGAAATTTTAAGCAGGGAAAAATTTGGATGCCTTTCTCACATATTATTCTTCAGAGTGTATTTCTCAGTCAGATCAAAGTCAGTTGTGTTGTTTTTCCTTTCTTGTTCTTTTTGGTTTCTCCTGCCAAGCCTAAGGCAAGGCAGTGGTACTGCAAATCCCAGCATCAGGTTTTCTGTCCTGTTCTTCAGAGCAAAAAGCCAGGAGTAAGCATGTGTTTGCACAGTGTCCCCTAGGATTGCTTGCAGAGCTGCTGCTTAGGCAGCCCATGGCTGTACCTGCACCAGTCACCTGGCCCAAAAGGCACAACAATCGACTCAACAATCAGTGGGTCAAAATTATCCCCAACACCACTCTCGTCTTGGGGTACTTAACCATCCTGGGGTACCAGCCACCTGGCCATGGTGCTGGGCACCTTGCTCTGGGTGGCCCTACTGGAGCAGGGAGTGGGCCAGCGGCCTTCTCAGGTCCCTGCCCACCTCGGCCGTGCTATGATTCTTCAGTTTTGTATTATGCCAGAATCGTACTCCAGCTGGCCAGGCCTGTTTTAACATGGAGCTAACCCCTGTCAGCCAACCTACTGCACGCATGCACAGACCTGATCAGGTAGAGGAGCCATTTGGCAGATAGGGCTGGGTTTTTCAGATTCAAAAGTTTCAGCCTTGAATAGCCAGCAAGCACCAGCGCTCAGCTTTGAAGCAGAAAACCAAAGCTCTGCTGATTGCTTGAGAAGGTCCATGTTTCATGTAGTGCAGCAGGCCTGTGCCAGAGCCATCAGCCTGCAGCTCAGATAAGCCCCAAATTAAGCCTACGCTGAGCTGAGCTCCACTTGTCTCACCACAAAATTTTTGTTGTCTGGGGACAAGCAAGAATGCTCTTACATGGGACTGAAAATATGTGCAAAGCCACCCTAGAGCTGCACATGGAGCCACTCATCTGGCGCCTAGATGAGGACCTTGCAAAGGTCATTTGCAGCATTTTTATAAGTGATACTATACATTTTTTTTTCTGCACAACCCCCTTCCATTGTTGCTGCTAGCTAAAACTGGTTGCTGTACTAGGCTGAAGGTTGATTTAGGTGTGGCAAAGCCTGCAGCTTTAAAGAATAAATAAGGTTGTTGTGAAATCTTTGCAGGAAGCATTGGTGCCACAATCATTTTGTTCCTGCCACAACCCTGCAGCCTAGCCTGCTGACAAAAGAGAAGTGGGTGAGCATACAGAGAGAGTCAGGCCTAATGAAACCCCATCTCAGAGTCAATTTTTAGTAAAAATTGCAATCACTGCATTATTTTCAGGAATGGCTGTTGGTATTATCTGCAGTAATCCACATCAAATATTTTATTTTCAAAGGGAGTTTATAGAAATCCAGATTAGCCAAAACTCTACCTCCGTGTTTGTCACCAGTCCATTTTCAGAATGTCTTCCATGGGGCAGCACTCATGTAGCTGAATTTTAATAAACAGTGTGAGCCCTTCCAATTTGTATACTGGCTAATGGTTTCAAATCCAGGCTGAGGTTATACCATGTTATCCCCTTGCACAAAACTATGTCGACAGCAGTGCTCTGGACACCTCACAGGTTTTCATTATTCAGTGGGTGCCAGAAGTGCTCAGAGCTTCTGTAAATTAACCTGCACCTAATAGGGGGGCTGGGAACACATTGGCACAGGCTTGCTCATGAGCCATGGCCCTTTCGTCTCCCCACCCTGCTTACGTGCCACTGCCCGCAGCTATTCATTTTCTTCTTGGCGGTCAGGGTTTGGAAGGGCTCTGACACATAACTGCATTGTTGTCACTTAGCAACCTTTGCTGTATTTCCTAAATGAAGTGTTTTATAGAGGAATTCATCTAAGTTGGGAATTTATAACCAAACCAAAGTCTTTTCACTCTGTCACCAGATAATTAAAGTATAATAATTAAAATTTAAAATAAACCCGTGAGGGCTATTTCTCACTGATAGAAATAGAAACTAGGAAAAACTGATCTAAGGTCCTGCTGCCAGTTACTGAGATTGCGTTTACCTAATTTTTAACCTCTTGTCTGCTCGTTGTAAAAGGCTGCTGCTGAGCTGGGGCTCACCTGGAAGGTCTCGGATATCACCTCTTGCCAGAGGCTCTGTAAAGTCCTAGCTGAGCTGGAGTTTAGCAGAGTCAGAACAATTTTAGTGGAAGATGTGATTGTTTCCTAATTTATGTACACCAGTTAAACTTTTAGGCTGGATCAATTTCAGCATTAAGGCTTACTCCTCTTTTTAATGTAAATCATAACAATTAAATATTATCAAGTATAAATGAGAAGGTTTGAACTAGCATAAATGCACAGGAGACATTTGAATTTAACAATGCACAAATAGGTAATTCAAAAATATTTTCCACTTGAACCAATCCTTGATTTTTACAAAATATGTCCCAGTAGGCCTGAATGGTTGACAATGTCTATCAGAGCACAGTCCTATGCTGAGCAGATTAAGGGTGACAGTGATCTCGGTACACTTCCTGACCCTCTCTACCCTCAGCCAGTCCAGCTCTGGCTGGTATTCCCTTGGCTGTAGGGGAAAATTCAGGGTGGGAAGGGAAACTGAGGCAGGGCTGCATATGGCTGGAGACACCTTGTACATTGGGTAGGTAGCAAGGACAGCCTCCAGAGGACTATGGATGCTGGATACTCAAACCAAGACATTAATGCTTAGTCCATCAGCAAGGGTCCAGCTGTAATCAGGATTGAAAGCCAACAGCTGGCTACAACTGCATGGGCAAGGCACACACAGGCTGGGAACCAGAAAGCCATGGTGAACCTTGTATTGGGTTCTGCTGCCCTGAGGAAAAGACCAGAAGAGCAGTGGCCATCAGCAGCCCAAGTCCCAAGAACCATGCTAAGCTGCCAGCATGGAGAGCATGCACATGAAGTTGCCCAGTTTGATGGAGCAGACACTCCCTGTCTGTGGGATTGGTGGCACAACCACAGGCCCTGCAGAGAGGCCAGCCTATGGTCTATATATATGGGGACAGGTGCTGGTGAGCTCAGTGTCGCTGCCCTCCCAGGAACCAAACATGATACTGGTGTAGAGTGGAAGGAAAATGTGGGTGAAGGAGACACGGCCCACCAGGACATGGCGCACCAGGACAGGACTCACCAGGATGGGGACCACCAGAATGTGGCCCAACAGGACATGGCCCACCAGGATAGGGCCCATCAGGACAGGTCCCACCAGGACAGGGCACAAGTCCTACTCAGCTCTCTAGGAGAGGGTCCGCAATGCTTCCCTGAGAACCCCACTGGTGGCACCGAGCAGGCAACAGAGGTGTGTCACTCTCTTCGAGTGGCTTTTTTTTCCCACAAGATAGCACTAAAAAAGGAAATGAGAAGTGGCTTCCTTCATGGCTGAGATTCACTCTGGAGGGCTGCTTCTTGCTTGCCACTCTCCTCCTATGTTGCAACACAGGAAATTTGCTTCTGCAAACACCTGGTGTTGTTTCAAACAGCCAGATGGTCCTAACCTCAGTCTGCTGTAATTGATGGCCTACTTGTCTAACCCTGTAACTATCTCTCACTTTAGGCACAGATGCTGCATCTCTCTAAATACCGTTCCACATTAAAACATCCTACCTTCCTGTTTCACATATCAATCAATGCAGCAATTCTTACAGAAACCAGCAATGGGTTGTGTAAACCAGGAGACAGTGGGTGTAAGCAAGCAGAGATAAAATTATGCAGGCTTAAATTACGAATTGGATGTGTGGTTGAAGGATTTAGACTCACATTGCAAAATTAGCTGGGACATAACCAGCAAGCAAACAAACATCATGTGGTGACCCCAGAGCAAATCTGCTAGTCGATGTGACTTAGCCCACAAAAGCCAGGCTGCCCTGGTATATGCCATGCTCTGTCACGATGACATATGCTCATTTGGTGTTTCTATGCGTCATGCAGACTCTCTGCCCATTTCCAGCACATCCAAATATCCTTATGCAATTTTAATGTTCTGGGGCTTTCCGGTAGTCGTTTCTCTCCAGGTCCGGGGTTCATGATGATACACCCTAGAGACTGCCACCATATCAGTGACCATTAGCAAAGCAGTGCCATTTCATGAGCTTGAAGACCAGAAACTTTTTCTTAACAAATTGGGGTGTACCCTGAGCTCCCCACTTCCTCTCAGTCCTTGCACTGAGCATACCAAAGACACGGTACCTGTGACCCTGGCATCGGACTCAGGAAATTGTGGCTAAAGTTACTCAGGCTACCAAGACCTTTTGTTTCCTGTTATTAAGTGGAGACAGTATTTCTTCCCCCTCCCAAAGGCCAGTGAGGACAATACTTTATGTGACAGTCAGGTACTCAGAAGCTGAGCCACTGATGGTGGTTCAAAAATACTTCTTGTATCCCTGCCCCCTCCCCTCCCCTTCTTCCCCTCCCCCAAGTTTCCTATCTCAGTATCTCATTGGCATTAATGTCTAGTCTTCAGAATATGCCTGGGACAGAGGCAACTGCCTTCAGCCCCATCTTGCACATGGAGATCTAAAGCACAAAGTACAATGAAGGATTCACCCCAGCCAAAACAGGACATCTGTCAAGGCACGGATCTTGTTCCTGACTTGTAACCAACTTTTTGCTTCCCCAAAGTCCTTGTGTCTTGGGCAGGTGGGTTTGATCCAGGGATTTCTTTACTTGTATATCACCACTCTTGGGCTCATCTGGATATGCTTACGTCCTTGCTTTCAAGTTCACTAATAGGCACTAGACATGTCACTTTATAAGGTCTGCCCTCAATTACAGGATTACTATAAGAATTAAGAGGTCAGGTGTAGCATGAAGTCCAACACAAGAAAACTTAGGTTGCAGCTTCATGAGACATACTTAGACAAAAGCATAAGGTCCTTGTTCCCCTCTTTCTCTGATCTATGCACTCACCCACTTACGCTGTGTGGCATGCACTGTATCACTCCCTGAGCCTGTTTAACTCTGCTAATGCAGAACAAAACTGTCCCAGGAGTACAGCCTGTTGGTAGGGTGGAGAATCAGGAGGAGAAAGAAAGGAGACAGGGAGAGTGATGATTTTTTTTTTTTCCTTTAGGCAGTAACAAACCAGTAGATCAGATCAACCGCCCATGAAACCACAGCCTTGGTTTAAAAGAATTCACTAGGTCAAAAGAAAATGGAAGTGATTCCCTGCCAATAATACATGCAGAGGAGCAGCCCAGAGAGAGAGAAAATATGAGCCTTGCAGAATGGTGCAATGCTTGTGCTGACTCCCACATTGCACAGAGAGTGCATTAGAAAATGTAGGTGTGTGCCTGAGCTGCTTCCTAAGTCACTGCACCAGTCACTGCACTAAGTGAAAGCTGGTGCCGACACAAAGCAAGCAAACAAAATCCCTACCCCGCGTTACTTTGGGAATTAAGGACAATTCTCATATTATTTCTTTCACACAGTACATGGATCAGAAATTAAGTCCACAGTACAGGGCACTGCGTTTTTATGTGATATCTGGATCCTTACAGGAAAGTGACTCTGATAATATTGTGTCTCCCTGTATCTTTCATCTCAGTACTTTCCCAATTAAAGCTTTTTTAGTTTCTGAGCATTATCTTTTTTTCTTTTAATTGTTGTCCCTTCCACCTTGAACTTGACAGCTGAGTTGGGTAACTGAAAGGTCACATTTTTAACATGACCTGTTGAATTCCTGCTTTCACAGAATTACAGAATGGCTGAGGTTGGAAGGGACCTCATCTCATCTCATCTAACCCCTCTATCAAGTCCCCAAAAGCACATTACCCAGGATGGCATCCAGACAGTTTTTTAATATCTCTAGGGAAGGAGACTCCACAACATCTCTGGGCAACCTGTTCCAATGCTCAGTCACTCTCACAGTAAAGAAGTGTTTCCTGTTATTCAGACAGAACTTGCTCTGTTGCATTTTGTGCCCATTGCCTTTCATCCTATTGCTGGGCACTGAGAAGAGTCTGGACCCATTGCTTTGACATCCTCCCTTCAGATACTTACACACAATGCTCCAGCCCCTTCATCATCTTAGTAGTCCTCCTCTGGACTCACTCCAGTAGCTCCATGTCCCTCTTGTACTGGGGAGCCCAGAACTGGCCACAAGACTCCAGGTGCGGCCTCACCAGGGCTGACTACAGGGACAGGATCATCTGCCTTGACCTGCTGGCAACACTCTTCCTAATGCATCTCAGGATACCATTGGCCTTCTTGGCCACAAGGGCACACTAATGGTTCATGGTTAACTTGTTGTCTAACAGGACCCCTGGTCCTTCTCCTCAGAGCTGCTTTCCAATAGCTCAGCCCCCAGCCTGGTGCTTGAGGTTATTTCTTCTCAGGTGCAGACTAAAGCTAAGAAAGCATTCAGTATCTCTGTCTTTCCTGTATCCTTCAGTCACTAGGGTCCCTGCCCAGTTCAATAGCAGGCCCACGTTTTCACTAGTTTTTCCTTTCGTTACTGATATATTTGAAGAAGCCCTTCTTGGACTTGACATACCTAGCCAGATTTAATTCCAAATGGGCCGTAGCCTTCCTTGTTGCATTTCTGAATACCCTGTGTTCATCCCAAGTGGCCTGTTCCTGCTTCCACCTCCTGTACACCTTCAGCTTATGTTTAAGTTCTGTCAGGAGTTCCTTGTTCAACCATGCAGATCTCCCTACCTCCTTTGCTCAGTTTCTTGCTCACAGGGATTCATATTTCCCAATGTGTTTATTGGCTCCCAAGTATGATTTTCCTTTACCTCCCCATATACATTTTGTCTCTAAGAAGCCTATGTTAGCAAAGCTTTTAGATTTTACTGGCATTTTGCGGAAATGCTGAGATGATAGTCTCAGCTTTCACGTCATGCTTTAATATTGCAAGGGCTTGCCTTAGACAGAGGCAGAAGCAATTCAGGGCCAGACAGTGAGATCAAACTAGGCTACAGAAAAACTGAAGCACCTTTCCAAGCTTCTGAAGACCTTCAAGGAGGAGACTCCACCACCTCTCTGGGGGGCCTGTGCTAGGGCTCCATCACCCACGCAGTGCTCTTTCAAGCAATGCCTAGACACATTTCGAGGGTCATTGTGGGCCAGTGCTACTTGGCAGGCAGCTATTTGGACACTCACCAAAGCGTACCAGTTGGCCAGGAGGCCAAAGAATAGTGCCTGCCCTTTTGTTGGCCAGCTATTTATTTGTACAGACATAGCCACTGAGCCTGAAATATAAATAGTTGTATCTGGTAATGGGGAATGGAAACCATCCTGGTCATTGGTTTTGATGTATTTATGGCTGCTTTTAACGTAAATCTAAGTTTTCAGTGCTAACGGTCCAAGCTTGCAGGGGATTCTGTCCTTCCTCTACTTTTGTTTAAAGAAGAAAAAGAAAAAAAGAAACAAATAGATCCACTTCTACCTCTTGGCCTCCAGTATCCAAAAGGAATGACAGGAATTGTACGTAAATCCAGATGCTCACGGAGCTGCTCCTGTGTCAGTAAGAACAGAGGGAGGCTTCCACTGGTAAATGTGGGTATTTATTGGTTATAAATCAAAGGGCCAGCAAATATGGAGAAATCAGTGAAAATTTTTTTGTTGTTGTTGTTGTTTTTGTCTATGTTAATAACAATGTTTTAAGATAAAGCTGTTATTTTTAAACATGTCCTATTTTCATTTTGCACTAGTCTTTTTAACTGCCCTGGAAAAAAGGATGTTTATACAATTTCACAAAGAAATGTGAACTCTTCTGCTCCATTTACATTTCTTTGTTCCAAAATGTATTCCTCTTGTTGAGATTCCAGCAGACAAGGAAAGCAGACACAGCGGTTACTTTCCAATGTGAAACTTAAAACCACAATCTCCCGCTCAGAAAACACAGAATGAGTCACAGGAAGGGGCCACTTGCTTGCAAAACTCATTAAAAGCAAGGCAAGGCAAAATGGATTTCCTGTATCAATAAATAGATTGCTGGCAGCAGGCAGAACACCTGACAGTGCTAGAGGGTAAAAAACAGTCCAAGAGTAGCCATTAGAAGAGAGATCAATTCTTCAGCTTGGAAACCGTATCTCCCCAGTACCCAGTTTGATTTCTTGGCATTAGTTGACTTAATCCAGTAAAGTGATAAGAATATGCACAAATTTGATTGCAGGGAGTTGCAACTAAAGCACACGCTTAAATGGGCTGCGTCAATTTTCCAAAGCGAGCTTTATTAAAAGGGATGCATGCTATGTATACTGCAGGTGAAAGCTTTGTTCCCCAGTTTCATGAAAATATAAAGCAGCCCTAGTCCTTATCAAAGCTTAAAATAGAGCTGTAACTGCAGCTTTCTTTTGCTGTTAGTGGTAGCCCTCAGGTGCTTAAACAGGGATTTCCTTTCGATGAACGTTATTCTCTCCTGCTTGGCAAATGAAGCCAAAATGGCCTTCACTCCTTCTGTTCAATGTAGAGACATGGGATTTTAATAGAATCACATAATCTTTCAGGTTGGAAAAGACCTCTAAGATCATCTAGTGCAACCTCTATCCTAAAGCCTACCACTAAACCATGCTATTAAGTTCTACATCTACACATTTATTGAAGACCTCCAGGGATGGTGACTCAACCACTTCCCTGGGCAGCCTGTTCCAGTGCCGCACAACCCTCTCAGTAAAGAAATTTCTAATAATCAACCTAAATCTCCCCTGGTGCAACTTGAGGCCATTTCCACTCATCTTATCACTTGGATTTTGGTCAAGAGGCAGGGAGCTCAACACTTGACACCTAGGTTCAACATGGGCATGGAATTAAGAAGCTGTTTTTTTGGCCACTTACCCTGGTTTTGTTCCCTTTCTCTAGTGCCTCCTAGAAGAAAACTCATTTCTCATTTCGTCTTTATTTCTCACCCTCACATTCCAGTGGCTAGAAAGGTCTTGATGAGGACCTCCTCCTAAAAACATCCAGCACCTAATCTCTGTGTACCACGTCTGGGTTTTCACTAGAGCCAGCCTCTTGTCTCTCATTTACAACTACTCCTCTCCTTGCATCGCTCAGTCATGCTACAGAAAGAAATGAGGTGATGGATTTTACTCCAAGCAGAAGGGTTAGGACCACCTTTGGTGATGGCACTGCGAGTGTACTCCCTTCACAAGTATTTATGCAATAAAATGAAATAAATAAAATTGCCCCCAGGCTTCACTTTTTTTGCATATTCACAGATGACTTGAAAGTTACAGTTTTTAGGTTCTTGGCACTAACAGTCTTCTGCCTCCTGCAATAATCTGTTCTGATGTACTTGATGGCATCTGCAATGCAAATGAAGACTATTTATTTGAAAGGAAACAATTAACGTGGTATTCTGGGTAGCGTTCCCTACCTTCTCCACAGCATCAAAAAAATAACAGTCTTCACTCCTCAGGAGGTTTGTTCCCCTGACTTTTCTGTGTTAATGAGATGTTCCAGGAGCAATGAATATGTCCTTATAAAGTTTGGTTTGCAGAGGCAAAAGCATCATTTCTCTGACTTTTAATTAAAAAAGCACCTTCATTTCAAAGCCTGTCTCCAGAGCTCTAGTGTAAATGTTTATACAAGCCAGAGACATACAGAAAATAGGGAAGATTGAAGAAGCAGTGACTGTAGGCTGCCCAAATACGGCTGCTCTTGTATTTTTAACACAGACCTTTAGCTGCTGTAGAGCCTTATCAACCCCAAACATCTTTGTTTTCATACCAACACCAGCCCGGCAGTATCGCTACGGCTGCAGTTAGTTTGCTTAGCAAACCTGGCAGAGGGAGCAAAAAGCAGTTCTGTATTCTCACAGACATGAGGAAATGTTATTTGCTTCTTGCCAGCTGAATGGCCAATGTCAAAGAAGGAAAAAAAAGTGTGTGTGTGTGTGGGGGGGGGGGGTTATGGAGGGGGAACAGTTGGGAGGGAAACTATGAGAGAGAATATCTGGTCTTGTTACTGTGAATAACAACAATCCCATTCAAATCAGATAGCTAGTTTTCCAGATCACTCCAAGAATTATACAAAGGGAAAATGGGAAAAAATCTGGGGTATGGTAAGATTCCTGACTGGTCCTGCTGCTCCAATTCCCATCTGGTTACTCTTGGCTCCCAGGTGCTGTCCTCAAACCCCAGCACAGTGAGAGCCTGAAACCTGACCCTGCCTCCCTGACTCCTTGCACGTGAAAAGGCTCTGGATCAAACACTCCAATACAGCAAAAAATTTGCAAGTGCTGGAAGTTACACTGGATAGCCCCAGTAAGAGATAAGCAACTGAGAGGATATGTACAAATTCCACACTTCAGAGCTCCAACAGTTCTGAAAAAGCACTCTGCCGAAATCAAAGCATACACAAAAATAGAAAAGTCAGAAGAAATTTACATTTGCCTTTATTACAATATATAGTTCTATCGTCGTTGCATTCAGCAGATCAAAATGAGGTGTTAAAATGATTTTCATCATTCCAGTAGCACATACATATACAGAGTAAATACTGTATATAAATAGTCTTTGAAATAATAATCCATATCTACAAATAAAAATACCCAATACTCTTTCTCCTCCCTCCCTATATTACAGCAGTAACATTTTATCTGTAACACAACTAATGCAACAATCATGGTATTCTGTCCCTCACACAACACAGCTGGAGGGGTATGGTCATCAGCTTCATGAAAATAAACATCAGTCACTCCTCACTTCTGCATATTCTAGTTTATGTGTACCGTATAAATAGAATACACAGTGATTTAATGTCTCTGCATATTTATGCTAGCCAAATATTCTTTCTGTAACAGAAACCAGCATTACACTGAAAGGAAAGTTGAGAAAGTTTTTTTTTTTTTCTTTCACAGAAAGAGTAGGAATTTGTAAAACCGTCCTTTTTTTCTTCATTAGGAATTAACACAGCAGCGTAAGTATTATGCATAAAATTGCTCAGCTACCACAACAAAGTATCTTAAGCTCCCTTTAAAAGTATGGCAATGTTTCTAGCAGGTCAAAACTTGGATTTTCTTAACTGTCTTTTCTGTGAGCAGGTTTGATAAACATGAGTTATATAAACACACATTTGTCTCACTTTCCAGCTATATTTAAACTTTCAGACACAAAGGGTTAGTTATACCGTACGTCAGAAGCACAGCGTTAACTTCACAATCATAGCAATATTGGTCAGAAGGGACCCCTGGAGGTCAGCTAGTCCAACTTCATGCTTGCAGCAGATAGCAGACAACATGAGAGCCAAGTCAGCCACAGCTCTGTTTAACCAAGTCTTGGAAAACTCCAGGATGGGGATTCCACAGCACCTCAGGGTTGCCTGCACCAGCGTGGCACTGCTCTTACAAATCTGATGGAATTAAAAGGACCACTCATTCACACTATCATTTGGGTTGAAATACATGGCAGTAACAGCCCTGGACAGGCTATTTATTAAGTCATAAACAAATACACACAGGCTTTAGACTTCGATTGTGGAGAAGTCTCTGGGACCTTTCTTTTCCTGGTGAAAGCTACTGCATGCAGTACCTTAGGAAAGCCAATCTCACCTACTGTGAAGAATAAAAAAACCTGATGGCCTCTAACTGAAGAGAAGGGCTGATTTGGTTTTAATTTGCATAATGGACTGAAGCAGACCTTTACAAGAACTGAGTAACACAGAATTCAGTTGGTACATTCATCCATTAATTCAATCATTAGCGACAAGTATAAATGGATACTTAAAGTGTGGCTATATTTAGAGATGCAACCATCTCGGTTTGGCAACCTGAGATCCTCACTGATTGTCTGACAGATTTAAGAAATGTGGTACAAATTTTCTGACAGTAAAAAGATATTTGCACCTTCTTTAAACTTTGAAGACAGCATAATCAGTCTGGGGCACTGGATATGCATTTCGTCCTCTTTCTGTTTGTCTACTAATTCCAGTATCTCTGAAATGGATGTGTACCTTGCCTGAACCCACAACGTTCATGTGAAAAGGAAGACTTAGGAAGGGCTCACCACTGCACATTGCAGCTATGCACACTGCAGTTGTATAAAGGATTGCACTTATTAATTACTATTGAAGGCACAGGGAAATCATAAATTGGCCCCCTGACATCTCAGATAAAGTCTGCAGCACAAGTTAAAAATCCCTATTATAGAATTACCATCCCACCTATGTTGTTACCACTCTTTTGAGATGCAAAACCAGAATTTGTTGAAACAGAACAAATGTGATGCAGAGCAGCTGTTCCCAAACCTTTGGGTGCTAATCAACCACAATCACATCTTAAAATTTCTCCTGGACCACTCTGCCTTCCTATTATTAAACCCTTAACTGAAAACACTGCAAAGCAGCTGCAAAACATGTATCATAGCCTCACAGATCACAAGTTGGCAGATATCACAGCTTATGAACCACTGTTTTAACCATACTGAAATACTATATACATGGAATCCCATGATGCCGTTTTCAATGTTTCAGAGAATAATTCAACTTTTAAATACATTTTAAAATGAAGGGGAAAAAAATCACCTTCTTAGCTACCAGCTCATTGAGGATTATTTGGCCATTTCATGCATACATTTAAAAGTACCACATTGTGTAAAGGCAGATCATTTGGAAAATATCATCAACTGATCTGCAGTATTGCTTCTACAATGCACAGTTAAATCTTAAGGCAGTTGAGAGCAAGTAGCAAAAACAGTATCTACAGCTTGTGTCTGAACAAATGAGAGGGAAAAAAAGATGAAAGATTTTGTTTTCTTGGAGCACAGTAAATCGCACTAAAAGCATCTGTACTTTATGATACAAACAAAAATACAAACAAAAAAAATCCATTCAGTAAAAAACCGAGATGCATCACTCACCAGCATCAAAGTTCACACTTTAGCCAAAAATAACATTTTAAATAGAACTATTCAATTTCGACAAAATCTTCAGTTTTCTTGGCTCAGCAATGATATTGAAACTCAACATATCCACTTCGTAAGATGTTTTTACTGAAAAATCACCAGAGTCAAACCATTGGCTTCAGTAAGATGGGCACTACACACAGCAGCCTATATCTTACACTTTCACACGTATCTTAACCCAAATAACTGTTCTGAAACATGGTACTCCTCAACTTGAAGAAGACTGGCAGAATCCGGCCATCTTATTTAATTTACTTCCATTTACATTGCACATCATTTATTTCCAAACACAAAAAAAAGCATTAGCAGGTCAAAACAACATGTTGAAATAAATCAACACACTCCATCGTCTTCGATGGCTACACCAATTTACAACAGCTGAGGACCTAGACCAGTAATGAACCGTTAAACAAACATCAGATGGTCAAGCAAGGAGGAAAGAGGAATGAGAGAATGGTTAAGGTTGGAAGGCACCACTGGAGGTCATCTGGTCCAACCACCCTACTCAATCATTCGCTCTTTCAGAGGATGGAATTTTGACATATGAGCTGCAACATGTATCACAAAATGTCAGGAATGGTGAGCACCTTCAGCTCCCTAACTTGCAGGGGTTTCTGAGATGAAAGACAACTTCAGTAATACAAGAAAGATACAGAACCACTTCATGACCTTATGATGTGTTTAACTGCAACTCTGTCATCACTGCACTTTTATTTGACTTTAGGCAATGAAACTGTATGGCACGATTTGAGTTGCTGGATGAAGGAACATTAGGAATGTAATTCCCATTCCTAGTACAACTCACTCTTGTCATCTGGAAACGTGACTAAGTATGAAGAAGCATTTCTAAGTTTGCTCACAGCAAAGGAATACAATGCTCACATCACAGATTCCAGCTGAACTGCCAACAGCAAAAGCCAAGTGAAGTCCTTGCAATACAAGCTAACTCATTCTTTGATCCGAGGCTGACAGTTCGGAGATGCAGTTAAGATGAGGCTGGATGTACATCCTGAGTTTCAAAAGGTGGTAGAGGTTCTCTCCAGTAGGTGAACTGACTGTAGGTATCAGAACAAGGAAAGTCTGAAGAATGGCTTCTTTTCAGCAAAGGGAAAATGTGATCTACCACTTCACATAGTCTGACATAACTGAAAAATAAATAAAAAGATCTTCTTATTTTGATATTTTTTTTTAAATAAGTCTCCAGTCACCAAGGCATGGCTACTCTTACATGAACAAGTTATCATCCTTGAAACTGTAAAATTCTCAATTTTGGTGCCTAGCTTCCAGGTAGCATTCACAGTTCAGATAAGAAATCTGTTCATTCTAAGCAAAGGGACTTACTTACCTAGAAAGAAACAGATGCCATTTTCTTCCCAAATCACCTGTTAAAATATTCAAACCCCAAATTTTGTTTCTCCATTGCTGTTCAGTTTGGTTCAAGCAGCTCCCTGCTCAACTGATAATTCATATTTTATACACTTCCCTTGGCACCCTTTCCACTAAGTGCAGTCTTAACATCACTAAAGGCTGTCTCCCTTCATTATGTGGTGCTACAGTGCCTAAGAATCTTGATGGAAGCCCTCAGCCCTGTCTTCAGATTTGTTCCTGGCTCTTCTAGATGGCAGCTCCAGGAAATGGAAATTTTGAAAAGGCAGATGGCTTCAGGAAACCAGTTAATCTCATTTCTATACAGACTCAATTGCACACTTATAGTTCTTTTACGTGATTAAAGTAAATGGAGTATATTGAACTAAATACTAAATAATGTCTTTATCAGTTTAACTGAAGGAAAGTAGAAAGTCTGTATTGTATTTTACATGTTTTATATTTTGTGTGGAATATTCTAAGGAATCTTTCATTAGTAAAATGAAACCTATATTTGGACACAAGTTATAAGTTATAAAAGGAAATTATTTAGCCTGTAAGGTTTTAGGGATAAGATTACTTACGATGAGATGTTTGTCTTTGCATGTTCTTGTATAAGTTCTCCTTTGGGGTTAACTGTAAATATGCGGTTTAGAGAAACCCCCACTTGCTTGTATGAATAAACATCCTAAATAGAAAAAAAAAAAAAAAGAATTATGATTCTGCCTTTGCACAGTCATGTCTCTTCTTGCTGAAATCTACTACACAGAAAAACATACTTACACAGTATTGGTACTAAATTTACCTAGTTATTGTGCACCTGAAATTCTATGAATTTCTCAACCTGAAATATGTTGAAAACTTGAACTCAGACTAATGAAAGGCTCATGAAACAGATCATTTGCAGGTGTGGAGTTTGTCACTGTAAATTAAACTATTGATCAAAATCATGTTTTGTTTTGCTTTTTTTCTCCAGTTACTTCCCTTGACACAAAAAATAAAATTAAATATAAAAAAGTAATGTTATTTGGGAGTAAAAGTATTTGCGCTTTCATTTTTCAGATAATATTTCATTTCCTGAGTGTATTGTACTGAATATCTTGCAACAACGTACTGGGGTTAAAACATAACTGCTAGAAAATAGTGATTAGTTTGTAATGACAAGATTACAAAAAGCTGTAAAAATTCTGCTTACACTAAAACCCCTGGAAAAATCTTTTACCTGCTGAGTTTGGATTTATGCAATGTCCATATATTGACTATGTATCGATGAAAGGGAAAGAGAGGGGAAAGTAAGGTATAAACACTGTAACTGCAGCAGTGAGCGCCAGGTGGTAATGCAGCGACAACTCTGGGAATTATTTTATGGCATTCAACTAGAAGTAACAGTTGAGAATAACTTTTAAGAAATTCAAACTGTTAACACAAGCAACGAACAAGTTTTGTTCCGGTCTGAAAAAAATGTTTGACAAAAAGCATTTGACAAAAGCAAAGATAAAAATAACCCCCAAAAGATGAGACCAAGCTTCCATTTTACTAATGTAAATCATTGGGTATAGTTTTAAAAATTCAAGTGGTAAAAGACTGAAAGGTTAATGAACATATGAAAATTATTTTAATTTTTATGTTGTACAGGTGCATAAGTATTGAAATTTCACTTAATTTTGAGGGGAGAAAACAAAAAGCAAAAGCAAAACAAAAAAAAAGCAGCACATAAAATTGAGAAAGCTATCATCCTGATGTTCACAAGGCCAGTAGCGTATTTTACATCTGAAGACTGCACTCCAACAGCAATCAAAGGAGTATGAAAATAATGGTTTTATTTCCCTGACATTCAACAACAACAAAAATGAAACTAGAGGTAGGCTTTATCCATAATACAAAATCACAGAAGTAGCTACAAAGTTATTTCAAAATCATATGTCTAAAGGTATCTTGAAAGTCAAAATTAAGCTGTGTACGATATAACAACCAGATAAAGCAATTGGACAGTGAGGTCCTCCTGTCCTCACTAATAATGGTTTTAAATTATGTAACTTGCTAAAAGATGAAGCTGAAAGAGTTGTCACTGCTCATAAATATCAACAACTCTAAGAAAAATGTGAGATAATTGTAGAAACAAATTCCAACAGAAAGACATGCTGATTTCTCCCAAATGTCGCTACAACATCCACAGTTTCAGAGCCAAAATATCTTGCCAGGCACTTCTGTCCAACATTTAGGCATCTAAAAATGCTCAGTCTCCAAATGTTCACTTTCACACTGGCAATAGCTAGTGTCCATATTTATACTTGTGATTTCCTCAGGCTATCAATGTTTTTGCCAGTGGACATGTCTAAGGTCTTACAGTTCCAAGCAGCTACAGCTGAGATCTATTCCATGCTCCTCAGGTCTCAGCATGTCTGAGACTGTTGCCTTTTGTGGATGCATAAAAGTATATGTCCTTTGGGCCTAAAAGAGACTAAGTAAAGCCTATAGCCCAATTCTGTAGTCTTCAAATAGGTGAGAGAGACCTCACTTTTCCTCTCAGTATCAGGGACTTCAAAGTTAACTGTTCAATTTTAGTGGGACATCCAAATCCTTCTGGATGTACTTAGGGTTTGAAGTCCCACTGATATTCATCTGAAGGATTTTGTGTCTGTCCAGAAGTAACTCATCGGCGCTGTATCAGTATGGGATAAAACGGGATCACTAAAATGGGATCAGTGTTTTCACACAAGTTTAAAGATCTTTTATGTAGTTAGGATTTCAATCAGTATTTCTTATTATGCTAACTTATGCAGATGTAATGTAGTTACTTTGTTTCTCTTCTACCTCTGCATCCTACATGGTGAGATCTTTCTGGAAGAACCTTTATATTATCCTTTGTATGAGGCCTAATCAAATATTCTTAAGTCCTATTTAAAGCTTCTAAGTTCTAATGTAACAAAATCACGAAATAATAGCAACCTTTCTGTTCTCTGTAAAAGACATAAATTTCAGCGATTACTTACAGCAGGTCTGTTTCCAAAAGCAGCATAAAAGGGTTCTGTGTTAGGATAAAACAAATTTTTTATGTCTGTCAGACACTGAACTTTGAATTTTTCTGGCTTCTTTTCTATCACTTCCCTGAAATGATATAAAAATAAAATAAAATAAAAAGGTGAAATATACATATGAAATATAGCATAAACCAATTTACTTTCTTTATTCAACATTTTTACCTAGCTGGATATTCCTATCAGGCCCCCACCTTTCTCCAATAAATCTTCATTTGGAAATCAGAAGGCCCATGAAGACGAAATAGCATTCCCAAGCTTACATAATGGGCACAATAAATAAATCCTCTGAAACAAGGGGACTTCTATTGAAGCCTAAGTGATAAAGATGGTTACTAAGCAAAGATGGTTGATTACAGGGAGCAGTGGCTAAATAAAATCTTAAGACATAAATTGTTATTAAGTAAACCACTTCCTGAGAACTGAAGAATGATTCATAGATTATATTAGCTCTCACTGTGCATGGTGGTTTTTTTTTCCACCTTTTTTTTTTTCTCCTTTTAAATTAAAGGATTACAATTAACATATGTGCTGAAAGAACCTCAGCCTGTTAAGATCCTTCTACAGTCAGGGTCATCCATCACTGCTAATTAGCAGAAGTTAAGGAATAAAGAAATCTTCCATTTCTCTTCAGTTGCTCCCTACTGAATACAGAATTCATTAATGAATAGTGGAGTTGTCTCATCTCTGGGCAAGCGCCCTTTCACAACAGCTTCTCTTGGCAAGGATGCTGAACAGGTGGCAAAGTCTGGAGTTCCCATAACAGAGGAAGACACCAGCATGACACAAAAGCGCTGAAGAAGCTCAGAATCCTAGCACCAACACATATGCCAAGGAAGATGCAAGTAGCACAGAGGCTTCAAAGCAGTATAATACGGCCCTTCAGAATAGCAACTCCACATATAAATTAAAGTTTGAGGATGTGCAAAAGAGGAAGACAACCATTTTCCCCCAGTTCCATATACACCTGATCTCAGAGCCCCTAAAGCCACAACTAATAAATCCATGGATAACAATGAAGTCATTTCTTGCCTACAGAAAACAGAAGTTAAGACATTGGATACTGAAAAATGGGCGTTCTTTAGTCTAAAAAACATATCAAAAAGAGTATCACTTCTAATATATTGCTAGATATGGAAAACGTAAGATGACAGTACCTACCCTTTCAATAAAACTATTTAATCAGTCAGAGAAGAACACTGAAAGCCTCTACGTTCTCTTATATTTAGAACATAACTGGTAAGACAGCCTGCATGTCACTCAATCAGAAGAGCATCTGAACAACCTATCATTAAAAATTCTAATGAAATTCTGTCACAGCAGCTTTTAACATCTTAAAATATTTTCAGTAATCACTTGACATGCCTCACTGAATTAGGAAGAAGGTACAATATTCATGATCTGTGCTATTAGGATTCACTTGTTACAAATCAACACCTAGAAAGGACAACATTATCCCCACAGAGTATCACAATGCAGTCGGACTATAAAACATTCATTTAATTTTCATGTTCAAGAAAAATGATTACGAATGATTTAAAGTGCTCCCATAGTATAGGAAAAGAAAAAAAAAAAAAAAAAAAAAAAGCTGAGAGTTCAGC
Source organism: Netta rufina (assembly GCF_964035555.1). Taxonomy (NCBI): domain Eukaryota; kingdom Metazoa; phylum Chordata; class Aves; order Anseriformes; family Anatidae; genus Netta; species Netta rufina. Next base: position 106,854,048 of record NC_140125.1, on the reverse strand, counting down.
CTCCAAGTTTCTTTCAGCATAAAGGTGATATTGCAGTACCTGTGCAAAGCTGAGAATAAGCTGCTCGGACTCAGCAGCACTGGCCCTTGAGGCAGCACAGTTCCCCGTTCATTGACCCAGTGCAAGTATCCTCTGGTCATGCCTGCCATCCCAATAGCACGTGCTGAGCAATACAAAAATTTATATCCATTTCTGTGAACAGAAGTGAAAGAAGAAATTACTGTAAAAAAAATAAAGCAGGTGTTTTGACATTAATAATTGTGAGTTTGTTTTTGCACAAATCAATCATAATGGTTAAAACAGACATGTTTAACCTACACCTATTTAAAATGAATAAAAATGTTTATTTCAGAATGCTGGATAACTAAATTCTGTCTGGCTCTACTACAGTTTATGATTTACACCTAGAGAGGGTTCATTTACCCCTGGTCTTTTCATGACTTCATACAGGTTGTTATCCACCCCTGCACACTAAAACCATAGACCTTAGAATTAACTGAAATGATATCTGCCAAGAGGAAAACACTTGGCATATAGCAGACAACAGCATATTAACCTTTGCTAAATTAACAATGCTACACTCCTGCCTTTTGGGCCCCTTTGGAGAGGGTTTTGGGGAGAGGGGTGAAGATGACAGGGGAAGAAAAGATTGGTCTGCATGCATGTGTGCAGCAGCAACATGCAGTTTCAACTCTGAGCAAATTAAAACTGCAAACCATAGTGTGAGAAGTAATCTTGACACTTTCTTGTCTTGGTACTGAAATAAAAGTTTCAGACAAAGTCACTGGCTATCCTTGGTTCTGTCATGATGGAACAGAGTCCAATGACATTAGTGCAACTTAACAGGCATAGTTCAACCTAATAGCGTTTTCTTTTGCAAGTCCTACAAAGAAACTATTTGTGAAATAAATACTGTATTCAGTGCATGCATGGTCATTAAATCTAACTATTGAACATTTCTGTAGTGTTCAGCTGTAAAATCTAGCTGCTACATAATTAACTCGGTAATTTGAAAAGCAACATGACTCGAATCCATTTTTCCCTAATGCTTTTGATCACCAAAGCCCTAACAATAGACAGTGCTGGCAGGCATAGAAATAACAAGCGCAATTAAAATAAAAAATAAAAAAAAAATTAACGTTTTCACCAAAGGTAATGTTGAAGTTATACACAGAAACCAAATACTGTTCAGCACATGAATTCACAGGCTGCCCTGTCTTTTCTGTAATTTTGTATGCCTATACAGAATAAAAGCATTGACCAATGTCTCTGGCATAATTTAGATTCCATCATCCATAATTTATAATTCATTACCCATGTAAAATAAGAAGCAATAAACAAGCCTTACTATAACCCTAGTGCACAGAACAAATCATATTAACTATGAGGACAGTGGTTATGTGTACCAGAGGCTCTCCAGACAATTGTGGTAGGTTGAATATATAAGAACAACTGAATTTTATGCAAGATTTTTTTCCTGCATAAAGTAGAAATGTCAACTTGAACAGACGACAATCACAAGACCTTTTTGTTGAAGCTAAAAATCTGAATTCGTGAACATATATATGAACAGATATCAAAATATAACAGATATTTCATCTGATCCCATTTAGATATCAATTAATTTTACTCTTAACTTCCTTTTCTCTCAATTGCTATTGAAAAAACTGGTCATACTAGGATTTTCACCATGTTAATGACGTTAACTGAGATAAAGTTCCACTGATCTGCTATTACCCAACATTTCTTCAACAGTCAATAAAGAAAAACAGTTATTTCAAAACATCATTACACCTCAGGTATCTGAGCGTACAACCAACAAGTGATTATGATGAGTTCATGTCCTTCCATCAGTAGCAGTAACAGTAGCAGAGAAGACATTTATTCCTGTGGACCAACAGGCACAAGTGTATTTTAGCTACTGAGCTGTGCTATTGCAGCTCAAATATGTTGCCAGGTTAAGAGCCAGTTCCTCAGGCTCTTCACAGCAGGTCTCGTTGACTTTTTTGCAATCTTGTCAACATGGAGAGATGGGAAGGTATATGAACATCTTATAAGCTAATGGCGTTTCAACTCCCAATTTGCAAGAAGTTCCACTTGCTGCAGCTATACAGCTCATTCAAATGACTCAAGTTTTTGGAACTGCAATGTTATCTGTTTGGAACGGTTAAGAGAGCAATCACTACTCATTGGCAGGGGGCTTTTGCTCTTGATACCCAGAGAAAAGCCTGCTTTGTGACATTGCATAGCAGATGTTTATACTGTGTAAGCATCGTAGTATCTCATTGCTTCAGATGAGATTGCTCTTAAACTCCAAGGTTAACAGTCTAGAGAGATTTTAATTTTTAGATGCAAATGAATCAAATGCATAAACACATGCAAGCCACAGATGTATGAACAGATTTACTGAATACTCACTGGCTCACTTTATGGTACAACTTTGCAATCCCTTGGTGTGTCCAGTCTTTGCCAAGAGTAGGCAAAATATGACCTAAAGTATCTGACCTGAATAAAGAAAAAAATAATGTAATTGAAATGGAAAAAAAAATAAAACAAAACAAAAAACACCACCACCACCAACAAAAGCTTACTGCTTTTAAATAATAACAGATAAGGCTAATAAAAGTCCCCCTAATTAATTTGGCTTTCTGCAAGGTACTAACTGCAATCAGAAGAGGATGATTTTATTACCTTTTCTTTCAAGACAGACTGATATGTCTATGTTGTTTTAATCAGTCTTGTGCGGATAAGGATAAGGATGTGTGGATAAGCTAGTGAGCTTGCATGGAAGTTACAGAACATAGGCTATCAATCAGACCTACCTAGTAGCCAAGAGGATATTAAGCATACTTTTTGAGGTTTACATTGCATGTTTTCTAAATAAACCAAATCGACCTATAAGGTAGTGTTGGGAAATTACAATCTTAAGAGAGAAAGACTGGGCAGTGGCTTAGGATGGATTTGCAATAGTATTGTATGGTGAAGAGATTCAATTACTGTCCAGTTAGCTCAATAACAGAGACAAAAGTAGATCCCATTCAGTTCATTGACACTTAAGAAAACAGAAAGGAGGGGATACTAATGTGTGTTGGCACCAGAAAAGCATTTTGTCCTACAACTGATTAATCGCAAGGAAAAAAAAAAAGATATTTCAGTTCAAATCAAGTATTTTAATTCATCCCAGATTAAAAAAAAAAAATAACAATAATTCAAGACTAATTATACATAGGTAAGTTTGCTTTGAAAGAAATCTAAGGTCTTGTCTACTAGATAAAAATGACCCTCACTGTAATGCCCCAGTAATGCCTTTTAAAACAGAATGCAGGTGTTTCTTCTTTTTAAGTGAATCTATTGTACTTCACAAATGTGACACAGCAAAAAGTGAAAGGTCCTGCAATACTACAGTAAATACTATCATAAAACAATAGTAGGTAACAAATAATGAGCACATGTAGCATATGTCTTTGTGAAATCGTGAATCTAGCCAATGATTCTTGCAGTATTTTAAAGCAAGATTAAAAACACACACACAGACTCCACAAAACACTAGAATGTAACAATTTGTTGCCTTGAAATTTCCCATTAATTACTCTTTTTGCTTCAGTCCAAAGGACAGAAGCAGATAAAAGTCTCTCCCTGAACTCACCGTGTAATTGTTCCATCAATGTCAGAAATAATAACTTTATCATCCCAATTCCATAGGTAAATGGTGCCTTCACAGCGGCAAGTGCCTTGATATTGTGTTGTAACACTAAAGGTCACATCATTGGGGCCATTCTTGAGCTTTAAGCTTTTCTGCAAGACATTATCAGCAAGATAATCAACAAACCGAGCATGTGAAATGGACACAGTGCAAACAGAGCCACAGATGATCATTGCCTTGGTCACACTGAACCTTATTGCTTTCAGCAAAGCTATTTTCTAGGTAATGTTAGCAGAGGTTTGCTTTGTGTGATGTACATGAGGCACGGCTTTAGAGAGTAGAATGAAACAAACAATAAATTCTGTTTCACAGTAAGGGATATGAAAAAAATATCCTGAAAGGTTCTCATACAAATCTACAGGGATTTTTTTTTCCATACTGTGGTAAAGAAATATATGGAGGGAGAAGTGTGAGTAACAAGAAGTGCCATGAACAGTGAAAATGACAGAGTGCTTACATGAGGATTTGTGTTCCAAGGCACTACATCTCTAGCCTATAATAACCCACCTTTCTTACCATATGAGCTACTCAGTCTCCACCAAATTTCCTTAACTTTCCCACCCTGCTGCCCTTCCTGTCCACTTAGAGACTCACTGGGTGTAAGACAACTGATTTGATTCTTTTTGTAGGCTCATTCACTGTCACAAAATCTGCAGGAGTTTCATACTTTAAGTGTTCTTAGTTATATTTCATTGCAATTGTTCAATGAGTTAAAAAGTGAAAAGGAGGTGTGAATACAGAAGAACTGATGGGCAACCGATGAGTCCCACCCACTCAACTTAAGAGTAGTACTGGGTTCTGCTAATTTCTGCAAGACAAGTATCAGTGTGTTTGTATAATGCTTACTTTCTGTCTGATACAGGAAAGTACAAACACATTCCATCTGTCTCGTGGGAAAAAATCTACATTTCTTGCAAACTATGCAGCCTATTGCTCACTGCCTGAATAATGCTGTACTACTCGTATAGGTTTCCTTCTGAAAATTAATTGGCTGTAGATAAGAAAGACAACAAAAAGCATTTCTCTAAAGTAGCCCATTTTTCCAAATCAAATTGGAATGTGCAGAACACAGAACAGTAACAGTTTTGTCACCATTAGTCAAAATGCCTCTGCCACAAAGAAAGAGAATTGGCTCAGGAGAAATTAATAGCCTGGCCTCATAGTAGGTTCACAAGCAGCTCTTTCAGAAGTTACTAACCAAGAACTGTATTTATGTAAAACTGTGCCTGTCTGTCTATGAATGAGGGGAAGGGAAAGGAAAGGAGGGGCAGGGGAGGGAAGAGACCTGTGAGTTCTCACACACACGGACTGAAAGGAACAACATTCATGTGTAACACTGAAAAGAGAAAGGAAAAAATTGTTTTGAAACTATAGTAAGAAATGGGATTCAATGCAAGAAGTAAAAACTAATTAAACCTTACAAGCCTGAATAACAGTTTTGTTCTTGTTGTATTAGAAATGACATTTCAGGACAAGGATGTAAAACTAACTCACAAGCTGGTCAGAAGTGAGTCGAAGGGTTTTTTTGTAACTGATTCCAGACAACAATGAGAGATGACTCGAGTTGGTTTGTAATGACCCAAGGTTTTGTTTGGCAGCTCTAGGGTCTTCATCGCTTGAAGAAGATTCATCTTTTACTCTGGAACATTGCACACACAGAAAATGATACTATCATGTCAGTAAATGCATCTCAGTAACCATTAAAAATGCATTAACAGTGAGTCACCAAATAAGTTATTGATTCTCTGCTTCTAACGTCTCACAGGAGGTCATTCATATCATGGGTTTAAATATATCAATGGAGAACGGAATTTTCATTCATGCTTGTTCCCCATTATTCATAGTTGGATTCGTCTAGTCATTCACTTGTCTATATGCTAGTTTTCACCACTTAAATTTAACAGATGTAAATTAATGAGATTTTTGAGTCAGCATAACACATGGTGGTAAATATATATAAAACACTAAAACTATAAAAACCTCTCAGTTCTAGAGGAATAAAACGGGAGTTGCTATGCTAGGGTTTATTTGGTTTTCTTTTTTGTTTGTTTGTGTGTTTTTTTAAGAAATTTAGCAATTAATCAAAGAATCCAAGTGATGAAAGTTTTATTAGCAAAAAAAAAACTCCTCCTCCTTTTTCAATGAGCAATTTTAGATCATTGGATTGTTCTTTTCCAGGATTTGCAGGATTACCCCATTCAGGATATGATGATGAAAATGTTTAAAAAAAAAAAAAAAAAAAGCCACCCCACTGAACTCCTTTAGAGAATTCTATTCAAATACACATCAGCAGAAAAATGTTTATTTTTCTGCTAACGTTTTTTTTCTGATTTTTTTCTTTTTAGGGTCAGTTTTCTTCAGAGGGAAAGTTTTCCTATATTACACAGATCTATCACCCAGAGAAGGTAAAATATCCTTTCAGATCCTTCAAATATCATCTTCAAAACAATCAGCTATTGGGCTTTTATTTCCATCACACCTGGATGCTCTTTGATGACAGGAAGTCTTGACCCAGTATCAAGGTACCATGTGTCATGACTACCAATATTAAAGAAAAAATCATTATCCTTTTTAACATCAGATCTCAAAAGCTTTACTCAATATTCCACTTGCACTGTTCTGCTTGCAAGTAACAAATTCTTATCAACAGATTTGTAAGATCAGTTAAAACAAACAACAAGCACCAATTACAGAACCTAGTCTGCTTGAAATCTTAATCCCACTTTAAAGCCTATCTTCCAACAACTGTGTAATAGAAACAGACCTTAATGTCACTTATTATCCAGAAAAGGGAGATCAGCCTTTCCAATTCCTTCTATGTATCTCACAAACTCAGAAAACAGAGCCAAGTAAGACAACAGCTAGTCTCCTACAGTGCAGGGAATACCTTTTCCAGCCCACTCTCCTGGAGTGTAACTACTGATCTCCAGAAAGAATGTCAACAACAGCCTTCTTGTTTCACAAAGGTGACCCCACGGCTTAACTTAATAGGAATAAAACATATTTAAATCTGAATGCTATGGCCTTCTTCAGTTCTACGTGCAGAACGCATGAGCTGTCTTTACAGTCAGATCTGATTTACAGTCAGTCAGCAAAGAGGTAAGGGAGGAGACCTGTCCCTGGCTAGAAAGTTTTGGGGGCAAGTTAAGACTCATCTTACAAAGCCCTACTGAGGCAGAGAATCTGGTCATATGGTATAATTACTTTGGAGCACAAAGGAACAGAATTCTGAAATCTGTGAAAAAAAGTAATAGAACACCATGCCATTTTCCTATCAATAGCCTGTGAAAAGAAGCCTGGAAAGTGTTAGACCCTTGAACCTCCTAAGATACAAAGGAAGAAATTAAACTGTCAGGCCATAAATATTCATAAAGCAAGTCAGAACTGACAACAACCTGGGGTCATCTATGATCTTTCCTTGAAAACTCCAGAGAGATAGTTTTAGAGAACTGCTCCAATTATCGTTTGCTGTCAAAGGGCTGTAAGATGTATGACAGAACTACCAGCCAAACCGTATACTAGAAAAAGCACACTTGCAAGGTCTGCAACCCTGACATGCCTTCCTATCTGCACTTAAACTCATTTTTATTTCATTGTACGAAATATTTCATTGATGCAGCATTTCTTTCTTAAAATATATGAGGTAGCTTCCTTTCACAGTTCAACTGTAACTCATGCTCATTTCAGGTACAGATAACTTCTTGGGTACCTGTTTGCCATGCTCATCTGTGAAGATTCTTCTCCTGTAAGTCTGCTCCCACTCATACCTTGCTCTGCCTTTGTTTCCTGCAAAAATACAAGTATGAGAAGTTGAGCAGAATATCTGAAAAACCTGTTCTGTCTTGTATAGACTATTAAAAAACAAAAAAACTTTTATGCAAAAAGCAAGTGAGGTTTTTACACACACACACGCCCCTTTACTTGCAGGCAAAGTACAATTTTAGGAATGTCTTAAAGAATAAAGGCTGTGCAAAGGACTAAAAAAATGCAAATATAGAACTCAGAAGAATTACATTTCAGTCTTGCATAGAAGTACAGAACTATCAGATTTCAGGTGGCTAGCACTGTTGAAGTTCTAGGATCAACCTCATAACTATCCAGTTAATTAACCACAAATAGCTAGATTTCACTTAAAAGGGCAAAATATTACACCAGAAAAATAACAGAAACTACCTTTCAAGGTATTTGAATAATCAAAATCAAACTTTCCAAATTATTTTTACCCTGAGGAGGTGCTAACCTATATCGATTTCTTCCCAAAAGTGAAAGGCTTTTAAAAAGTGAATGTTTTTGAAAGAAACAAAGAATAACGCTTCCCATTGCCAATTTATACCTGCTCTATACACAGCTCTATAGATAAGCAAAATTCCACTAAGAAAGAAATTCTAAAAACTTCAAGTTAACTGTAGAAACTAAAGTCTCATGCTCTGAAGCCCATATCCACAGATCAGTACAGTGGTTATTTCACGCAAAGCTAAAAAGTTCATCTATTGAGGTACAACCATAAAACTGTATTAGAAGTCATTTTCTCCCCTCAAGTACTAAAGCTTCAATTGTATAAATGAATATGAAGCAGTTTTATTAGCAAACTTTAAAGATTAAATATGTCTAGACAGAAGATCAATATTTCATACAAAGTTTTGCTTTTTTCACCATAACGTTCTTTAATGTTCATTCACAGCTTTAAGGCCATTACCACAAAATTCTAATGCTCAGGAAAGAAATTCAAAAAGGCTTTAAAACTAATATACATTCAGTTTTCCATCTTACATTTTGCTGAATTTTACAGTGTACTCTAGTCAGAAATCTCTTTTCTTCAGCTGTCAATGAAAACCGCGTGAAGGTAAATAAAACACATAAAAACGTAAAATTGGTGGCACAGCTCTTCAACTCTAAGTTTCCAGTCAAATTTAATCCATTAGATAACATTGTCTCACGTTAGTATAAGGAAAAGAAATGCAGAACCAAAACACTGCAAGTAAACATTCCAGGTAGGATCTGATCCAAGGCTTTCTGAAGTCAGACTTCAGATCCTGTTCAAATGTCTTTTAATGTGTACATCCTCATTCAAATTGAGTGCCGAGCTAGGACTAGAAGCAAGGTTCTGAGGGATGAATATGATGGTATCCACCCTTCCCACTGCACCCAGAAGGAAACTGCTTGCTTCTCAAACTTACCTCTTTAATAGTGCTGTTTCTCCCTCGCCAGGAAAACCACCACCTTCCACCTTTTTTGGGCATCTTGTCCCTCATGATAGATTCCACAGTGGCCTGTGATAAATGGGTGGTAAAATAAAAAGAAACCAAAACAAAGGACAAGCTGATATATGTAAATGAAAAAGTGCCAAATGTACAATTGTAACTGATAATAAATAGAATAAAAGTAAACATACTGTCTGTGAACCATAAATTCCACTAAAGCAAAATCTAATGGTATCCAGCACTGCTTTGAAGTAACTTAAGCATGAATACTTATGAAATTTTTAAAAGAAAAATGAAAAAGAGACAGAAATCAAAGAAGAAAAATAAAGCATAAATAGGTATTAGTTTAATGTCTGGAATGAAGAACCAATGTTTTTAAGTTAAAGTTACTTAGTTAATAATTTAAATAAATAAATAAATAAATAAAAAGATCACTTCCGTAAAAAGCTCTCATGGAAAACAGTAACAAACCAGCATGCAAGATGGTCATTCTCATTAAAAATAACCATAAGGCTCAAATTTAATCACCAACTAAGAAAAAGGCAAAAAACTAACTAGCTTTTATGAGTTTAGCGTGATGCTATGAACTTAAATGACAGTGTTAGAAATGTTTTTTGTTACTTTTTTAAACCCTGGCTACTTTCTATTGGTTATATGTAGTTGAATCCCAGTAGAGAAAAGTTTCTTTCAGTAACCATAATGACTGGACCTTATGCAGCTTAACAACAAGAGTTGAATTATTTCTTCCAGAGAGCAAGCAAAATACAAAAGGGGAAATATTACAATAGAAGTGGCCACAGCATTTGGTATGCCCTAGAAGTGCTTAGCTACTGGTTTTCTGATGAAATGACAGTCTCTACTGTAAACCAAGTCATCAAAATAAAAATGCAATGTTGATAGTGATACAAAGAAAAAAAGACTATTCTAAGAAACGTTTGCAGTTAAAAGAGAAGATTGAGCTCTGCTCATGTACAAGACAATACAATGCCTCCCTTTTCTGTTTTTCCACAGGTTCTCCTTCGATATGCTATCTGAAGTATATTAGAAGAAAGAAGTGAATGAAGCTGAGCAAGTAGATTGAGAACTTTTTAAACGTATAAAAAAAAAAAGTGCAGATGGAGCTACAGAGAACATAACATTGAGAACAACGGCTACAGTTTAAGGAGGTTCTCAAACATCTGGACAACTTCAAGCAGATGTTCTATTGACTTTTAATGAGACCACAGAATCATAGAATACCCAGAGTTGGAAGAGACACACAATGATCAGAGTCCAACTCCTGGCTCCACACAGGATCACTCCAAAATCAGACCCTATGTCTCAAAGCATTGTCTAAATGCCTCTTAAAATCCATCAGGCTCAGCGACATGGCCACTGCCCCAGGGAACCTGTCCCAGTGCCTGACCACCCTTTCAGTGCAGAACCTTTCCCTATCCCCCAGCCTGACCCTGCCCTGTCCCAGCTCCATGCCATTCCCTCGGGTCCTGTCGCCTCAGCGCCTGCCCCTCCCCTCCCCTCGTGAGGGAGCTGCAGGCCACCATGAGGCCTCCCCTCAGCCTGCCCTGCTCTGCTGTGGACTGAACAAACCCAGGGACCTCAGCTGTTCCTCATACATCTTGCTCTCTAGACCCTTAACCATCTTTGTAGCCCTCATTCGGATGCTCTGTAATAGTTTTATATCCTTTTATACTGTGCTGTCCAAAACTAGACACAGTGGTGAGGCCACATGTACATGCTTACAGTTAGGCAGGTGTTTAAAGCGCATTTTGCTGAACATGTGTGATTCTTGCAATAGCTCCAGTTTTCAATCACTTCACAAATCCTGTTTTGATTAAAGTCTCTTAATATTCTAACTCCTTAGTTCCGTTATTAATGTAAACCAAAAACTCTAATAAACAACTGGTTAAGAAAAACAGTAGGATTGAAGGAACTGCTATTTCCCTCAATAGGAAAAACATTTCATACCACTTGTTTCTATTTATCCTTCCTAGGCAAAAGCCAAGAGATCTGGATCCCAGTGAAGACCGATATGCACCTAACAAGGTTTGAACCACTCTGTGGAAGTGATCAGCAAGTACAACTACAATCCTTCCTGTAGGCACTCAAGTTTGGTGGGATGAATCCCACCTTTGATGATTACTGGAATATGTGCAGTAAAACACAAAACAAATCAGTCTCTGCAACATCCTGAAGTTCAAACCAGGTTTGCCAGATGTTTGGGACTTCTAGGATCATTTTACTTTATATTGGGATACTACAGTGCAGCTACCTGTTTGCATATATAGGTTATGTTCTTTCTGATTTAGTGCTACATGGTGGTGGAGTAAAAAATTTCTCCAAAACCCATAATACTCTTAATTTATGGCAATAGAGATAGAATTTGAATTCACATAGGTAAAACAAAAAACATGTGCTGGGTTGCAAGTGGCAGAAGGAAAGCGTAGGATCCAAAATATGTTAAATTCATGGCTAAATAGCACACGTTGGTGCCAATATTGATACTTGCTCCTTTATAAACTTTCACAGTAGCATGTATTTCTGTCCTGAGGCAACAAAATGTAATTGGACTGTTCAATGTGTATAATATAAGCCAGCATACAGCTGTTACAGGGTCATAGCTATTAGTCACTGCCACTGTTGTAATGATCTTAGACTAGGAAATAAGAACTATTCACAGACCAAATTTAATGGTTACGAGTGAATAGATATAACAGTGAATAGTAATGTGTGAATAGATACAAAAGCATCTGCATATCTGTTGTAAAACTACCCATTTTCTCTACCTTAGTGAATGATGCAACTTAATAAACAGTAGAATGTCACAGCTCCCACTCTGACCAACCTTCATATTCAATCTCACCTTTGGCAAAGGTTTCTGGAATGCTTGCATTGCCAGCAGAAGGGGACCAGCTGTTGTCCAGTTGTAGTACCTAGGCATTCAAGAGAGACAATTACTGCATTTCGTAATCTCAAGGTTCTAGTGCACAATCTAGTATTTATCATCTGGTACGTTAAACCCATGAAGCTCCTTTAGCTCAGGTCCAACTCTGGCCTGGACCAGCAACAGCAGTCTCACCTTATTCCACGGTATATTCATAGGCATGTGTTACTTTTTGAGAAACATAAGAGAAGCTATGTCCTTAAGCAGAAATGGTATTTGTCATCCATTCCTTACTGTACTTCATTATCGCAACACGAGCTACATTTTTTACAAGCAGGTTTCTCTGTTTCTGCATCAAGGCTCTATACAAAGGTTATGGACTGGAGTCTGTAAGATGTTATAGTTTTGCTATGATGTGCTGAACACAGCTCAGCTTACATTGCAGACAGTAGGATTAATACAGTGGTATCAATCATCTGTCTAGAGAACATGACAGTTAAGATCCTCACTGAGTGCTCCTCTCTTCTCAACACATCAGCAGACACATGAACACTACCTTCAAATATCAGAGGACTAAGGCATGGAAGCAGTAAGTGACTGACCTCAGACTGCAGAGAGGGTCAGCTATACACCTCTCAAGTTATCCTTGTCTGATGAAGGAGACAAGGTCATCATATACCCAACACATTTGTGATTAAAGAGTATTGTATAAGGATGTACTGGACACGTCAGATTTTTATAAGCAATGTCTATAACTAAGGATAGCCTATCTCCTAACTGCAGCACAATGTCATTATGTCTTCTCTACGCTAAACACAGTAAGTCAGCTGCAAGAGGCTGTCAAGTTAAAATACCCTTCATAGAGCTGCATCTAGCATAGGCCATAGTGCTGCACCGCCCAGCAATATAAACATATGAAATAATGTCTCAGCCTTCCAGAAACAGAAGTCTCATATTGAGTGGGTGAAGTCTGACAAGTCTTGAAAAGCAATGCCTCCACAGAGGCACGTCAGCAAAAATATTCAGCTTATAGAGACAACCTGCTGGGTACGGAAGGTCTGCAAGCAGACTGCCACATCCCTGTAAATATTCATTATTCAAATTTACTCAAGGCAAGGCTTAGCAAGTTCACAACCTATTTCATTTTTACTCTATCAATTGCATGTGAACACCATTAGCATTTAATACTAGCTTCTTGAAATTCAAATTCTGTTAAGTTAGTTGTGACAGGTCATCTGAAGCTGCTCTTTCAGTTTAAAGGAGGAAAGGTACATGGAAGAAGAAGAACCTGAATTCACTAGAGAGATGACTCCTTCTAGAAGAATCTATGCTATGAATGTGCAAAACCCATTTTTCAGCTATGGTCAAATTGATCTAACACTCTGAAGTAGCACAAGCAATGTTTTAATTGCAACAGTAAGAATCATTTCTCCTGAAAGATACTTACTTATTTCCAATCTTAACCACAAGGTTAGGGTCATCAATGATAGCAGGATTGTCCACAAACTGCTGATATGTTACGGCATGTTCTAAGAACTCTTCTGTTGGGAAAAAAATGCATATGTAAATCATACATTTATAGATTCCTGGGGCAAAACAACCTAAAAAAATTAGCATTAACTCAGACATATAGCTTTCCCACTCAGAGTCTGCCCGTGACTACTAGGGTACGAGATCAGCAGTAATATAGAAGCAAGAGGTTCAAAAACTCTCAATTTCAGAAGATGCTGAGGGTTTCTTTGTGAGCTGTTGGGTGTCCTCCTCCTTCATAAGACAAGCTAAGTAAAAGCTTAGGGATGTAACTGTGAGGAGGAAACTCAGGCTTCTAAGCAAAGTAAAACAGTACTTTGTCATCACTTCCACTGATCCTCTGTCCAAATCAGGAACAGGTGGGCTTACGTATACGTAAACCCATGAGCAAAAACTTAATACTCACTTCTAAGGCTTACTGCAAAAGGAACACATCTGTGAACAAACACCCTTTCCACAAGTTGTTACTCCTTCCACAAAATTCCCATAGTTTACAGGTGATTTGAACAACGAACATAGATCACAATATATTCAAAATGCTTTAATAACTATCTTTTGAACAGAAATTAATGTAGCATCAGGATCAGGTGGGTTTATGCCTCCACATTACTGCAGAATATGCATGCTTTAAACCGTTTATCTTCACAGTATGCAGCTAGAAGTTTCAAGCACAGAGTACTCTAAATGATTTATGTAAAGAATCACACAAGAAACTGGTGACAGAGCTGATGTCCCCATTTACAGATCTTTTTCATTCCTGACATGGACAGTCGAGTACTTCCATATATTTTCCTAGTATACAGCAGATTATTAAAATATGTTAAAATTATAAGTCCTTTATCAGTGTACTGTTTTAAACGTGAGAAATTTTATGAAACTTGTCATTTCAGGGACAATATTTTCTCAACACATTCCTAGATACAGCCGCAGGAGGGCACTGTTTCCTCGGTCAAGGATGTTAAAACTCGTCTGACAGCACACGCCTCTAATTCAGAAGGTCATTTAATACCTTTGGTTATTTCTTTGTTGTCAGTAAGGCCTCCACAAAGAGAAATGGCAATGGAGGGCAAATCTCTGATTCCATCTGAGGTGCTTTCAACACCACTGTCAACACCTGAACTCCCAAAAGACTGTGGAGACTGACTGGCAGACCACGGCCCTGTGTCATTTGTGTTCTTGCTTTGTACACTGTCCCCACTGAAAAAGAAAAATCAGACATTCAGTCTTCACATATCCATTCCCAAATTCTCTCCCTTCAACATGCACTGCTTACATCTGATGCATACTTAAAAATACAGAAAAAGAAATTTGCTTGTTTTAGCCATAAAATTTAAACAAAGTAGCATAGGCCTCACATAACCTTCCAAATTAGGTTGTTTCTACTTACTTGTCTAAACCAGTCGTGTATAGCTCATTTACATGAGAGAGGAAGAATAAGACAATAAACTGTAAAAGCTTATTAGACAAAATAATACTACTATAAGCAGAGTTTATACTAGTAGGACTGTTCTCACATTGGAAGAAGAATAAATATAGCTTATTCTTGAATTTGTATCAATTATATAAACTGATATCTAACTCCAAAATGAAGGATGTATATGTTTGCATATTTATGTCAAATGTGTATATAAATAAAATAATTTACATATAAGCTATTAAGATCTTTAAAAATTTAAGAAATAGCACATAATTATATCCACTTAAGATCTGTGTATAGATGAGATCATTATTACAAAGTGCAGGCTCTTCAAGTTCTGCTTTCCATTCCAGATTTATATGAATGCATTTGAGAAAGGAATTTGCAATCCAGCCTTTTCCTCTATATTACTAATCTTCCTCTGTTTTATTGAAATGCTAATATTACAACAGCTGAGTTTAAGCAAGAAAGAAAAATAAAATATGCAAGCTGCCTTAATTGTTGCTCAATGACTTTAGTCAAATGACTAGAGTGATGTGGAAAGAAGACTAGAAATTTTAAAAGAGATTCTGATAAAGATTGAAACAAATTGGAAGTTGTATGTTTGGTATAAAATATTTTCATACATAAATCTGTCAGGAACTCATTTTTGAATGATGCACAACATTCATATTTATGGGCAATCACCCACAGTAGAACAATGTAAGAGCAATAATTTTATGCTGTTAGCAGTAAGCTGTGTTCTTCACAGTAATAAGCAAGGACATGGGGATATATATATCCCACAGCCAACTGCTCTCCCAGGGCATGTGAGTAACACTCACAAACATCAGTGTACGTTACATAACAATCCACAATCAATATATGATGCTTAGTTGACCAAAATGGAAAATCAATTTTAAGCACACTTTTTAGGCCCTAATGCCAAGCTATCCGGAAGGTCTAATACTCCAAGCTGAGGTGAAAACAGAAGGAAAACAAAACTTTGTACTTTAAAAAGGAGATCTCATCCAGTTCACATGAACAGTTTAAATTTGAAAGGAAAAGAGCTATTTAAATAGTAGAAATATAAACAAAGGACTTATACTTTTTGGGGAAATAAAGTGCAGCAATTTCGGGATCCATGTCAGTGAGGTCATCTAAATAGACACCATCAGCACCAAGATGCCGGCTTCGTTTGTCTGTAAGGGATGGCATAAATAAGCCTATTAACAAATATTTTCTGAGTAACAAGACAGAATTGTTATTGCAATTTAGCTATTCATTTTAGGACTGAAAAAGAAGACAGGTTGTAACACTTTGTGAACTACAGTTGCATTGAGTGGTACTGCCAAAAGTTTCAAACCAAGTTGCTTGCATACACTATTCACACTTCAAACACACAAACGTGACAGCATAGGACATTATTTGAGACATGCTGCAGCCCCACTGTTCCAGACAAAACCACTGGGAATTAGAAGTCAGTGGTCACTACAGGAAAACAGAAAGAGGAACTTTCATAAGTATTTCCACAGGCCTATCAATCAAAGCATTTAATCTCCACATAATTAATCTTCAATCACCCTGCAAAACAGAAACAACACAACAGACTATCACTACAGTCACTACCAGACTATACCTGGCATGCTGGTGGAGACAATTCACTCTTTCAAACATACAACTGATGTGTTGCACACATGCACCACTGCAGAAGACAAGACAGCATAGACCTGAACCCAGATTTTGTCTTACACTAGTACCAACATGCAGTGCCACCTCTATCCTGCTGTTGCTGCTAAGTCTAGACAGATAACTAGTATAAGGCCAAATTTTATTTGGAATTCATTCTAAAAACCCCAGCTTCTTGCTGTCACGATTTCCAACATGAAACATCACAAAAGCAATCAGATTTTTTTGTTGTTTTCAGAGACACTGAAAAGCACGGGGAAGTGGCTAAAAACGTGTATACTTACTGATAAAAAAAACATCTGCACAAATCAGGCTTTTATAGAGCTTTCATAATTATAGAATAATTAGAGCTCTAAAACAACATTTGTAAGTAAATTTCATGTGAAGATTTTAACATTTGGAATAAAAAAAAAAACATGGTTATAGATACCAAGAATTTGGAAGCAGAAAAGCAGACAGAATTTTATCTCGCAAATTCAAAACAAGATGTGTACCAACTAAACATAACTCCTGAAATGGATTATGTAAAACAAAACTACCTTAATTTACAGCAAACCTGTTGTTCACGCAAAATATATATTACTAGTTTGTACACGAATAGAGAGGTTCAACAACTATTCGTCATGCAGAACAACTCCAAAAATGGTCAAAGCAAGTAATTCAGCAGATGTAGAACAGGCTTCTACCAAAATGAGATCTCTGAATTCATCAAATATGGAAAAATCCCCAGTGAAGGAGAACTTGTGTCTTACTACTTCATTCCTGTGAGCTGCCTGCTGCACTGCTAGGTTTTGATGGTTCTTTTAAAGTTTATTCCTTTCCAGATCTCAAAGTGCCCTAAAGGCACAGATTAATTGATATGACAATGGGGTGCTTTATCACCATGAAATCTAAAGACAAAAATCATACACATAAAAGTGCAGAATCAACAGTTTTACCTTTCTTTCTGGTAGGGGAATCTGTCTTGTCAACTGCTTGGGCTGAGCAAGCTGCAGCTTGTTTTATTTCTTCATTGGCAGGCAACGGTGCTACAGCTGCTCCTGCAGACTCTGTCTCTGGCTTATTTGCCTCAGCTGGCAAGGGCTCAGTTTCATCTGCAGTTGCTGCATCTGCTTGTCCAAGGGCAGGTAGAGGAGACACGGTGTTAAACTCCTCCACAGGAGCACTCTGGATGACTCGAAAGTGAGTGCTTTCAGAAGGATTTACATCTACCATGCTGGGTTCCTTAGCTTTGATCAGGGAACTGGTCTGTGAGGGAAAATAAACAGACTGCTATAAAGAAAAGCTCTTAAAAAATGCAACAGCCAGAGTTTTACCTGTTCTGTTCAATTCAAGGATATCGCATTCTCGAGATGATCTTCACTCCTCTCTCCGTGAGGCAGGTGTAAGCCCTTAACCTCCCCTTTCCTGTATGAACACTCTGGCTCAACAGCTATGGTAAGGAGCCAGCCACACCTGACCTGAAGTTGCACATGGCTTCTGTGCAGCATGGAAGGCAATGCTGCTGGCATGCTACAGATCCTGCCAGCTAGCAGGGCCCTCAGAAAAGCCAAAAGGCCTCAGGCTGGAGAAAGGCACCAAGCCTTGGCTCAGCCAAGGGAGTTGCACATCTGGGCATGTGGAGATACAGAAGCACAGGTGCTGCTGGACTCACACATTCAAGCAGCCAATGTTATTTTTTGTGAATCAAACTGCTAACACCAAGCACCTCATTTCCATCTAAGGCCCTTTATGAATTTCAGTGATTTACCAAAGGGTGCTGGGTTCTATTTTATACGTTATTTAAGTTTCTAAGTTTTACAAGACTGGGTCTTAGGTACGTCTCCGTTTTCTACCATACATCATCTGTGCTGTGAAATAGCACACAGCATTTCTCTGTATCTCCTAAGGAGCAAAATGCAATTTTCTTACATAAAATATTACAATTTCATGTACAAACGGGATCCATTCCCTCTTCGGGAGTCTGCAATAAAATAAGCCCTATTAAAGCACAATAGATACCATCAGGAAGTAAAACAATTACACTGGATACCTTTGTAGCTTGGGGTAACTCTCCCCAGGCCCAGTGCATGTGTGGATTATTCTTCAGTCCGCTCCTGTCCATGGGTTTACTGACTAATTCTGAATCACTTTTAGGAGTAGAAGGGCGTGATCCTGATGGGCTGAAGAAAAACAAACAAACAAAAATAAATAATGCTTATTACAAAAATACTGCAAAAACAAAAATAACCACAATGCACTAACCACTTTCCAAACTGACATCCACCAGCCCAAAGCATTGAGTATTTTGTATTTATTATCAGCCATATGACAGTGTGAAAGCATGGAAAAACATTTCAAACAGTTCAGGATCTTCTTAGACTGGCACTCAGAGGTCTCATCTGTCATTTTTTAGTAAATGCCATCACAGAAAAGCTTTGAGAAGCAGAAAGAGAGGCACTGGATGTGAACATTTCATGAGGATTTTTTTTTTTTTCTGTGCGGAAGAAAAGAATGCGAAATGGGGATGGCACCAGCAGCAGCAGATGAAAAGATGTTAGTATTGTTATAATGAAGTGCAGAAATGATTCATTCACATCAACAAGCCACTTTACCCTGACTAAATAATAAATTAGTCTAAGGAATCCAGTTGATTACTTCCTTTTACTGACTTGTTCAGTTCTATCTTCATACACATGTTTTTAGGGAAACCAGCAAGAGCAGTGCACAAAGAATGTGAGCCTTCCCAGTGCAAAAATATTTAACTGTTTGTTTTGCTGCCTACTGGAATATAAAGTATTTAATCATTTATTAGTAAATTATCAGTTTGTAGCACATTTTTAATGTGATGAAGTCAATAACGTGATGTCAAGTTAGCCGTTAATAAATAATGATTCACTAGTTTCAAGGGCAAAATGAAAAATCCTAATTATTTATTCTGCCTTTCTGCGTAATGCAAGTCCTAGAATTTCTCCTAGAAACTCCTGAAGAAAGACCGTTATTTTTGTTTGAGCCAAACATTTGTGGCTGTGTGAGCCAGACTTTGGTATACTAATACAATCTTGATTTATAAACTACAAGGAAAAAAACAATCCACAGCATTTCTGGATCAAAGGTCCAAAGCTGAGCTACCTTCACAAAGGCTTTCTACGTTTAGTCTAAATTCTTCACGTTTGATTTATACCTTCTTTTAGATAAACTGAATAGCCCAACCAGTTTTGTTCTTTTAACATAAGGCAGTTTTGTAGAGCTTGCTCAGGCATTCATTCGTCGTAGGAAAATAATTACTTTACACTAACATAAAGCAGCTTTTAGAAACCTGTGAATTTCACATCTCTGAATGTTAGCAACTAATTATTTACATTATTACTGGTTTTTAGCTTTGTTGCAGTAACGTATTCCTTGAATATGGGCAAACACAAAAACTCTTCAGCTACAAATAAGTAATTTATCTAACTAAACTGTTACGTTTGTAACAGGACCAAAAAGAATCTTCCACAGCGGTGCTCAAGAATTTCAAATATTTATTAGTCCTTATGATATAACCTACCATTTGACAGACAAAAGAATTGATGCAATAAGCTGTAAAAGGCTTTTCTAGTTCTTAGGATTCAAGATATGCCTATTGAGATTAATACCTTTTACATATCCCACTGACAAATCTGTAGGATTTGCAATTCCTTCCACGCATCTAGGGCCCACTGAAAGTTTCGAATACAGGAACCTGGGAAATTCAAAAAGTCTCAGCCAGCAAAAATGCTTCTACGGCAACTTTAAGCCCCCAAAATCTAACTTTTGGGAAGTGTTATCACCACACAAATTAACCTGTGCACTACATACATTTTAACCTTCAAAATGCCTACTGTTTACTTCTCCAGTTTAGGCTGTGGGGTATATTCATCCCAAGTTCACTTACCCACCCAGATAACATGAGAGAATAGAGGCACTACTTCAGCCTGGGCTAGAAACTCTGTAGTTAGCAGTGAGAACACAGACCACAGAGTGGGGCAGGGAGGAACTCTGCCTTTTCCAGAGCTTTCTCTGAAAATACAAATTTCCTTGTACACAGAACTAAGTGGGGAAGAAGCTGGTGTTACGCAGCAATAAGAACCATGATATGTGTTCCCAGCCACACACACGTAAGTGCCAGAAATAGTGTACATTAACACAGATACAGCTCTGCTCTGAGAAGGCTCCTGCTGCAAAAGGTTGCCCCATGATCCAGGCACCAGTCTAGGTTATCTGTTCACAGAATCACAGAATTTCTAGGTTGGAAGAGACCTCAAGGTCATCGAGTCCAAGAAGATACAGCTCAAGTATAACCATGGTAAATCAGGAATGGGGTGAACATCTAACCCCACAACATCACCCACTCTCCCAAAACAGCGTATACACCAGAGTACATGCTATCTGCTGAACTTTCAACTCAAACACAATTCACATTCTATAAATACTCTTCTACAATAAAATACAAGATTTGAGGAGTAGCAGCACATTGGATCTTCAGAATTGTTTTCAGCTGATTCCTCCTTGGAGCTTACTGTACAAATACTAATGCAACCTCAGGGTAGACCATAATTATCACTGTAACAGCATCTTAATTTAAAAGGTCCAACATTAAATCAGACTGCAAACATGCATCCACTAGGCAAACGGGGTAAATTATATTCCTGCTTGTATAAAAGGATACTAAAGCATTCTTTGTATCTTCTGGAAGACAAGCTGGAATTTTGTATGCCACCCATTAGCATGGGGTTGGTGGCCTCCCACTGTGAGCTGTTCTACCATTACAGAGAAATAAATACCTTTGCTTTTCTTTCACATGCCATATTGTTGTTTAACACTCAATAGCTACTCTCTCCACCTAATACCCTTCTGGAACAGCAACAGTTTATACATGCAGATGGCAATTATGCCTACTACAGTCTTGCTTGTTTACTTCCTGTTTGTATAGTTCTGCTTCCATATGTGATGCCAGATGTCTCCTTTATCTGCTCAGGGACTATTTTAGCTGCTATTTCCCTCATACTATTGCCACCAAAGTAAAATCACACTGAAGACTAATAAAGCTCACAATCACATCCCTTCAATTTTCGTTGCTCCATTAGTTCAAATTAAATCTGGGATTAATGTGACACTTGCACTAGGTGTCAATAAAGCTGAATACCAAGTTGGTGCAGGATTTGTAATCCAGTGATAGCAACCTATACTTCACTGGATCAAAGAGTCAGAAGGGGTTTTATTTCTTACATCACTGAGACATTTGTATCGCAGGCTGAACTACGCCTTGACTTTCATGCAATTCTTCTGTCATTATGTTAGGCACTGGCCCAGCTGAAATTCTCTCACCTTCCACAGATTGCTATAGATACTGCACATCAAACTATAGCCACCAGCCCTGTCAACGCTACATGAGAAAGAAGAGCAACCTCAGCTCAGTGTGACCTGAAGAAGAATCCTGCCTTGACTAAAGTCAAATAAACTGGGAAAGTTGTCAGAAGGAAAGGTTTACCTCATGTACATATCACAACAGTAGCTGAGAGCCTCTGAACTTCATTTGGGGTGGCCATAGCAGGGTTTCTTACTTCACAGAGGAAAACAGTTGCAGACACAGACAAGTTCCTACAGCACTTTTGCTGTGTGTCTACACTGCAGGACTCCCAAGCAAAGTTCACAGAGCCATACAGGAGATGTCACTGCTCCAGGCCTGCACTTGTGCGCCTGCCCTACCATCCCACTATAAACACTGAGGAGAACATTCTTGATTACCCCAGGGTCTCACCTCAGCTTGGTGCTGCTACATGGTCAGCCTAAAGAGAGCAGATCTACGAACTGGGAAACCCTCAAGATTATCAGTTTTGATACAGCACCTAGTATGGCATAAACATTGAGATAAGTAATGAGCAACTTAGCTCAATTTATTACTCAAAACTTCCTGAGCACTAAAGGAGAACTGTAGAGGTCATATTCAGATATATACTTTAGACAGTTTAACTTACTTGCTGTAATGTCTACACTGACTTAATGGAGAGAAAGGGCCTGGCTGCAGAACCTTGAGAGACCTTGAATTTAAGAGATTATTAAAAATGTCCATACCCACTTTCAGCTCTGTAAGAGAGAGTCCACAGCCAAAGGAAGCCTACACTACAGTGAGGGCTTAACTGTGGATCTCCTTAACTTTAAGCAAGATGCCCTACCTGTTGCGCCATCTTTCCTCCCTAAAATATTCTCCTACTGCAATCCTTCCCCTCCCCAAAACAGGTAACAAGAGAAAAGAGGTTCTGTTTTGGTTCTTGGCTCCTCCCATGACAAGGTTTGCTCTCCTTATTTTTCCCTTAATCTCTGAGGCCTTTGTTCAGCTTTTACTTTAACATCCTATGCAAAACCAAACTTCTCAGGAAAACCATGAGATAAAAATGACATTAAAATATACATTAACTGCAAAAAGACACATGTAAATATCAATCTTCAGAGGAATGCAAGTTTTCACTCTATGTTCTTCCCTTTTTTTTTTTTTTTTTTTTTGATATCATCTTAATCAACTACAGTTTTAACCCTGGTTTGCTTTGTCCTGATTTTACATTAGCCACCCTCTTTCATCGTATGATTCATCAAGGCAACTTACCTCCCATCAGTGCCCACAAAGAAGTAAGCAGAGGACATAGTTTTCAATGTCACTTTTTCTAAAAGTGTCTGGGTTAGCAATAAGTGCAGTTATAAGTTCAGCAAAGTCCATGTGCAATTAATGTGTCAAGAGTGTATTAATGTGTTCAAAGGATTAAAGAGCAGCACAGAAAAGAGGGAGAACAACTGTTCTACCTGTCTGGAGGAGAAAAGTGAGAAGATTGATGAGGACAAGAGTTAGATAGGCCTCCATCTGCTGGAACAGTGAGAAGAGAGGATTGCCCTGCACAATCTATAGGCTTACTGGACAGCACAACATGTTGGTAGGAAAAAAAAAACAGGGTGTCATTATTCACAAGTGCTAATTAACACAAGCTCTTTGTGTATTAGCTACATGAATGCGTGAATCTAGAGTTTTCAAAATCCAGAATATCGCAATTCAAAAACAAAGAGAACATACAGTTCAAAGAGCCACAGAAGGGGCAGGGTATTGATACATGTTATCATCAGACTAACAAAGCTAATCTCATTAAGCTTTACAGAGAAAGCTTCTTCTAGAATGCAATTCAAAACACCTAAATTAAGCCGTTGCTCTGAAATCATCTGCTTGCTCTCATTTCTTCCATTCCTCACCCACAGAGGCAGTGTATTAAGATAAGATTAACAATAAAGTCTTATAAATACCTCCCCACTCCAACAGTCTCCATGAAGATGGAGGGCATGTGTGCACAGCCACATACACAGACACACTTTATTTAGACTATAATGCAATGTAACTGAAATCAAGTTAAGAACTATCCATTTTTCACAGTGTTCCATAGACACAAGAAAGGAGATCCAAACTGATCTGCTTTGACATTAGATCATCTTTACGGTCCCTTCCAACCCAAAGGTATACACATGCACACAAACACACATACAGGAAAAAGCAAGCAAGTTACTGTATGTGTTCTTTCACATAATAAATATTTTCTATCTACCATTGCAATTCATTAGATTAGCTTTAAAAATGGACCCAAGAAGCTCATATTCATGGTCACTAAAAAGCAGTATTTTTATACATCAGCTCTGATTTTGCAAGGAGTATACACAAAGTACTGAATATTTATGTCTGCACTCACTGAAGTCCTTAAAAGGTACGTGCTTCAGGCAAAGATTCAGCATTCATAAAATGATCATCCTCTCTAAAGTATTTACATGCAAGCAGTGTAATCAACAGATATAAATATTGTTTACAATATCTGGGCCAGCACTTGTATGTATGCATTTGTTGAATCAACGACAGAGTTAATATGAAGTTATTGTACACTGATTTCATCTAGCAGCTGACAGGGACCATGGTTGGCAACAATTTTTTGTAAGACTTCATACAGCAGTAGCATAAAAGAAATTAATGGAAAGAGGACAGTAATCTAGAACTGCACTATCACAAAAATTACCTTTGAAGAGGAGACCATTCTCCATCTGAATGAGGATAAGATGAAGACTGAGAATATGTAGAAACTACAGGAGCCGTTATGTCAGATACTTCATCAACAAACACATCCGGAACAGGGATCCTAGGTACAGGGAAAGACATGACATTTAAAAACATACTTGATTACCCAACTGATACATACTCCAGATAACAGGGGAAAAAAATAGTGCAGAGAAGAATTAGTCTAACGTGAACTAAAAGGAGATAAAGAGATAAATGTTATCTGATTCACACCTTCTAGTGCACAGCGTAATTGAACATTGTTTTTGTTTTCAGTGTTATTTTCATTATTTTTGTTAGTGACATTCCTGATGGCTTTCTAGCCTAAAGCTTTTTCTTAGAAAAACATGTTCATCAGCCATGTGTACTGACATATACAGAAATTACTGTCAGAAGGTACAGAATGGAACATAAACCTAACATTACGTTTCTATTATATATCTCAATTCTGCTCTAATACCTTGAATTGTCCAATGGTTCCTTTTCTTCCTCAGAGCTAATCTCTATAGGAAACATGTCTTCATCTTCTGACGTGTCTCCATTGTCTTCTCTTTTTAAGCTGTCTATTTTATGAGTAGATTTCCTCCTCTTTTTCCTCCTTTTTTTCACAGAGCTACAAACTGGAGATGTTTCTGTACCAGTCTGGGATCCATGAGCTTGGGGCGATACTTGTGAGGATGCACTGTTGTCCGGGTTTCTTATCCTGTCAATGGAGTTCCTCTTCAGCTGAGCTTCCATTAAAGCAGTTCCCTCAGATATAATAGGGGATGTAGAGAGATGGTAAGGAATTACCTCCTGAGAAAGCAAAAATCCAAAGCATGTAACGTATTAGTTCCTCTGCTAGACATAAATCTAGTTTTAAATTCTATGCACAATTACTGAAAGACATTTACTCTTCAGAAAAGTAACTAAGATTTAGCATCTGGATGCTCAGCATGATCCTGTAGCACATGGCAACTGTTCCATAGATGCATCTCCCTAAACAAGCCAGGAACAATACTCTTAACAAAGAGGATCTAATATTAGCCAGTTAATGGCATGAGTCTCTATTCACCTGATGCCAGATGCAGAGCAGAAACAAAATCCTACTTTTTAACATGAACAGTTTGTAAAATCCAATTTTCCTTCGCAACTCAAAGATACCAGTCAAGGTAGGTCAACAGTTTATAACTAGGTCACATGAACAGTCTCATATGCACACATATGTACATATGTTCTCATATGTACACAACTCTAGACACAAATGGAAGCATTTCTAGCCATTTTCAGTCACCAAGTAACTGTTAGCACATAGAAGACTTTATAAAGATATAAAGATGAAAACACCCCATGGGCAGAAATCCCACCTGAAACTCGTAGCGTACTCAGTAGAAAAATTTGAACATTCATCCCACCTTTAAGGGGCTTTTTCTATGTTAGATTACATTACATGTGAACTACTCAAAACTAGCATGACCATAACTTACAAAGACTAGTAACTTACAATCACATAGCTTAACAGTAGCATTCTCCTTTAAATATAATTCCACATGAATAGTAGTTATAAGACCACATCTTTGGTGAATACCAGAATTACTAGAATTACTCTGTGCACAGAAGTTTAAAAGGCATGTGCACTTTGTACTGGCAATCTGCTGAGTATATGCATTCAAAGCAAATATTTCTGCAAAAACAGGTCCATGGGAATATCATCCTTTGTTGCTCATATGTTTGGATCGTATGAACTGTGTACAAGTTATTCTGTTCATACACTGACATGCATATAAACTCTGATATTTTTAGTTATGTGACTACTTACTTCAGATTGTTCCAACCTCAGCAATTTAAAAAATAAATAAATATATATATACATGTATTTATCTATAAAAGCTGCATAGTATTGAATTTCCATAGCAGAAAAATGTCCAGAAACTTCCAAAATTATAGAATGGATAAAGATACGTTCTTCAACAAAATTCCTAAAATTAAAACTGATCTTGATAAGTAAGCATTGAATATTAACAAACTAAAATTTTGACTCTTACCTTATCATTATCCATCTCCTGAACAAAAAAGGCCTCTCCATTGTCTCCTAGTTTCATGTGTAAATCTACAGCCTCTCCATTAATTTCTATGTCAACCTGGAAGAAAATAACATTTTGTTTAACTAAAAATAAAGTTATTTCTGGTATACAGTTTCTGTTCGGCTATCCTACTATTGTCACAGGACAAATGCTTCTCAGAGAAGCATAGGAAACCTTGTAATAAACACAAACTCCTGTTTCACTCCCCACCCCTTAACAAGGCCATCAATTGTCAGTATGTTGTCCTAATTTGTTGAGCTCACCAGTGTCTTGCTCCTCTACTCAGGAAGGTATATATCCATTACATAAAGTCCTGAATCTTTTTAAATGTAATTCTTTATTTTTCATTCATCACATAAATCTTTTCTCCTTTTTAATTCATAGCCTAATTTTGCATCGTTCAAAAAGTACTTCCACTTGGAAATTCTTAATATCCTGCCTTTCAAATTCATTAGACAGACACTATGAGAAGCACAAATAAAAACTGATTTATATTCTCTACACAATTCACATATTGATTTTTTTTTCCACATGTTTACCTCAATGCTGTACAGCCCCAGCCATTTCCATTTCTTCCCAGGAGGATCTCTCTCTTTGCCTATAACCATTTTTGCCACAAAATCCATTTTCACAGTATTCTGGGGGGCACTTGGACAACCCTACATTATTGTTATATTTCAGGACACAGGATATTCTTGCCATAGTAACAATTTTAATTTTTATCCATCCTAAATATTTGTATTCCTTTCTGATTCATGTAAAAATTGAACAACGTGCATGGTGACATTTGAATCTTTCTGCTGAACAATTATAGCTACCATTAGAACTCGGACTATATGTAGTTACACAATATTTCCTAAAATAATCTGCCATGCTTTAGTCACTGGCAACTTCTCATCTGATATCATGTTGCCAGGTCATTCAGCTTGATTATATTTATCTAAAGTCCTCACAGCTTTTTCTAGCTTCAACTGACTTTAACATTCTGTTATCTGAAAGTATTACTTCAATATCAATTCCCTTTTTGTAACTATCAATACACATGTAAAACAAAGGGGTCTTAATACCTAGTCAATAATGAAATTGGGTACATGCCCAAATTAGCACAATCAAAATTTTGCTCTGCTGAAAATAAATACTATAAATGCCTTTTTTTATATATTATTATTATTACAAATGTTTTTTGTCTATTATGTCTTACATTGTCTATGACGTCTTATAAATTACACTTTGAAATGCAACAAGCATTTTAATCAAAGCTTGCCTCGATTTGAGCGTATTGTAAAGACTGTCTGAAGAAAACCTGGACTTACACAAAATGTTCAGTAACTTTCGTGCCATTCTAGTCAACACACAGACAGAACATATCAATGGTGTGAATTTTCTTACCACTTTCTCCCTAGAACGTAGAACTCCCATTTTCCCAAAGCGTACATGGAAAGGGGAACACTGAAGATTTCCATCCGGCTGACGTACAACGATTATATCTATACATCCCGACAATGTGGCTGGGTTTAGTCCCTTATAGAGCTCCTTCACAGTTACAAACACTTGCCCTGCTAACTGTCCGACGTAATTCATGGTTTGGACCTGAAAAACAAAAGATAAAACAAACAAGGTTTTGTTTCCTGCTTTATATTTTAGAGACACTTGAGACCAAGATATTTCAGATCCCAGCAATGAGATTTTATTTTGTTTCACAAAGTAATAACTGCACATAAATCAGGATTTCCCACCTGATTTATTTTCAGCTGACATGCGTAGAGAGCTATTGAAAGGCAAAGGTAAAAAGGGACCTTTTAACTCAGAGAATTATACAGGTTTCAAAAGTTCATAAAATTAGTTGCATTCAAAACCGCTGTCAGACTTCTAGACTCTGCAACTCATAAAAGTTTCTAATTATCTCTGAAGAGAAAAGCATTACTTCCAAAATAACATCTCCTCCTATCAATTATTGTGCTCTCAGATGGATATGCTTTTCTTGCGTATTTCTACAGGCTTTTAAGGGCAGGGCAAGTGAATGGTTTCTAATTTTCCACTACATTAAAGGCAAAGACTATTCTCCCATTTTACAGGATTTCTCCTGTTAAAAGATTATCATAAGTCAGACACAAAATGGATACATGTTAAGGTTTGACAGGCAACCTTCACTCCAGAACTGCCAAACATTAGAGTGCCGTCTAATGCAACTTTATCATTCTTTTAAAACAGCTTTTTGGTATCAACAGGTTTATTAAAAATTAGGCATATGCTGATGGATGAAATGATTGGCTGGCTGGCTTTATTTCCCCTGCTCATGGATTTGTTTAGCATAGTTTCCCGCTTCTGCTCTGTTAATGCACATCCTGTTTATGCTCCATTAATACACACAGTCCCCTACACGAGACAGGGCACATACTTAGGCACTCAAAAATTCAAAAAGTGTCTCAGAATATGAATGAGTTTGAGCAGGTACCCTCCAGAACACTGGGGACTTTTAATGTCTATTATCTCCCTTATTCTTCTAACACCTCTTGCGGATTACGAGCTACTGCTTTCAGGGAAGTCCTTATGCACTCAGTATAACGCATATGCTTCACATCCAAGTTCTCTGCTGAGCTGTACATCACCTGGAAATCAAAAAAAAAAAAAAAAAAAAAAAAAGAGACACTCGCAGGGCAGGCAATGGTAAAACTCCTGCTGATGGGCATGAGAACAGAGCTGAGCTCAGAGCCTGAGACAGTCCCTGCACTGAGCTCACGGCATGGGTTAAGCAGCAGCATCTGCAGCAACACAGACTCTCTTTCAGCTCTGTTCCCTCAGAAACAACAAAAAGATGCAAGTGTGAAATGCTGTGAAAATAGCTCCAAATTTTAACAGGGATTTATATTTAGAAACAAACAAACAAAAATAATACAATGAAGGTACTACCATTAAAAATTGAAAAGTTAGGAATTTGGATAATTAAGGCTGGTCCTTTCATGTATAACTGTTCTAATTAATGATCACCTGTTTTGTTTTCTTCTTTTTCCACCAGCCCCTCCACATGAGTTGAACCAAAGCTTTGTTTTCTTCTGTGTTTCTATGGCAATACATAAGCACTAGGACACAAACCATGTTCTGATAGGAGAATTATTTATGTTCCTTTGGGTTTTAGGTAGTCATCACTACACTGCTGCTGAAAGTGATGATGCTCTCCCCATTTGACAGTTGGGAAATGGAATCTCAAAAAGATTAAGATTAAAACTAGGCACTAACTTTGGAAACTGAACTGACTTTTTCAAAGTATTTAGCACTACACAAGCTGCTAACTGCTGAAAGATAGATCCCTAAATTCTGCTTGGTGAAGCGTTTCCTCACGGCCCATCCTCAGGCATCTAGAAAGTGCCACCTACTGAAAAGTCAGCATGGGAAAACTTCATGGCAGGAGGAGTCGTCATATTCAGGTCTCCAGCGTTCAACTAGCAGCAGCACTGCTGGGCTCCTACAATTCATATGTTAGTAACATACTTTCCTGAATGCAAATCCAGCAGTGAGCTGTTTCCCAGAGAACCTTAACCATGACACACCCTATGCTGTGTCACAGACTCACAGAACAACAGGTCGGAAGGGACTTGTGGAGGTCACCTGCTCCAAAAGGGTGCTCAAAGGAGGGTCAGCATACACCAGCTTGCCCAGGACTTTGGCCTCATCGGGTTCTCAGTGTCTTCAGGGTGGACATTTCATATCCTCTCCAGGCACTTGTTCCCATGTCTGATTGTCCTCACAGAGACAATTTTCTCCCTAATATCAGAATTTCCCAAGTTGCAACTTGTGTCTATTGCCTCTTGTCCTGTATCTGTGCACCTCGAAGAAGATGCTGGCTCTGGTTTCTCAGTACCTCCCAACAGGTAGCCGAGTACCCTGAAGACAAGCAAAACTAGCTCTCCCTGCCTCTCTGTATAAATCAGGAGCTCCAGCCCCCTAATTATTGTGGTAGCCCTCATCTCAGCTCTTTAAAAAGCAGGTACCACACGCGCAGACCTAAGTTCAGAAAAGAGCCTCCAGAGTACCAGATGTAAGCAAATTTTTTAAATCACCTTTGCTTTGGAAAAATACTTCAGTTTCTATAGGGCATTTTTTCTAACCTAAAGCACAATAAGAAACAGATTTCTTACTGGGATAACATTAAACTTAAAGATGGCTACATTTAGACTTAAAATTACATGGTGTAGGACAGGCCAGTTAATGCTTGGTCTGCACACACAACAAAATTTCTAGGTGCAGCATGGCCACAACTTCCTTTTCCCTGGTGGGGAAGGACCTGCTGGGACAGCACATACACCCCACTTTTCAGGAGGGTTATAGACATAAAATAATAATAAATAAAAAAAAAAGGCTCACGCTTCATCCCAACAAGTCACGCCAGCAGGTCTCCTGATCTCTTAAGCAGAAACTTCTGCAACTATTCTTGCTCATTACAAATCTTAGCCACAGTGCCTGCCCTGTCTCAGGACACAGAGATTATTTTTATACCTGTGAATTCAAAGTTCGACACTACCCTCTCAGGCCTGCTGGCACAGCACTGCCTGCCTCCTCACAGGGGAAGTCCTTAAAAAGTGCCACGTCCAAAGGGCCAGCCGGTGGCGGACACTCCTGTCAGGCCCAACCTGGCCTGTGCAATAAAATCACCACAGGATTAAAACAGACTGGCAGTTAAATCACATAAATCCTGTTTCCTGAGGAAAACACACAGAAATTGTTTTATATTTCCAGTGTAGGGAACAAAAGATGCTGGATTTTTAATGGGGGATAGGTCAGAAGCGGGACTGTGAGGGAGGTACTGTGAGGCCCTTTGGCCTAACTTTTACACAAGCTAACCAAAGCTGGGATTGTTTGGAGTCTGTAGTTTTCAAGTTTATCCTCTGGAACCTAAAGTCAGCCCATACTATGTCAGTACTCCAGGAAACCAGCATTCCTCAAACCCTGGCGAGACTGTGTGTGGTTTTAGAGCAGCATTTCACTCTGGCTGCTCCAAGAAGTCTTTCACTTACTAACCAGGCAGCAGCATCTCCAGCAGTAAACACGGGTTTACGTCATGGCTTTAACCCCCACTGCCTGCTTCTTAATAAGACTGAACTTAGCAAAACTTGGTTCTCGTACCATCGAGGCAAGTTAGTGGACAAAGCGTAAAATATTTTCCTGTGTTGGGAAAATTCAGAATCTTTCTGATCTAAGCGTACAGCAAGAGAGAGCAGTCTGTACAGTTCTGTCACAATTATCAAATGCCCAGAGTCTCTTGGTCTTTGCCAGGAGACTCTCCACAGCCCCACATTATGCATCTATTATGAAATTAGAAGTACTTTCTAGTATAATTTTTTATGTCAAATTAACTACCATCCCCTGCCAGGAGGCTCAGGAAATTTCCAACCCTTTTGAATGTTAAAGACAGCAGTCATTTTTCAGATTTGATCATCTTGAGGAAAAATAAGCAAAAGATAAATAGCTAGGTGTAACTTATTACTTTACAAATTTATTAACTTAGCAAAGACTGACCTAACAAAGTTAATTCTTCAAGTCCCAGCTCTACTGGATGCCACATTTAGTTCAAATGTACCACCATCTAGATCATCTGCTTCTTCTGTACAGGTACCCCAGACTGCCATAATTCCACTGGAAAAGCTGGAAATTATACCCTTCCTGGCCTATTTTTTTCCAGCCCAGCTCTTCCCCATACCATTTCAACTTTCTTTGTTTTATTTTATACCATAAGATGCTGACAGTTATTGGAATCAAAGATACCTTTTGCAAGAGCCAGTGTTTCCTCAGGTGCCACAACACAATGAATAATGGATCTCCAAAAGACATCTGAATTATTTTGGGATACGGGTGCTATTCAACATGCTCCAAAGCCAGACAGCTTTTGAAGAAACATGATTTAGGTAGCATGCCAAAAGGGTAACTAAAAACTCAAACACACTTCCCCTGGAGCATGTGAAAACTCCAGTACAGAAAATTTTGAAAGCAAGACAGACAAACCTCTGCTGGGACTGGTTCAGGAAGAGGCAACCCTCATCTTTGGGACAGAGATTGTCACTGTGCCCATGTCCAAACCGCATCACACGACAGATACAACCATTACCAAGTGATCAACAGTGAATCGATTTAAACTACAAAACCTGCTTTTGGTACATTTTTGGAACAACAGCAGTTCTCAGGCACACAGGCCTAGCAGTTAGTCCATCGGCAGTAGCAGTAGTTAAGGTGCACTGGAGACCACTCCCAAGACCAGCTGAGAGTCGCCTTCTTTTAAAGGTTAAGAGAGCTTTCTAGAATAGATGTGAACAGTGTGTGCTCGCTGGTCCAGCCGCCAAGAACAGCCTTTGGCACTGTTTCAATCATTAGCATGGAGGTAACGTTTAGGTCCCTTCCAACCCTTTTGCCAGGGCTCTGCAGTCCAGACTGTGCACTGGTTTTGCAGGACATGAGAGGAACATTTGCAGCTATGGTAAACGCAACACAAACCAAATGGGTTTTATGTTACAAAACTCAAGGAAAAACACCAGATACGGACATATCTTTTGGTTATGCTTTTAATACATTGGGTCATAATGAGACCGTGGTCCACAACTGAGGTACAAAACAAATTGACTTTTGCTGAGAACTTTTCCTTACAACTTGCAAAATGGTAAAAGGGAGCCAAAACTAACAAGCCAGTGTTCAGTTAAAACAAATCACTGCAGCTCTGCCTCTGACGCCGGAACGATGACAGCTTTACAAGCCTGGTCCATCTGGTCCCCTGGTCTGCCCTTGGTTTCTGTTTTGAAGATGGAAAGCTTGAGAGAGACTGGACTGCACTTGGGGATCAGACTTTGGCCCCTTTTGGTGAATTATTACACTCGCAAAGTAACTGGCAACATTTAAGAGACTCCTAGGTAAGTGCTTACTGCTACTGTTTTATCATGCACTAAACATTTCTTTCCTTGACTCCAAAGCAACTCAGCCTGTTTGCAGTATTGAACACCAACTCCCTCTACAGCAGTTAATGGAATTCTTCTACCGCTGTATTCTTTACTGTGACAAACCTTATCAGAGCTTACATTCGAAAAAGATTTATGATAAAAACATAAGAAAGAGAAGGAAATATTTTAGATGAAGATTCCCTACGGGGATTTTTTTTTTTTTTTCAAAATTAAGATAAACCCTTCATGTCTATATAGAAAGCACAGTAACAATGACTTCTTAACTACAAAAGGTCACAAAATCCAACACTCTATTTTTTTAAAAGAGTTATTTCTGTTCATTAGTGAATGGCCAGCATCTTGTGAAATCACCAACACTGTGTGACTATCACAGTAAAACTTTTTAAATTTTTAACATGTCTGGTTGGAAACGGAAAATCATTAATAACTTTTGAAAGCATTTTTTCTCTACTACCTTCTACACCCAACATCAATCCAACACATGTTCACTGCCATGAATCTCAATCCCACTTTTTTGAATGAATTCCCTGGCAGAACCCAAAAGTTGCACCTGTCTCTCAGACCAAAACCAGAGCCTGGATTTACCTTCTCTACAGAAACAGTGAAGGCACTGTGCAGGACTTAAGCAAGCCTCAGTTTAGGTCCCTCCTTTGCTACAGGATTCATCATCTTGTCAAAATCACTAAGGCTAAGATCTAGAGGATGGTTAACCCCCATCGGTTTCAAGCGGGGTCTATCAGTGTGGCTATATCATGTGGCAGCACACCAAGCTCATCCAAGTAAGACAGAGCCAAACATTCTCCTTGCACATTTTTGTCCTGGGAAAGGGAACCTGGACACACAAGCTCTAAAGGAGCCAAAAGCAGCCACATTCCTGATATAGATGAGCTGTGGGGGGAGAACTCCAGAGCACTCTGCTGGGCCTAGTGTGGTACTGGTTGTTTTGTCCATAGGACAGCAGACTCTAGCACAAATCTGATTATGTGCATTTTTTGTCCATACTTCATCACAGTCACATCGGTCTGAGCCTGACCACATTCCTGCAGGTGATTTGACAATACTTCTCATCAACCAGGGACAGGTGCAATTCACTTGCTCATCCCCAAACAGAAAGCAGCATGTAGCTGGCTCAACACCAGAGTAAGAGCATTTTGCTTCCTGCCAGCAGAAGTACTTTAGGCTTGGGATTATTCTGGGCTTAATTCTATTAGGAACTATTTGACTCCCATTCCAAGTTAGCCATGGACAGTGCCAAAAAATGCGAGTTCTTGTAATGGCCACTGAGTCAAATGGATCAAATGTCAAACCTCTTCCAAGCTGCTTGTCTCTCCCAGAACCTGCTCTCTCACCCAGGCTCGCACCCAGAAACAGACTTTGACTTTCAGGTGACTCGGTTCTGGTATTGCTGAAAATTCCACCACTGCCTTCACTACAATAACTGAAACATTATTTGGTCCAATACTTGATAAAGTTCCCATAAATGGTAGAATATTCTCTTGAGAGCAGCTGAAGCTAAAGCTAAAGACTCAAAACCTGCCTGTAATGAAATCCCACATGAAAACAGAGAGAGGACTGGCCTCTCGTCCCACAGTCAGGGTGGCTACATCCAAGAGAACTACTTCATAACCAGTTTAAGTCTATGACTTAAGACTATGACTGTGGTCACCCACCAACCCCACAACTGTCCCAGTCTTTCCCTGGTGTAGGCACTGAAAACTAACACCACTAAAACCATACAAAATGCACTGACACCCACTTGGTACTGCACTAATAGGATCAAACTTCACAACAAATTGAAAGTACAAACTGATCCTTGAAACCAAGAACTTTTGAAGTAACGAGTGAATATATTGTAGTCACATCTTGTGCTGCTCTACTGTATTGTTCTGATGTCAGAGGAGGAATATAAATCAGAGTGGAAGCACAGCAATAGCTCTGCTCCATGCTGATACCTCATGTGACTCAGTGTCATTTCTTCCAGTGGGATTGGGAAGTAAATCCATTATTTGAACCATACAAGTGTTTTCACAGCTTAAAGTGAGCTCTTAGTATGTTTCAAATACTTTCGAGTCTGTGTGTTCACAGATAAACAAACGTGTACACCTGCACATCCATTGGTATGGAAAAGGGCCAAAGACTGAAACTTACCCAACTCCCTTAAGTAGATGTTATCAGGTGGTCTGTACTCTGAAATGGAGCTATCAGAAAAGCAGAAGGTATCTAAAACAAGGAGAAGATATTTTCATGGCTTGGTGCCTAAAATCATAACATTGCTGAATCCGCTGTCTCCCACCTTTTCTCCAGTTTTTTTGATGGAATTAGGGTCATTTTACTCTAACAGGAGCATATCCGTCTGCCTTCTAACTGGATACACTGATGGCAGCAAAACCTTAGCCACGTAACATCTGTCAATGTTTTTTCCCTAAGACAGCACTGACACAGTTAAAACCACCGAGAAAACGAACAAAGCACACCAAGACCCGTTCCAGACCGAAACGAATACGAGGTTAATGGGCCTGTCGAGCCTGATGACTTTACACGCGAAAGGAGAAATCATTTGCTGGTTACCCTGCAGCATCAGCGCTGGGCTCCCCTTATCGGCACAGGCCTCTGCACAATTCCTCTTCCTGACGGCGATAACAAAAACCCCGCACGGTTCTGCCCCTTCTGCAATCCCCAGAGCCTCCCCAGGGCTGCCTGCCTCCTTCCCTCCTAGCACCGTCGCCCCCTCCACAAAGCACCAAGGCACAAAGCGGCTGCCCAGCCCGCACCGGGGAGGCAGCTGCGGGTCCAGCTCTCCCCATCCATCCCTTCCTCCCCACCGCACAGCCCCGGCACCCACCTCCTCCTCCTCCTCCTCGGCCCAGGCTGCCTGGGGCCGCTCCGCCCGCCGCAGCCACAGCGCCGGGGCCGCCCCGGAGGAGGGACCGGGGCGGGCGTGAAGGGAGCCCCGGGACGGGGCTGACCCTGCCCGGGAGGGACCCGCCTTCTGCCGGGCACGGCCGCTGGGGCTCCCCGGGGTCGTGGGGTGGCTGAGGAGGAAGGCAAGGCCCTGGGTCAACTGCAGGGAGCAGAGTTAACGGGGGAGCGCCTGGGTTTGCTGGGCCTACCCTCCGTGTCCCTGTAGGGCCTGGGAGTAAAGTGCCTGGAGTCTGTCAGGCGAGGTCGGTGAGACCGCTGCCAGAACGGGGGCTGGGTGTGGAGAGCTGGCCCTTTTTGTGGGGACAGCAGTGGTAGTGTTTACTTAAACCATCCCTTCACGTTTGTAAACAATAAGCAGGGAAATAATACACACACACACACACTTTTTTTTTTCACCCCCATCTTGAGGTTTGCTCTTGGGGAAAAGCTGGGAGTGGAAAGGGGGGTTTGTTCTGCCCAGATGCTGAGCAGGTCCTGGAAAGGCAAGGATTACAGTCAGGGCTCACAAATTCAAATGCCGGAGGCACTTCTTTCAGTATCATGGTGCATAATTGTAATGAAAATAAGTTTTTCAGATGCTGGTTCCCTTCCATTAAAACCCTATTGTAACATCCTTTTGCACGGGGTTTCTTATGCAATGAAATTGTGATGTGGATGGCCATTATAAAAATTATCTGATAGAGATAGGTCCATACTTTTCAAGTCAGCAAGCAGAGGTGGGTGGTGTGAAGTGCAAAGCAAATGAGCAGGAAACAGAAAAAAAGAGGACAGAAAACATGCACACGCAAAAGAAAAAAAAAAAAATTATGCGCCTGCCAATGTTAGGCTTGAAAACAAGTTTTTCAGAGGTCTTTTTCATGTGTCTACATGTTCTAGTCCCAGGTACACACAGCTGAAGCCTGGGAAGAGTTCCTTGTTGAGTAATTAGCAATTAAATCTTCCATTTTCTGTTAACTTTCCAGTTATACTGTAAAACAATCTTTCTGCAGTCTCCCCTAATACAGTTCACCCAATTGTAACCCTTTGAACTTCTTTTTCTTCCACAGTTACATGTAGTTTTGTTAATTCTGGCTTAGCACTGGCTAATCTTTGGGCAGTTCACAAGAACAGCTGGGTGATGTAGCCTGATGCACCCTCACAAACTCAAACTCCTGTTTGCTGTTCTCTGTTTCCAGTTACAGAAATACACTAACAATTTCATCTATGTTTTAGAACAAGAAAAAAAAAATCAGCAAAGGCAGTTTCTGCCAGGGCACAACAAACACGGATGTTCATTTATTCCCAAAGACAAAACAATATGCAACTGAGCCCAGAAACACTTGCATTTTCATTTCCCAGGCATATCATATCCAATTCCTTGTCAGCAGTCATTGCAGGTGATGAGACCTGCTGGTGAATAGCCCCATCCCTGCCATAAGTACAAGATGCTGTGCCTGTGCCGCCTGTGGATCCTGACCAGAGCTGTCTGCTGCATTCATGTGGAATGCGATCCTGTATCATGTTCCCTCTGAGTGGGTGGTGTCCTCCAGCTGTAACAGTCCAGGACTGCTTTAACATACCGTTCCACTACAGTCTTTCCCTGCTACATTTAAATAAAAACATAATCATAACATATTGAATCAAAACCACTGTCTTTCCACAGCCTCAGCAACACCCGCCCTTCTCTGCTTCTTTCAGAAATCCAGTAAAGAACCTTACCATTGGAAAATACTGCACTGTGTTCAGCTATTTACCATGTCCAGCCATCTGCTGCTTGACGTAAAATAGCCCACAAAATAATGCTCTACATTTGTAATGGTTCTATGTGATGGGTCATGTTTTCTCTTCCTACGTTGCTGTGAAAATATTGCCATGATAGAAATAAGATGCTGTGAAGAATGCCAAATGCTTGCACAGCAACTATAAGCTTCTTTTAACATCAGGAGATCATCTTAGTGCTGCTGTTCTTACTGCTGGTGTGACCACAGGACAGGACAGTGTTCCTTAGGTTACTTCTGGACCAACCTCTGCCAACTGATTCTGAAATCCTTACTTTTGCAGGACTTTGGCTCACAACTGTTCTCAACAGTTACATCTGTCTAGATAACCAAGCACTAGTACATAATCTTTTATACCATACAATCTTTCCAATGGTCGTGGATGTGGGTTTCTTTCTATTCCTTCACTGATCTGCATCCATCCGTTATGACTCACCTAACTCTTGATTCCTGTCCCAAAAAGCTCACAGTTTGCCTATTCAGTTTGTGTGCTTACAGTTCTGGCACAGTGGAAGTCTAGCCTAGGATCTGGGCTCACAGTTACTATGAAAAGACAAGTAATAAAAGAGTTGACCTGTGTAGTCTTTTGATAATTAATAAAAATGGATTAAAAAAAATATATCGAAAAGCACAGAAAGTTTAATAAAACTCAAGCACAGATTACTAGAAAGTAGTATGCAAGTTTATACAGGAAAAAAAAAAAATCAGTTCTGTCTTGGGGCACTAGATTTTCCTGGCAAGTATGTTGGCCAGTGACCAGAATTTCCACTCAAACTGAAAAGTTAATTATTTAATGCACTATCAGTCATGTCTGGCCTTCCCCCCACTAAAAGTGGAGTTTTCCTTCAGGCACGTAATGCCTGGGTTGTGAATTATTGCAATTGTTAATGCATGCACACTGGGCATGCAAAAAGATTCAGAAAATAGAAAACTTCAGCTTTTAGTTAATTTATAATGAGCTTGTAAGCAAAGAGGGCTCTGGAATCTGCTGCTGATTTTCACAGTATTAAACTCAGTAGCTCAAGGAGTATAAAGAGTTGATCTAGTTTTATTCCAGAATAAACATTAGAAAATAGTTGGACTCTTGTTCTGTAATTATCTAATTAAATGCTCCATCATCTTAACAAAATTATAATTCTCCTAATGTAAGCAAGTAGACATTTTAATATAGCACCTATGGTACATTCAATGAATAATTGAATCCCCTCTCTTGTTCACATTATTTTTTCCCTTTATTTTTCTTTTCCCTTCAAGTACAATTATCTAGTATTTGAATTTGTCCTTCACTTGAAGGCATAGTAGTGCTGGTTACTGCAGCGTGTAAATCCTGGCATTTAATCTGCTCAGCTTCTTTGAGAACTTTTGAAGAAAAAGTACAAACAGAAGTTATTTAGTTGCAGAGATTCATAAAACATTTGGTCCCTTTGACTTCAACTTGTTGCCAGTTTTGTGTATCCTGCTGCTTTTGCTTTGTCTCTGCTCCTGGATGGACTGTTCCCACTGTATCAGTGTCAGCTTCTTCAAGATCTGAGGAGAAAACAACCTCAAAAAGAGGAAGAATGCCATCCTTGTCCAACATAAAGCTAGACAGGACAGATTTTATTCGTTATTCTATAGGAAAAAAAAATCTTGTTTTTGTCAGTCACTTCCATCTGTCACATTTAGGCAGATGCTTCTGGCCTGCACCAGCTGTAAAGTCTGCCCCACCTGCGCTCCTTGCACTTTGCCAACTTCAGCTTTTGGATTTTGCTTTCCATATGGTCACAGTTCCCAGTGCTGTAATTGTCTGCTGACTCCCATCGGTTACATGCATGTTGGATGACTTCTTAGACATCATTTCCTGTTAGACATTTCTTATCTTACTCCTTTGTCCTCATGCTAAGAGGTGAGGTGATGGTATCATCCTCGGAAGGACTGTAATGTCCTCAAAAGGACTACAAAGTCCTTCTAAGTCAGTGAATAAGGGGAGTAAAGGTGAAAGGAGAACCAAAGGATTATTTTGTCAGGATTGTGGGATCGTAATTTTCCAGGAACTGTTACAAAGGGAATTAGAGGCAGGGCAAGAGGCACTGATCTTGTACCAAAATGTTCACCTAATGACGCATATCAGCTCTCATGCCATCAGGCTTGTATTGCATAACCAAACTTGATTTTGAACTAAGTACTTTTGGGCTTGGTTTTGTGACAGATACACGGTTTTCTACCTGTCCCTCTCTGAAAAAAATAGTCTCAAAAGGGGATCTGTAGTCAGTGAACTACTGAAGATATACATATATTTTTCCTTCTCAGAATGTAACGTCTTGATAATGAAAGTTCTTAAAAGAGCCTTTTTTTTTTTTTCTTTTTTTTTTTTTTTACATCCACATGCAGCCTTGCAAAACCATGAAAACCTCAATGCTTCCTTTATATTCTAGCAACTCTTTCCACAGTGAGAACTCAGCTCTCTGCTACAGAATACTTGGCTACTGAGAAACAGAGGAATGCATTGACTCTTATGATCCAAACACAGCCAAAGCAAAAGAGGGTAGGAGTATTCAAATGACGAACAAGGGAGGCTAAATATACCAGCCCTGTTGGAGGTCCATTTGTACCAGCACAGTCTCATCAGGAAGTAATTTAGCCCAAATCGGTAGCTTGAGCTCTCTAAATATAATCTTAGGATGCTTAGAAAATCGTGAGTCTTGTCAAATCAATCACAATATAGGAGATTACGGATATAAGAGTGAAGTCATCAACATGATCTTTCCTCAGCCAAAGCCCAGAATTCCTGAGCAGGCATGTTCAAACACGGGCCTGTGCTCTGCTCAGACAGAAGGCATATTGATGTTTAAATGTACACACACACCAGAAATGAAAGTTCATACACACATCCACAGAAAAACCCTCCATCCTGTTTTGGACTGAAATGCTTTCCAGCCCCAAAGCTACCTTTTCTTCAATCCAGTAATTTCATGCATGGCTAACAAAGCCCAGAACACTGTTTTCAAAGCACAGCAAATGAAAAGCAAGATGATCAGTATTGTTTATTTGGGACAAAATAGTACAAAACATGCTTTGAGAACTCTGAATAAAGCTGCTGTACATCCCAGGTTATAATCTCTTCTTTGCTGTCCCTGTATCTCTTGCAAATGAAAACAGTAATGTTAAAATAGTGACCTTAATCCTGAAAAGATATTCAGAAACCAATTCCTTCTGTTGGGAAGATTGTTGCTTTCTTCATACTAATGTCTACAGTATCTGCATCAGACTGCCTGCAAATATTGAATTATCCTCCTAAACAGGTTCTTAAAATTATTGCTTAGGGTCTGCAAAGCAGCACATCACATTGATTCCCTGTATTGTTAGTTCATTACTATGCAAACTAGTCCCACTTTCCTGTAGCTAGCAAAAATTTAACAGCTATAGCCAACTTAAGGTACAGGAAGATACAGAGATATGCTGTATACAGCTTTTCTTATGGTAAGCAGTGCATTAAGTGCTAGAAGAGCTCATATTAAAGCTCATCCTGTAACTCCACTGGCATAGTAACGTGAATAAAGTAGGTTTTATAATAAAAGTAACGGTATCTGGTGTTTGTCACCGTGACAGATAAACTCTTTCTTTCTGTGCAGACCAGTGTCCATCTGAGAGTGGTCATTCTGCATGTTTGCTTCTGGAAGATTTCATTTTGTCCCATTTGTTTGTAGTTATAAGAAGCAGGTATACTTGGCTTTCAAGTCAGAAATGTCTCTGTGTATTTCTTTAAAAGGCACTTTTCTGCTTTCCCCAATTCAGCAGTGCCACAGGTTTGGATCCTGCACCCCCAGCTGAAGGGGGCCAGATTTACTTCTGTGGGGCTTTCTGTTACAGTGAGACGAGAGCACAAGTACGAGCCTTGGCCCTCAGGTCTTTGCACATTTTCTTTCCATTCATTGCCTTGTGCTGAGCTGCAAGGAGACCTCAGCTGGGCAGCAGCACCTGGCTCCACAGGTTTCATATCTCTCTGATCTCCAGCCTCTGACTCAGCATCAGATGGTTCAGGGGGAGAGATAAGGTACTGCTGGGGGTAACTCTTTGAAAGGCATTTTCCTTGCACTTCTCTTCCATTGGGATTTTAGTGATTACAGTTTATAACAAGGCCTGTGCTTGTTCTAGATTTGAGGTATAGTCATTCTTTGAATGCTTGTAATAAGATTTTTTTTTCAGGCAAAATTTGACTTGTATGGAAACTGTAATGTTTAAAAATATATATGGCTTTAAAAATTATCTTTTCAGTCTTACTTGCTGTCAGAGCTACCAATCTTACTGCTTTAGAGATGATTTGTTCTCAAAAATGTATTGTTACTGATAAAGATAATAATCAAGATTGTACTGAAATCCTGGACACAAATTAAGGCACAGAATTAAATCCATGCAGATGCAGTGACAGGACAATAAATTCTCTGTAATTACTTGCATCAAATCCAGCAATTAATCCGTACATAAGGTTGTTTACTGCAGTCTTTCCCTTATCTAAGCATGTTCACTCTTAGTTTAGGCTCAGGACATACATAAAATTCTTACTGGTGCCACTAAGTCAGATATTTTAAAGCAGGAATATTGTTATTGATTTCAAATTTTTACCTAATATCTTTCTTTATATCTGTGAGGATGTGCATATACTTATGGGATGTTATGTAAAGAACTGGATTCACTCTTATGATTTCTGAATCTAGAGTATTAAATGGTTAACAGATGTGATTGGCTTTGCAAAATGATGAAAATATTTTATTTCAGTTTCATGTTCAAATTTCTATGAATGGGAGAAGTGTCCATGACAACCCAGTAGTAAATCCTTTCCTCCAAATATTATTGACATCAAAATGCATGTAGACTCTCCAAAAGTGTCATGGCACAACAATCCCTGAACATGCTAATGAATGTTATACGCTTCA
Organism: Netta rufina; assembly: GCF_964035555.1. Lineage (NCBI taxonomy): Eukaryota > Metazoa > Chordata > Aves > Anseriformes > Anatidae > Netta > Netta rufina. The sequence goes on along the minus strand of NC_140125.1, from coordinate 106,810,972 downwards.
TCTCCATCAGTCTAAAATTAATTATTTGTTAAATTAAACTTAGGTTTGGCATGACTAAGAATATATCAGCCAATCTGGAATTTGAAAATGAAGTATTTAACGGAGGAGCTACAGCCTGCAGATTTTAAGTAAATATTTCTTTTTTTTTTCCTGTTTTGTTTTGTTTTTGTTTTTGCTGTTGTGTTGAACGCCAAGCAGATATTGTAATTTTATCTCAATGGGAAATTTAGGTATTTAAATATTAATATTTGAACAAAGACTTTGAAACATAAATGAGTCTCAGTATAAAGCAGACACAAGCTTTTTGCAAGTGAAACACCTGTCTGAAAGGAAGGTTATTATGGATATGTAATCTGACCAAACAGTCTGATGTATTCAAATGGCTCTCACGAAGCAATAATTAATTGTAAGGAAAACTAATTCAATACTGAACTGAGAAGTCTGAAACAATTTTGGTTGGTCCAGTATTCAAATATTGTCAAAGAAACCCTAATGAACTCTGTCTGCTCTTCTTACCATTCTCTAGACTCTACCTTTACATAAAAGGCAATGAAGGTAAATCTGTGTCCAAGTATTTCTGTTCACAACTTTAAAAAAGATTTCCAGCACTTGCACATACAGAACTTTTAAAAAGTATTTCTCTGTTGTGTTTTTTGTTTGTTTGTTTGTTTTGTTTTGTTTGTTTGATAAAATGGCTGCATTCAGGCATTAGCACATTGTGAAAACTATACCGCACCGGAACCATAAATTTGGCATCAGTGTTTCTTGTATACAAACATTTTGCATAAGTCCATGGCAATCATTTACTTCAGTGAAATTAGTGAAATCATTTCATTAGGTCTAGCACATTCTGCCTTTGTCCTGGCAGCCTGAATGCTTTACATATTCTGTTATGCAAACCTGAGAATTCATCAGAGACTTTGCCCCAGTCCTGATACCAACAGTTTACCCTACAGTTTATCTACTGCAGAAAAATCTACAGACCGTGAACAGCCTCAAACCTAGCAGCTTCTGCCTGTGAAAGCAACGTGAGCTGGTTTTCCCATTGCAGGCTAGCGACATTGTGCTCGGCAGATCACGCGCAAAGAGAACTCAGGCCCCATGCTCTGTCCATACACAGCAAGATAATCCCATTCAAACCAGTGACCTCTGCAGATTTACACAAGCAAAGGGTCTTGCTCATTGTTTGAAACAGGTGATTTTTTTTACATAAAAAAAAAAGCAAATCTATGAGTATGCAAGCAGATAGTGTTTTGCATTGAGCTCTGCAGTAGTAGAAGAAGCTGACAAAGGCCTGGTCAGAAAATACAGAAAATAAATATATTTAACAGAATAAAAAAACAAAGTCATACCCACAGGTAGCTCAGAGTCATGTCAAAGTACATGTCTGCTTCTGATCTGACCTCTTCAGACACCCTGTTTTTCCCCATGTCCACCCCCACAGTGCAATTTGGGCACAGACAAAAAAGCCTGCCTATGTAGTCAGCCCGGTGATATCAGATGCCCCTCCCCTGCAGCCCAGCTCATTCACCCCGTATGTTTTGCATGTTGCTTGCCCGGGGATGGGATCATCGCTATTGCTCATCTACCTTGTCAAGGTCATGTTATTTATCCTGTGTAATTCTGTTTCCTGTGGCAGATTCTGTTTGATGCGGTTTTCTCACTTTCTGTTTCATACTGCAGGCTGCAAGATTGCTACCGTGTCTGTGCAGACATAGGTAAAACCTAGTGCTAGCATGTCTTGTCTGCAACACCCTTTGTGTTATTTTAGTGGTTCATTAATTTTCTGTGATTTGTCTTCCATGCAGCATGTTTTAAATATTGCACATCTATGTTACAAAATTGCTTCTCCTCATCTTCTTCAGGTATTTTTATACTGCATTAGGAGTAGTCTAGGACAAATGGCATAATAATGAGCTATAAAAATACATTCAAAATTTTGCCCAAATAAAACACGAAGTGATACTTCTGAAAGTGTAATCTTACAATAATGCATTATCCTCACTTCTTTCAAACTCCAGTACAAGTTCACAAGACGCATTTCACTTGCCCAGAAGATGCTGTAAAGTTCAGAATCTCACCTGAATGCAGATCCAGATGTTGCCCAAGTCTGGAATGGAAAGACCGCATCCATACTGTTGCATTAGATGTGTTTAATTTTCAGATTTTGTGCTGTTCTTTGCTAATTGGAGCTGCTTCCCTGTTTATTTTATTTGCATTTTGAATTCCCAGGTACCTTTCTGTCTACATAGCTCAGATACTGAAATGGATATGCAAACCCAACCCGACCCAACAGCAGCCAACCTCACCCTTGTTTCAGCCTGCCTGTTTGACTTACCCACCCGTCCGCTTTACATGACATTGCTAATATCAAACTCATCATATAGATTAGATCCTCGATTTGTGTTGGCATAGCTCCATGGAAATCTTCACCTACATCTGTCAGACTCAAACTGAAAAGCTGCCAGGCTCTACAACCACCTAGCACGCAGAGGAGCTAGCTACCTGTGAGTCAGCCACAGCCTCCTAGATCAGGAAGGTTCCTCCATAAATCATAGCATATCTTCTACACTGCACCAGTGTAGGCTGCGTGGAAACATGTGAGCAGGATCTACATGAGATAGCAATGTGATGTGTGATACTCCACCCAGACTAATGTTCTGTGAAACCCACACAGAGATCTACAGGGACTCCAACAGTTCAGTTAAGATGATGTGTCCGTGTGGCACTACTTGGTGCTGGGTAGAAATGCCATTGTCCTACATGTGATTTAAAACACGTCAGCCTCTAAATCCTCTGCCCCACCATCTCCGTAAGAGTAGGTCACTGCTGAGGAATACAGTCCAGAGTCACTTAGGAAGGCAGCAGGTTGTTTGCTGACTCTGCCTTTTCCCTCCTTCACCAGTCATTCAGCAGTGGCAGATCTCTAACTGGGATGGAAGTGCCGTTCTTTCTCTCATCATTGCTCCTGGGAGTTCATTTGTCCAATTTGTGGTTGCATGTCCCAAGGCCACTACCTCATGAATGGGCCTTCCAGGAGAGCAGCAGCAGGGCTGCCTGGGCACAAGTTCCCTGGCTTTGCAAATGTCCCTTAACCCACATTTGCCACAGCTTTGCTTATTTTATTCTTATTGCCCAGGCTAAGTGCCAAATTTCCTTCTTTGTTTGTTGGTTTGTTTTTGATGTTTCCATCTTTACCCTGCTAGTACCAGCCCCATGTGAGGGCCACGGTTGCACAGTCTCCCAACCTTTCACAGCAATATCAGTTCCCCATTGGGCATCTGGTCACACAGTGTCCAGAGAGTGACACTTGGACGTGCTGTGCTGGGTACTGGGCGGTGGTCAAGCATTAATCTCTGCCTTATCTGCTTTTCCCAAGGACCTGCCTAGCTTCAAGCTAGGCCTGCCATACAGCGCTGGAGTTAGAAAGTAAATAGACAATAAAATTCCTTACATTTAGATTGCGAGTCCAGACGTTTCGAATCCAACCAGGATCTTTCATCAGTGGAATCTGGGAAAAAAAAAAAAAAAAAAAAAAAGAAGAATCCAGTTAATTGACCATGCACAGAAGTGAATGTATCCAGGCCTCAACTACTGTCTTTGAAACTCAGCTGCTGTAATACATCCCCTGCAATTCTTTTGTAAGCCACATCCTCACTTTTTATCTTTACTGAGAGATGTTCTCAATTTCCTTTTTTTCCACCATCTCCATTTTCATGTTTTTGTTGTTCTTGATGTTTTACTTTGTTTTGTTTGTTTTGTCTTTCCAGTAGAATTAATCATCTGCTAGTAAGCTCTATATCATCTGCTAGAGAGAGCTCGGAAGCAGGGGATCCCTGTCTCTGTTTATTCTTTTGCAGGATGGGGATGCCCAATGCAAAGGACTGAGGCAGAGCTGGAGTCTTACCCTGCTACCTAGGGAGAAGACCTTTTCATATAGCAGCATCCCTGGCCTCTATGGTACAGGAAGACCTGTAATATCCAGCAGGATGGGAGAAGGTAGTCTGTAGGACAGAAGGGGCCCATTTCAGCCCGTTTGGAGAAACACGAAGTTAAGGAGCTGCACAGTAAAATCGGGACTTTGTCCTGTGAGTAGTCCCTTACTGGCAGACAGCACAGGATCCTCAAGAGTGGCTTATTTCAGTCAGAGCCCTAGAGCTGAGGTGGCACATAGCAAGTGTGATGATTTCTTTCTGAATGCGTAGAATATGCATTCATTCTGGGAATGAATAGAGAGTTCATTTTTTAAAAAGCCACAGTTGTAAGACATTGAAATTAATTAATATCTAATGAAAAGGGTGAGCTCCAAGTTTTGATGAGGGGATTCAGCCATCCTTCTATTAAATTAGAAAGAAAAATTACTGAAGAAAAACTCTACATTATATACTATTTCTTATTTCATACTGAAATTTTATACTGAAAGAACTAATTCTACATGACCCATAAAATAAAATGATATATGAAAGAGTTTCCTTTGGTGTTTAGTAAAATTGACATTCAAATACAACCAGGTTTTCTGGTAACATGTGTTCTGAAAACATTCATGGTCCTTTATATTCAAATATCAAAAATTTTCAAACACAAATGCTCACCAGAAAAAACAGAAGTCATTTTGCTCTTCATTGTTCTCAAGCTATATGAGACCCAGAATACTCCAAGCGATCTTAATGAGCATGTAGAAAAGGCTCGAAATTATCCCTTTCCTGAACTATCTCTCATTTAAATATGGCTAATGGAATACTAACAAATAAGAAGGGATCAGGAAAAAAAATATATAAAAATCACCCAATTCTGATAAGTGCAGTTCTTAAGGGTTCCATTATTGTTCATTACACACACACTGTTATATGCATAATTAGGATAACATTTTGTGTGGATGACACGAAGTTCAGGGTGGCACCTTTAGGAGAAGACAGTAGAGGTCTGACACGTAGCCCTTCTCTTCATGATAATACCATGCACCCGGAGCCTGCCATTAAGGATTGCACCATGCTCCTCAAACACAATTTACCAACTCTCTCAACAACCTTATAGGCCAGGAAGTATTATTAATTCCATTTTCCAAATGAAGAAACTAAGATACACCCTGATTAAATGACTTACTCCGGGTTACCAAGGAAGTCTAGCATCTGAATTAAAAACAGATCTCTTTCCATATGGCCCATAATTTTAGCAAGAAGAGTATCCTTTCCACTCTCAGAAGCAGAACAAAAGTACTGGTATTGCTGCACCAATAAGGAAAAGAACATAAATATTCTTGCAGGCTAAATTATTCATTGAAATGCAGGTACCTGTTTTATGCAAATGGGTAATTTAAGATAATTACATATTCCTGTTGCATGTGCTGGGTTGAGTTCAAGATGCCTCTTGTTGCTTTGGTGACCAAGGTGGTGACTAGAAGATATCATAGCAGTTGACAGCTCAATGTTATTACAAAATATATAGAACATTAAAGATCAAATTTGCAGTGTTTGTGTTTTATGTTTCTTTCTTTCTTTCTTTCTTTCTTTCTTTCTTTCTTTCTTTCTTTCTTTCTTTCTTTCTTTCTTTCTTTCTTTCTTTTTCTTTCTTTCTCTCTCTCTCTCTCTCTCTCTCTCTCTCTCTCTCTCTCTCTCTCTCTCTTTCTCTCTTTCCCTTTGTTTTGTTGCCTATTTTTCTCCCTTTTTCTTTCTGTCTTTCTTTCTTTCTTAATAGCAATCAGAGTTCCTGATAATTCACACCCATGGTTAAATACATGTAAATAGGAACACCATAATAGGAATTGACACAGAAAACAGTACGTTTCATTAGCAGAGAAGTCAACAGTGTGTTGCAACAGAGTTGGTAATTGTACAATAGTGCTGCTGCTTTTGCATTCAGTTCCTCTGAAAAACATTGATCAGAGACAGTCCCGTAAAACATTCTTTGTGTGCTGGTGTAACAACCACGGGACTCTCCAGGATCCCTGCCAGCAGTTTAAAAGTACAGTTAACATTGCAGTTAAGTATTTGATCTTTAGAGTTGTCTAATCTCTGCTCCTGCTTGCATTTGGAAAACAACCCTAAGGAGCTTTCATTCAGTCCTGCAATTAATGGGAAAAAAAGTAGTATTTATTGAATGTTTTTTTGTACATTGTTTAGCGTGCCCTCTTTTTCAAGGTGACTGCTAGAGAACAGCTTTCCTACTTAGTGGGCTTGGAAATGCAAATTGACCTGAGTGAAAATTATTTTAAAGCAGACACAATGCATCAAATCTTTCTTTTAACTATGCCAGCATCTGTAGTCATTCTGCTGACCTTAGGAAGCAAAGCTAACACAGGCAAAAGATGACCTTGTGCTTAAGCCAGTGAAATAGGACACAAGGCTATTCCTGTACTGCAAAACTAAACAGAGGCAGGGCGCAGGCGGAGGTGCTGGAGCAGCCTCATCTCTGCCCTAACACTGGTAGACCAGTGCTCGGCCCCAGCCCGCGAGCAGCTTCCAGGCTCTCCTGGCACAGCAGAGCATTCCCAGCAGGCAGTCGCAATGGGGCCAACCGGTTTGGGGGGATGAAAGAGCTTGATAGCAAGGAGGTGACTAGGTCATACCAGGAAGCATCAAAGGTGGAGGATTGCCCTAACACTGCTTAGCTGACTTGCAGCTTTGTAGCCAAGGGCTCAGATCTCCTCTGGAGCTACTTGAGCCCTCTTCCAGGCATGTAGACATACCATGAGCACTGCTGTTGACCTCAGTTCTTCTGTTGTTGAATAAGAATAATGTCCTCCTCAGCTGTTATAGTAAATTTATTGATGACACAAAGCAAAATTTGCTTTTTAACTTTTGAAGAGAGGCTTCATAACACTATTTTGGCCAGTCTGGAAGCATTAAGCCAAGCTGTACTTTGCCCAGCTAAATGTGAATGAGACTCAGAGGATGAAAATTTGTTATAGATGATAGAAGATGGAGTAACACAAAAGAAGATTCAGAGATAACATGTTTTGATGTGACAACTGCAAAACAATTAGTCTGTATTTTATCCCTTCACTAGACTGTGGAAAAAAAAAATAATCATCTAGTATAAAAAATTACAAGAAAAATGAAAAGGTGACAACTGTTATCCATGTCTCTTCAGGAGAGATATGGAAATGCAGTGAGTATGAAATGCAACAGGAAGCATTTTAGGCATTAAAAACTGAAACATGAAAACTTTATAATATCAGGAGTAGGCAAGCTCTGGAATGGATTGCCAGAAGAGACTAGAAATCTTTCAGAGCAGGGTAAACACAGGTTTGTCAGAAATGTTGTAATTCTAGTTGCATTTGTCTTTAGGCATAGAAATGAACAGGACAATCTCTGAGTCTCTTCCAGCCTTGTATTCTGCTATTCTGTGATAAACTGACACAGCAGGATGAGGCTGCATTTTTAGGAGCCCTTTCCTAGCAACAAAATCTCACAGTGGAAAAATTCAGAACCTTGTGGTAAAAGCCCCATCACATGAGGTGTGTTTTCAGCCTGACTAAGAAAACAGTGTAGAAATGAGCTGCAGGGAACCACAGCAGAATAGCCAAAGGACAGGACAGGTGACCTATAAGGTTCTTCTGTCTCAAACTTGTGACTCGGTTGCATGACATCACCTGGCCATTGATTAACTCATCACACTGATTGCAACAGCTGTTGTAAACAAAGTTGCTCATTTGTGAATTACTCACCTCATTTAAATCTGGTTCCTGCAGTAATAATACCTCCTAATGTAGTTAAGTGCATGGTATATGTGTGCTTCTTTGCTTTCCTGCTAGTACCAGCCAGAAACATCCTATTTCTTCCCCTGAGGGGCATCTTATTTTAAAAAACAATTATAAGGCCCACCTCAGATGCCCAGAGGCAACTTGCATTTTCTCTGCATAGTGCAGAGCAGCAGATCTGTTCTTTCACAGATACCCAGAGCTGGTGCCTTTGATAAAGTGATGTTATCTCCACCACAGGGTCTCTTTCAAACAGCAAAGAGGAAGGAAGGCCTTCTTGTCAGATAAGATGATGATCCTAAATTCAGCACATGACTGGATTCCTTTCTAAACGGCTGTTTACTGCTATGGGAAGAAACCCATTTCCTAGTATCTAGCAGAGTGAGGTTTGACTGACAACATTAAGTTTTGCTGGAGAGGTGTGGCTAGAGTCAGGTGAAGCTTGGGTCATCAAAAACCTATGTCACAGAATGGGTTGCTGTTGCAGAAATGTCAGAAACAACCATGGAGAGCTCTGTCAGAAACTGTGTGAGTTCCTAGTCAAAAGGCCTGACTTCTTAACTCACAAGGCTCAAAGAATTACTGTCTACATTTAACTTCTACAAAAAGGCTACAGAATACAGCTGCTGATCTGTGGGAGGTCACATCTGGGGCTACAGCAAGTGGAGATGAGCACATCACCATTTATATACTTTGAAACATGAAAATCATAGTCAGGCTGCATTGTATGAAGCTGAGGAGGCCCAACACGAAACCTGTTCTGTTCTCTCGCCTCACCTGTGTCATCTCTCTCCAGTCAAAGGAGCCATTATCCTCAACCATTTTGGTAGCTCCAGGGTCCCATTGAATTAGAGGCACGGTTATAGGGTGGGAAGATCCCAAATGATTTGAGGCCTTCATACTCGTCCAGCCCACAGTGGTGGCTAGGGCAGCTCCTGCAGCGTGAGCATAGGGTTCCCCTGCCCATGTCATTTCTGGAAATACAGAAAGCTGCATTTTGCACTACCTCAAATTCCTAAATGATTTTAACCTATGCTGAATGCATTGTAGTAATCCAGCCTCTAAACTAAATAATAATAATAATAATAAAATTAAAAAGTAAGAATATCCATGGCATTCCTGTCCTAGAGCTCCAGGCTCCTTGCTGTGGGAGAAGAGAAACAGCCCCTGATTGCTCTGATCTGTAGCAGGCCCCAGGCTTGGTGGTTTTCAAACCACATTTGAAAGTGACTTTGAGGTAAAGATAGAAATAAGGACTGGAGGAGTAATACTACACAGCAGGTAAATTATTCACCCCACCACAGGGTTAATGCATGAGGCTGCAGTGCCAGTCTAGCCAAAGCACCCGTCTGGTACGAATTTCCTGCCTTGCGCCGGTTTTGAATTCTTTCTCCCGAGCTCCCTCCCATCTCTTAACCTTACGTTAGTCACTTGCAGAGAAAATGATCAGCTATTTATCTCAAATCTTATGACACATCTATAGGCAGCTGGTAGAGACCATTTCCTCATCTTCACCACGCCACTAGAGCGTGTTTGAACACTGCCTCCATTGGCTGGCGTGATGGCCTCACCACCACACCTCCTGCTTGCTCTTGGCAGGTATTTTAATCACTGTAGTTAACACTGCACCTGGGAATGTTTCTCTTAGGCACTACCCCAGGCTACCAAAAGGTGTTTCATGAGGTGATGTTTCCACATCACCCGATCATCACACCCTCACTCACGGCACCCTTCTTTCCAGACCCGGTGACCTCCCAGCCTTCTCCTCCACAGGGCAGCCTCACCATTGCACCTCAAATGGGGGCTACCAAGTGCAGCTCACCACCAAACCACCCAGGAAGCCCATATATTCCTTTCACTGGAGAAGGGTTACAATGAGAAGCAGAGCTTGACTGCCTTGTCCTCACAGTGAGGGGCAGAAACCTGGCAGATGAGAGAGCTTCAAAATGGTGGCATCTGCACCGTACATGCCCTTGCATGTTGGTCTTAGCCTTGTGGCTAGCTTTGGGATGTCCAGGCTCTGTTAAGTACAAGGCCAAGGACTTCAGAGCTAGATCTGAAGATCAGCAGAATATGGGGTTTACACCCATGAAGAGTCTGGAAACATTTGCTTATGCAAGATGGATAGAGACCAGACCAAATGTACACCTGCCCCATTTGCTTTCCTGCTGTGACACCTGGTACGTGCTTAGTCCTGTACACATAGGATCCTCAAGGAGAGAAAAAAGGCAGGAGCAATTAAGCTATTGACTTAAATCAGACATATTCTGGTCAAACAGGTACAACAGCAGAGCTCAACCTGGAGAAGTCTTGTTTACAGGCTTGAGAAACTGGGTCTGTGACACATGCTGAACCCCAGCCTCCACAGCACCTAGAAGCAAGCAGGAATAAAAGCTACTGCTGTGTGCCAGTCAGATAACGTGGGCACAGACTGTGTGTGTTTTCACTTGCTAGTAAGTTTTGCCATAGGCCATATACAGACAACTTGCTGAAGCTTGTGGGGGATCTCTCAGAAAGGCTGTAAGAAAATGAGTGTTTCTCTGATTCCATTTATTCTTCAGGTAAATCTGTGCATGAGGTTTAGGATTGTGCCTGGGATCAGAAGGATGACAGGCACAAAACTCAGTGCCACACACTAAAAAGCTGTACAAACCTTTCATTTTGTGAGACAAACCTTTTGCCTATCATAGCTGCTTCCAGAGCATGGCATAAAGCTTGTGGCAGCAGGTCAGAATTAATGGTCACATCTGGGACAGATTCTTGAAATTCAGGAGGGCTTGTTGCTCGCTTTGGCTGGTCACTTTGCTTGCTTGTAGGCTTTTACTCAGAGGTCTTCCCCCTGGGTATCACAGCTATTTTAAACTGCAGATGATGCTTCCCAACCCATTTTTGCCCATTGATTTGTGGCAAGCCTCCTGTCAGATTGCAATTTATGCAGAGCAGATTAAATTTTGCCACAGACTGAAGTTTGTGGCACAGAGTCAAGTGCTGATATCTAAGCACTTATGTGTAAGTTACAGCCCAGAGTCAGCAAGTGTACCCACAGAGTAACGTGACCATCAGGTTTCAAGATATGACTTCATGAAAGAGTGATAACAACCCTGTATTAAAGTGCAAGTGAATGAAAAATCATCTGATTGTTTTCACACTTTTCTCTGTCCATCAATAAATAAATAAATAAATAAAGACAGATTTCTTATGATTCCTTCAAACCATACAGGCAAATTTTGCAGACTCGGATGTACATTGCTAACTGCGGGGGGGGGGGGGAGGGGGGGAGGGGAGAAAAGTGTAATTGTCTTTTATGTTATCTTCAGTTTTTAAATCAGATTTGCTAGCCACAGCTTTTTAGGGAATAAGTTGCAGTCATTTTGTAGAACAGGTCTATCTTTGTAATACGGAGAGGGCAGGACTTGTGTCACAAGATCAGGTTTCTGGATGAGAAACAATGAGAGAAGGAAAACAACCCTGCATCTCGGGGAGGGCCAGGAAGTTTGGAAACTTCCATTGTGGCTGGCACTGTCACGGGCTTTCTGTCCTTTACGGAACAACCAGGCTAACCTCTCTCTGCCTCTGTTTTATTGTTATTGTTGATGATGTTTTGTTTTTGTTTTGTTATGATGTAAAATAGAGAAAACAGCATCCACCTCAGCCTCCTGCTATGAAATTGAGTTTCTCAATGCTAACAAAGGTTCCAAGTTCCTTGGGTCAGAACATAGGGTTCGTATGTAGTAAAGACTACGTATATTTAAGAGTAAATACAAGTTCATAAATAGACTTTGGAAGCAGTTCCATGCTGGATTTTGTCCAGGAGGCCAGAAAATAAGGAGGAGGGGAAACCTAAGTGTGCTTTTCGTTGCATGTGATTTGTTTTTCTCACTAACGCTACATGCTGTTCAGGACTATTTCTAGGAAGAAGGAGGTGCTCATAAAAACCAATCAAAATGCACAGCAACTTTGCTGAATAGTAGAAAAAAACACGTGTGGAACAAGAGGAAGTTTTTGACTCATATTCTCAGGCAGAAACTTTGCAGAGTGCAATAGGGCAGGAGCATTTTACTTCCGTGCTGCAAGTATTGTACTTGTTTATGTAGAAAAAAACTTTTTTTTAAAAAAAAACTTTTTTTAAATCTATTTTTAAACATGTTAGTAATCCCTGGGTCTTAACCAGGCTTTAATTAATACTAAAATAATTGGTTTGGCTTTGAAATTGTTCCAACATGCAACAAAATCACACTATTACAAGTTCCTTGCCTCTCCTCCTACTTCCTTCCATATTTTGCCTAACACAGCCTCAGTGGCCTGGCATCTATCACTTTTCTTTTTTTTACATGATAACATTTTTCTCCATCCATTTCAATCCTATGGGTGAAGCTTCACAGATGCCCCTGCTGTAGAGCATAGAGCTTTCATCACCAGCATACGCTCCATGTGGGGCTGGCTCATCCTAGGAGAACACGACAGCTCTGAAAACTCATTACAAGTATCTCTTCTGCACCTTTCTCTGCTGCTGTTGATGCTAGCGAAGCATCACAGGACAAGCACCTGCCCTCAGGAATGCTCTGGGGCTCTCTGTTTTCTGGATTTGCAGCTTAAGAGGGATATGGAAAGATGAGTTTCAAGACCTGTGCCACAAACCTCTTCCCAAATACAGTGACATGACCAGGGACATCAGAGATACTCCAGGCTAGCAGGATCCATTTCTGTAATTAACTTCACAGATTAGAAAGTCAGAAAAAAGTGTGATACTAACAACAAGAAATAATCTGTTTGCTCTAGCAGGCTCTGGCATATTTACTGGTTTTCTTTTCATTATGCAATTCCCATCATGTAATTATTCCTACATGAAGGGATTCCCGCAGAGAGCAAGCACAGAAGTCCAGCTGCTCTTGTTTTACTTCAGTTAGCAACACAGGACTATACTTTTTCAGAGCCTGTTTCACCCAGTTAAGAGTCTTCATTATGTGGCATGCATTCAGGAGGAAGATTTCCTGCCTTTTGATTGGTTTCTTCAAAAATTACCTTAAATAAGGTAACCTTTGATTTGGAGTGCCCATGGTAGACAATCCTATATTCTGGACCCTTCTATATTCAGACCAGATGCACATTTCTGGCTTGAAGGACAGAGAATGATCCATTCCCCTGACTTCAAAGCCATCTTGCTTCAGTGAGATCAGATCCTGGGGCTGCCCTTCTCACCATAGACATCCATAATGAAGATGGCTACATCTGGATTCATGTTCTAATCAACAGGAAGAAGTAGCATTGCTAGAGCATGATCCATCTGACCTACCTTAAAATGGCATGTAAATGGTCCTCTGGCCTGTCACGGGAAGGCCCTTTCCATAGCAGCCTGCTATTCTTTCTCCTTTACCTTTTTTTCACACTTTGTCCCTACAAGACACTTCTGCCTTTGTACCTCACCTAAAGCTTACTGTTTCCAGCAGGGGCTGCAGCTCCATGTGACAAAGGCAACATTTCTTCAGCAAGATCTCATGGGTAATGGAAAAAATGAAAACAGATGCAAATGCATTCTGAAAATCAGTACAGCAGTCAAAACCATTTCATTTCTATGACTATTAAATTGTCCCAAGGTTTACAAAGGAGAAAAACATGCACTTTTCTACTATTATGCCCATTTTTACTATTGCTTTCTTGCATTCATCAGTGCTTTGATTGTGGTCCACTTTGCTACACATTGTATAGGGACAAAACAAATAGTTTGTGCCAAGATCCCCCTTTTGTGCAATCCTCCCTACTGTCTGAAGGTGAGGGATTTCCAAAATCAGTGTTCCAAAATCTGGTCAGTCCTTCAGTGGCCTCTGCCAGTGGAGAACAAAATAAGGAACTGCCTCTCCAGCGTGGCAATGTTGTGCACGTTCCCAGCAAGCAGCATCTTCCCTAACCCTGGCTTAGGTTGCCTAAGCAAGCTGACAGTTCCCTCTGTAGGCAGCAGAGAGGTAGAGACATTTCAAGGAATTATTTACTCCAAGGGGGTTGTTTTCTTGGAAACCCATCAGTGGGGATGCCCTTCTCTTTCCACTAAACCCAAGTGCAATAAAAAAAAACATGCAGCAGCCTCTTTGGCTCCCTCTGACATGGGTGGAGTTGAAAAGAGTCCATGGGAAAGCAGGAGGGAGGTCACGGGGAACCAGAACCAGCTGCCACGTGAGGAAGGGCTGCAGGCTGATGCCTCTGGCCTTTGGCAGCCCTCTTCCACGGAGGCTGAAGGCTCCCTCAGCTTCTGCCAAAGGCTAAAGGTGAGCACTGCTGGGCTGGAAGCAGCCCAGCCACTGCATCTACCTTGTAGAGAAAGAAAGCAAAGTGACCAGCCCCTTTGAAAGGTAAATATCTGGGTGCTGTAGTAAGTGCCAGGCTAGTACTTACTTTATAATGTTTTCATGTGTCACAGAAATGTTCCTCTCCCATCCCGCTGCCCAGAACAGCCAAGAAAAATGAGTCGGAAACTTGACCATTGCCTCTCCCTCAGCATTAACCTGTCACCCATTAGGCACAAGCTGCCAGCAGGAAATTAGACACCTGCCTCAATCTTGTTTTTGCAGTCATTAAAGTGTTGGGATAGCATGTCTGCCACCCCCCTATTAATAAACCACCTTTTTGTCTGTCGCGATGTTACGCCAAGATAAAATGCTGTTCTCCCTCTGCCATTCGTTGTCTGTGCTTGCAGATCCCCAGGACTGACTCTGACACAGATTTCCTTCCTGCTCCATTCCCTAATCTACTGAGATTTGTGCAGCACTCATAAGAGGAGGGAGAATATCAAAATCAGTGGGCTCATCATATAAATAAGGGTTAGTGCATCACATAAATAAGGATTAGTACATGTTTTCAGCTGTACCATGATGGCCTGGTTACACACAGCCTATCACCCTGAGATGAGAAGAAGAGAAAGAGGAAAGAAGAGAGAGAGGGAGAAAAATATTAATTTTGAGGAAAAAAAAAAAAAAAAAAAGCTTTATGGCACAGTTTATATCCAAATGTGTTGCTGCAGAGATGCTCTGTGGACATCTTTACAAGCTTCTACTTTACAAAACCTAATACAGCTGCCGGAGGGAAGCAGAAGGGAGCAATAAAATGAAAATAAAGCAAACTTCCTCCTTCTATTCTTTTAACTCTCTTCACTTATGTAAATTTTTACAAAGGAGAGGAAAAAATATTGTCTTTGCCATCTGTTTATTAAATCCCTCTTAAATTGTATACAGCACAGCCTCCATGAATCTCAAAGCATGTTACAAAAGATGTTATTAGCATAATCCCCCTTTAACAGATGGAGTAACTGAGAAAGTTGCAGTGGTTTGTTGACACTCATCCAGCAGCACCAGGGAGAATTGCTTTGTCACCCTGAGTCAGGCCAGCACTGCTTGGGTTAGGCCAAGAGCTGCCGATTGTTTCTCAGTCTCAGATGAGAGTCAAGTCTTACTTGATTTATATTCAAGTCATTGCCCCTGTTGCACATGCAAAATAAAATTTCCAAGGGAAGGGATTTATGAGTACCCAAACGTTTTTATCAAAGGCCATGTCTGTATTTCTTTAAATTAGCTCAAATTCCAATGACTATTGCATTTCCACCGACCCTCCAAAAAAAAAAATGCTGTGGCTTGGCCAGTGAATCTAACTGAGGATGTAAAGATGCAGGACATTTAAATACTAACAGAGGAGTTAGTTTCCTCTTCTTCAAGTTTAATTAGTTTTGTTTTAAATTAGGCTAATACAAATTAAGGAAACTGTTGTTTTTTCAAAAGAGTTTTTCATACAAATATTTTTAGCAGTTTATTGATTAAAGAGTGCATTTCTATTGAATTTCCTAAGCATCCCCCTGCAAAAAAAGCCCCCCATAAGATGTCTTTCATAAAAATCTTTAAGCAAAAGCTGGGAGGCTGGAGGTGCTCAGACATTTATGCTGAAAGGAGATCCCTGAATTCTCTACAGATTTCTCAGAGGTGTTTACTGAGATGGACATCCCACAAAGTCCTGCTTACACCTCTGCCTTGTGTGTTTCCACCTTCAAACGCCAAAGAAAAGGCAAGTCCATGGGGTGATAAAACGTGTAGGAGAAGATAGGGTAATCTATCAGATTTCCAGATTGAAAAGGAAAAATAGTGATTATATTAGCAAAGGTATGCAGAACTCCAAATTGCTAGCATAATACCTAAGAAGGAACCAGATTGCTGTATGGAGGACATTAACATCAAAGCTGTGCATACAGAGGGTGAGCAAAGAGGATGAGCCAGGCAGACCCAAGACCAAGCATAATGCAGATAGAAATACTCCTGAGATGTACAGCACTGATGAAAAAGTAACCAAAAAAAAAAAAAAAAAAAAAAAAAAAAAAAAAACACTTTCATAGTAGTTAGCAAGTCTGTTGGTATACAAAACACATTGTAAGGATGATGTGAGGAATCGTTTGACTGACCATGGTGGCAAGGAGGCTGTGCTGCAGAGGCTGCAGGCTGATAATTATTACCACGTCATTGTCTCTTTTCTAACAAGGGAAAGATAAATGCTAGGCATCAGTCATGAATGATGTGTGTGACCACTGGAGGTCACTTTTGGTTCAGAAATCCTCAGCTTTCGAGGCCTTTGGCAGCAACAAAGAATACCCAAAAGAAGAAAGGAGCACAGCTGGAGCTTGCAAACTTGCTCATAAAATTTCATTAGAAATTATTAATTTCATTTTAGGATATGTTGCAGACCAGAAGAGCTTCAGAGGATACTAGCAAATTACTATCATGAAACAGGGATTCTCACCAAAAAAAAAAAATAAATAAAAAATCCATACTGTGGAGTTTTGCAATGTGAATATTTTGGCCTGAAAAACAATATTATTAAGTAAATTAATTAAAACAACTATAGGGTTTCATTAGAATGAAAAAGAACATATTTTCTTCCTTTGCACCTATGCAGACAGATTACTGCACTTTCATGAAACTAGATCAATATTTTACAAGAACAAAGAAAATATTTAAACTATTCACCTGATTCATGAATCAAATACCATGCTCATCTACCACTTAGCCCAAAAACTCCAAGTTTCAAGCATTTGCCACTGAAGAAATAAAGAAAGAGAAAAGAAAGGTAGCAATATCCTGCCCTCATCCCTTCTATTCCCCATGCTTGTTGGGCAAAAGAAAAATTGGTTGTACATTAGAGCAGTACATTTCAGTTGTGATGCCACAAAATCATCATTGCTCTGAGATCAGAAAAAGACTCTCACAAAATTCAGAAAACAAAAAGAAAAACAAACAAACAAACAAACAAAAAAGGCTGAGGAGACAAGAGAATATAGGTACTAAATAAATCTATCCTTCCAGTATTTTCTTCTTGGCCTTTCAGAAGGGAGGACGCAGAATTTGTCATGAAGGGGCATGTCTCTATTGCCTGGTAACAATGCCTGTAATATAGAGCCTGCTCTGTTCAAGTAAACGATTGCTCTTTTGTGCTGTTGTCTGTGGCTTGGATGATGGACTAACTGGGAAACTGTAAAAATTAAAATCATAGCTTGCCACATGTTGAAGATTCAGAGCTGTAACTTCTAAGTGGTGCTCTTGAGGGAGAAACAAGCCCCCGATGCCTGTTCCTGAATGCCCTGGCAGCACTGCAGGATTCTTTGTGACACTGAAACCTCATCTCCCCAGAGTCCTCATTAAAAATACATATTTTCAAAAATTTTGATTTGCTATATTTTCTGCTTCAGTTGCTAAAACCTAAATTGATGTATGCACACAGACTTTCTGCCTGGGAGGTAGTTTTAGAGCCCTGCAGGACACAGTGCATGGAGAGCTTGAGGACAGTGGTGAAGGTGCAAATAGACAGTGCTGGCTTCAGCTTGAGCAATCCAGATCATAGGTTCAGTGTCTGAGATACAGGATCAGGAACTGCTTTTTCTTATAATTCTTCAGAAAAATAGTGGTAGATTTTCCTGCTAGGGTGGCTACTGATACCAAAAATCCTTTGACGAATCTAAGCTTTTAATATCTCCTTTTCTCAAATCAAGTGATCAAGCAGTAGGAGCATCTATGCTTTTAACTTATCCCCAAAGCTGACTCGGCAGCTGATGTTTTCCTGACTGTGCAGGTTAAAACTGGGTTTCACGGGAGGAGCCCATCTGCCTCTGAAATTCCTCAAATTAAGAGGATGCACTTACAAGAGAAGGCCATATAAACTCTGCTCCCTGGAAATGCTTAGTTCTGTAGTTTTTCAGCCACATCATGCATTTTTGCTGTTTTCTTTTCTGCTCACTAAGCAGATGAGTCCAAAGGTTCAGACCTTTGCAGTAAAATGTTCCCTTCTCTTCTTGCAGCTGCCTTACTGCAGGGGCAAGCTTCCACTCTCACCTCCACACCTGTCTGTAGTCCTCCACATAAGCAGCTCCTCTCTCAATTTCTTAATTATTTCAGCTCTGTGAAAGTGATGACATCCACAAGACTGTTTGCTCCCAAGTTGGTAGTGAGAAACAAATATGTACCATAGCCTTTAAAAATCACATATTTTAAGGCAGCCCTGGTTCTTGGAGACATTTTTGTGCTTTCATCCTGTTTGAATTATGTTTTTCTCATTTCCTCCACCTTTAGAAGTGTTTTGCACTTGCAACAGAGAACTTGGTGTAGGTTTTCCTCAGCCATTCAGCCAGGGCTGCACCTTTAAATGGTGGGAAGTTTTGCTGCAAGTGAGAGTCACCTGTCACAGATCACTCCAAGAACTGGAAACATGGAGGTTAACACTCTGTTTGCATTTATGGCAACCTAAGATCAAGTAGTGTTATTAAAGCATTACTCATCCTGCAAAGAAAGAAGCCTTGTAGCAGTGTAGGCGACAGGAACTGGAAGGCGAGGCAGCTGATAACCTTCATAGTGTTTTACTGCCCTCACATCCTTTGGTCCTCATGTATTGAGCTGAACTTTCATATCTATAATAGGACAGGGCAGTCTCTCTGAGACATGATCTCCAGATACAGAGGGACTGCTGACCTCCAGCAGTTTGCTCTGAACAAAGTGCAGAAGGATCCAGTCTTCAGTCAGCTCCCAGAGAGGTGCTCTAGGCACTGCAGAGAAGACTGCACAGTCTGGATTCAATTTACTGTTTGTTTTTCTGTAGGTAGGAAGGCAGCACATGTACTTGATCCACAGAGAGAACATTATTTACCCTTATTTCCTCTTGCAAGAATACATCCTTCATCCTCTGAAATGGGAGCAAGGGTCTGCAAACAGGTCTGCCACTACAGACGTGCCTGGCATGGCATGAAAATAAGCTCCTGTTGCTGGAAAGACCTGAGTTCTGCTCAGGCCCAGAAAACCCACTGGATTTTTTAGGGCCTTTGAATGCAGTAATCTGCCTATAACACCAAAGCAGAGTAAATAACAGAACTATCATGTTTAAAAGCAAATAAATTTTCCCTTTGTAGGCAGCTCTTTTCCTGTAGCTGCCTCTCACTGATGAAGCCTACCTCCCTCAGCATCTGAGCCTTGTTCCAAAGCCCCCAATGCTTTGGGCATGCTGCCTCCCAGCATCTTCCCCAGCCAACTGCCAGTTCTGCTCCAGGGCTCAGCTTCCCTTGGAGAAGGCTACAGCCCTGGAGAAACAAGGGTATTTTATCATTCACTCAGTGTTTGATCCGAGACTAGCTGGAGAGGCACAGAAACTTGCCCTTGAGGAGCCAACCAGCCCCTCTGCCCAGGCTGCATCAACTGGCAGCAGATGGCAACTGCTGCAATGCTTTGCATTTCTAGAAGGCTTCTCCTGAAGGATCTCAAAAGACAATATAATCCTCAGGTTAAATTAGCCTAAAAAATTAGGTTTTCACAGATGCTCAGCCCATGCAGCTCAGGTAAAGTTTGCCGAAGTCCCTCTGAGCATGAAGGTCTCAAGCTGGGACTTCACGACAGAGATCCCTACAACAGATGGAAATTCTGCAAAATAAAACATGACATTGCCCAAGGCTGTAGAGGAAGTTTGTGTTTGATACAAGAATTCACATAGATCCTTGTGTCCTCTGTGCTTTGACAGGCCCAGATCTGCTCTAAAATTTGGTGATAATGAAGGTTAGGTGAGTACTTTCAATGTGCTTCCTACATGTTTCTGTAATTAAACATGAACAGCAGTTACAGCATCTGTTAGCTAATCTACATATGCCATGCTATCTCATTAGTTACCAGATACAAAACCATCCGTATGGGCTCTCCCTGGAAAGCATGCAACCCTACACCTGACGTTGTTTCCCAAAAACAGCCTCATGCCATCCTCCACTTCACAAGACAGCTGCCTGCCCCAGAATACTGAGATTTCAAGCACATCTTTCAAAAACCCCTGACTGAACGGATGAAACCACAAAAAAAAAAAAAAAAAAAAAAAAAAAAAAAAAAAAGTTGAATCCAAACAAGTTAATCACAGGAATAAAGGGCCTTGCCCCTGCTCCTGCCACATGGGCCCCATGTGCGCTTCCTGGTCACAAAATGGACAGTCAGGTTTCCATGCCCAGCACACACTCGTCCTGACCCCAACTTCCTAGCACTGCAGTTCTTATGCACGGCCTGGTCTCGATGTTTTGGTGCTGTGTAGGCATAAGCCATGCTTGTTACTTCAGTGTCACCAACCAGTCTCTCACTGTGACACCTCAGAAGACTTCCTGAGCTGCTGCAAAGGCTCTTGAGGGTCCCCTGTGACTATCAAGGGCTTTCCCAAGCTGATCAATCTCCCCTCGCTAGCACCTAGGTGCTGGCTCAGAAAGCAGCACACACCCATGGTGGCCATGTCACCACCCTGCAGAGATTTTATTGTTCCTTCATGTTTTGGGACACATGAGAGCAGCAGGTTTTGGAGGTGACATCAGAGACAGGCCCTACAGAAAAGCTGTAGTTAGCTAGCTTTGCAAAGTAACTGTGTCTTTCCTTTTGTGTTAGTCTGAGGAAAATACGCTTTCTGCCTCTGCAGGTGCTTGATGATAGCAGCCCTCCTGGGTGCTGAAACAGCATATCCCTCTCTGTGTTCAGCTGAGGTCTCCAGATCGATGCAGGCCCTGTGCTACTGTTGAGGTTGGGGTGCGTTCCTCACCAGTCAACGCACGGCCCAGCCTGTCAGATGCCTGCAGACACTATCCCTGTCCGCAGGCCACTAATCGGTTGCAGAGGGTTTGTCACCAGCAGGAAAAGGGGACTGGGAAAGGGCCCACCTTGTCAGAAGGCTGGCAGCACACCACTGTCTTGGTTCACTCCTCCATGCCCACCAGGCCATTTTCCTGAGGTAGACTGGCTACCTTCTGTTCTTCATGGACTTCTCACCTTACCAGGCAACACTCGCTCCCACTTTTGCAGGGTATATTGGGGATATTGTCTATATGTGTTTGCAGGGGGCAGGGATGGACTATAGGTCTGCTCTTCCCAAAGTTCACCAGACCTGTGAAAGAAGCTCTTCCTAGCACATAGCACTGAAACATGTATAAGCCTCTCCCGATTTAGATACGGCTCAACTGGTGCAAACATAGGCTAAAGGAATCCACCTTTGCATTATAAATACAAAGCTGTTGCAATGGGCTACAACATTAAATAGAATATATAATTATCTTACTTTCACAGGAGGTCTAGAAAGGCAGATACACAAGAATAACACAGCTGATGCAGTCCAGCTGCAACCTGGGCTGCAGGTTGTGCTGCTCCAGCAGCATCCTGTTCCTAAGAATCCCATTTCCAACCACACAGGTTAGTCACAATTTTCTACTGAAACTTCATGTGCTGACACATTGCCAGTCACTGGTCAAAAAAAAAAAAAAAAAAAAAAAAAAGGAGATTGAACTGGTTATGCAGGTTTTTAAGGTAACTTTTTTCCTTCTGCTTAATCTGTTGTGCAATTACCATAAAGCTGTCTTCATTACTATCTTTCTATTTCAAGTCTAAATTACAGCACCACCACCCCTACCGTGATACATTGGCTTCTTTCAGTGATGCATAATTTCTTTGCCTGTGGTTCGTTTTACATATCTTCTCCTTTATTCCTCTAATAAAAAGGAGAGAAGTGTACAATCATGTTCAATACCCTCAGGGAAAGGAAATGCCTGTATGAAATCATTTTTGTGTCGTCCTTTTACAATGCCATGGTAAATCAGAGGAAGTGCTTTGAGGCCTATATGCTTATAAAAGAACAGTTTTCTTTCTAGAAGCATGTAATTTTTTAATCGCATGTTACATTTCAAAGCTTAATCTGAGGGCTCATATATTTATCTTTGCATACCTAGGGAAACTTTTTATTGAAGAGCTCTTAAAACTCTCAGATATAGGTATTCAGTCCTCATCTTCAGGGACCACAGTTTTTCTAATTACTCTACCATATGCTGACACACAGAACACAAGTAAATCTATGGAGAGAAATGGTCTTCCTCTCTGAAGTCCTTAGCAGAAACCTAGAGTCAGCAACTCCTAAAGGCCAACAGCAACAGTTTCAAATGATCTTTAGGACATTTATTTCTATCAGAAATCCAATATGCTTTATATGCTAAATAACACTGCTTATTTAACTTGCAATGAAACTTTCATATTTGTTGCAGAATGGATTGTTCCACAGAGCAGTGGGACCCATGATTTCCCATGACAATTTAAGAGACATATATGTGAAAGAATTTCAGAGAAGGAAACTTAAACTAAAGTACAAATCATACAAATGCAATTGTCAATTTTTTAATAAAACTCATAGCCAGAAATCTACTGAAGTTTGAAGTAAAAATAAAAATGAAAAAAATCCCTGCCTTATTTATAAACCAAACTGAATATAGTTTAGATGTTCCTTAGAGATCTAACCACCTGCTAACTATTCAGTATCTCTATCTACCCAGCCTCCATTCTGGTCAGTCTGCAGGGGATTTTCACTGAAAACAGAGTTTTCACTTACTCTTAGTTAAGAAATCAACATCTATAAATTATCTTACTACCCAGATAGACATTCACCAACACACCAGTCCTGTCACTTATCAGTAATCCTGTGGACTGATAGTGAGAACAACTGGTACTCCTCTTCATCCTCCCTGCATGTTCCTCCAGTGATGAACTATTTTAAATCCACAATTCTATCATCACCTAAAACAGTTTATTCTATACTTTTACTTTCAAAAAGAAATGACTTTGAAATAGTTTCTAAATATTTGTGGTCAGGCACAAATATTAAGCATATAAAGCAAATAGTAAGCATATAACTGATATTTCATGCGGGTTCCCAGGAAGTTATCAAACATTAATATTTTTTCAGAAAAATCATAGATGTATATGTTTGTACAAAGAAAATTAAACTTAAGGTTATGAAATGAAAACAAACAAAAAAACTAATTTCAATACTTTTTTTTTTTTAACTACTACAGTAGTAAACATGCTTTCTAAAAAGTAATTGAAACCCTTGTTTTTATATCCCCCTCTTTTCCTGACACTTGCAGAGTTCTCATATTATTCAGTAGAGCTGTTCCTGTTTCAGTTCAAAGCCCCATTGCAATGAACGCATCCTTTATCTTCTCAGCAGAAAACTTCACTGACACACAGCCTTTCTAGCATCATAAAGCATCAAGCTCAGGCCTTAAACCATAGTCCTATGTAGCCACTGCTACTAGACTATTAGTGCAGAATGTCTTATATTAAGGCAATTTCTATCAAAAAATGATGGCAAAGCTTTTCTGTATTTGTAATAGAGGTCTCACTGGCTCTCTTCTTAAAAGATACCTCTTAAGCAGGTGTTTACACAATTCTTTACATCATTTTCCCTCCATTATACCTAAAATCTACCTCTCCACAGTGCTGCTTTACACAGCCAATAAGACAGCAAACAGTATGGAATCAGACAGGTTTTCTTGCAGCACTTGGCATACACAATAGGAGCAATAGGTTTTCCCCATTTAATTTATTTTTTTTTAATATCTCAGGTAGAAATAGAATAGGAAATCGAATAAGTGATGAAACACAAACTTCTCTGTAAGAGTAAAAAAGCTGATTATATTCAGTTTTACCTAGGTTTATAGAGCACAGTCTGTTACTTTCTTCTAGAGCTTTAAAATGTTATTTATGTAGCCTTAGGACATAAGATCTTACCCAAGACCAAGGGGAGCCAGTAGGGCTCTCAGGCTGTTCTTCATCCTCAGACGACATCCTGGGCTGATCATTTTCTCCCATTCTTTGCGTAGGCTACTAAAACTAGCCTTGATTTCAGCCATATACAAAAATGCAGCCTTCAGGTTTTAGCTGTTGACAACAAAGCTCCAGAGAATATATTTTCCCCGTGATCGCGTTTGCTTGCTAATTTTACCTGCTGAAGTTCTTGGAAGCACAGCCAGAGCAAGAAACATGAGCTCAGTAAACCAGAGCACACTTTCCTTGCAACTGACTCCTCAAGTATCCTAATTAAGTCATAAAGTTCAGTGAAAAATTAGAGCTTGACAAACAAATGAACTTCCAAACAGTCGGTGTCTGTCTTACTTGTATACGCGATTTTATGGTCAGACTATTTGCTGAGTTTTACACTCTGTGAAAAGAATATAAGGAATTCTCACTCTGCCAACACTTTATTACCATTGCTTATCATATTTAGTGTGTATTTTAATGGTTTAATTTTGTTTTCAAGACAGGTTCTTAATGTTAAAATCTAATTCTGCCTTTCTACACAACTGCAGAGCTCCAAAATTATAACTGTGCATATGTGCAGGCAGCACAGCTTTTCTATTCTTCTGTGCAATAAAAAGTTGGAAAGAGGGCACTTTCCTTTTGATCTGATGATTCTTTTTAGTTATATACCATAAAGTAAAATACAATTATTACAAATTTTGTCCTGTGTAGCTTCAGACAAACTTGTCCTGATACATGTGTGATGTCTCTTTCTGTAAGAGGGGACTGCAGAGCTGTGTCCTAAAATCATATGTGGCAACTGAACTGACTGGCAGTTTCATCCCCTACATCAGGCCTAGAGAGACTTTGAAATTGAACTGACCAGTAATTCATGGCTCTGTTATGCTTTCAGGATCATAACCTTTGGCTTGGATTTTATTAATGCTTATAAGGCATCTGGTTGCAATAGGTGGTGAAATAAAATTATTATTGAAAAATCTGAACTGTGGTGATACATCTGTGACTTCAGGCAAAGCCTTCTAAATCTTTCCAGTGTTACATAATGAAATGTGCTATTTATAGGGAGCTATTGCAGGAGAGACCCAGCACTAGCTACGAGCTGATAATGATTATCGAATCAACAAGTGCACCCAGCTATGTTTGATATTTCACCTTAAGCTACATGCAAATTCAGTAAGTAGGGAAACAAGCAATGGAAAAATAAAACTTTGGAAATATAACAATTAATAGAGAAATAGCCCGTAGCCAGCATGTGGTCTATCATCACTGCAAGTGGCACTAAGCTTGGTAGCATGTAATGGTAGAGAGGACAGAAGAGGGGCAGCCCTCTCTAATAGCTGGCAGTCCACCAGGCATTATGAGCTCGAGGATTAGGGTATCACCATCTCACAAGCTGTGGTCTGACAGTATGTTTTTTTCAAGAGCTACATCAGCTTCAGCTGTGTCCTCAGTCACCCTCCTGGTCCCAAACTACACCACACAGGGCTTTTTAGGGCCTGAAACAGGTTCCTGATATGATTTATTTGGGGGTCTCCAGAAGAGCCCAAGACAGCCCAGCTGAGGTGGAAACCCATTGCCTCAGCATCCCTCCTGTGCCGTCAGGCAGCCTCCTGCTGCCCCCTGTACCCTGCTCCTGCCCTGAAACTCTGCCGTTCCAGCCCACTGGTGCCAGTGCCTGACAGACTTCCACTTGATAGGAGGTAGGATCACAGGACATTGACTTGGAAGACACTTGAAGGAGAGCCGATTTTCAAAATAAATGATGCTTACTTAGATTTACATTAGAAACTCTGAATCTGAGGTGGCCAAATAGTTCTGTCACTTTAAAATTGCAGGCTAACACTTCCCAGAGAAAAGAGAACAGAACTGAAGTTACCAGGATGCTCAAGTTACTGGCTTCTGTTGTACTGAAAATGGTAAGACTGGGAGCACAGAAACCCATTTATTAGCTATCTGACACATCACATTTTCTTTCTGGAGCAGTTTCAGGGAAGGAAATTCAATACAATTCTCCTCATTGCTGCTTAGCAGGGAAATGCCACACCTAGTGAATTTCAATGGCATTCCTGCTTCTGCTGAAAAGTCTATTCACAGCACTTGAAAGATAGGAACTACTGCTTGTTGGAGTAATTTTCCACTGTACCACCCAGTTCTTATGTTAAGTTGGCTTTCAAACGGTGATGAGCAAGTATAACAATCTATCAGTAATTGTTTCAATCATTATAATCCTTTGCATAAGATTTATTTATACATTCTTCAAGAAGTGGATGTACATCTTTCCCAGCTCACTGTATATCTGAAGCCTTTGTCATCTTGTGCATCGTCCGGCTTTGGGATTTTTCTGCTTTCACCAGGAAGCCCTGACAGCTATGAACATTTCTACCATGCAACAGGTGAACCCAGCAACCCCTAGATTGATGCTCTTCATAGTCAGAGTTGGCATCTTATGTTCAAGGGTGACCAACACCAGATGTTTCTGATCAAGAAATCCATAAATGGAATAATAATCAGTGGTGAAAAAGTCTCTAATTTCCATAAATTAAGACAGTGGTTCCTAGCCTTTTCCCAAGTTTACCACTGCCACTAGCTGCTCCCCTTCCCACCTCCTCTGCTTCCACACTCCCCAGCCAGGCTGATGCCTCTTTCTCTCCTGAAGTCTCCTCCCAGTGCTCCCTATAGTCTCAGACCTCAGCTCCTTTTCCTTGCTCCAATCCCAATTCTCTGTGACTTTACAACGTTCCTGCTACATACACGCTTAGTATTTCTAACCAAAGACACACTGGGACTGACCCAGAAGTCACAGAAAATATTCTCAGGCTCACGTTCATGTAAGCTTTGCAGCCACTTTGGATTCCTACCCAGCTTGTTGCCTCTCTGAGATCTTATATCAGCAAGTTTCACTGGATAATCATGCAGCGTATAAAGAAGTCTTCTGTCAGTTTTAACATAGCCTAATGATTTCATTACATGATCATACAGGGCAAACAGGAGCCAATTTCTTTTTATAAACAGCATCTGTAAGTGCTCTGTCATGAGAAGGAAAAAAAAAATGTAGTCACCCCAGAATATTTAAAATAGTAATATGAGCTCACTGCAGCCATGGTGTAAACTTTATTTTCTAAGCTGATAAGATCGTCTTCTTATTTTTAATAGAATAGCTATTCTTTTAATAGTTATTTTGAAGCTCATTGAATATTAATTTAATTTATTTTTAAATACAATTACAACTCTGCTGTTGGGACAGAGCCACTCTCTTAGAGCAGTTTAACTTTCCCCAGCTTTTTCACATAGCCAAAGTTGCTATGAACACAGCATATGGAACTGCTTTTCTCTGTTTTCTTTGTTCTATCTCATAAACAGCCATGGCAATTTACAATCCCTTGAAATAGGGGCTTTGTAAAGTAAGCAAGAATAAAATCTGCCTTACACAAATGCCAAGTAGTAAGCCTCCTGCTTTGCATGTACACCACTTGTTTTTTCTCCCTGGACACTGTTTCCGATTATGGTTACTGCAAATGCAATGTACAATGTGCAGACTAAGTAAATACATGAGATACATTGGTGGGTTTTCTAACTGTCATCTCTTTCAGCTGGGGAGATTCACCAGGCAAATAAAAGAAAATTAAATAGCAGCAGATTTGGGGATTTTTAGCTATACAAATAACAAAGAGAAAAAGGAATGAAAGACACTCAGTTAGGGCAGAGGTAAGATTCAAGATGCTGCAGGTTTGGCTTGAACAGGAGCCCAGTGGGGGACTTCAGGCTGGTACCCAGGGCTGCCATCATGCCCCAGTACAGGTGCCGTTTAGTCTGGGAAAGATCCATGCCATTTTTGGCTGAAACACCAGGGGCATTTACAATAATAAAATTCAAATAGAAAAAAATGATACCATCACCAAAAACAGGTTCTGTGAGATTACAGAATGATCTGCTGTGTCGATAGAGAATCCAGTGGTTACCACAATACCCTGTGAGCAAACAGTAGTTCTCCATGGTCACTGGGTCCCTACAGGCAGAAAGAAGTAAAAACTCGTTTTTGTGTCAATCCCATTGTCTCTAAGTAAAAGGAAATCTTTCAGCTGCTGATAGCAATGCCCCTACACTTTTTCTGTAGTACCTCAGCATGCACTTTGCCAGAACAATCCTCCTTAATATGTTCAGAGCTTAAAATACATCACTGATGTAACAAGTACAAAGAAATTTCTTTCTGTTTATGCTGCTATGCAAATCAAACATGTCAGTTTTCTTGATGATTTTAATCAAAACAACATTTGCATATGAAGTAGCTTTATGAAGCTTTTCTGAAAATCAAGGCAGTCAATTCCAAAAGTCTTTTTCTGACTGAGCAGGACTCTCACTGTTACATTTGACATCCCCTCTCTCTTTTACTGAATAATATGTTAGCAGTGGGCAATGCCAGCAAATGGACAATGCCTCAAAACTCCCTGAGCTGTCTCCTCTACAACCATCAGTGCTTACTTTTTGGGCTGCCAAAACAGGACTGGAAATGCTATAAAAGCATTTGCCAGTGACCAGAACTGCTGACATTTCTTTTTCAGATGAAAAGCAGAACAGGCAGAGGATATATGAGATTAGTTTGCTTTTCAATGAAGACCTGGGTCTTTAAGGAGGTAGGAAAAAAGGAAAGAATAATATGAATTTTATTTCTCACCAGCATAGCTACGGTATTTCAGTGAAAGCTGATGAACTACTGAAGCTGTACACTGAGGGGCAAATGCAGAGGCTCTTCTGTCTCCATTGTTAGCCCCCCTTCCCTTGCTCTCCATTTTCCATTTTGTAACTTCTCCCCTGACACTTATTTTGGGTTTATCTCTCTTGTACTTCTTTCTTTTTGTCTGACTGACACCTATCACCACAGAGTATCACAGATCTAGCCTTTGATATATTTAGCAGCTGCTTTTAGATGCTGCGTAGGAGCCAAGATCTATACATTCCCCATAACACCAGGAGGTGCTTACTAAGGGAAGGAGGCTGAAATCTCTTACATCCTGTAGCGTTCAAATCATTTGTAAAGCCTGTGCTATTCAAATGCCAGACATTAGTGCTTAAGTGCTTGTGAAGAGTTTTTTGATAGTGGAGAGAGATGGTAAGAAGGAAAATAATGTCACCTTCCCAGTAACCTTCTCTATATTTGGATACTGTCTTTTGCAGAAGCTGAATCATAAAATGCTTCACCCCCTGACACACAGTACTGAACACGATAACAATACTATCAGCAGGTGATAATGGTGGATGACTAAGCCAGCAAGCATGGAAGGCACTAGAGAAGAAGGCAGGGGCTGGATAAAGGTCTGTAAAAGCATGCTGTCAATTCCATTTTGCCTTTCATTTTGTTTTCTATTACTTTATCAAGTCAATCCACATGATGGAGAGTTCTATGTTCTTGTTGCATCCAAAGTCAGAAAGGAGAGACTAAATGTTTGCATGAATGCAGGCTAATTTTTCTCACAATGGTCACTGTAATGGACCCTCTCACAACAGGCAAGACAAGAACAGGGTGGAGCTGGGACCTAGGTTCCCTACCTCCCTGTGCAGACCTGGTAAAAAACATTAGCACAAAGAAGCTGCTGTATTTTGTACAGCACAAGATGTCAGTCCCACCCAAACAGATTTGATTTTATTTATCATGATTATTTATCTGCATTACTGTAGTCACCTCAGAATCTCAGTTGGACACAAAACCCCACGTGTTCCCCATATCTGAATGCTTACGGATTAAGGGAGTTTTGCTTGTAAACTATGTCAGGGATGAAAAAATTTTTGTACAGAGGTCTGGAGAGTTGCTCTCCCTGACTTATTCACCATTAATATTTGGCATCATGTGAACAAAGTGCTGTGTTCTTCTGCTATGTCAGGTGCACAGCTGGTCGTTTGAAGGGAAGTAACTGCATTTTGGTCACGCAAGAGGTGTGTATCTAGTCTTATAGCAGGATGTAATAAAAACAAGACCTTGCAGAGAAGTCCAGATAGATGACATCGATCAGTCTTCCCTTGTCAACTGATGCAGTCAATCCATCATAGAAGGTCACCAGATTGGTCAGGCACAATTTGCCCTTGGTAAAGTCTTCCTGCCTGTCTTGGATCACTTCCTTGTCTTGCATATGCCTTGACATTGCTTCCAGGAGGACCCATTCTATGATCTTCCCAGGCACAGAGGTGAGGCTCACTGGTCTGTAGTTCCCCAGGTCCTCCTTTCTACCCTTTTTTAAAATGAGAGTGATGTTACCCTTTTCTTCCAGGCACCAGGGACTTCACCTGATTGCAATGACTTTTCAAATAGGATGGAGAGTAGCTTGGCAACTCCACCAGTCAGTTTCCTCAGGACTCTGGGATGCATGTCATAGGGTCCCATAGACTTGTACCTGTTCCTTTTCATCAGGAAACATGTCTGGTGAGGCCAGGTCCGAGACCCCTATCCTGTAAGCAGGATACTGTGGGTAGGTAACTCACAGAACAAAAGGTTAAAAGTGAGACGTTACTTAAGTATATGATGGTTTCAGCCCACCCACAGCTGCATTTTGTGAAAATCTTGAAGATGTCATACCAAAAGAGAATGTTAAGAAAGGATGTGATTTACTATTTCCATCTGATTTAGTGATATGTTTTAATTTCACACATGAGAACAGTTTTGAATTAGGAATGCTAAAGCTCAGCCTTGTGGCAGCAATCAAGTAAATATGCCTTTCTGGAATTACTTTTAAACTATTCCCCATTCACTTGAAACAATTGTACATGAAACAATACAAGATACTGAATGTTTTAATTTGGCCATTTTCTGGTGAAATTTCCAAACTTTTATAATTTCTTAATTGCAACAGTAGTGATCTTACCCATGCAGAATACTTTTAAATAACTATGCAGTTAAAGTGTTTTACTTTTTCATAATGCTTCTGCCTTTGTGTGTCAGCACCTCAATTCTTAACAAGTAACCTCAATATGTGAAGTTCAGAATTCTCGTGTGAAGTTACCTCAGTGTTTCAGACAGTAAATGTACCTGTTCAAACACAAGTACAGAGCCTAGACTGCCACAATGCCAACAACCATTCTAACCAGTGCAGGGAATTGTCCTCATAACGAGCAAACAAAGACAACAAATAAAAACCTGATGTATGAACAGGAAGCTGAAATGCATTTTTTTTTTAATCTTACAGATATTTAATGGAAAGCTCTGAGCTTGTGATCTTTCCAAATGGTTTGGCCATTACTTGTAGAGCTGAACATGACTTTAACAGCATGGGACACAGAAGGGGTTGCGTGCTGGATAATTCCATGAAAAAATACAGAGGCTAAGCAGCACCCAGCAGTGTTGCAAAGGTCTGAGGAACTTCGACAGCCACACTAGTGAACCCATATTTTATCAGAGTACCGTTCACAGAAATACTGCAAAACAAACCAGTCAACAACTTTATGGGAAGATACACGAGCTTGCACTGAGAAGGCACTCTGATTTTCCCAGCACTGTGATGTGAGGATCAGAGAAATAGTACTGTGCAAAGCCACCACTTCTGAAAGCAAAACTGGAAAACTTCTTGTTTCAACACAAATACTTAAGGCTTTTTTTCAGGATGAATCTTGGAGAAAGATGCATGTCTAAGCATTTGCAAAGCAAATCTCACATCTAAAAAATAAGGAAAGTTTACAGACATTTAGCATAATTTGTTTGAGTACAAGACAGGAGTTTTCAACCCTCTGTCTTTAGTCTTGATTTCTTCTATAAGCTCCTGTACCTTTGAGGCCATGTTACATTTCAAGCCATTAAATAACACTGTTTTTTCTCTTGATCCGTTTCAGAAATTCTTTAATAGTGAG
This sequence comes from Netta rufina, assembly GCF_964035555.1. Lineage (NCBI taxonomy): Eukaryota > Metazoa > Chordata > Aves > Anseriformes > Anatidae > Netta > Netta rufina. The sequence continues at coordinate 106,779,337 of NC_140125.1, read as the reverse complement.
TTCCTTTCATCCAACTTTCCCCTCACCCCCAAAAAAAGTATGCTTGACAGTGCTATATATCACCAAGACAGATATCCATGCAGTGTCAGCTTTATTTATAAAGGATGGATTAGACATGAATGTCACACTCCTTTAAAAAGTTTAAATTAACTAACTGTCGAAAACTGCCCAGGTGATGCTATTTACATAAAACAGTGCCGACCTTTATTCCCAAAATTTAAATGAAGCAAATCTCTGAAAAAAAAAAAAAAAGAAAACAAAAACAAAAACAAAAACAATAAAATATACATGCACGCCAATTTCTACCAGTTATCTTGTAAACAGCAGTCTAAATCTCTTACAGTTACTGTAATTAGCTTTTCCCTGTGAAGGAACCTAAATTTGCTCTTTGGCACAATCATACTCATGTCTCCATTTCAAGACCAGTACTATCATGGCTTCAGCCACCTAATGGCATTTCATCAGTATAAAAATCAATGACCATCTGACTGGCATATCTAGCAAGAAAGATTGCCCAAATATTACACACCTTCTGGCAATGTCTACACTCATCCTTCCTGCACTCAGACTGAGCAAAGTAAACACTGATTCCGTAAAGACAAAAATGATGTCCAAAACTCAGAGAACATTTCCAAAAATCTAAACAAGGACTGTGATCACTGACTTCACATTTAGAGTGTACAAAATACCATGATGCCTCATGCCTTTCTATAACATGTTTTTAGATTGCCACCTAAATTCCTCTGAATCACAGTCTCTATTTTCTCACTCTTTTGAAGCACCTTGGCGAGAAAATATCCCCAGAAAGTGTATTGGGATGGTTTCAGAACCATCTCTTCTCTGTTTTGACTGCACTGGGCCCAGCTTGAAGTCTGTAGTCAGTGCAACAGTTCAGTCAGAGGCCAAAAAACACCATCGTTTTAGGTGCAAAAAGTTACTTGCAGGTCAGTCTCACCGTTTGGTATTCTCAGTTGTGTCAGGTAATTTCATTTTCAGGTTTAATTGTTCAGATTTCACTGTTAAGTCTATTTTCTTGACTCTTCTTTAAGTTAATAAAATCAGACATATATTTATGATTTCAACCCACAATTCCTCTATGGTAAAACTATCCAGTACGGTACCTGTTCAAAAATTAAGGCTCCAATGGGTTTCCTATTTTTTAAGAGTTATACTTTACATAGACTTTACTTCATATAAAAAACCTACCTGGATCAATCAGTAGCAATATACTACAAGACTAACAATAACCTGTTGCTTTGTGCCAACTGTTAGATAAATAAGACTCATAAAACAAAATCTGCACCTAGTTTTTCATTTCCTATTTTGGAAATGTACAAAAAGTTTTCTAAAACTCTTGCTTATAAACTTGTTAGTGGTGATTTTTTGCCACAGAATAAATGCATTCATTGACCTTCTTTCTGATCCAAAATAATTTCTGCCACATGCAATGATAACTTTCTGCATCTTTCCCAGGAATCAAGAATTACTTCCATCAGACATTTGAATTAGAAGAGTCACTTATAGTACTTGGAAATAAGAGGATAAATTGATTGATTCTAATAAGCAATGTCATCAAACAGTCCTGTTTTTCCTAAGAAAGCAGAGCCTCTCAGAAGTCATCTTGTGAGATGGTGGCAATTAGTCTCTTGTCATTATTTTTTTCCTAGTTATATAGAAAACTTGTCTAATTCCTATTAAATATGTCGTCCGGTCAGGAAGAAAAGTGGTCTGTCCTCTTTTGCATTGGCAGTCTGGAATTCATCCCTCAGTCGGAACTGCCACTCATCTTCCAGCTCTAGCCGGACAACAGTCTGGCGAAGAGAATTGCGATCTTGACAAATAACACACAGGGTGGCACCTAGGCAAACAATTAAAAAGAATGTGAGTATCAACTTTGTTCTCAAATCACCCAGCTCCCACCACCCCTTAGCAGAAGGAATGTCCACCACTTTCAAAACAGGAGTTACAGATGTTCTTAAGAGAAAATTAGGACACACTGGATTTCAGAGAGCTACGTTTAGCTCCCTGTTAATCAGGGTCTTCTTGTGTAGCCTGAGATGCCTAGTACTCATCTGGTAAACAGGACAAGCAATACATTCCTTACACCTTGGGGTAAAAACGCATAAAAATGTCAAGTCTAAGCAGGTGGTGATAGATCCTGACAGAAAGCAAGGTAACGCCCTACATCCATTACTGTTCTAGCCCTGCTGATCATCATTACCTCGTTGAGTAAAACCTCAATCAACAAAACACTTAAACCCACAAGACAATCACCATAATGGCTGATTAAGCTTTGTGTGCTTTGCTGACCAGAGATGGTTTAATATCAACTGTTTTGACTGGCATTCTGATACCATTTCTTGCATGACTTCCTGTCTTATGAAAAGAAGTGCTCAATTAAGAGGAACCTCACCTGCACCCAATACTCTGAAAGAGAGGTAGTGAAGTAGGAAGAGATACCCAAGACAAAACCAGCTGAGAATACAGTAAAAAGAAACAAGACAGTCAGGTGGTGTTTAACACTCAGGTAGCTGGCTAGAAGGTCAATTGGACTGCCAGTGGAGACAGAGAAATCCTGGATCAAACACACTATGTGCTACACAGCACAAAAATTGGCTGGTTTTTGCAAATTGAAACTGATAGCTTCTTGTCACTCCCTTGAAGAAATGCAGTACAAAAGCACTTCTTTCATTATACGTTATTCTGACAGCCTTGTCAGAGAAACTAAAGGCTTATTAAAATGTGGGCATTGGTCCAGAATGAGAATAGACACTGGAACTTACGTGGCTTCAGTAACATGTGCAGGTGTAAGCACTGTATGCACCAATTTGCATTTTATTACACATATCTATACAAAATTGTATTAACTACAACAAAGAACATAGCAGTCCATAATTCTGCCTGTTTCAGCAAGGCATTTGCAATAGTGTTCCTACTCCAGTAGCAGTTATAGCCAAGTAAAATAAATCCCCAGAGCATTAGATGTCTACAATAGTAGCAGAACAATCCAAAAGAAGTTAGCAATGTGACCTGCAGTGCAGATAATTTGTCTCCAGTACTGTCCATCATCACAAGCACCACATGGAGAAATTGATTATTGGGAATAAATTGGAAATAGACACTGTAATTTGAAAGGACAGCAAATAAACTTTGATGGAGTCACATCCATCATCTATTTTCTCTTGAAAATTAGAAAATATCACTTGCAAGACACAACAGGAAAATTCTTCATACATAAATCTTAAATACTCAGTTTTCAAGCAAAAGGTAATGAGTTATGAATATACACTAGGCATAATGATAGAGATCCAACATTGCCTCTCCACTTCGAAATCTGCAGAACACAGTTATAGACTGGTACAGGGCCAGCATGACCAAACAGCAAAGATGCTAGAACATATAAAGAGAAATATAAATATATACATAAATATATATGCAAAATTTTATATAAAATGCAAAAACAATAGTACTTTTCACATTTTTACCCAGATTCCTAGAGACCAGGATATAAAATTGTCTGTAATAAAATTACTGCAGCTCACCTTTAAGAAAATGAAACTTCTTCAAAAAGCTAGCTACAACAAAGGAATCACAGAGGTACAGCAAGAGACCACTGAATGTCAAACCAGAGGAACTGATATTCAGAGAGTGAGGCCGAGAACTCACATAGCAAACTGCAATCTAATTGGGAGAGAAGAAAAAAAAAACACACACACATACGTAAATTAGCTTTCTTCAGGCTTCTATATAACACCACTAGCTAAGGTTTCATACCTTGTAGTATTCACACCTGATTCGCATTCAGACTTGCTTTCCAACTCCAAATATTGTGATTGTTACAGTTTTTTTCTAAAAATCCTCCTAGTTATTAAAAAGCTATATAAAAACAGTATTCAGAACTATTCATTAGTCCTAATTATTCATTATTATTATTACCATGAAGTTTAGATATGATAGGGTTTGAAAGCTGTGGTAATGACAGCTCCCCACAACCATAACTCTGTGATCTACCCAGCACAGTTTATCTACATAAGAGCAAATACAGTAATTGTGCAGTCTGACACAAGAAGAAGCCTTTGAAAATGTCTAATTTCATTTACATCACAATGGGATTACTCAAGTCAGTAGAGCTGTGCATATACATATGTGCATATGAGGTTTCTTGTTGTCTAGTTACTTTGTTTCTATAGCTATTCCCCCAATCCACAGGGCACCAGGAATATTTATAGCACCCTTTCAGGGTTTATAAGTTTAAAATTAAGGAATCTTTCACACATGAACTGACTTCCAAAGTGCTATTCTACTTACTTGGGGCAGACCCATATCTAGCATAAATCAGCATGATTCAGTGGAGGAAGGTTGACCCACAACAACTGAGACTCTGGCCCAAGATGTCTATATTTATGCATAAAATAGATGCATGAATTCCTTCAATCCTACTGTATCATATACCAACTCAGGTTAAAACTCCAGAACTTTACTAAACACCACCACCTCACTATTGCACTTCTATCTGACCTACATTTGTGTTTAAATATGACCTTGCTTTTAGATCCAAACCCACTAGGGAGAGTCAACAGCTCTTGAGATCTAATGTCAACTTCTCCCATTCTGGCTGCGTGTCTTGGTATTTGCTTCTTTGCCTCAGCAAATCAGTCATAAGTAATCTAACACATACATACTCTGAAGTGTTTTCTCAGGACTAGGTAGCATTTGTAAAACATTCATTTGGAAGAAATTTGTTATAGGAAGGGTCAAATTGTAACAACACATTTAAAAAACAACAACAACAAAAAGCGCTTTGTATTAATTGAGACTAACACCACTCACAGACTATATGAGTGTTTTGGACAGCTCTGGTATTGCTCTATCTGTATTTTATATGTAATTTCTCCCAGTATCTCTATAGGACAAAAAATTTTATTTTAACAACATGAGGATTCAATATCTGATTGTTTGAATGCTGTTATGAATGAATGCTTCAACATAGGCCATACATTTCTAGAGCTGACTGAAGATTACTTTGTTCCATACCTGTGGTCCTAAGTTAAGGTAACAGTCCACAGATAGCACTGGATGACTGTAATTCTTCAGTGAGAGGGGGAAGAAGCGATGGCTGTGATACTGGAGGTATTTTTCAAGAAGCAACTGAGCAGGTGCTGCCAAGAAGGTATGCTTGCTGTCAGGGGCACAAATGTACTGAGCAGGTGAGATTGAAACTGGAGTGTCAGACACCTATGAGGAAAAACATTTCTGGCACAGATGAATCATGATCAATCAAGTTGCACTTATCTGAATTTTGGTTTGTACAAAACACATCTCTATTCTATATATCTATATATCCTACATAGACCTATATAGATCTCTATATATAGGTCTCTCTATATATAGATAGGATATACAGATCTATATAGATCTATATGTCTATAGATACACTAGATCTAGATATAGATCTATATGTCTACAGATCTATATAGGTCTATATATATGGGTCTATATATATATATATAAATCTTTATAGATCTAGATAGATATGGATCTATATATATATAGACCTATATATATCTATATATCCTATATAGATATATATCCTATAGATATATATCCTATATATCTAAGATTTATATAAGAAACAAAGTCATTCAGGCAAAAATATCTGCTACCAAAAATGTTTCAATGGTTCAAAGAATTATATTTGTATTTATAGAGTCTTTGGGGTTTCTTCTTTGAACCCAAGGTACTCCTAAATATGAAATCATGTGAAGATGAGTAATCAAATAGCTATAGAAAAAAAAGGTATAGTGAATGGTTATCTGAATTGTAGAGATACTTTAGGTAGTTTTGAAAGTTTTAGAGAAAATGATTACAAACTGGTGCATTTATACCAAGAATATTGTGGATTTCAGGAAGAAAGACAAAAAAGACATGTCAGACATACCCCATTACTGGTAACTGGTGATGCACCATAATACCTCAGCTCTCCTGGTTATAGGGTACAAAAGAGAAAACAGAAATTTAACAACAGTGAAGCAGAGGTGCTGGTTCTCACCTTAGATTTAATGTGGAAGGATCTCTGTCCTCCTACTGCAATTTGCTTCTTCATGACACTGAAGTGATTGAACCGACAGATGAGAAGGCCCGCACTGTGGACACGCAAGTTGAAGTCAACATCATCACACGTAAACCTGGGAAGAAGAAAATCATAGCAATTCAGAGCAATGTTTCTCATCATAGACTAACAAACTCATGGTCTTTGATCAGTACGATAGAAAGGACAGCTGTCAAACATACAAACCCTCCACTCAGTAGCTAAGACTCAGGGAAAGAGGCTTCATTTTCCTGATAATAAATGACGCCATTAACAATGGCTGAGCTGAGATTAAGAAAATCTGAATGAGGGAAGAACCACTTACAGAGTAAAAGGACTGGAAAAACAGCAGAAAGTGAAAGGAGAAAGGCAGCAAAATGCCAGGGAAAAGACCTAGGAGTTATTTTATTTGCCTCATCGTACAGTAATGCAGTCATAGAAAAAAGATACACAAATTACTATCCCAAATAAGGTCAAGAAAATTAACTCCTTTGACTTACAAGGACATGGATGATGTACATTTGATCTATTAAATTCAAAGAGGTCTGATTACTTATTTTTTCCTTTAGAATACAAATATGTGTTGGTGGTGGTGGTGGTTTATATAGTCCTCTACAGAAATAATGTCATTCTACATTAGAGACAAATTTATTTTAAGACGATTTCTCTTTTCATAGTCCAACAGAACTGCTGAGACATAGGAATAAAGCACACAGAGGCCAAACATCCTTGAGCTAAATTTGGCCCACTTCAGAAATAAAATGGAACAGAAGGTAAACTTCTAGAGCTGACTACATGCAAATCCTCTGGCCTTTGGGAAATTCAAACTCATTTCTCCATTTCGAATGTAGATATTACACAGGAAACAGGATGATATGCAGAACTGTGGGATTAATATCCAGGGCTTGGATTTATGAGAGCTAAGCCATTACTGCAACAGTGAGCATTAGTGAGAAAAATGATATTTAATTATATGTTTTGAAAACCTTCTCTTTGATCTATGTGGATACTTGTTATCCCTGACTGTCAGTGCCTCTGTGTTTTAAAATATACCTTTTTCCTTGCCAGCTCAGCTCAGCATGTCATGTAATGCTTTGGCCTTAACAGCACCCCCATACAGCATTATGGTGAGCCACTCATGGATTAGAGACACAGACAGGAAATGAGTGGCGTGGTCTCGCATTCCTGACATTTTAGCATTGCTGCCTGTACTCGTGTCATTGTGTTTTATTGCACTGTCGTTCTCTCCATTAGCCCTTCATATTGCTTCATAAGATAATACAGCTAGACAGTGTGGGAGAACAACTCTGTGCCAGAATATGGATGGGAGCAAATTTAAAATGTTCTTTTAAAGTGTCAGACTGGTCATGATAAAAATTTAGGTCATCTGTTTAGCCAGACTAAAGGAAGCAGAAGCGCTTCCCCACAGTTACAAATAAATTTGGACTTCAGAAGACAACTTCCTGAGTCAGTTTTACTGAGAAAAACAGCGGGGTTTGGTTATCCAAGTGTAGGTACTCAGTGCCATTTTAGATGACTTGGGCTATCCCAAATAGCTCACAGAAAAATAAGTGTCTTAGATTTCATGTCATACCTGCCAGCCCCATGTGGACACATCCAGAGATGCCAAAGTCTCACTTTAGACAAGTGACTCCCACCTTTACCAATAGCTACTTCATTCTGTTGTGATAAATGCTTGTCCCTCAGAAACAGGAACAAAAAATATTTCTTTCAGATAAATCAGTGAATTTCTGTGAGATTATATATTTAGTGAATACAATTCTGGCAACTGTGGTGATACTGTGTATTTTAATCTGAAATACTCTATGTGAAATAATAAATGGGAAAAAAAATGGGAAATCAGAGACAGAAGAATATAAGAAAAAACACTAATGTTAATGACGTTCATTTACTCCTTCTGAATTTGTTGATGAGCATGCATGTAGTATGCTCCAGTGTTTAGAACAGAACAGAACAGAATGGAGCAGAACAGAACGGAACAGAATCAAATGGAACAGAATGGAATGGAATGGAATGGAATGGAATGGAACAATTAAGTTGGAATGGGCCTTCAAGGATCATACAGTACAACTGCCTGATCACTTCAGGGCTGACCAAAAGTTAAAGAAAATTATTGAGGGCATTATCCAAATGTCTCTTGAACACTGACAGCCATGGGGCATCAACCATCCTGCAATGAATCTTCTTCCAGTGTTTGACCACCTTCACAGTAAGGAAATTTGTCCTTTTTTGTGCTCTGTGTTGTGCTGCTCAGTATAAAAAGCCCAGCTATACCTCAGTTCCATGTCAGAACAAGACTTGGTTTTGTACCATCCAGACATATGGTGTTTGCCAGAAGGCCATTTGAACTAGACACCTGGGGGACTTGCACTACAGGGCACACTACTGAATGCATTTACTCTGTAACTCAAATATGACTGCTTATTTCATGGAATCACAGAATTTCTAGGTTGGAAGAGACCTCAAGATCATTGAGTCCAACCTCTGACCTAACACTAACAGTCCTCCACTAAACCATATCCCTAAGCTCTACATCTAAACGTCTTTTAAAGACCTCCAGGGATGGTGACTCCACCACTTCCCTGGGCAGCCCGTTCCAATGTCTAACAACCCTTTCAGTAAAGTTCTTCCTAACATCCAACCTAAAACCTATATTTGAAACTATAGAGATTAATGTCTTTTACGAACTGATGGTAATTTGGAAAGAATTTGAACCTTCAATAAGAAAATCTCCTTGCTTCCCATTAACAACTTCCCCCAAAAGCCAACAAGATTATTTGTAAAACTTCTTTTATTTGGTTCGTTATGTCTTTTGAAAGATGCTATTTATTCACTTACCTGTTCTGATTGTACTGTACATTCTGTGTCAGATCAACATTTAGCATAATGAAATCATGCACATGGCAACAGGAGAATGGCTCCTTGAACTCAGTACTGTTTGCTTTACTAGACCATTTTCTCATCCCAATTAAGGCATAGTGAGTGACATTGGGAGTTGCTTCAATACGTTGCAGAATTTGCTTCAAGGAAACATTCCTTTCAGTCCATGTATAGTCACTATAATAATTAGGAAAATGTGTTAAAGTATATAGAGAATGATCAGAATCTTAGTTATGTGAACAACAGTTCTCAACAGTCAAAAGTAGTTATGAGCATCAAGTAGATAACTTCAGTGTTGTCTTACTTTATTGCAATGTTTCACCTCTCACTCCAGGATAGAGTGAAAACTTAAGTTTTCACTTATTTAACTAATTAACTAATACTTATGCACTGGGGACTGATATACTAGGTCTGAAATTTATCTTAAATCTTGCAAAATATTTACTCAGGTTTGTAAACTTTTCAAGTTACCTGGATAAGGTTCCAAATGACCACTCAAGGGTTGCTGACTTTGTGCTATAACTCGAGAGCAAAGCATAAGATCCTCCTAGCCTACCACTCAAGTCCATAAATACCAAAGCTTTCACTGACTTTAGTTCGCTTTCAAGGTTTGCTATAAAACCTGAATAACACTGTTATGGGAGTAGACAGAAATACCTAGTACAAATAATGTTCTAAAGCAATGAAAATAAAAACATTTGTTCGGAAATTTGGGGAAATAATGACAGAGACACACAGACTAGGAAATTAGATGCCCAATTTTCACAGAAATATCTTTTAGCTTCCTTGGAAAAAATCTGACAAAAATGTAAATTTGAATGCATTTGTTTTCCCAGTGTATCAGGGATTGTTTAAAGAACTTGAAATTTGCAGTCCCAGTTATTCTAGTTTGAAACAGTGATACACTATACAGCAAAGGCTGCAAGGCACTTAAATCCTCAGGGGACAGGAATGAAAAGCAGGCACTAAACATTGTGCTATGCAAAGCCAGATATCTAAGGAAAACACTTGTTCCATTAGGCAAATATTATTCTGTACTTGTACAGGGTAAAAGTATATCAAACATGCAATTTCAAAACTGATATGCAGTGAAAGCTTAAAAGAGATCAGCTGAAAAAGCCTGTGTTCCTCTATTTACCTTTTCCTGTCTCCTGAACAATCAACTTCTACTGCATTCCACATAACACAGGAGTCATCTGAAATGACAATGAAAGGCCAAATATCCTGGGGTTTTATCCCCAGCTCCTCCTGCCGATTTCGTTCTAGCTCCAAGTTATGATAAGACAACTCTTTTATCAGGAAGTGTGCAGCACCTGAAACCAAGGGCATAAACCATATGATCAAAAATAGGGACAGAAATTGTTTGCTTTTAGCTTGGAAAACTCTTGAAGAGAACATTTCTGCAGCCCAGGGTATGACTCACTGTGAAGATTTTAACACCCTCACACTCCCTGGAGCCAATCTCCCATGTCACTTGCTGTAAGTGACTTACAGGACCTCACTGGGAAGCACACAAAATGAAGCCTTTACTTCTGTGGTAAAGATTTGTTAATGTCTCAAGGGTTTAGTCACCGATTCTTTTAACACCTTACAGATTTATATATATATAAATATATATATAAATAACAGATATTTGCCTCCACTATCATATCTGAGTAGGAACATCTAGAAATGATTAACTAGCTGAACAACATAGGAACAATTTCCCTTGACTGTCAATTCTGAATGCTTGTCACTACTGCTGTCTATAAATTGTTCAAGCAGTAAATCGAAGTGCTGAATATTTCACAGGTGTTATATTAACAGAATCTACCTAAGAGATGCACATGATCAGCATGCTTACTAATCTTCCCCCATCTCTGTTCTCTCCTACACACATCTGAGACTGTAGTAGAGGGCTTCCAGCCTTATAAATTGACATGATCCACTTCTGTGAGATCCTGTAGTTCCCTCCTCTACCAATAAGCCTGAGCATGACTCAGTTGAATAAACAGAAGCATCTAGCGATATTTGAGGCTCCCCGTGCTACCTGAGATATCCACACAGAACTAGCAGTGACACAGGCTTCTGGAGATAGCACACAATTTACTTCCAAAAATAAAAATAACAAAAATAAAAAAAAAAAAAAAAAGAGGAGGTAACTCCATCTGAATTAACCATCTCTGTTTCCATTTAAAATCAGTAGTGAAAAGTAAATATTTCTATATATGAGTCATCTAGCTTTTCCTAGGTGACTAGGATTAAGTGAATGGCACCCGAGACTGTGACACATTGTCTTCAAAGAAAAACCAGGTCACGAGAGCAGATATGGTAGCTCTGCATATAATATGATCTATATAATGTATATCTCCATTTCACTGGTGAATAACACCACCTCAAGGGCCCAGATCATGTGTTCTCATTTGTTAGAACCTTTGGCTATACTTACCTACTCCTGCACTGTTGAAAATGCTTGGAAGAACAAGCATGATGTGGTTGGGCCAGTACTTCTTATATATGGCCATTTCATATTCCTTGACAACTAAAACGTGCAAATGACTGGCTCCATCCATTGCATGGTATAAATTGAAAAGTCCATGTTCATGACGCCCAGTGGTGGGAGTAAAAGTGGGGCTTTTTATGTAATCTTCATTCTGTAAATAAATAGAAATGTGAATTTCTATATTAAGCCAGATGATGTTTAAACAAGGAGAACCAAATCTGTCAGCAGAGTAAGTCAGATTCAGTGACACTGCATTTTTACATTTTAAACTAGCTTAATAGGGAAATAAGCACAAGTTAGAAAAAAGAAGAAAACTCTTCCTATTAAATTATTTGACCATTGAGAGTGTGGTGAACTGGACGGTATTGTTAAAAACTTGACTTGACAAATGTACATGGACCTTGAGGTTAGATCTGGAGAAGGATTCAGGTCCATATGACTTAAGAAGGTCCGAAACATCTTAGTCCAAAACTGCAATACAAGTCTTATGACTGGCTATCATCCAAACTTGAATGCATTTAAACTCACTAGATACCTTCAAGTTTGATAGTACAGCTCCTTAGAGGCCTGTTTCTACAGACTTACAGGACTATTACAGTCAGGGCAACTGATTTCAGCCTGGTCCCTACTAAGACCATTAAGGATGCAGAATGAATGTGTGCTTCTTCACAGAGACTCTCCAAAGTCCTCACAATTAAGCAGACCAGATTTAAAACTGCCAAAGTACAACATGGTGTGTTTGATGCCCATGGAGTTCTACAACAGAGAAGTTAAAACACATTGAGAAAAATATATATATATTGTAAAGGTTTCATAATCTAGGTTGCAATCTAGATCATAGCACTTTTCAAGCTTGCAGAAAGATTGAAGGCACCATTTTGGAGCAGATGAATAAAGAAGCAAAGAAAGAATAAACAGTTTTGGCAAACTCTTAGAGCAAGCCACTAGCAGAAGCAAGAAAAAATCCACAAGGACCCAATGCACAGTTCAAATTACCTAGCCAAGCACAGGCTTACTGAAGTTTCATTCTTACATCGTACAGTTGTGACTCAGTTGCTGTTTGGGGTCTCCCATTTCAATCTTGAGCTGGGCATAAATGCCCAAACTGGGGGGTCATATTGATTGATTATCATTTATTGGAAGCAGCTTATTTTCTCAAATATAGAAGTGCTACTATTGTTCCACAAATTGTTTCAATAATACAGACAGTGTGGCCTGAACAATTCAGAGCTTCATCATAAGCATAGATATTAGGAGTCTCTGTAAAGGCCAGCATTCAAGATTGCATAGCCTGTCAGATGGATGATCATATAAAGTGTTTTCTGCAAGAGCACCCTGCAATTCTTTGTACAGTTTTAAAGCCATGACAAAGATTCTTTGAAAGCCTTGCTTTTTTATGAAAGCATTTAAGCATTTATGCAGAATAGAATAGATAATCTACTGTCATCTTCTACAACAACAAAAAATGCTTCTTTACAGTAAACTGTTTAATAATTAAAACCATGTCTGAGGCTCATTGCTGAAACCATTCTCACTTTAACATCTTAAACTCATAACCAAAGAACTTTTGCCCCAGATTAAGAAAGTATGTACTGAAGGATCAGCCTTGGCAATGAGCAAAAGAAATAATTTATTAGCTGTTTGACAGCTTTGCTTCATGTCTCCCTTTCTGGCAGAAAATACAAGCTTAGTGTCAGGACATCCTTATTATCTCTTGATAGCAGGACCAGAAGTACAAAGAATCCTATTTTAACAAATTTAAAAATCGGTCATGTTGCTCTCCCATACATGGACATAAAAATAAAAATCCATCTACCTTATCTGTGACTAGTGGTAGCCGCATGCTTTCCAATTGTCTTCCTGGTTGGCTAAAGACAAAATGATGTTCCTTTGACTTTGGAATGATAAAATGCAACTGGATCTCTTCTCCCAGCATGGAATAGGAAAAGGCAAATGCATGTAGAGTGGATTCATAAAGCTGAGAATGGAAAAAAAAATAAGATAATTCAGGTGGTTAGAATCAAACATTTCCTACAAGGTCTTGCTATGTTTAATACACATTCATAATATTACCAAATACATAACAATCACTTAATGTATTGCACTATATTTTACCTAATGATTCACTATATGTTAAACAATTCCCCCTATGATATATTACACTGAGAAAAAAAAAAAAAAAAAAAAAGTTATGTCTCCCTCTTTTGAAACCATTGTTTCAGCTTTGTACGTAGATAGTACCAATGCTACAGGCCACTTTCTGCTTACAGAAATGCTATCTGACCCATAAAAAACAGTATTGACATCACTAATACATTCTTCCTCACAAGCTAATAGGCAGGAAATTGGAGGGTCACACTGAGTAATAACAACGTGCATGCCATTTATAAAACACATACTGCAATACTGCAGTTTCAGAAGTAACATCTTTTGTGGTAACTAAGACCAAAATGTAAGCAAATCCCAGTGAAAAAGTTTACTGGGAGAGCAGTTTTCACTGATATTATACATGTAGACTGCTCATAACAGCACTGAAACAAGTTAGTGTAAATGAGATGAGGAACAGTCCTGTGAAGTACCCATATCTGCAGTCTGGTCAAGGCAAGCAAACCCCAAGAAATAACAAAATCTGTCAATCAGCTCTTTCTTTGTTTTTAATACATAGATACAGTTTGTAAGCTAATTCAAATACAGTGAATGAACACAAAACTGAGTTCAGTCTCTGTATCAGCTTTTGTTCTGAAGAGTAGCATCTGGAAATCTTTACCTGGTACCTGGGATTGAAACCCATATACTGATGGCACTGTTCACAGTGATGATAGGTGTTATACGCTGCATACTTGGATAATCTCATTCTAGTTGTTTGACGGCGTGTATACATATCCTCCTGTCTCCTAATCATTGATCTATCTATTAAAAAAAAGAAACAACATATATGTAACATATATTCAAGTCCAGAATGTATTCCCTTGTGACAGACTGTTTCTGTCACCGTATCTTCTAGGAAAAATGGCATGAGTAAATACACGCAAAACAAAATAGGAAATTATTCTGATGTGTTTTACAAATTAATGCGTACACCAAAGAGCACTACAAAGATGTATCTGCAAGTTCATGATTATGGTAATTCTGTACAAATGTACATAAAGCTGAGGCATAAGCAAATCTAGATTATTAAAATTAATATTGCTGCTGCTGTTATTACTGGTTGAACACTTTGAAAATTAAAAAATAGTAAAAAAGGGTCTTAAGACAGACATCTGCAGTCCTGTGATGGACATCACAGTAATTAAGTGAAATGAACTCAATAAACTTACTGATGTTGCTTTTTAATGTATAACCACGTTAAATAAAAAGTTTTCTCTTGTGGGAGACAGAAGAACGATGAGATTTAATGATAACCTATGATGAGAACACCTACCTATGCAGAGTTGAGACCATGACTACATGAGCTTCATGCAGCCTTTAAATGGGAACCATTTCTGTTGAAAAGGGCTTATGTTATGTCTGTCATCTGGCCAAATACTTCATTCAAATTTTCAGCATCAAATCAGGCTGCTCTTGTCCTATCAATTTTAAAAATCACTAAGTATAGATTTTCCACAGTCTGCTTGGGCAACTTGCTCCAGAGCTTGATCACTCTTATTTTGGAAGTATTTTTCATACTATCTGCTTGTATTTTCACATGTTGCACCTTGTTTCTATTGTCGCTTGTCCTTACACTGTGTATCTATATTAGTTTGTGAATACAAGCTCCCATTATGAAGCAGTAATCAAATAGTCCTGTGAGACTTTTCCAGACTTAACAAACCCCATTCTCTCTGCTTTTCTATGTACATCATGTGCTTCAGGCTTCTATCCATCTTGGTTGCTACCCACTAGACGCACTTCTGTATGGCAAAGCCTTTCTTGTACTGGGAAGCTCAAAGCTTGACACAATACTCCAGATGTGGTCTTACAAATGGAAGGCATAGAGGAATAATCACTTTCTTTGAGTTGCTTGCTAGTTGGTTGGTTTAGTAAACCAATAACTCAATGGAGAACTGGTGACTCATGTTCAAATTGCTGTCTAGAGGATCAGAAGGTTACTTTCCTCAAAGCTGCTTTCTATACAGATAGTCCCATGCCTGTACAGGTACAGAGGGTTATTCCACCCCAAGTGCAGGATTTTGTATTTGCCTTTGTTGAACTGTGTGAGGTTCCTGTGAGCCAATTTCTTCAGCCTGTCATGCTCTCTGAAAGGCTGTGCTGCCTTCCAGCATATTGACTGCTCCCCCAGCTTGGCATCATCCATGAACTTGCTAAGATTGCATTCTGTCCCTTTGACCAGGTTATAAATCGCAATCTCAAACAGCATTTGCCCTACTGAGTCCCTGATTATTACCATGCATAAGTATTTGGCCACAAGGGTGATCACAGGGTGGGAGTCTGGACATGACTTGCAGGAGGGTTTGTTCCATAATTGTTTGGGGGACTGAGGATAGGTTGACTAGGGTGTATTTTCTTCAATCTTCCTTCTAGTTCTGTAGAGGAAAGGCATGGTATTTACCTCTTCCCAGTCATCAGAAAACCCCAACAATTGTCATTACCTTTAAAGATGATAGACAACAGGAGCTGGATGTTAGCCAGCTCCATTGTTGTGCTTGGATGCATGCTACCCAGTCTCATGGGCCTGTGTATGTCCAGCTGGCTTATGTACAGGACCATAGTAAGAGATTTATTTCACCTGACCATAGACATTTTCATTTATTAATTTGCCTGTAAGAGTATTATGGCCCACAGAAAGCAACAGACACATCTAGCCTCTAACTGACCTGACCTACCTTACATGTATACTTTGTCATGAGATAATTTATACTTTAGAAGAGCTTATTTCTCATGAAATATTTTTAAGGGTGTCCAGAGGACTAATTCACACCTCAGTACTCCAGGAATCTAGATGCATTTCACCATTTCCAAAACCTAAACTAAATAAACCTATAAACACTTTTAAGAACACAAATTTAAGTACATAACTAATACATGTCACTGCATTGCTACAAAACAAGACAATGTTACTACATAAAAACATTCCAGTATGCAATTATTTTTGTGGGATCAGAAAGTTTTCAATGAGACGCTACCCATTTAATATTCCATAAACTATTGATAAGTCTCATACTCTGGTGTTTCATCTAACAAACTACAAATCTCTTTCCATTATTACCTAGTCAAGTGCAATTCTGATTTCATTCTGTTCAAAATCAACAGAATTCTCACATTAAAACCAAATTAATACATATGTGTGTGCCATTCTAAATTTTTCAGATTCTAACCTTCACTGTTTATTGTCTGAAGCTTGGAACAAATCAGACTTGCATCTTCATATTTCGGGTCATGGATAGTGTAGTTAAAAGGGATCTTCTTAAATGTCTCCAAATCTGGCCATGTATCTCCAGGTTGATGGTAGCATTGATCAGATTCTTCTTTTAAGTCTATGGTATTAATGAAAAATAAAAATTCATGGAATTACAATTTTAAACATTCTTTATACTGTTATAGAAGATTTTGTTATGCCTACAATTCTTAAATCTTTTTTTTTTTTTTTTAATTTCATCATTCTGATGAAGCAATATTATTATGCATAAAGATGTGTACCTTTGAACAAAAGAACCTCATACCTCAAGAAAATTCTGGCTTTTAAACATTTCTTTTCACTTTAATACCTTGATAATCTTTTTAGAACAGTTGGTGGAATGATAATGAAAACAATGTCAAGGTCCTAGTAAGTCTGATCTACCTGGATCCAGGCATTTGCAGTATTTCCACACCACATTTGTGAACTCAGTTGAGGAAAGATACTTTATTCCCATTAAAGAAAATAAACCTTATTTCAGAAATCACAGTATTAAGTCCAGTGCATAGTTAAAGCTTGCTACACCTTCTAGTGATAAGCCTAGAGCAGTCAAAGAGAATGTGCACTGAAATCAGGCCTTTTTTTGAAACAGGTAAAAAAAGAGCACTAGTCCAATTAAATGCTTTTCTACCCTTTTCAAGAGGATGAAGGATCTGACAAGTAAAATGGACAGTATAACATATTTCAATAAAGTAAATCAATTACAAAGGTGAACAGCATCAAATATGCATGCAAATTACTTCTTGAATTAACATAACAAATGTCTACACTTTCCAGAAGCAAATATTTTTATAACAAGAACTTACTAATGTTGATTTCTTCCTCATCATAAACATCCACTTCTGTCAGTCTGATCAGCATTCTGGACAAAATACTAAGGAACTGCAGATAGGCACCCGTTTTCCCTATCTGTAAATATATAAATCAGAAAATACAAAAGAAAACTTTCATTTTCATCTGGAAATTGCACCTGCAGTGAAACATTTGGTGTTTGCATATCCCTATACTTGTATATTCATAAGCCAAAATGACATGCTTAAATGTCCAACATTTCTGTGCTCTCTCTGCAGGAAATTAGTTTGGAAAATGCATTTTATATCACAGGTCTAATCTAACAAGCTAGAATTTTCTCTCTTTCTTCTATAGTTGCTACATTGGCAGTGAACTTCTAAAAATCCATATAAGCTCAAAAAATCTTTCAAAAATTACTCCTTTATATACAAGATAGCTAAAGAGTTACTTCAACCCTGTCGTACTTGTACAATTCATCAGCACACTGACTGCTGTTGAAGTACATTGATTATTCTGAATAACAGTGTCATACCTCTGTTGGAGAACTTGTGCAGGCCACATCCACTCCTGGAGGACCTGGCATATGTAATAATGTGTTTTTTCACCTCTTGAGCTGAAAAGATATTATTTTCCTTCCCTTGTTTTCAAATTATCATTTAAAAACCTGTTTTAAAGTTACTTTAAGACTGTAGCTTTAACCTTTCTTTTTTACCAACACAAAATATGTATTTTATCTTACACCCAACTGTATCACTGTCCCTTTATAGCTTTTTTTAGCTAAAAGGTGCAAGCCACAGCCAGATATTTACTCAATTAATTGCTGTCTTCTATACAAAGTTTTTGACGATAACATCAAGAAAATAATGCCATGTCTAAGCAGACAGCTTTGCAAACCATTACATTTTAACAGAGAGCAGAACATACAGGGTTTCAATGAGCAAAAAGAGACCAGCAAACTCCTGCCATTCTCACAGGAGAATACAGAGTGAGGTTAACATGTAGACCACTATGGCACATTCTCCTGCTGGAACTGTCTGATTTTGGACTACATCTACATTACTACTGAATTGAAAGTCCAGCTTTCACTGCCATTACTTCTAGGACACGTCAGAAGCATATGGCGTTGAATTATTAAAAATAGTATTGTATTTAATATTTTCCATGATTTTTTTTTATTTTTTAATTTTTAATTTAAGGCTTTGCAGATGAAGCAAGAGCAAGTAAGCATTTATTTTGTCAAAGTTCACTGTCTATTGCCCTTAATAAATCAGATTGCACATGAAACATTTTTTTGCCAACGGTGGAAAAGGGTCCCCTGTTCCCTGCTGAGGGTTAAATAAGTCTTTCAGGTGCACTTGGTAGACCTTGCAAGAGCACACAACCCCATGTTATCCAGGGGTAACACATTAAAAAACACGACTGAATAGCGGAAATTAGGGCGTGGGCTATACTCGGCCCACAGACCAGATGTTTCTAACTCCCAGTCTAGGTTTTCATGCAAAATCCCTTAAGACTGATGAGATTCTTTCTACTGACCTTGGAATAAGGCTCTAGGGTTCACTGGGATGGATATTTATTGATAAAGCAGACAAAGAACATTTTATCTTCCCACATCTGAGGAAAACTTGATCATAATTTGTTCTGTTAGAAAACGATTTCTACGTTTTTTCTCACATCAGAGTTTACCTTTATGTGCCATTATGAACATACTCTTTTTAAGTGCCTCCCACCATCCTTTCATTAAACACTGGGTGGCCTGACAGATTAAGAGCTCCTTAATTTTGAACAAATGAGAGACGAATTGTCAAAAGTACACAGCCGTAATTCCTAATTTTTTTGAAGTATATATTTAGAATTGTCAACAGATCAACAGGCTGAAAACCTTACTTCTCCCCTTCAGTAACTGTTTAAAACTTACTCTGTACATGTATTTTTCCTTTCCCTCATGAAACAGGTTTTCACCAATGGTTTTCAACAATGTATCTGGGGTCAGCAGGCTACCTCTAAGTGGTATTTGGATGAAAGGTGTCAATTGACTCAAATTTACAAAGCTGTAGGGTCACAAATTGGAAATGTTGAAAACCACAGAACTAAAATAGTACTCCCAAACCAGGAAACTAAAACGTGTGCACTTTTGATATTCTGTGCATCACATCTCATTATCTGTCACATAAAAACTGACTAAGACAATACTGTGAGCTTTATGGACTGTTAGATATTTGCAGCACTGTATGAAAAATACTGGTGGGAACAAGCAAATATCTCTCATTTTCAGGATCTTTTTTTGTTAGCAGAAAGCTTAGGCTGAACACATGACAACATTCATATTTTGACTCCACTCAGTTGCACATTTACCTGCATTTTTCTGCTGAAGAAATGAATTGCTGTAATACAGAACACTTTTCCCAGTTCATTTAGAGAACAAGAAAAAATAAAAATGAATTTTTACTGACAATCAATGTTTACTCCAGAAGGGAAGAGCCGTGAACATTTGAATTCATAGCATACCCAGATGGGTAAATGTAACTTTAAATTTAATAATATTGTTTTCTTTATGCACCATCTCTAGACAAAACAGAAATGCAAAAAGTGTCTTTGCTTGTTTGAAAATACAGAGTAGCTGTCAACAAACAGAGCTTCCAGATCTCTCTGAAGAGTTCTCATCTCATCTGTCACTCTTTTGGGGATGGGGCATCTGCAAAGAGATCCTGCAGGCAGGATAAGGCACTTGGGGGCCAGACATACTCAAGCAATGGAACTATTACTCTTTTGTTTCTGGCTATGTGAATTTGGAAGACAAAAGTATGATGAAGTAGACTCCAAAGAAGAAAATCACAGAAGATTAATAAACAAAAATCTCAAATCTTGAGAAAACTTATGATAGGATTGTGGGTCCTGCAAAGATTTTGTATCTTGGTTTCTATTTGTATCCTAAACAGAAGGTGTGATTTGGCCTATGAGAAACTAAGAGCATGTTTACTCTGCAGTTCTTCATTCACAAAGAGTTTTGTGAATGAAGAGCAAGAGGAAAGAATATGAATTCAAATTCTTCCTGCAGAAAATTCTAGAGATATGAAGGTCCTTTTTTTGTGTGTGTGTCAAAGACACATAGTGCCTATTTTTTTAACTTGTTCCAGGACCACTGGTAGTATTTTATTACTCTTACATGTTGATAGAAAGTACCAAATGATTTCAGTCTTCACATTTGGAGAAATGTGGCAAAGGGGAAATAATTCCATGAGGCTTTTCTGTTTTAATTTCCAGGCAAGATAGTTCTTCACATACCACAGCAGTGGTTTTCAGACTGTGGTCTGCAAACCAGTAGTGATTCATAGAAAATATGCTGATGGTCCACAGACAGCTGGTCAAATGGTGCTGGCTCTTCTCCTTGTTTCCACTTGCTATGTTCTGCTAGAAGACAGCTAACAAAAGATATATTAAATATTTCCCTAATACTTTTATTACATTAGAAGAATGGCATATAAGCCCATTGTAATAAGGTTTTAATAAGAGTAGAGGAAATTCTAAACGTATCTAAGTTTTTAGCGAGATCAAAACTTGAAGATCCTCTTTTTCAGGATTTATCTACAGCTTATAATGCAGAAACTCCAAGCACTCAGTAAGGATTCAATATAACAAACTTGCTTTCAATTTGAAGCTACGAAAAACAAAATATTGGAATGATACAGCAGAAAGCCTACAACATCATTTCATTCCAAAGGATCCACTCAGACCATAATTTAACTTCTAAGCCCACTGTTTTATTAGTATTTTAAATGATGTCAGGAGGCACCTTTCAGGATAAGAATCACTTGTGTTTGAGAATTTAATCATCTGTGTGGATAGATGAAAAGTAGCCTTATGATAGAACATTTTGACCAGTCCAGAGGGTAAAATGTCTCTGTGAAGGGTAAGCGTACTTTACTACCAATTGCCCTGACAGTGAGAAATGTAATTTTGTTTCACTAATATATCTAATTTTCTTCATGTGTTTATTTCATATTTTTTTCATTCTAACCAACAAATTGCTTCCTGATTTGAATTTTAATAAAGTAATTGCTGTCTAATAAAAAAAATAGCTACTTCCTAATTTTTTAAAAAGAACTTTAATGCTTTGGTTGAGATGTTATCAATCCTCCAATAGGTACTATCTAATAATTGTCTTTTATTAAGATGCCACAGTTTTCTGCCTATATCTCTTCATGCATTAATCATGAGTCCATGTAACATGATAGTACTATCGATCACACATGAGCAAAACTTATATCAGTAAGGAAAATTCCCCAAAAGAGAAGGGAAATTCTTATTTTTGTAAATTTTACTGTAACTACACACTAGAAGAGATCCTCTGTTGTTATACCTTAAATCAATAAACAGTCAACATACATTTACAGCTCTTTTGGGGGCTTACAGGTGTTTTTAGTACTTTGGGAGGTTAAAATACCAAAATAAGCAAAGCTGCTTTTTCCCACCTAATTAAATTAAGATATACCCCTAAACTGTGAATTGTGACATCAGTGTGTGAATTTGTTCTGTGTCAAACATGTATATTCTTCAGAAAGTACTGGAAAATATAAATTGGATATAAATGCAAAGAGTGTTTTTCAGGAACTGATCCAACTGTATGATCTAATTAACAGACTAGGAAATAACCCGTATTGTGCAAACAGCTGGAGAAGGGATGAAATTTCATGTAAAGGAAGGGATATCAAGGGTGAAATTCACTGCTGTACAAAAGGTCTATAGGAGACATATTCCGTATTTGGGGAAAAAAAAAAAAAAAAAAAGGTTTCACCTGGTTGCAAAAAGTGTTGATTGCCATACCCTGGTAGGGAGCCAGTGAATAAGCAAGTTGCCTGTCTCGTTATAATTAGTTAAACGGCACATATCATACGTGTTAAGCAATAAATCCTTCTCATGGATGTGTAGTATGCTTTCAGAAATTTCTGAATGACTCTTCTGAGAACCTCAGGTTTGCAATTGTGACCCCAAACCAAATGCTTTATGATCAAATGAATACTAAAGTGGTATTTACTTACCAGCAAATCTGGATATTTAAGGTGTCTCTGGAAATAGTATCTTTGTGGGTTTTGATGTGTATACATATAAAATTCTATCAAAAATTGTCACAGCCTGTGTTTTTCTTAGAGATGCAAATTGGCAATCTGTTCCAGAATGTATTCATTTTTGTGCTGCAGCTTTGTATGACATTTATTTTCTTGATCATGTAATTCCTCAGTCTTTGGCAGGCAAACACAGATAATTTAGATCAAAGGAATGGAGAGTAGTGTAAAACTTCTCATCAGAGTACTTTCTGGAATCCTTTATGCATTACAGTAACATTTGCAGGAAGTTCCAACATGGAAAGTCCATTTATGCTCTTCCTACTCTACTGAACCCTCATTTCAGATGTACAATGAAATTAAATCATTTATTAAATAGTAATATATATTTTCTTTTTGAAATGGATTGGCATGGAAGAGTGTTAACTCATTAACTATCTTTAGATGAATTATCTCGTTTGATGTTAGAATAACAGGAAACATGGGTCTTTGCCTTGTTTTGATTTATCCTTTTTGACTTCTGATGTTCACAGGATGTCTATATGTTCTCTGTAGGCATGGGGTCTCTTTCTAGCTTGGTACTCCTAGCTTAATTTCTTGGTACTCCAGCAGAACAAGAGGCACAATATTAACTTTAGCGTGTAACATGAGTTGAACTGAGAGCCACCTTGCTCAGAGATTAGAAAATTTAAAAGACAAGGAACTTCTTAGATCATTGCATGATTTCCATGCATCCTTTGAAATAAAATTTTAAAATTCTGAGTCTGCCACTCATCTTGTAAATACAGCTTTGCTAGTGAACAGACTTTCTTGCATGTGTTATTTACAACAGCTTCTATTTCTGTCTGCCACGTGGAGGAGACAGAGAAATACCTTAATTGCAGATTCTCAACTATCTTTAGATTGATCATAAGAAAGTGGTTTTGTTCAGATCTTTGATCTTTATTCAAAATGTAAATGATTATTCATCTTTAGCAAACTGAAATAATACATGCAATATATCTTCTGAGAAAATTATATTTTAAAGCATTTTAAGTGAGAGAGCCTGACAGAAAATGAACATTGCTGCAGCTTCATTGTCTTTGAACTTAGACTAACAAACAGTAAAGAGAGATTATTTTATTAGAAGGGAGTTAGGAAATAACGAAATAAAATAAAACATAAGCAACTTAATTCTTCACCAAAAATGTTTCAAGTATGAATACTAACTAGTATATTTTTTCAGAGAGAGAATAAAATTAAACAAAATCAATGAATGATAATACCTTGCTCTTATTACACACCTGTGGTGGCCCACTCAGCAGCAGCCTCCTTGGGTGAAAGGTGTCCATTCTGCCCTCATTCCTATTATTGTAGTCCATATGGGTTGGCTTGGGCACCGTCCATTGGCGGTAGTATAGAGATTGCTCCGTGCAAGTCATCATCTTACTCATAAGAGGACGAAAAGAACTTGCCCACATAACAGAATGATAAGGTAAAAGGGAAGATGACTTGGGAAGTCCACTGCTGTCCGTAGAGGTAATAATATCATAAACCAATTTGGGCAAGAAAACTATAGGAGGCTGTTTTGATGCTTTGGTCATGGAGCATTGAGAGGTCTGTAGGATGAAGGAGTTGTGAGTAGGCGCAGAGAAGGAAGAGGAGGAGGAAAAAGGTGAAGAGGATGAGGAGGTGATGGAAACTTGGGCACTTTTTATGTTTTGTTTTGTATCCAGTTGTTCTGTTACTGGTGATAAGTGTTTGCTGACTGTTGTTTGTGCCCCCTTGTCTACCTTCTGCTTCTGCCTTTCATGGTTGTTTGTAGTTTCTTCAGTGCTGTTGCTTAGGTGGGGGGATTTTGCTGTATCTCCTGCTGTTACGAAAGGAGGTGATGACTCACTGCAGAATGCTGTAACTAAAAGAAAAATTCTATTTCAATACAGGGCAACAATGTCATCTAGTCAATGTCATAGTTAAACACTGAAAAATCACTGTGATATGGTGCCTGTCAAGTAATGCAACCTCACCCCTGTTCCTGCTTTCAAATTAATCATACAGGAAGTATTAATGGGACTAGTTTGGAATATCTGTCTCAATGCAGCAACCACCTTTACAAAAACTGAATTTGCATAGGAAAGCTGTCAGTGATTGTTTTGTCCTCTCCTTCCCTCATCCATTCCCTGCTTGACTCAGGAGTTCATCAGATACCATCATCTCTCAAGACCACTATAAAATTATGTAAACTGTTGTTTAAAGGAATGCAAGAAAATAAGTACTAACAGGAGAGGAAGATTTCCTTAATCACAGGCAAATTTTGGCCACACGGACACTGTGAATTGAACAACAGCACAATTTTAAAAAAGAAAAACAAGTGGTGAGAAAGTTTATAAAAATTTCTTCAAGTTGTTTTGGTGATGGTGGGTTTGTGTGTGGGTTTTTTTTTTGTTGTTTTGTTTTGTTTTTATTTTTCTTTTGTAACAACCATTGTGTCTACAGAAAAGAAATCAGGCCAAATATGCATGTCAGCATGGTGAAAACTACAATTAGATCAAAAAGATTTTATTGTCACTGGCAAAAAACAACATGTCTTTAAAAAGCTGCATGACATCTCAACTCCTATATAGTTATGGTACAATTTATATTCTGCACTTCACTCAACTCTCCTAATATTATCGGCATAAAAAGCATGCAAATAAATTTATCTGACAAAAAGCCCTAGTAGTTCTCAACATTGGCTCATGCTTTCTATGTCAATTTGCAGATTACAAAGGAAACAAAGATTTTAAAATGATCCACCTCTAAAGAAGATTCCAAACAGTGCAAAATTAATGAGTGAACATTCTGGAGTGGGCGGGGGGGGGGAACCCACAAACAAGAGTGAGCATGGTTTTTCTCCCACAGATTCTCAAAAGATTTTTTTTTTTTTAATGTAAGGCATGTTTTCTTGTTCATAAATTGTCATAGCTTCAGTGAATACAGTCAGCCATTGCAGTACTAACTCAGGACTGATACCTCGGTTTCCCACATTAAAAAAAAGTGCCTGTTTTAGATACCCCAGCCTATGATTACTTTTCAAGCAACAAAACATTTTATTTCTTATAGTTCAGAAGTCTGATTCTTAAGGGTGAGTTTTTTAAGTTGTCTTTAGCGACACTATTAAAATAGGCGTTGCCAAAAGCTTGGTGATTTATGAATTTAATTCTTTCCCTAACAAGCTGAATAAAAGGTCTCTTTCATATCCTAACAATAACTTAACAGAGATAATCTTAACGTCTTACTGGAAGCCTTTGAAGAGAGAGATGAAGATGCAGAGTCATGGGAATGAGATCTTTCTCTTTTCATAGGACTTCTCTTTTCTGAAGTAGAACCTGTTTCAGGAAAGGTAGCAGGGGAAAGCAAAAACAAAACATGATTTAAATAAGCCTGTAAGAAGTTATGGCTAATAGCTAATTAAGAAGTTAATGGCTAATAGCCATAACTTCTATGGCTATTGAAGCAGCAAAAAGAACCCAAGTTTGTCTGGATTTTGTCCTCATCCTGACACCATTTACAATGTGAAGAGTATCTGCTTCTGCTGTGCAGTTTTGGATTAGCCTGCGGTCTGATCTAACTACGCTTAGCTGCAATAGCCTCACAAAATAAATTCTGCTGCCATTAGTTGGCAATTTCTAGGCATGTCTCAACCACATTTTATCTTTCAAACCCATGCCTTACTTTCCTCACAAATCAAGTGTCAGGGAAGCCAACTGACAATGAGCTCCACTTTGTCAGTACGTTAAGAAATTACCTCCTACCCCTTACGTTACAACTCTATGGACAAATTACATCTCAGCTTTTGGTAATGACAGTCTATATTTAGACAGCCACCAAGGATATTTGCTTGAGGTTCATAGCTTAGGCTTCTATGTCAAAATGCTTGTTTCTGTACAATTTTACCACAATAAACAGATACATAAGCACTGCTATAAGTCTATCTTCTTTGCTGCTCAGAATTGAGCCCTTGAGGAGCATACCATAGTTAATGGACTAGGAAAATAGCCTTACAACTTAGGTACCTAATGTCAGTGCACCTTTGGCTCAGATCACATATAATCTTGGCTTTCTTCAACTAAATGGGCAGAGGTATTCATCCCACTTAAAGCAGGCTTCTATTGTAAACCGTCAGAGCATGACCATAGGTGTTTCATTTGTACATCAAAAGAATTTGTTTGATTAAAGTAAGTATTTCTGTTCTGCTTGTTCTGCTCTCTTTGCTATCAATGAGTAAGAGCTCAATAAATGAACAGTAACAAGGTTTCCTCTTCATTAGTTTAAAAAAAAAAAAAAAAAAAAAAAAGGAAATGAAAGCAAGTAGTTTGAGATTTAACTAATTTACAGTAACTAAAATTCCTAGTTTTCCCCAGTTGCAAGGTACAACAAACAGTAAAGAAAAAATGTTAAGAAATTAATGGTATCTCATAATATCCATCAATTCCCACACAAATTAAAAAAATACGCTTTCTGGGTAAGTCACTGTATGTTTATATATGATATGTTTTAATTGCTCTTAAAAACTGATAAACTTGCAACTCTACCATTTCAATTTGAATTCATGGACAGCACTCAGGAGTACTCAAGAAGCACTTTAAAGTTGCTACATTCAGATATTTCTTCTAGCCATGATGTTTAATTCTTTACAAACTAGAGACTATTCAGCTTGACTTTGAACAGTTCCCTTGGGAGGAATCTTCAACACTGTCAGTATGTAAGGATAGGTTAGGCGGGATCAGTGAGGAAGTTTTGGTGGAGATGTCCCTGCTGTGAAGTCACTGCTTCCCAGATGGCAAAGCACAGAGAGGGAAAAAAAAAAAAAAAAAAAAAAAAAAAAAAAGAGGGAGAGAGGACAGAACCAATTAGCAGAGAAATAATACATGCAGAAGCATGACTGTGACAGATTAAAATGCCTCAGCAGCAGCACTCTGGGCAGGTAAGGGTGAGAGAACAGTGGTTCACTAAGATAAAGCAAAAGTGAGGAGCAGAGGTAACTCAGTAAAGCTAACACTGGCTAACCTTTACTGACTAGATATCACACATAATTTCATATTTTCTAATACAACTCAATCATTTTACAGCTTCTTTTATTATTACTACTAGCAATACCTTCTGTTGCTATTTCTTCATCTTCGTTATCAGTGCTGCTTAGTTTCTCTGGGTCACTTTCTAACACATCGTTCATAACTGCTTTCTCTGTGTGAACTTCTGAGCTCACAAAGTATGCTGCCAAACCAAGTTCTTGCTCCAAGGTTGTCCTTACCAAAGAAGATGAATTTATTAAACGTAGGTCACAGTATCTCAGTGATCTGGAGAGAAACAGATATGGTAATATGAAAACTCACTGTAATCTACTTTATTTCTTTTCCAGATGCAGCCAAAGTGAAATTTTTTTAATGATATACTTAAACTATGGATGAGATAGAGCACAGTATATCTTTGGTGCTTAATAGGTTTACCACTATGGTGTGCACAGTTTTATTTTCTTAATCCAGTTAAGCAGCTTAACTTAATGTTCAGTGCACTGAACATTAACATCAGCACAAGAAAAAGAGTATCATTTGGGTTTTAAGCCTAATACACAGAATGGGATTCAATTGAACATAAAAAACCATGTAGTGCTATTTTGGTGGCCCCAGGACATCCTGTCTGCCTCCCAGCTTCAACTCCAGAAGGTGTGGATCTCTTCACATGTCCTGTAGCACATATGCCAGCATCCTGCAGATGTCTCATCTACCTTTTGGTGTCTGAAGTAGCTATAGATTTTTATTTTTTTTTAATATATCCTTACTCTCTCTTGTATAGTGGGACAACTCTCCTACCACTTTTAAGTTATTTGTATCTTTCTATAAGCAGGGGATTATTATTAATAATAAGCTTCTTGTATTTGTGATATAAAAATGGAAAAGCAATATCTTGACACTGAAATCTGCTTTCATCTCCCACGAGCATTTAAACAGTTAATTTTTAAACATTTGGAAAGCAATGGATAAAAAACTTCCACTGAGAAAATACCAGATCTTCTTACCGTGGCAAAGACTCCCCCTGTGGATCCATACCACTAAATATTAATATACAAGGCAAACCCTCCAACTCCAAATATGTCTGTGGCCTCCAATCTACATCTTCAATTTTCTGCCAGACCTGCATAAAATATGCTGTTGGACATACTGATATGGCACAGATAAAAATACATTTTATCATTCATTATATGAATCATTTTGTACATTGATAGAAATTCCACCAAGGTAAGCCACATAGCAGAGCCAATTACAGGTAGATTTCACCGTTCCTAAAGACTTTCAGGTAGCAGTCTGACTGTTATAAACCTGAGGAAATTGGGACAGTATGTTCTGGTCTGAAAAGTCTCGACTCCATCTGCACACTGCTGAGGCTAGAGCATACACAGATAGAGTGGATATAGTGCATGAGATGATGAGGATGAGCTTTGGGAGACAGAAGAAAACAGAGACTTGCTTCTTATGGCAGATAAAGTATGGGTGTCTGAGCCCAAGGAGGGAAATGAGTTAGGAATGAAATCTTTTGACCTTAGAGCAATAGCAGGAGGCTGAAAGTGTTGAACACGCATACACCACAGCCCTCACTTAATACCCTCTGAAAACTCCTGCTCTTCACCAAAGTTGTCAGTTCTGGTAACTTCATGAGAAGTTCGATAATTAGATATATGATTTGAATCTTTAGCATCAGGCTATAAAACTTTACTCACATCAGTCAGTACATTTTGCTGTGAGACTGACTTACTACAGATAAGGAATACACAGCAGGAGCAACAGTAAGACAATTCAGCTTCTGACATTTGTACATTTACCACTGTTGTGCATGACTGTGAAGACAAACAGGATGTGATTCAGAATTAATACTAGTTGTTTGTCTTTTTTTTCAGAAAAAAAAAAAAAATTACAAATAGCAGTACAAGATTAGAATTAGGCCCTGGATTTCTAATGATTTTGTCTAACATATCACATTAGGCACAGTACAGAGTGTAATATACATTTTTGCTTTGATGATCAGATGTTGGTAATTTTATGAAGAACAAGGAAATATCAGAGGCTTTTGTTACATAGATGACCCAAGACTCTAGACCTAAAGCACATAAATGAATCCATGAAACAACACATGGTCCAGAAAACATAAAGCAAGTCCTGAGCTGTGAATACCAGGGTGTTCTAGGACTCGTAGCTGGCATCACTGATTTGGTGCCTTCATGCCATCTGCTGGTGAGAAGAATAATATAAACCTCAATGGGTCACTGATTAAAATCTTTTAGAACTACAATAACTTTGTGAGAAAAGTGATAATTTTATTTGGCTGTTTTCCCTATTGTTATAAATAAAAGCAGTTCAGCTGCTTGGGAGGGTTACTGCTGGCAGCCAAGTTCTAGCTACATGAGTTAATATTCAGCTGAGTAACCAGAACACAACCAGAGTGAGGAGAGTAAAGGAATCACAGATTGTATGTCTAAAAGATAAAACTCATGCTCCTTACAGTAGTTTTGAGTTTTACAAGTAAGAATCACACTTCAGCTTACAACCATAACTCTCACCGATAAAGTCTCCCCACCTACCCATCTAATGAAGCTTCCCAGTATATTTCATTCTGTAAGTTACCTTTAGTTGCTCCACAAAGTGCTTCCCTATTGTGATTCCAGAATTAGGATTTCCCAAGATTATTTCAAAGTTATCTTCAAGGGCTAGTCTTTCCCTTACATTATACAGACGTTCATATGCCACTGCAGCCAGCGGGGTACATGGAATTCTCAACACTACCATGAGGCCATGACCACTAGGACATTGTCTTGAAGAGTTTATTAGGTTTTGGGTGATTTCCAGAGTTTCAACTGAGGTGTAATTCTTCATCTGAGAAAGACCACACACTGCCATCATAGCTGCAGAGTAGTGTTGTATGAGGACAAAAGTCCTTATCACTGCACTGTGTAATCTGGGAAACCTGAAATAAATGGCGAATTAAATAGTGAAGTATTAAAGACTAGAGTGAAAAAGCTAATGTTCTCCAAAATATAGTAAACTTAAGATTTCCTCCTGTAAAGAATCCTTCATATTTACTGTACAACAGACTCTCACCAAAGTGCAGTTTGATAGTTCTTGCAATGCATCATTACACAATCAGAACTGATGTTGTCTCTCTATTTCTCAGTACAGATTTAATAAGCAAAGAGTTCAGTAATGTTACATCACTTCAAGTAACCAATACTTTACTGCTGTTACAAAATTTATTACAGAATATTTGCTAATGCACTCAGTAATACCATCAATCAAAATCAAGGCATTTGTCAACAAGAACAGTATTCTTCATGATATGTTATCTTTAGGTGTTTTTTTCTCTTGTTTTCTTACTAAAGCCCCAAACTTGTTTCCAATAGATTCAATATATAGGCAACGTTCAATGAGCACTCCATGTTTCCCAGCCCAGGTACACCCTGTCTCAATCCCCATTCTACAGTAGGGAGAAACATGGATATGTAAGAGCTTCCTGTGCTCTGGTTTTTACAGAAAGGAAACCTGAGTGTGCAGTACAAAGAGAAACTATGGCTTGCTCAGAAATGCACCTCATGTGTGTGATCAGAGCTCCACAGCACCTGGTAGCAAGCCCCATATGTTGTGTGGACATGCTCAATCTGTCAGTTACCAATATGAATTCACAAGATTCTACTTGTCCTGACTTATTTTTGTTATAGATCCCAAAGAGTTTATCCACAGTTGCATGCATTCATGTGCAGTGATTCTAGACTTGTCTTGCAAGGACCAAGGAAACTTAACTGTTGGTGTATTTTCAAACTGTGATGATGCTCAGAAGATTTTTACCACTGACTTAAGTGTATCAAACATAGTGATATACGTCCTTCTCTTTTTGGTCCTTTTATGCAGCATACACAAATAATACAACAAAATTAGCCAGGGTCAGCAAGTGATAATACTGGACAAAAGTGAGAATGTGTTTGAATTTATTATAATAATCTGATAATGTAATTTCAGATTACTGTAATATAGAAGTAGCTACTGGTCCCATCCAAGTACACACATTAAAACAGGCTGAACAATGTGCATGTTCATGGTAGGGGGCAGCCTAGACTAGTTAGATTACACACCAAATGTGCAAAAAAGATTAAAGAAAATATGAACAAGTGAAATGCCCTTGTATACAGAGTTGATTTGTGGAACAGTGAGAAAAAAAGAAAAAAAAAAAGGTTTCTAGCTAGTAACTCAAGACACTAGAAAAATACGCTTCCTAAATTTCCTGCATTAGACCAGGAAGTGTACTGTACCTCTTTCCCAAAGCCATGACCATTGCTTCAAAAGAGCTGTCATACCGAAGCAGTGGAATGCTATGGCCAGATAGAGTGGATTCAATGAATTCTGACAGTCCAAAGTATTTCTTGTTCTCATGGTATAAATCTACACCCTAAAACAAAGGAAGCAATACCAATTTAAAGCTAGCAAATATTAATGTACAATTGAATCACTGTTATCTGATATATTTGCAGTCACATTCTCCAACAAGCATACATACACTCAGATGCATACTAAACCAAAGAGAGAAAGAATCAACTAATTTTTTTTGAAAGGAAAGAAGTTTGACTTCATTTTTCCCTGTTTCTTTTTCTCTCTACTCTCTCCCCATATATACATAAGCACAGACAGAAGATCTATGCAGGTTAAATATGCACACATATCCAGAAAATTCATGTACCTACATTTCAGATGTTGATGATTTTCAGGTGCTTTCCATTTATGTAGCTCAAAGACTTTTAGCAAAGCTACTACAGTTTATAGGAGATATTAAAGGAATAATAATAATAATAATATAAAAAAAAAGGCAAGAAATGACAGAATAAGCAATGGTTAAAAAAAAAAAAAAGTCACAGACTAAATAAATAAAAAAAAAAAAAGAAAAAAGAAAAAAGATGCCATGCAAACTTCATTCTTGTCCACAAAAATCATAGGGCCTCCAAAGTTCTACCAAGTATATAAATGTAAAATAACTTATGAAAAGCTTGCAAAAGCATCTCAAAGCATCCATCTTACATTGCTGTATGAAGAAGGCCAGTGGATCTCATTGTAAGGGCTG
The DNA here is from genome assembly GCF_964035555.1 of Netta rufina. Lineage (NCBI taxonomy): Eukaryota > Metazoa > Chordata > Aves > Anseriformes > Anatidae > Netta > Netta rufina. The sequence continues at coordinate 106,746,500 of NC_140125.1, read as the reverse complement.
ATATGAGTATGCTGTGTCTGGAGCGCATAGGGGAAGGAAGTCACATGGAGTGTCACAATATTTGGTGCCTCTTTCACCTCTCTGCAGTTCAACAGTCTATCGACAAGTCCTGTAGACAGTTCTGTTTGAGGATAAAGGCTATGCATAGCACTGCAAAAAAGAAATCCAAAATCCAAAATTCTCCAAAGTGATTGGCACAAGGGAACATTTGGGTCCATGGGATAGCTTTAACCTGGATGTGAAATTGAAGTTAAACATATACAAGGAACTTAGGACTCTATTCTTTACCCTGCTTTTGTTGTATAGAAGGATGGGAAAAGAAATGCAAATTTTCAGTGCACCTGAAAATTTCCATAGGTCTGGTTAACTCCCTAGCTAGCAAATTACCAGTTTCTTACAACCACCAGAATATGAGAGAGAAAGGATGAAAGAAAACTGACGTTATGGCAGTTACAAATAATCACATAGTCCTCTACTAAATTTGGCCAGATTGTTAGAATTGCCCTTGAGACAATATAATTCTTGCCTACAAAATCAAGATAGAAAATGACAGACTGTAAGTCAGTACAACAGAAAGACAGAGGGAAGCTACCTGTGACAGATCTATTACAAAAATTGTTATTGTTAGGGCAAATGCTGGTATCATAGAACACCTACAGTCAATTCATTGCTCCAGAGTAAGACTTCAGTCCAAATTCATGCTATTTAATTTTTGGCATTTACTTGCAGTGACCAAGTTACAATCCTAGTCAGTGCAAGCTCCTGTTATCAACACATAGAGATAAGTAATTCCAGGAATTTGTTGTTTCCACCCAAGACCTATGCCAGCTTTCAGAAATGCCCATGTCTCTGTTGGGTCTATGTGGGCAATCCCAAGCAGTTAAACTCCTCTTTTAGGCACCTTATTTAACTAACTGACTTCAGTTAGGGGGCATGAATCCTGCTGTACAGAATAATCGCTTCAATATTTGCCACTTACATGTCTTTTTTAGATAAAAATAAAAAAATATATATATCAGAGGTTAGTAGCAATACGGGTACATCTCTATCCCTCAGGGATGTTATATGCCTTAAGGGCCATTGTTTAAGTTCCTAAGATATAGAGGAGTTGAACATTAAACCCTCACATATGCAAAAATACAGGTTTGATGAAAACACTGGTTCTTAACCAGTGTGAAAGTCAAGGTCTTGTCATCTCATTCACAAGCAAAATTCAAAGGCTTTTTGTTTCAGAAACACTATGATGTTTGCAATGTTGGAACATGCTGGTGTTTCTGGAATTCAGCACATTCTCCAACTTCCCCAGTGCCTCAGGAGATACAAAGCAAAAGCAGCCCATCTTCTCAACAGGCAGACTGCTAAGAAGGCGAAGAAACAATGAGCTATACAAGTGAACTGACAGGGAATTTGGTAAACATTGAACAGAAATCTCCCTGCTCCCTTGAGACATTTACCTAAAATCATGTACATGCAGAAACATTCAATTCCTACAAAGTTAAAAAAAAAAAAAATAAGCCGCTGTGTTGGCTCACTAGCTGCCTAGTCACTGTGGAGGGTGTTTGCATGTTCTACAGTCCGGAGGACTCTGACAGAGGATAATGAATTCTGTGTACTTTCACAGGAAGCTTTCCTTTGAACAAACGAAAACCAGCCAGAAAAACGATAGCTGTGGCTGAAAGAAGGTAAAAATGGTGAGCAAAGAAAGCTGAAATGTTCCACTGGAGCATAATATTACAAGCAGAACAAAAATAAGTCATGAAGAACCTTAAAAGAAAATACAGTTATTCAACGCATGGGAAGAGAAAGTTAGCAGAAAGTTGCAAAGAGAGATGAAGGAAGACATAAATCATAAATCTGATCTTGAGAGCTAATGCAAACAATAATTTTTCTGAAGTTGCAGTTTTCTTACCTCATTAGATCCCAGTGTGCGTGATCATGGATTAAGACAAACAGCGTGTGTGGATTCTGCATAGAGTTTTGTAAAAAGACTTTGAACTTAATCTGGGCGTCTGCATCTAGTTTCATAACATACTGTTCTACCCTCTGCTTTGTAAGATGCTCCTTTTCTAATCCAAGTTCTAATAAAATACCTAAAGAAATGGAACAAACATCAGTATTTCCAGATACAAATATTTTTAATGGTTTTACTGTAAATCCAAATAAAATAAGCACCTGAGTGCCAGAGATGAAACAAAGTCTGCTGATAAGTCACTTCAGAGGGTGGAACACAAATCAAGAAATCAATTTTCTCGAAGGAACCCAAATCAAGATTTTGAGTGCTGGAGTCAGCAATTGAGCAAATATGAGACAGCAGTTTCTGAGCCACTGCTAGCTGGAATGGACGAATCTGATGCCGTTCAATCTCATAACCTGGAAAATGACAAAATTCTGTTTAGATATACATGCAAAGTCTAATTGAATGCAAAATCTTAGAGACTGGTGAATAATAATTGAGCTATACTTTAAGATACTTTGCTTATGAGTCTGAGTTCCAATTTATGAAAATCTATATGGAAAATTAAAAGAAATCTTGCTGCACTGGGGCATTTTGGCCCTGTAAATCCCTTAAATATTGAAGAGCTGAAACTGAACTTGTGCAACAGCATTCTGCTACCACAGAAGTAAGACTTAGAGCTTCAGGGAGTACAGTATCTGATGAAATGAAGCAGAGCATCCATCAAGTGTAAACCTGCATATCCCAAGATGTAAGTTCCTGATCACCACAGAACAGAATTTTTCAAGAGTCTAGGACTCTGCCCAGAAGGATCTACCTGCACACCTAAAGACCTGTTTTCAAGTACCCGACTGTTAACTGTTTAGAAGGTATTTCTTACTTGTACACACAGCTGCTCCAGTTCCATTCAGTGCTGTTGATTTATTCACTGAAGCAGACAGCGATGAAGAGATGTGCCCTTGGTTTTCCTGATAAAACTTCTCCAGCAAAAGATCAATGTCACCCTCTATCAAATTGAAAGTATAGTGGTATAAACATCCAGGTTAATAACAGCTGCATTTCATACTGACTTTTTTTGTAGGTCTTAAAGAGCTTTATATATGCTAGGTAGTTGTCATGCTCTTAGCTTATTGGCTACTTTTTACAGGAAGCCTCATCTTTTTTCTATTGTATAAATATTAATAAAATGTATATCAGGCCAGGGAATGACAGATCAGCTATGCAGACCTCTGCCTAGGACATTTATAGAAGATATCAGAAAACTAGCTCCAAGGCTCTGATCTAAATCAGCAACAACAAAGACTTCAAAGACTTTAAAGTGACTTAGTTTATGTCCTGACCATTGTGCTGCAGTGTTTGCTAATAAGGATTATGAGAAGCATTTGAAAATCTGGTGCAGAGCATAAATATTACTACATCTTTAACATTTTTGAGAGAGAAGAAAAATCCCTATAAAGCTGAAAGATAAATGAGAGTTTTACTGAACTAAGCATATCTGCAAACACATCCTATTCTATCCAGCAGGGACGCTGCTTACAGATGATAGCTGTGCAGAAAATACAGTGTGCCTGTTCGGAGAATTTAGTATTTTCTCAGCAGCTGAAAAGATTTTTGAACATGTCTGAAGCAGGGCTTAGAATGGCAGGGTCTGCCCTGTGAAGTGCAACCCAATGGATGTGGATGTTCATTTACTTGTTCTGCCCAAACAAGTAAAAATCTCTGCAAAAGAGATTCTGAGAACCGTACCTTGAAGATACTGGGAACAGAGGCATGATGGTTCTAGAAAAACAGATTTCTCTTTAGTGACTAGTCAAAATACCATGACTTATCCATAAGTGTTCTTGCCTTCTGCGTACAGATTTACTGGTGTGATATGCATGGAGAAGGGGACTGTGACATGCCTTTTACACAGACAAGCATGCTGCATTTGCTCTAGTTGTGTGATGTAATTACACTTTCCATGTGGCTCAATCTATTCCTAGATAATCCTGTTTGTAGTAATCCTCAGTATGCTCAGTTAAAAAATGATCCAGTAACCCTGGCTCTCCAAAATTTTCTTTTCTTTACCATGCATTAAAATCAAGCTCACAGTATGGTAAGTTCAAGGAACAAAATTTTCCTTCAATGAAATAATTCTTTCTACCATGGTCTAAACGAATTATGTGCTTTTGGCAGAAGAATCTATATCCGTTCACATGGATATAGACTTGCATGTTTTGTGAATGGATGTGCATACTTAAGTGTAATATGTTCAGTTACTTACTGACGTATTTTCATGAAACTAAGGGATTTTAGAAACTGACACTTTTAGGAGGAACTTCAATTCAAATATACTTTCACAACTTTGTCCTGTATATTTTATTCATTTCTAATAGTATCTTGCCAGTGGAAAAGTAGTATAGCTATTTTCACTTACTCAAAATATTCAGGGACTTGGAAACATGCCTGTTTGTAGCATATTATGTACCTGGGCAGAGGGTGCTAAAGAAGGACCCCAGAGTTTCTACTTTCCCTGTGACCAGCTGATAGTTAACTTCTTTTTGGTAGTCTGAAGGAGTAAGCATGCCCTCAGACAGGATTCTTGCCTGATACTTTCCTAAAAGAAAAAAAAAAAAAAAAAAAAAAAAGAAAAAAGTCATTTTGAAAGCACTTCAAACTAAAGTAAAAATGTTCTAAGTCATAATAAACCCCAGCTAAATGAATCTTCCCCCCATAAAAGTGGCAGAGATCAATCTTTTTTTTTTTTCCTACACACTTATGCACCATCCGTCTGTCAGATAGATTCATACTTTATAATTCTATGTTTGTTTTCCATTTTAGGGGGTACTTGTTGACACAGTATACAAAAAGAGCATGCAAATAGTCAAAGATATTAATGAATCTTTGTATGGCTATTCAAGTAATTTATCAGCATAGCCCTCAACAGGTTGTTGAAGGCAATAAAGTTGAAAGACTGTATTTTAGAAGCTAAGAAAGTGTTCAGGCCTCCACTCACAGTAGTATCCCAGTCACACAGAGCAGGAGAGCTTGACACAGTGTGTGTGCTGGTAACTTGCCATAATTTGTAGTAATGCCGTCTCAGATGCCTTGGTAAGAACACAGATAATTCATAGAGAATGTGATCACTGTGGAAGAAACCCAATTGTGCTTCTTGATCTTGGGTTCAAACCCATTACTCTGGGTTCAATGCTCTGGTTTGCTGGGGCAGCTTACAGAAACTCCTCACCGCATTGAATGATTCAGTTTTGCCTGGAGATACACCCTTGGGATCTCACCTGTTATCACAATGCAGGAATCAATGGCTCGATTTCTACTAGCACATATGATCACCACGTAGTTTGTCTTTATTAATTTTCCTTCAATGAGCAGCTTAAACATTTCTGAAAGCCCTTCAGCCAGAGAGTAGCTGCACTCAATGATGTGGACGCTGTCATTACAGGAGCTAGCTGCCAGACCTGCCAGCCAGGGAAGCTGGGCTGAGGTCACTGGTGCAATCTGGCTGGGCACTTGAGGAAAGGTCTGTGGAATTGCCTGTTGGTACTGCCGGATTTCAGATAGGTGAGATTCCCGCCACGAACGCATGAATATTTGTTCCAAATCTTCAATCAGAGGGACCTGGTCTGAGGCTAAAAAAAATTAAGAGGAAAGTGTTCATATTACAAAACAAATGAACAAAGCTGTAGAGTTAAAAACATTTGTTTTTCAAAATAAGTATTTTTTTTAGAGATGGTCATGTTTCAGGTTTATGCAAGCATGCCTACTGACATTGGAAGATGCAAACCATTTCTTTCATTTTGGAGTGTTGTTGTGAGGCTCAAGTAAAACTGCCTTAATTGGAACCTGACTATTAGAAATATTTAAGTGGTTAAGTACTGCCTGAGTCAGCATAATACTACTTCTAAACCATGGACTGTATGCAAGAACAATTAATTACAGTTGGTTTACTTTTTATTTTTAATTGCTGAAGTCCCAAATTATAGGAAAAGATTAACTTTTTGTGGTTATATTTCAATCTGTGTCTGGTCTTCAAGAACAACAAATTATTTAGCTTTAGAAAAGAATCTTACCTAGCTGAACAAGGTAGTAGACAGTCAGCAAGAGCTGCATTTCCTCTGAAATAGGCTGTATTGTGGATGCACCATATTGTTCATATGCTCTAGATAGAGACTGTGAATTTCTGTAACAGGTGTACAGCAAAGGACTCACTATCACATCATTAATGTTCCCGCAAAGATATGGGAAGTTTCCATGACCTGTGAAATGAACAATATTTGTACATATCACATTAATTTCATATTTTTGTGTGTGAATTAAACAATTCCAATAGTAGATATTTAACAAGTGAGAGATTAAGCAGTATTTGGCAGTAGGATTTATCTTTGCATCTCTTAAAAAAAAAAAGAATACATAAGGTCTTGTTGAGTGCTTGTTTTTTGCTTGTTTTTTTTTGTTTGTTTGTTTGTTTTGTTTGTTTTTGTATTTTGTTTGTTTGTTTTTACCTTTAAAAATAACTGGCTTTGCTTTACAGATTTTCAGCAAGTTGTCAGGAACTGAGACCGGTTCTCCTGAGCCCACCATCGGAGATGAGGCTGACCCCACCAAAGCAGAATGTGGTAGAGATGATAGGTTTCCTCCATCTAAGATTGTACACATAATATTACTGGAGAAAAGTTTAATAATGATTTCCTCAAATAAAAGTTATTCAGCATCATCTTAAATCCACATTTAGTATCAGTGTTACATAATTTTGTGGTTATATCACACATTTCATGAACTGTTACTACAACCTATGCTCACTTTCTTGGAAAATGTATTGTTGTGGCCTTAAACATTGTACATGCATCCAAAGATTTTTAAATAGAAGTTTATTTATAAACCTTTTCAGCTAACAAATGCATGATATACATGATACCAATACAACATAATGATTCATGGATTCATGATATATCTAGTTTTGTAGATTCTAAATATGATTTCTTGCTATACAGGGGAAAAAGAAAAAAAAAAATTCTGGGTTAAGCTGTTTTGTTTCACTGCATGTCATTTTAGTTTGTATTTAGGCTATAAAATCCAAGTAAGTGCCAAGAAGACTGTGACAGATAAGTGAAACAATGACTGATATACTGACCTAACTTATGACACTAACTTTAATTTCCCAAAGGCGTTTAGGTGTCTAAAGATAGATACAGGCATTTGTTGCAATTTATTAATAATGGCTCAATGATTGGATCCTAATGAGTTAAGCCTAGACACCTCAAATACATACAAATGAAGCACATAAATAATTCTGGCAATGTAGGTATTAAACAGGTTTCAAAACTGTACTGAGAATCTGTATGTATCTTTAAAATACTGCTTCTTTTCCCCCATTATTTTCTGAATAATGAAATTAACATCATCATTACCTTGGATATAGCTTACCATTTTTAATTCTGTTTGGAACTTGTGGGTTGAGCTGCAAGTTCCAAGTTTCAGTAGATGATGGAGATTCTGGTGACCAACCTTTATGGCGCTTTTTTGGAGGCCCTGAATTTGTTAACGTGCCTGAATAACAGGAACATTTCAGAAAGTATTAGAACTGAATATTCATTTGTGTGCATGATAATTCAATACGTGTCAATGGACTGTATTAAGTACTGTGGTAAACAGGGTCAACTCCATGAACATCATCATTTTTTATGGCTTTTGTTTTCCTTTTCTATCTTCTGCTTAAAGACATGGAAAATTTTTGGTTCAGAGATCTCTTAATCATCTTGGAGACTTAATCTATTTTATATCAACATTTACTCTGTACTAAGAGTAATGTACTAATGAGTAATGAGGTGTACTAAGAATACTTATTTGTATTAATACTTTGAAGTCAACTCTATGGGCATTTTGCTCCTTTTACTTCTAAGTACATGATACTGCATTTCATGTAACATTTAATAACATTTTCAATGGTTTCACCATTGTATTAACAAAGATCAGAGTTCTTTTTAACAATTTTTCTGTTGTCAGGATTTTTATACTTGCTAGTGGTTATTGTTTTTGATTTTGACATCCTATACTAACTCCAAGTAAAAGACTTCTGTACTTTCTTCCTATCCAATTCTAGCTCCAACACCTCTGTCTGTAAAACCATAACCAACTTTCTCACAGTTTTCCTGGGAGCCCATGACCACTACATTTTTGAAACTTTTTTCATTACTTTATTCAGTCTTCTTGGGCACTCCTCCAAACTCCTAGAATGATGAGTTTCCACTAATATCAAGTATTTCTAATTATTGAGGGTTGATAGTCCTTCAGGAATTGCTTGAAGGACTGAGTTATTTCTATTTATACATGTGAATATGTAAAACCCTTAACTACTTCATACTTGCAGGTCAATATCTGCTGGCCAAATGATTAGTCCCATATAAAAATCAAAATGGAGTGAGAACCTGGTATTACATATACATGTATATATATAAATATATATATTTATACTTATATATATATATATATAAAATGTTGTTGGTGGGGTTTTTTTGTTTGTTTGTTAACAATCCTTTTGCAAAAGATATTAAAGTCAAAAGTAAAGCAGAAGTCTTCAGATTTAGAATAAGGTTGTTCATTTGCAGAACAGCGTATGTGCATGTTAAGGATCACTTTCTCCTTTGAACTACTACCATGTGAGGGCAGTATTTAGCCATTTGTTCTGATCATTCATTCATTTAGCTTCCTGGCATGAGGTTGTGCCAAAAGCGTAACTTCAAGATATTTAGTGTAATACAAAGTACTTTTGAAAATGCCTTACTCCTTACTACAGGACTCTCTAATATGTTGACATGTGAAGATAATCCACCTGAAATTAATTGGCAAGATCAGTTTACTGAGAACATGTTTCTGCATGCAAGAAAGAGATCAAGAACCTGAATGGGCAGAGAGAAAGAATTTGGCTGAGATACTAGCAGGGCAACTTGGGAAGATTTATTCTAAAACAGAGATATAACATGTTTCTAAGAACAGTCAAGACTAAAAAGAACTTTCTTGCTCAAACAAGTCAGTGACGTAACATACCGTTTGTGACAGAAAACAACACAAATCATGATAATAGTGATTCAATGAGGAAAAATTATTTAATTTGGAGCCAGTTGTCAAAGTAGCAAGTACATCCCAAGGTGGACTGGAACACAGAAATTACTTATGTGTGGTTACTTATAAATCTTTCTTAATTCCATGCACAAAACCTGTTAGGTGAGATTCGTGTAAACAAATGCATTATTTAAGAATCTAGAGTAATAGTCCAGTCTATACTTCTCTAAAATGATACCCATTTGTAAGTGCAATGAAAAACTTCCAATTAAGAATCTGAACTTTAATAAAGCTACAGCTAAAATCATATCATTTTTTTTTCCTGAAAATTAACATATTAAAAAAAATGGAATTGTCACAAAAGACTTGGAAGGGAAGAGTAATTTCTATTCATAGAGAAAATTGTAATCATGGTATCTATTACACACATGGAATATAGACGTTGGGGTTATTAAAAAACAAATCATACAAATACCTAGCACCGATGGTCTTGTCAAAGCAGATAGGTTATTTTTCACCAACTGTTGTTTAGGAGATTCCTTGCCATTATACACTGCGGAGCTGAATGCTGCTGTTGAAGGAATATGATCTATGCCTGCAGCTGGCAATAAAATAAATGTTATATACAATAAATATTTCTAGGTCATGATCCCCAGTTAATATAATTAAATGACCATTGACTTTAACAGAGCCATCAGGATCTGCTCAGTGAATACAATGCTGAATAATGTAAAGCCACTTCTGATCTCTTACCAGATTATTGCTGTCTGACTCCTAAGTGCCTGGGTAAAATCCCAGTCTGCAATTAAATACATAATTTCCCATCCTTTAGATTCTTTGCAGGTTCACCCTAGCTCTTCCATGAAGTTTACTTAAGAATCAGCAAAGAGAGTAAAAGAGTCCAAGCTTTGTTGTTTAAAATTTACTAAAAATGCCCTCAGCTTCAACTCAAAGTTGACATCCTTCTTCCAAACATCATTTTAATTGTGCTGCCTTAAAAAAAGAGATTTTTGCAAGCCAAATATGCTTGTCATTAATGTAGTTTTTAAATATGTAACTTCTGGCAAACAAATGCCAATACTGCTATTATAAAGAGATTAATGATTTGTTCTGGAGGGGTACTGGCATTCCAGATCACAACTATTTAACTGGCTTCTGTCTCTCAGACAGAATATAACCACCAACAGCTGTGTCTCCGTTCTCATATGTGGATCTCTGTAACTGTCACAAGAGACTATTCATTATGAAGAAGCTCGGAGAGATCACTTAAGCCTCTACCATCCATCACCTTTTATTTATGTAAGGCTATTGGAAAAGTAAATGTTTCAGAAAGCATTGTTAATACAAAGAAGTTACAGATATTAATCATTACTTTATCTTTTAATATTAAAGCTGCTTTTCTTCACAGAAGAAAAGGCTCAGAAGCTTTTAAGCCAATATCCATACAATCTCAGCAATAAAGGGAATTCTAATTATAACATAAAATAGACTGGAGCAAGAAAACACCTATTGCAAGAAATACCTAATCTTTGCCATTTAAAAAAAAAAAAAAAAAAGGCTCTTAAAAATGTGGTTTGCTTTAGTTATGAACAAGCTTCAGAACACCTGGCTATTTTGTTATTTGCTAAACATTTATACTTAAACGTAAGGGGAAAATATGGACAGCAAGAAGCCTTGACAGCATGATTCTTTTTTAAAAAAAAATGTGAATGATACCTTTATACATATTCAATTTTCTTTATTTTATGTGGTAGTGTGCTTATTTCTTTGTCCCTCTGTTCATATAAATAAAGACAGATATGCACACACAGAATAGTAAAACTACGTAGCCCAGTAAAATAATAAAAATTAGTAAAACTACAGTTACCCAGAGAGTTTTCCTTCTAAGCGTTACCTGTTTGTTGCATCCCAGCTGGAGTATTTGGATTTGCTGCTGGGAGAGGCTCACTTGACATACTTCCAGAGAGGCCCGAACTTTCTGGCAGCTGGAACAATGTGCTCGAACAGGTGCTGGAAGAAGACTGTCGGCCTCTGAACTCTGAAGAAAAAAGGAACTTGTTATCCACTGACAACAGTGACAGTCGCTTTTCTCTGTCTATCTGATTTGATAATTTCACACATGAATTACTCAAAGGCTACAGCACTTAAACGGGAGGAACTGATGGCATCACACATGCCATCCTTGTACTAGGGTACTCAATTGCTTTTTACAGCTGCACTTTAAGGAGCCTTTCTTTCAACTGATCCATCTTAGGTTTTACACAGACGCCAGCCCCTGTGATATCTAAGCTTGGATGATGAAAACCAGAGCCCGAGTAAGACAGCTTCATTATCTTACCTGCTCCTTTCCAGCAGATTACAGATCCTTTGGTCAGAGCTCCCTGTGCATTCCTGACCAGATAATACTTTAAGTGTTTCTGTTTCTTGGGCTGAGTGGTCAGTTTAAGATTAATATGATTTGAGAATTCTGTAAAGTAGCAGAAACCTTTCTTGCCACAGCCAACACAATTGCCAGAGAAGCCTGATAAAATAAATAATACATACAATCCAATGAGACAGGTTTGTCACTATTAGTAACATCAAAACATGACTATTCTCTGGAGAAAAAGAGTATTCTTTTTAATAGATTGAGCTTTTTATTAATATTATCCTCCAGAAAAAAAAAAAAAAAGAAAAAAAAAAAAAGAAAAAGAAAAAAAAAGCTATACCAAGGTCTCTGTGTTGCATTTCAGCTTCCAAATTGGAAATTGCAAAAACAGGGCTCCATAAATAAAATAAATAAATAAATAAATAGATAGATAGATAGATAAATAAATAAATAAATAAAAGAGAGAGAGAGGGAAAAAATAAAATAAACTATATCTCCATTTCCTCCCACCTGAAAAGAAAATCACAATTCCTACATGTAAAGCACTGCATTTCACTTATATTTTAACTTTCTTTGATAGCAAGCATGCAATTAAGTCTCAAGAAATTTATTTATAATACATATTATAAATATGTATTTTTTATTATTAAATATGTATTTAATAATATGTATTTTTATTATTAAATATGTATTTTTTATTAAATACACATATTTAATCTATTATATTTGATTAGGTATAAGTATATTTAAGTACCAAGTTTCTACTACAGATGCTTGTTTAGAGAGGAAAAATACTAATGCCTTCTAGAGCTATTGATTTAAAGTAGCTATCTCAAATTATATGGCTGGACTGTGTCAGCACTTCATAACAGTTTAAGCTACCTGTGATTATGAACAACAACAAAAAAAAGTCTGTAACTTTACAGAACATGACAGAGACACAGTCCTTGCACGTAAAGGAGCTTATTGTACTCAGGCTTAATGGGGCACTTCCAGGGATACTGCCATTTCCTCTCATTCTGAGGTACAAAGTTTGAGCCTCAAAGAGGAATTCATGATGGTGACGGCATTATCACCATAAATAAAGAACATTCCTTGAACAGATGATTAAGACCATCTCCCTTTTCTTCTTACCGAACTTTAGTTTTCCATTTTCTAAAGTATTGCCATAAGAAATATAGTACTGCATAAAACCAATGAAACTATCTGAAAATATTTACAACTTCCAAAGAAATCCTGTAGTGTGCAATTAGAAGATAATGCTCCCCATGAACATTTATCTCTATTCTCCACATACGCCCTGAAGCATGAAGGTTTCTTTTATTTTAATCACATCTAATGGACATCTTGATATGTTATCAAAGGAAATTGAAATTGAAAGGGTGAGTTCAGTGAATCAAAAGATAGAAAAAATAAAATAAAGGAAATCAATTTAACATAAAGGATGGAGAATACCATTGGAAGTAAACAATGTAACTGCAGTACAGGCTAAATAATATGGTAGATAAAATTAAGAGCCATTTATGAGAATGATAATTTCCACTACATTTCAGGCAAATTATGTTTTCAAATTAATGGTCAGTATTTATTTTTCTTCTTAAGAAAAGTGAACTAAAATGCAAGCATAGTGCTTTGTAAACACCTGTTGCTTGCTCTATAACCAGAGTACTTTCATTAGTTTTCAAAGGGCTCAGAAGAATTCATTAAAAATCTAAGTTAATGTGGCAATTGGTCTGGTATCTATGGGAACAAGTGGATAATAACTACTGAAAGCTGCCTATTATATCACTGATGCTACTAGGTAGGATCATAAAATCAGGACAAGTCATGACTGCAGAATCCTCTGTGTTGCATCAGTCAACACAAAAGCATCTGTCTAACATCACAGAACCTTCAGTTGCTTCAATAAAAGCAACAACAAAAGGAAACAAAACTAGAATGGATGTGGTAAAAGCTGTAGAGTTTGTATGTATTTTATGCAGATTAAGAAACTACTGAAAATGCTTCTGCTGGCAAATGAAAGCTTCCTGTAGATCTTCGAGGCATACTGAGCATGACCAGCAACGTTGCAATTTTGGTTAGGTTGCCACTTACAAGCCTTTATTTGTTTTCAAATAGAAGCATGAGGGGACCATTTCCAAAAGTAAAATAGAAATGCCTGTTTCATTGTTTTGCTGAGTGTCCAGCAACTTGCCAAAGCCAAAAGTGGAAATATTTGCCAAATAGAAAGTTGGGCAGTGGACATAAAATCTTTATGAGATCAGCCAGTATTGATAACTCTTGTAAATTATCATCAGCTAAGACATATTTAACAAACTATAACTTCTGCCTGTAGCAACCTTTTGTCATCTATCTTAAACTCTACTGGGCAGAGTCTACTGTACCAGGTCTACTGGAAAATTAGTTTTCACCGAGTATAGCATAGAGGTGATGCCTAGTAAGAATTCAACTGACCTTATGTCTTGTTTTGAAAAGTCTTTGGAGAATATTTTAGAAGAGTTTTTGTTTATTTGTTTGTTTGTTTTCCATTTAAACCAAACTAACATCTTTCTCATCAAACCTCCCCAGCTCCTCTGAGATGAACTAAGTCCTTTCTGGTAAGCTCCTGCCAACACTGTTTTTCATCCCATTCATTCTGACTGATACTTTCTCTGATGACAGTCATTGCCTTACTAACACAGCTCAGCCTTGGCATCACAGATATAGCATGACTTTATAATTTCAATGCAATACAATAATGTCCAGTCATTACTCTTTTCAGGACTAACTTTCTGACTAAAGCATCTACTGCCAACCTTGCTTACAGCACTTACATAGCAGATTGAGTAACACAGCATTTGTCATGAGAGACTCCCCCATTCTGTGCGCGCCCTGTTCACATGCCATAACCAGAGGTAGCAGCTGATGGAGAGGACAGCTTGTTTCATAAACAGGCTGCATTAAATATTCTTCCATACATTATAGAAAGGACAAAGGTCAGGGGAGTCAGGGCAGCCATAAGGTAACTCAATATATCTATGTCATGCAATTGATTTCACAAGAGAATTAGAAATCGATGCCTGGAGTTTAGGGGCTAAGCCTTTCACCTTTAGGTCACCAGTTCAAATTCAGCTCAGTTCAGTAGTGACTTAAGTCCGTTACCCTCTGAAGATTGTTTAATCAGAAGGTATTTGCTTGTGTCTGATATTTTATCATATGTATTTGCTTGAATGTGCCCACATCACATTGATCAATTAGTCGTAATTTAAAAACCACTTCCACAGCAGGGACACCATGATCAGTAGAGGCCTTGGACTAGAAGGGTATGAAGCCTGCCCTACCTCATCACTTGGCAATGGTTCCTTTGGATTAACAGTGAGCTTGTGCTAAGGGTAAACAGATGAATTCAAGGTGGAAGGATATCCATCTAATTTTTCATAATCTAATCTTTCACATCCTGGTCCAACTGAAAATTTTCTTCCTGTTTCTCTTCTAAATGAATCATGGGGTTGTAATTAATGTTAACATTTCTGTAATGTTAATGTTTTTGTGAAAAGTTGGCAACTTGCTTAACACAAAAAATTGTTTTTTCAACTGTTCAACAAAAATATTTCTTCACCTCTAAACACAAGCAAAAAGCACAAAAACATTGACAATGCTCCACATTTTTCCCTCCCATTGAGTACCACTAAATTTGAAGACTGAAGTACTACGTTTTAGAAATAAATGAAATGAACATGGTCAAGCTAGAAAGCTCCATGGTACAGAAACTCATTACTATTACAAAAGCTGAATAGAACATTGTATATTTTAATAGAAGTGCCACAGTATTTCATACTGAAATGTTTTCATCTTACACACAGCTTCAAATGCAAGCAAACTAATCTTTTCCTCTGTCATTCTGACCTCAGGGACCCACTCTAAAAAAAAAGATTTCTTATTCCCTGCTAGGAAAGTGGGCAGCTGTTTGGTCTTTT
Organism: Netta rufina; assembly: GCF_964035555.1. Classification (NCBI taxonomy): domain Eukaryota; kingdom Metazoa; phylum Chordata; class Aves; order Anseriformes; family Anatidae; genus Netta; species Netta rufina. Next base: position 106,731,166 of record NC_140125.1, on the reverse strand, counting down.
CGGAAGGAAAATGGTGGGTGAATAGCTGCTTTGTTCATCATGAGAGACTCTCCTTATGAGTGAGAACTGGAAGGGGGTGGGGGGTAACAAAAGAGAGAAACCTTTGGGAGTGGTGCATATTTGCTGCACTGGCTTCTTTTATTAGAAAACAATAAATATTGCACTATCACAGAAGTTCTTCCTCCATCTACACATTCCTTCAGGCTACAAAAGAACAAGAAACAGCTTCCTAAAGGCAAAACTTTAATTTGCTTTGCAGAGTAGTGAAACTTGGTGTGTAATTTGATTAATAGAAACATGCACAGTACGTTCTCAGTCTTCTCAAATGTAGACAACTTTTTATTTAAGAAGAATATAGCCCTTTCCAGAAAACTTTTTTTATTATTATTTTTTCCCCTGTGGAATAGTATATCAACTGTAAAACCAAAGAAACAAAACAACCTCAGTCTCCAACAAAAACGACTTTCAAATCATAAGCACAAATGCCTTGATTGGTGGGACAACTTACTAGCATAATCAATAAATTGGCTCATGCCCCACAGTCATATTAACAGCCCCTAATGGGAACAAGACCATAAGTCAAAAGCTGGTCAGGAAACTACTGATACATTTTGTTTTCTTTCGGAATTTTTGTACGTTCCACAGGCATCTTCACAAATGTATGCAGGTGGACCATGAGAAATCAGGAAAATATCGGTTATTTCATTTGTGCCTTTCCCTACAAATACATTCTTTTGGGGAAGAAAAAAATGAACTACAACAACATACAACAACAAAGCCTACAATACTGAGTAATAACTGCCTTACAGAAACACAGTATATTAAGAGAAAAAATTACGAAAGAATGTGGTTCAAGGGTTACAAGCGATATGCCAGAATCACCAATAAGCCTTAGCAAAAGAACAGGACATAGTTGGACATACTCTGACTCACAATGACATCTCATTTCAATTCTAAACAAATTAATTTAAATTTCCCTATAAATTCAGACATGCTTCAGGGATCACTTTCTGGAAGGCCAAGATATTTGAAGGCAGAATGGCCTAAAGTCAGAATACAAAAGTAAGCCTTCTATCCTATCTTTTCAAACAAAGATAATAAAAGATAATAAAAAGAGTTTCCACTCTTCATAGTAGGAGTCTATGAAAAGTTTTCATCTTAAAACTAGCACAATAAAGAGGTGTTATCCTAATAGGCAGAGAGTTTAAAACAGTTGTCTTTTAGCTTACTACATGTCTGTAACTGAGACTCTTGATGTCTGCTTCTAATTTTACTTCCCCTGATTTGACATTTGAGTATGAAAATCAGAATCAAACAATAATTTCTACCAGATCTACTGGAGCAATGTGGTAGTACAATCGATTGTAGCAACAGTATGCTATACTCATGTCAATGAGATACATCATGTTTTTTCATCGTATTATAGAGACTGAAAACACTTTTTTTTCCAACTTACAGGTCTTTGGATCTTAAAGCTTACAGGTTCTTACAGATTTAAGCTTGTTATAGTATACAGAAAAGTTATTACTAAAATGCTTTGCAAAAGATCATGATTCACTGGTGTCTAAATGTAAATCAGCCAAAAATAATCATATAAATGGTTTCAGAAAACTAAAACTAAATAAGCAAGCTGAGGATGCAAGTAATATAAAAACCTCTCAGTTATGTTCCTGTTGCCTTTTTCTGTTCTTGTTTAGCATGCAATTAACAGATACACTACTTCCTCCCTGCTAACAGCCTAAGGAGCTTAAGCTGTTAATAGTGCTAACACTGAATGACTTGAGTGGTACAACATTCCTGTCTTTATCTTTAAAATGACAACACATGGGTGATTTATAATCCTCTTAATTCTTTTACGATCACTGTTCAAATGTACTGTGACCAACACAACTCTGCAAGATCACATGAGGAAAGAAATCACTGTACATAGAATTACATTATCCACCTTCACACTGTGCTGTCATCCCAAATGCCTTGAAGAGTGGCTCAAACTGAGAAAACAATTGAGTTCACATCATATCCCTCAGTGTTTGTGAGAGAAAATGGTTAAAGGAAACAAGGACAAATGGTTCCTTTTTGCTATTTAAAGCTCAGACTGGTACACAGATAAATGATGAGGCATTTTTGGTTAACTAAGAAAAATAATACTTAAAAAAACAAGAATGCCTGATGAAGAAAAGAGTTCTCCCTCAGGTTATATACTATTTGTCCCAATGTAAAAACTATTCCATTTTAATTACATCAGTATTTAGTTCACTTATTCACATGACTGTGGATCATCCCAATTGTGTTGATTTGCATGAGGTTAATAGCAATCAGAAGGGCTATAGCAAAAATAGGTAGAAGGACCTAGTTTATGTTAGAAGTTAGACAAATGGATGAAAGGCAAGAAACTAGTAAGTATCCTACTTTTTTTTTTTTTTCTTTTCTCAAAATACTGTGTATTGTAACATCGAATTCAAAACCGCAGTATTACTTGATTATACATAAAGGAAATTTTTCAACTTGTAACCATTCATTTTTATGTTTATTGTGATAATAACTAAAAGTCATGGGTTAGGACCCAGAAGAAATTCTATTATTTATATGCAATGGAGAATATGACCCCTACCCTAAAATGATGAATGGAAATCATCTTAATTTTTTATAGTACAAACTATTGTCAAACTGTTCACATGTATACAGTAGCCAAAAAGGTTTACTTTGACAGACCTACAGCCTGCCCAAGTATGTTAGTATTTGGAAAGCTAAAATCAACTAGTCCAGTGACCAGATGTGTAGTTTCAGCAACTAGGACATAAACTGCCTAGACTATGACTTAATTCTTGGACTAACAGATAGAAGGCGATGAAGCATTTCTAATGAACTGGCTTCCTCTGTATCTTTCTAAATAGAGCAAGCATAGCCAGCTCTGAGTTGTTATCTTGTTGAGCATCACCACCGAGAATTACTATACAAATGGAACAGAAATAAGACCTGCTGAACTCACTCTACAAAAAAAGACTACCAATTAATTGTAGACCACAGAAACATCCACTTACTCCAACCACAGACACTTACCCAACAGGGCATTGCGCCCATTGTCATCTGGCAGGAATCTTTTATCCACAGCACACACTAAAAGGTGATCAGGTAAATTTGGTGACTTTGCACCAACAAGTAAAAACCCTGATGGTACCTCGATATGTTCATTGGAAATTGAAACCAGTCTCAAATCTTTACCGGCCTGGCAGAAACCTAGAAAAAAAAAATAAAAAACAATTCAGTGTATTTTAAATTGACAAGATTATTATTTTTTATTTAATACACACAATTTTCTTTGTTAAAGAGCTTCTGACATCATTTTAATTTTTTAATGAAAAGCAGAGTTCTATCCTCTGAGGTGAAGGGCAAACTAAAAGACAGTTTTCTTCTCTGCCTTTTTGGTCAGCCATAAACAAATCCTATGAGTACAATTAAAAAAAAAAAAAAAAAAGACAAATCTGAAAATCAACATTTTCATTATGATGTTGCACATCATATTTATGGGACTACTTACTAATATCATCATAACTTTGGTCATCCATTCAAAAATGCAGATAATAGTTCTTTATATCTAGAGAAATTCAATAGCTTTCAGGAAAAAAAAAATTACAGCAACATTGCACAAGGTACATTTTAAGTAGTAAAAAGTGATGATAAAGCTTAAAAATTGCCACACTTATTTTAGCAAATGTCATGCCAGCAAACCGAACCTTGCCTAACAGAGCAGAAATTCTATCCTTGTGCCAAGTATTTTAACACAAATGCTTATCTGACACACTTACGAAAGTGTAAAAGCAATCAAGAATAATATAGATTTGTCTAGCAGATAATGAATACTAACATTTTTTTGATTTCTACACCATATAAATTATCTCATTATAATGAGTTACAGGGGAAAGAGTCCCAGTCCTATCCTTTTCAATACGGCAAAAATGCCCAGATAGTGTGTGTTTAGTGTATTTCTTACCATCAGTAGTGCAACATCCTTCTGGAGGAGGCTTCATCTGGTAAGAAACAGGACTACTTGATTCTGAGCCTTCTTCCTCCTCCTCTTCTTCCTCTTCCTCATTATCTACTCTGCTGCCTGCTACAAATTATAATAGCATATATGACTTAGAAAACAGAAAATGCTGGCAACAAACCAGTGAATGAACAAGGTGACCCAGTTACAGAAAAGTGTTAGAGAAAATTAGATTCTCTCCTTTTGACAATGACTTCACCGTTGCCAACTCTTAAGATATTTGTTGTTTTCTTAAAGCTCCAACTTGCAGTCTTATTCTTATGCTTACAATAGAAAAACTTTAATAAAAAATAATTTAAAAAAAAGATAGAAAGAAAAAAAGAAAAAAAAGAAAAAAGGCTTTTAGCCCTTGTAAAAAATAAATAAATAAATAACACAACACCAGTGCAGCTAAGTAAAAATAAAACTAGGGACAAAAATAAATAAATAAATAAATAAACAAGGGACAACATGAAGGTGGCTTTTATTTATTTATTTATTTATATTAACTTCTTCATTTTTAAGCTAACCTAATGATTCTTGGAGTTCTAATTCCTGGTGCTTGAACTCTTGTTGATCAAAACACTGTAACTGTATCCTTTGTTTATAACATTAACAGCCAATATAAACCCAAATTCATTACTTCTTAGCACTTTTGAACATCCTGGCAACAGTCCAAGTACAGATTTTATTAACGAGGTACTGACCATGTCCTTGATGACCGTGTCCTTGATGAAGAAACAGTTCCTGCCTAAAAGTAGGTTCACCACAGATGATATCAAGATAATACCTAATTCTCAGGCAGTCTGTCTCCTGCCAGAATCCAGAGCTCTGAGTAAAGCACTGTCGCCCCTTGTACAACGTCAAGGAAAGGCAGATGTCTAGGAAGACTATACACAGAGGTCTGTGCATGGACTGCACTATTCTAGGTGTTCCATACTGAATGCTAAAGAAAAGAATGAATCATTTGGGATTCTTTTTAAGGGGCATTTAGGTGTTTTCTATCCAGATTCTCTGCTGTGAACCACTTTTCTGGTGTCCTGGTTACATAAGTCAGCAATTTTACCTGATAGCTTTCTTGTTAAGAGAATTCACCTGCATAATCTTAATGTATTTTTCAGCCTTCCAGCTAGAGACTGCTTCTCTCCCTCTCTCTATCTGTGGGACAATCATTTTCCATGCATAATGCAACACCTCCAGCAAAACACACTGAACAATGACTCCATCCTCTCTTGTGACTAGGACACACTCATAGCAAATGGGGAAAAGGTGGCAAGCAGAGGAGTACAACTAAATCGTCAATGGGGAGAACGTTTCTGTGGACAGGACTTCGGAAAATGTCAGACTGGATCCAGCCTTACGTAAGACAAAGGTAGGAAAAAAGTACTAGATGAATCCATTGGGGCTTACGTCTTGTCGTACAGCTTCGTGGCTTATATAGAGACCTGCCTGCAATACAAAGAGATTTCACTGGCAAAATTTGGCGGTGAAGGGCTGCTGATATTTTATTTGAGGATCAGACAGAAGCTGGATATGCTAGCTGGACTTTAGCAGGTAGAATAGCAATTAGGGTCCTAAAATCTTCTGCTGATGCAGTTTTTAGTCTTTAAACAGACCAACACCAAAGCTCGCTGTCATCCTCCAGAGCTCAATGCCAACTGGACACATTCTCTGTGCTTCAACTGACTTTTTGGATCAGGCACTCAGAATCCCACAGAATATTCAAGGATTTTTTTTCCTATGACACTCCTCAGAATGTTTTTTTGTTGTTGTTGTTTTTGTTTTCTTCTATAGAGAAAGGATTGTAGAACTGGCTAAACAAATACTACAGAATAAATCAGAATTAGAAAGGATGCTTTTAGAAAGTAAATCCGGGTTTGAAAGTTTGTCTTTAAAGGTTACTAAGACTTAAATCCCAATCTAGAAGAGGATTTGAAAGGTATGTTTACTTTTAAATATCTAAACATCAAGCTTGAGTGCTGGTGTGCACAGATAAGGACAGAATGTTAAACACTACTGTTTAAGGGCGGAGTCCAAAGATAAAAATGCTGAAAGTGGACAAAGAGAAAAGCGAAGCTCTCCATCTTTGCTATTTAAAACAGGGATAAGTAATGTGTTATGACTTAACCTTGACTAACATCTAGATGCTATGAAAAAGGGGTGAATCTGGTTCTCCTCTCTTTTCCTGCACTCCTGGCCATGAAGATCCTTCTTTCCTCTTTGTATCAGCACTGACACTGGAGCCCATGAGGAGCCATCCCAGCTTGCTAGCCCAGAAAGCTAACCAGTCAAACAAAAATGAACTTTTCATTTTATTTTTATTTTTTTACCAGGTTAATGTATTACGTATTTATGTATCAGTGCAAGATCCAAGAAATGCCAAAGCTGTTGGAAAGGCAGAAAATTGCTAGGAAAAATGGAGGAAGCAGGATGTGGGACTTCCCCCTTTGGCCACTGATAAGCTGTTAGGTTTCCTCAGCCATAACAGGTAATTTCACTTAAAAAAAATAAAAAATAGAAGTGGAAACCGAGGAAGAGGAGAGCTGCAGCACTTTCAAAAGACAACAATGAAAAGAATACAAGAGTATGTATGTATTATTAATATACAAGAATGAAGTGCTGTCACCTGTATTGAGCATCATTAAGATTTCTGCTGCTTGTTTTAAAAAAAGATCTACAGCTTCTGCTTCCCTGTTAAAACAATATCCCTCCAAGGACCTCTCTATTTTTATTTCTGCTCCATGTCTTCTTTTTTTAAACAATTCTTAAAGAACACAATCAAGCACTCAAAACCAGAGATAATATGATAGCAGAAGTAGAGTCACAACCATTGTTCTTCTGTTGTATGTTACAGAATGAAGCAGTCAGCTGATCTAACTTGTTATAACTCCATTAACCAACATTTTTTTGGTGAAGATTATGTCCATATTTTATTGAATTTAGATTTATTAATAGATACCATAAACACAATTGTTTTCTTTATTCTTCTTAGTTTCTTTAAAGAATTCTTCTCAGTTCTCATGAAAATTGATTAGATCTTTATGCTTATACAGTTGATGTACCTTAATTTAAAAAATAAAATAAAATCATATGGAAAATTTCTTCTGCCCAGGTAGAGATCAGTAACAAGTGGCTTTTCTCAGGGGTCAGTATTGGGACAGGCACTGTTTAACATCTCTCTTGGTAACATGGAGACTGGGATGGAGTGCACTCTTAGTAAGTTTGCCAGTGACACCAAGCTATGTGGTGTGGTCAACATGCTGGAGCGATGACATCCAGAGGGACCTGGACAGGCATGAGAGGGCCTGTGCGAACTTCATGAAGTTCAACATGGCCAAGTGCAAGGTCCTGCATATGGGTTGCGGCAATCTCAAGCACAAGTACAGGCTGGGTGGAGAATAGATTGATGGCAGCCCTGAAGAGAAGAACCTGAGGGTGCTGGTTGATAAGAAGCTCAACATGAGCTAGCAGTGTGCACTTGCAGCCCAAAAAGCCAGCTGTATCCTGGGCTGCATCAAAAGAAGCATGGCCAGCAGGGCAAGGAGGTGATTCCCCCCCTCTCTCATGAGACCCCACCTGGAGCCCTGCATTCAGCTCTTGGGCTCCCAGCACAAGAAGGACATGGGCATATTAGAATGAGTCCAGAGGAGAGCCACAATCAGGGTGCTGGAGTACCTCTCCTATGAAGAGAGACTGAGGCAGCTGGGGTTGTTCAGCCTAGAGAAGAAAAGGTTCTGGGGAGACCTTACAGCAGCCTTCCAGTACCTAAAGGGTACCTGCAGGAAAGCTGGGGAGGGTCTCTATGTCAGGGGGGCATAGTGATCGGACAAGGGGTAATGGCTTTAAACTAAAAGAGGGTAGGTTTATGCTAGATACAAGGAAGAAATTTACTCTGAGGGTGGTGAGGCACTGGCTCTCGTGGTTCCGCTCAAGTGGGCAGCCGAGCTCCACCACAGCCGCTCTCTAACTCCCCCTCCTCAAAGAGGAATGGGGAGAAAATATGTGAAAAGGGGCTCAAGGGTTGAGATAAGGATGAGAAAATCACGCAATAATTATTGTAACGGGCAAAACAGACTCGGCATAAGGAGATAGTAAGATTTATTGCCTATTACTAACAAGCGAGAGAAGTGAGAAAAGAAAGGAAAAAGCAAACCAAAAGCACCTTCCCCCCCATCCACCCTCTTCCACCTCCTCCCCCCGAGCGGCGCAGGGGAACGGGGGAATGGGGGTTATGGTCAGTCTACAGCACTTCTTCTCTGCCACTCCTTCTCGGTCACTCTCGTCCCCTGTGCTGCGGGGTCCCACCCACGGGATGCAGTCCTTGATGAACTGATCCGGCGTGGGCTTCCAACAGGCAGCAGCTCTTCCAGAACTGCTCCAGATATGGGTCCGTACCACGGGGTCCATCCCTCAGGAGAAAACTGCTCCAACCTGGCTCCCCTACGGGCAGCAGCTCCTGCCAGGTCACCTGCTCCTGCATGGGCTCCTCTCCACGGGCTACAGGTCTGGCCCGGAATCTGCTCCGGCAGGGGTCTTCCACAGGCGGCAGCCTCCGTCGGTGCAGGGCCACCTGCTCCACTGTGGTCTCTTCCACGGGCTGCAGCGTGGAACCCTGCTCCACCGTGGTACTCCATGGGCTGCAGGGGGACATCCTGCTTCACCATGGTCCTCACCACTGGCTGCAGGGGACTTCTGCTCCGGCGCCTGGAGCACCTCTCCCCCTCCTTCTGCACTGACCTTGGTGCCGTTCCTCACTCCCTTCACTCTCCCAGCTGCTGTGTGGCGCAGCGTTTTTTTCCCTGTCTTAAATATGCTCTCACAGAGGCGCAAAACAACATCGCTTATTGGCTCAGCTCTGGAAAACAATGGGGCCCTTCCCAAACATGGGGCAGCTTCTCGATCTTTCTCACAGAAACCACCCCTATGGCTCCCTGCTACCAAAACCTTGCCACGTATACCCACTACACTGGCACAGGTTGCCCAGAGAAGATGTGGATGCCCCACCCCTGGAAGTGTTCAAGCCAGGTTGGATGGGGCTTTGGGCAACCTGGTTTGGTGGGAAGTGTCCCTGCCCACGGCAGGGGGTTGGAACTTGATGATCTTTGGTCCTTTCCAACCCAAACCATTCTATGATTCTATGTCAGAAGGCTGGAGTAAAGAAAAATAACAAGAGGGGAGAACAAGAGCTTATGCATAAGGATAGATCTCTGCTTTAGATGCTTCCTGTTCCTCTGAGTACAAGGATTCATAAATTGGAAGAACTGGAAATTTCTATTTATTGTGAGGCTAGAGTACAGGATGCCACATTGCAGACCTCTTCCACCTGAGGAACAACCTTGGATAAACTCTATTTCAGGTCCCTTCAGAGTCCCATTCACAGTTCCCTTTGTCTGAAACTTCTATGAAATAAATGTTCTCCATCAAGCTGTTGTGGGACTTTTAATTAATTACAGTTCAATTCTGTTGCCATTAACTGCAAAGAAAACAGAATCAGCCCCTCGTGATCTAAAAAGTTGTCTGAAAGAAAGGAGTTACAGAAGTGTGAAATTGCACTTTTGTTCCTGAACAATGCGTCTGCTCCTGTAGCAGCGTTCGCAACTGATGTCAAAATCCATTTTGTGACATCACAGTTGGTTGCCATGGAAAGGTTTATGAAATTTTCTTAGAAGGATTTGATAGAAGGATCACTTTGTGTAATGAAAAAGCATTATAAATATTTAAACAATGAATGTATATCAGGTGTATGTCCTACGCTAGGGGGAAAAACAAAAACAAAAAAATGTTTAATCATGTGTGAGTGGTGAGCAGAGTTATTTCTTTAAGGAATATTTTCTCAGCAGTTACAATGAGGTAACAGTAAAGGGTTTAATACGTGCGAAGTATTTTTTTTTCAATTACCATTTATTTTTGTTTGTTTTGTTTTCTGTTAGTGTGGATTGTTAATCATTATGGGTTCTGCATTACGTATGTTTCTAAGCTATCTTTTGTGAGTTATGACAGCATAAGTAGACCTGGTCAAAAGAAATGAAACACCACCCTGATGACAGAAAAGGATAAATAATACAATTATTAAACATAACCTTGCACAAGCATGCCAGAGTTTTGCACACACCAGTAAACTCACTGCACACCTCTAGACTACACATATTAGAGGACACCAAAGTACCAATGAGTTTGCTTGCCAGAGCTACACAGTTTGTCTAAATCATACTATGTCAAAGAAAAAAAGACTGAACAAAGCAAAATCAGAAAAAAGACATCTATAAAAACACACAAAAAGTCCCATATATAATAACTGGAGCTAACATATCCTAAAGGTTTGTACCTTTACAGCAACAGAATGACTAAAAAAAATCATGCCCAAAGTAATCATTAACCTTCTTTATAACCAACTAAAATAATTCTGTTATATTTACTTCTGCTGTATTTATTAATGAAAATTAATATACTTAATACTCTTACTATATCTCATTTATAAATCTGTCACATATTTACCATTATTTACTGTATAATTTTCAGTAGTGTATGATAAATTATAGGATAACAGATCTATGTTCCAAATTTCCAAAGATTTCTCCAAAGACTTAAAGGAAAAATTCACAGTAAATCTCAGGAAGCAGATGACGTAATTTTGTCAAAATAAAAGACAATGCATTTAATATCTTAATCAAATTCTAATACACACATTTATATACATTTTTAGATCATAAAATATCCAAACAAAAACTTTCAATGCTTTTGTTTTTCTGTATTCTAATTTAAAATGTTTGTGCTGACCGTTGGGAGAGCAAACAGCAGAATTGTCTTTGAGCAAAAACATAAATTCCTACCTTCCAGTGATGACAGTTGCTGTTCTGCTTCCAAATACAACTGAGAAAAGATTGGTCTGGGAACTAAGTTATTTGAGCGCAGAGAGGCCTCGATAGAATTATGCAACACTTCTTCAAACCTTGTTGTCTTGAGCTGACCAGCATAAGAATTTCCCATCTTCTCAAACAAAAAGACAAGGAAAAACACAACAAAAACACACAAACAAACAAACAAACAAAAAAAGATTTCAATTTTAGTACTCAAAACTCAATCACTGCACGTTGATGTCAGGCTACACCATTTCTCATGAAAGAGAGAAGCTTCACTGCCCACAAAGAAAGGCAAAGGAAAAGAACATTGACTGCCGCAGTCACTGTGCTGATCCTGGTGGTAAATTACAGGAAGTTATCTAAAAGTAACAGCTTTTTGTAATTCAGCAGAAAGGCAGCAAACTTTGACACTTAGAAGCCTGATTCTAGTAATCCCTTCGTTTATATAGCAATTGAGGAGATGCATTTTCAACAGTCAGCAATCTCACCTGTAAAACAACCCCTCTGTTTTGCATGATTTGAACAGAATAAATTGTAAAGGATTTGGGGAATAGTGCAGTTCTGTGTATATACCTTTGCATAGCCCACCACAGCTGAAAACTCACAGCTAAAGCAGTTCAACATATATGTTGTTAATCTTGGAAGTACAATAGCATTGCACTAACATATCCTAAAAGATAATGGCTTTTCCTTCTCACCTTAAACAATATTTTACCATATAAGCAAACTTTTTTTTCTTTTTTCTTTTTCTTTTCTTTCTTTTTTTTTTTTTTTTTTTTTTTTTTAAGAGAGAGACACATCTATTTGATTTTGCCTTTCATTATTAGGATTTTATTGCTAGTGAAACAAAATAATTTACTCGGACTGTCACTGAAGAGTCAGTGTATTCCAGCTGAATATCCCAGCGTTTACTTCCCACTTATTTAACTGCCGCCTGCTTTCCACAACGAATACAATGACCTGGTATAACCAAAAGCCATGCCAGCTTTCTTTTTCTGTCACAAAGTAGCTCTTGCCCTGGGCCCCATGTCCTCTCCCTCCTCAAGTAACTGTGAATAGAAAGCATGAAACGCTTCCTGTTTGTGGCAGTAATTCCTAAAACAGTGAACAGCCCCTCCTCAGCACTGGATACTGCTTGGGAAATGAGCCTGTTGAGAAGCATCCTGTAGGAATCAGTCAAGCAAAAGAAAAACTACTTTGAAATCACATGCTGCTTTTGTCAGGAGGAGAAGCAACATACAAATTTGAAAGAAATAACATACAAATTTGATAGTTTGGATATATTTTTATGACTTTACAAAGCCACTATACATATATAATCATATCTCTGTATACTTTTTTGTACCACTTTAATACTCTATATATAACTATACATTATGTATGGTGTTATTAGAAGCATAATGAGAATTATATAACTATTCAGGCAGCGCTTATGAACATGATCATGGAGCAGGCATTACTGAAAAAAACAGGTTTATCTACACAAAAGCCAACTGAAGAAATTTAGTGTGCAGCACTGATGTATCCCTGTTTGCTGAAGGGTACATGGGAAGCCACAACACATTAGCTAGGTTCAGTGGTAACATGCAAGTGATGCATCTCCTCTTCCAACACAAGCAGCCCTCTGGCTCCTCTAGTTTCAAATTTTCACTGCTGCTTCACCTACACCAAGCACAGCTGAAGACAATGAGGAAAGTCTGACTTCAGTATTGTCCCTGAAAAGCTTTATGAGAGATGAATGCAATAAAACATGTCTAAATGTTAATGTCTAAAGTGAATTATACCCAATAGTGTTTCTACACAAAGGCACTACATGATATTTAGTTCTAATTCTAATCCTTCTTTCAAGCTCTATGTAATAAAGACAAATAATCAAGATACCTGACAGATTCCTATTTCATTCTTCTTTAAAATCCCTCCCCTGATTATAAACTAATATTTTCTCTTATTAGGTTGGAGACATATGGTTTGTCAGGGACCTGTCTGCTCATTTTCAGGGTCAGGTACAGTATGGTGCTATGTGACTGTTCATCACAGTCTGGAAATTCTAGACTAAAGAGAAATAAAAATGCATGAATGGTTAACTCAGTATGGTTAACATTCAAAGCTACACTTTCAGGAATAGAAACAGCATTTAGATATCATGAATTCCACAGAGATTTTACATAGACTGCTTTATTTAAGCACAGAGCCACAGTAAGAAAAAATCATGTAAGATCCAAAAGATTTTTATACTTAAAAATAATTACACAGCTCTCAGATGATACCCAAAAGTTTGACTGCAGTTGCAGAGGCTAGTCTAACAAAGGGCTGGGTTTTACCCATCCTCAACATGACTATGCACAGAAAACTGCTCTACCTGATTTTCAAACTTACTTCTTAAAAGAGCTTCTTTAAAGCACATGAAAAATAGGAAGTTTTTTAATTCATCCAGAGTAAGACACAATATTTTGAGACAACTCAAAAGCATTAATACATAAATTTGCACTAAGAACTGCTTTACACAATGAGGCATGGAGGCTTACTTGTTTTACTGATTACTATCTGCAACTATTTGTGATGAATGAGAAAACACCATGACATTCCAGTTTATAAGCTTTATCCCATATGTACATACAGATATTATTCTGTACAGTTTATTAGACACAACATTTACTGGTATCTAACATATTTGCCTAGGACTTATAGAGACCACTAGTGAACATGTTAGAAAACCTTTAAAGCTGTGGATGACAAAAACCAGCATCTTGTTGTGACAGACAAGGAATCAATGAAGATTAAGCTATTTATGCAACATACAGATCCTGAAATCCTTCACAACATAATTAAGTTTATCCATTGTAGTGCTAATTTTGAATGGTTTTGTACAGTGAAAAAAAAAAAAGTACTTTCTGGATTTGTACATGTGGTAAACTCTTGTGTACCTGTGGGATCTTATAATTACACTGTGAAATACACTCATAAATTCAGGAACATACTTTGGAAGATATGAAAAATATTTTAGAGCCATTTTGCATCATCAAACAGACACCACTGGAACCAGAAAATGCCCATTGCAGGAGATTTGCCAGCATCAGCCTTTGCCATTCAGAATCCCAGTAGTTCTCTCAGTTGTGGGAGAGATGACTTCTGTGCAGCAAACAGGGGAGAAGCTGTTTCTCACTAGCACTGTAATGGTTGTCATCCCCTTTTCTTTAAAGCCGCCCAGACTGTGGTACCTGAATTGTAAATTGCTGACTCTGTGGCACCAGGAAGCAAAGGCTTTGAGTCCTATTCTCCTGCTTCAATGAGCTCAGCATTCCCAGCCCAGATTTATGTCTTTCTTGGATACAAGTGGGTGGCACAGGATGAAGTTTCAAATGCATGTGAAATTCCAAGCCATGAACATAGATGGTGACCTGAACTATTAAAAAAAATCACAGTGCACAACAGAAGGATAGTCCTCGACCCCATCTACTGATAAATCAAAAAGCACCTCCATACCGCAGTCAGTCTCCATGGAGAGCATGCAGAGCAAAATACTAGTCAATACAAAGGAAAAACTTAAAAAAAAAAAAAAAAAGAAGAAAAAAGAAAGAAGACCTGGAAAACCATGATAAAAGAAGAAGGGAAAAAAATGTGCTTGAGGGTACACATGGGTGCCTGAGAAACCACTGCAGATGTAATTGGACTGGGTCAGGTCAGTGTGTTAGAAACCCACACATAAATGCTGCCAAAGAACAGTGGCAAATCCAGGCAGCTGAAAACGCTTGTAAAAGTACATTAGTCTAAAAATAAAAAGTAGAAGTATGTTTGTCTAAAGAGAGCAGCTCTCAAATTCCAAGCAAGGAACTGTCAGGGTTCCCGTGGTAAACAGTGGTTATACAACTAGGGAAAACAGAGATCTGCTTAAGGGTTAATGTCAGATACAGACTGTCAGATACAGACTCAACTTCAAGTTCAACTGCAGCTGAAATAGCCAGGTTTTGAAGAAATTCTGCTATGGCTTCGTACTCCAGATGATGTGATTTAGAAAATAAGTTCCATCTCAGCCACGAGGACAATACCATGTCTGGTCACATTAACACAAAGGACATACAGTCCCTAGAGTGGAAGTGTTTGGAGAGAGATCTTTTGATTAATGAAATGACAACTGTAACACACTGGTGACTTTTCAGTTGCAGTTGCCTGTACTAAGGAGCGACAAGATTTTGTGAAGACTGAAGATCTAGCACAGCAACTCTGGACAAAATTTATCCTACACCTAGGACAGAATGGGTATCACAGAATCAAAGATTGGGTTGGGCTGGAAGGGACCTCTTGAGGTTTCCTAAGGAAAATTTAGAGCACAGAAATTAATCTGGCGCTTTTGACAGTTGTCATTGAAATAAGACTGTTAGAGAAAGTCTAGTTTTAACAGAAACTGAGAAAAAGCAAATATATGGAGGCTGTGTTAAGAAGTCTTGAAAAAGACATCAAGGGATCTAAGAGTGAAATTAGGAAGCCACGGTTAATCATTTAGTTGAGAGGTCTGAAGGGAAGAAAAGGGGAATATATCCCCAGTTTTCAAGTGTGATGGCCAAATAATAATAAATAAATAAATAAATAAATAAATATCAGTCTTACATAGGACTTGCAAATTATTACAAGAGGAAAAGTTTTACATTAAATTGCATCTTTTTGCATTTTAAAGTTTCATTGACATTTCTACTTTATTAATTTTATGTGATGAGAAATATTCTCTGATAGATAAAAGAAATTAACATCATATATGGAGTACCAATAGCTGAACCACTACTATTCTACTATTCTATTTAATTTTAAATTCTGAACAATATTAATTTCCTTTCTCAGGCAACATAAAAAGATTTCTGAGATATTTTTAGCCATTTTAGATATTTACAATACAGAAGGTGTTCATATCAGACCAAAGCAGTATAGAAATGGATACATTTTCCCATTTTGAGCACTGAGCATTCATACTTTCGAAACAGCCTAATAAAATAAGTTCTATTAAATCATATTTTTATGGAAGACTGGTACGATGTCGTCAAGCCCATTATTATTTCAAAATCATTTGTCATTGCTATCACAAGAGGCAGTTCATAACTTGTATAAAATTAGGTTTTCTTTGTATAAATTTTGGTTTTAAGTATTCAAAAAGTATTAATATTTGTCTGAGAGGAGACTGCAGCTTAACAATTTGATCACACTTCAGTATTGGAAAAGGTACTTAGCATGATCCATTTGCTCACTGAACATGAGTCAGAGCAATCTACTAACATGCAAAGTCCGTCAATATTTCTAAAGTTAGGTAAAGTCTCTAATAATTCTTGAAAACCTGTATTAAAAGCAACAAGAAGAAATAAATCCTATGGCAGAATTCTAGATGTAACTACAGAAAGAAAAGTAAATTTGGAGACACTGCAACACTGATTCCCTTTGACAGCAATGATAAACAGTATATATATATACATATATGGCATATATGTGGCTACATGTGAATATATGTGGCTGCTTCACTTCAGCCACAAGATTGCGTAATCATGGTCTATTTTTTTTCTTATTTCTGTGAAGCTGTCTGTAGTTATAGACAGTGCACTCTCAATCTTTGGATTTGGAAGAATGAACTATTTTTCATCTTCTGCATTAATGTTTGTCTCACATAAATTAACATTGTGTGTTAAATCTACTACCACGAGTTATAACAAATTCTTAATGCAGGGAAACTAAATGAGCTTCTTACTGATATTGACCCCCCACAAGACTCAGCAAGACACAGCAGAGTTCTTCCTTACTAAAAGTCATGGCCTGTTTTACGAGCAAGTAACAGAGAGGTTACATCTTTAGTAAAAAATAAAATGGGCCACAGACCATTTTTTGTTTCTGAGTCCCAAAGGATATGCACATAATATAGGTGATGTCTTTACTAATAAAGTTACTCTAACAAAAAACAAAGTTACTCTACCCAAAATATCCTTTGTGAATGGTCACTGGCCCAACATAACTTCAGAAGTGTGCCTGGGAATTGTTTTAGAGGGTGCTGGCACTACAGCCATGCCAAGACACTAACAACAGAAAACTGTTTTCTAGCCCATTGGAATTTCCCTGAAACTGTTCAATTTACCAATACAGTTGTAGCTACTATGGGCAAGAACAAAGCAAAACTTATTCCCTTAGAAAACAATCTGGTTGTTCATGTACCATGTAATTATCACTTGTAGAAGCAATATACCAAGTTTTTTATTTGTCATATGGGTGTAGTAAATAGGTGGACTATTGCCAATTTCTGTAAAATATATTGGTTTCTGGAAGTCAAACCTGTTTCCACAAATTATTCTGCATGAACGACTTGGCAGGAAGAAATAGGGAAAAAAGAGCTCAGAAGACTGAGGTTTTTGATACAATAATGGACTGTGGGAAACATTTAACTACATTTCTTCATTTCAGATCACTTCCAGAGCAATGTTTTACTATTTCTATGTTTTTCATCAAAATCATAATGAAAAAAAAGTATTCTTTTTTTTGCTGATAGCCTTACCCATAAAGCTAAATTTTGAAACTTCAAAAGTTGCTGAGAAATGAGATGATGGTATTTCTACTTAGCTGAACTCTATAGTGATAATCAGATTAATATCAATAGTCACTCATGGATCTGCATATTGAAATCCACTCCTCCAGTGAAGTCATTTGTTCCGTAGCAATAAAGCTGACAAATCATTTAAAAGTCTCTAGCTAATCAATGTTTCATATACGAATAAAGTTATGGGAGTTCAGCACACCACATTTGGCCATTACATTTTAAAGACAACATTAAAGCCTTGACTTAAACCACAGCTATCTTTGCCAGAATTTCCAGCTCATTTTCTGTTACCAGATCTTAAAACTCATATATCTCCCATGGAATTTTATTAGAAATGCTGGGGGCAGACCAGATCAGATTAAATTTAATGGTTTCCTAATAATGCCACTTTGGAAAGCAGTTCATGATTAAAAACAGAGGCGCTGATTAAGGTTGATGACAGGTCACAGAGAACATAACTCTACCATCTTTATACAGCCAAAAACAATTCTGCTACTGTTTCCATAAAGAGAATATACTGAAAGAAAACTACTGCCCAGACCTCTATACCACCTTTTTTTTTTTTTTTCTTTTTCTTCTGCTCTTGCTTTTAATTTTTATCTGACATCTTACTTTGATTTGGAAAATTAGGCTGACTCCAGGCACAGGATTTCTCCTGCATTAACGGTGAGATGATTTCCTCCAATGACTCATGTTTCCAAGCAACAGGAGCTTGGAACAAGAGTGCTGACTGAAAGGTGCCAAGCTCTCGAGTGCACTAGGAAGAGTGGGAAGAAGTCACCAAGCTTTTTGGCAACTTTACCTCCCAAGCCAATTTGCTTCTATGAATCACTGAAATCAGTTCCCTCACTCAATTCAGAAGTAAATAATAGGGAGATGTCTTTATTATCAGGAGATCTCTGCAAAGACTAATACAGTTACCTCTGCAATGAAATCAAATGTATGTATTTTCCCCATCTATTGAAAAAAATAAGCCCAATTTGTTAACTGCCCTTTGTGCATTCAGGAAAAAACAAACAAACCAAAAAAAAGCCCATACTGATCCATATCAATAGGTATGAAAACAGACTGGAACAAATCAGAGGTAAGCAGTCTTAGTAAAAGCACTATTAGCAAGCTGTTGCTTCCTTCTTTTTTCTTTGGGCAGAGAAAAAACTCCAACTATTTAATGAATCACCCTTAATACGAAATTATCTCACTTTCATTTTGGCCATTAGAAAGACAGGAATTTCAGCTAAAAACAAGTATTTTCTTATTTTTGCTGAAAATTTTCAACTGTATACCAACATTCATTATTTTGAAGAGAAAGTTTCCATTTTTCAATTAAAATCCTATAATTCATGCAGAGAATACTATCAAAAAATCACACACAAATATTTTCTATAGACAAAGGAAAAAATGAATGTCCAGACTACGTCTACAAGAAAACCCAATATGTATTTTTAAACTTCGTATACAAATTCAACTTTACTTTGAACCAAAAAAAAATAAAGCTCCACTAAACACAGAGCACTCTAACTTGCCATAAACTCATTAAAATATACAGCTATGCATTAGGCTTGGAGATCCGGACTCAGGCATGTTGGCAATTTAGTGAGAAGGAATCTAAACTGTGACAGCTTACATTGTCGCTTTCTGGGGAAACAGAAAACTCCAACGACAACCAAATTCCTTTAATTAGTTAAGGATGAAAGGTTGTTTTGATTTTAAGACATAGTTTAATCTTCTTTACAAGTAGAAAAAAAAAACTTAAACATCCTTCACCCTATAAACTTCTATGCCTACTGTCAAACCTGAGTTGAATTGTTCTGAGAAATTTAAAATAATGATTTGTTTAAAAACAGCAGTCTATCTACCTTAGCTTATCTTAATAAAGAAGTAAAAATGCCAGACAAAGTTCAAACTGGTTGTAGTAGAGCCCTTGGTGGAAAGTCATACATCAGATTACTAGTCAAATTTAAAGAGAATCATAACCATCATAATTGGGACTGATGCCTGATAAACACCTATAACTGGAAGAGAGAGAGAGAGCGAGAGAGAGAGCGAGAGAGAGAGCGAGAGAGAGCGAGAGAGAGAGAGGAAGGAAGGAAGGAAGGAAGGAAGGAAGGAAGGAAGGAAGGAAGGAAGGAAGGAAGGAAGGAAGGAAGGAAGGAAGGAAGGAAGGAAGAGAGAAAGAGACAGAGAAAGAAAGAGAGAAAGAGAGAAAGAAAGAGAGAAAGAGAGAAAGAGAGAAAGAGAGAAAGAGAGAAAGAAAGAGAGAAAGAGAGAGAGAGAGAGAGAAAGAAAGAGAGAGAGAAAGAGAGAGAAAGAGAGAAAGAGAGAGAAAGAGAGAGAAAGAGAGAAAGAAAGAGAGAAAGAAAGAATCTTAATTAGAGTTTTTACAGATGACAGAACATCCATTATTAACTTGCTTGGCAATTGTGACTTTCACTGGAAATCTATTTTCAGACAAAATGTTCACATCAATTTTCATTTTCTTGCTTTTTTGATTTAAGGTGAACCCTCTTTTCATAGACAATCATGCATGTCACTCCTTAATAACCTGACAACTGGACCAACTAATTAAAAGTAAACATGGAGCTAGGTGATACTCCAGTGCTGTAATCATCATGCAGACTAAGCCTAATATATTATATGGCTATAAATACATTTAGGCAATGGCACTTCAATGTAAACACTTCCACATTCTTCTCTGCAGGAAACAATGCATTCTGATGCAGATTTCTTTGATTTTCCTGCAGGATCTCATAAACTTTGCAGGTGTTACTGGAGGGAAAATCCCTTATCAGCAGCTTCTAGTGTAGCTCTACTGATATGCCTCACTATTTCTACAGCGCAGAACCCTGACCCTACTGCTGGTCAGGCAGCTCTGCTTTGGCTTCCCTTCGGCTTTTGTGTGTTGCTTTGATCAGCTCCTGGCTCTGGATGAAAGCAATTCTTTTAGAGACCACCTTCAAACAGTCTTAAAAAAAAAAAAAATAAAAAAAATTACATACATAAAACCAATTGAGCTTGTTAAGCAGCAGGAAGAAGCCAAGTAGAGGGAGGAGAAAGGGAGGGAAGGAGGTGCCACAAATCAGCACTAGGAAATGATGATCAAAGTGGCAAGTGGAAAATTAGTAAAAAATGTTCCCTAAGTTGTACAGGTCTAGGTCATTCCCTTTCCCAGCACTGGCAGTGCAAATGCTTTCTCAATGTTACCCAGGACAGGGATAAAACTCTCCTCAAGAATTGTCTCGCACGTGTTCTCTGTTCCTTTTGAGTGTAGCAGCACTTGAGATCTTAGAGCAAAGCAGTAGGAAACAAACTGGTGCATCACAAAGAGATTATCTTGAAATGCATGTTTCCCAAAGAAAATTCTTTGGAAATCACCACATCAAGTACAATACAGTGTTTTAAGATTATTGGTGCTAGAGACTGTTTTGGAGAGTCTTCAGAATCCAACGTGAGTATACAGAGTAACCCTATGCTGATTGTAAAGGTTAGCTTTTGAGCCATCCTCAAAGCCAGGCTTTTATTTTTCCTTAACCGAAGCCTAACTTTCTAGGCTCATTAGTGGAAGCAGCGCAGCAACTGCCCATGGGGCAGCCACAGGCACACAAGCAGAGCAGGGTGCATGGCTTAAAGACACTTCGGAGCAATCTCTTTCAGAGCAGCAGAGCCATAGCCAGACAGTCTCTGACAGCTCTCCGTGGATATATAGTTCTCCATGCACAGGTTTAGAAGCTTTACTGCTTTCACGGAGAAGGGCCTCATTGACTGAAATAGAGATCTTTGATGATTTCTTCTGACAGAGTACACTATGATAAAACTGGATCATATTTGCTACAAAATGAACAAAAAGAAGACAGAAATACAATGGGAAGAGTCCAAAAAAACCACTTCACCATCTCTGGAGTTATAATAGAAGATACCACATACATCTTTAGGTAAATTTATTACAAGTGAAGACAAAACTCAGCATCAAAGTATACTCAATCAGGAGATCAGTTGCACATGTACAGCATGCTGAAAATACATCAAATCAGAAAAATTCCTAAACATAAACATGTAATCCCCCCCTCCCCCCAAAAAAAAAAAAAAAAAAATAAAAAGCATTTTTACTTAAAGAACCACTACAATGCTTAAATTTCATACATTTAAGAAAGTAAACTTAGCAGTTTGAGATCTAAATTGCCAATCTTAAGGAAGTAAAAATTATTTTTTCTGTATTTTTCAAAATACATCAAAGTTATCCTGAAGGGAAATCATTCACACCAAAGACAGCACATAATTGATTATGCAGGAGGGACACAAAATGTAGACAAATGCATGTACTTAAAATATATCAACTGTTAAAAATTCCTCTCAACACCAGCATTTGAACAGTCACCAGTATAAGGCAGTGTGAGAATCTACCATTAGCATATCTATCTTATGTTAATGTTTCCATTAAACATTAACAGTATTTTTCAGCATGGCAATACTAGCTATGTAATAAAAAATATACCGTACCGTAATGAAAGCATGTGTTCCTCAATTACATCCAGTAAGTTACTCCCCAAATTTCATATTCTGAAATCTGCTGAACATTTTACACCCGCAGCAACTGCCAGTGATTATATCTTTATGACATTTTCCTCCTTTTGATTTAGAAGAGGCTGCTGCTTGAAGAATTGGTTAGGACACTTAAGGCTCCTGAGTCAGCACTGTACGCAACTGAACAACTCAGTCAGGTCGCCATGACACGAACACTCTCCTGGCACAGTAGAACACAGGAAGGTTTCAAAGCTATCTATTCTGCAGCTACAGCAAAAACAAAGTAATGAGACCACAATATAACCTGGCAAGCTGTCCTCTAATTTGTGTGCTGGCTATACTAAATGATAAATGGCCTGACTTTGTGTCTTATTAATACAGAAGTGCTGTGCTGGGTCATGGTGCTCCTGGGCAGGCACATATCAATCTGTCGGTTTGAAGCATTATTAACGTCAACAGTTTTGTTGCAGGTTTTGAAAGGACTATGGGTGGCTTTTTTTAAAGAAATAGGGGAGCCCTTTGCATTATTCTGATAACAAAACCACTAAAGAAAGCATGCATAGGTGTATATTATGGGTACTTCATTTTGCTAACAGAGGATAAAATGAACAGAAAAGAGATTACATATGTATCAACATTATCTTTGTATTGGTGCTCTGCCTCTATCTTCTGAATAAAAGGATATGAAATAAAACAATATTTGAGAGATCATGTTCAATATACTTCTGGATACACAAAGAAACAGCTATTACATTTAAACAAATGCTACATCTCTTAAACACACATCTAGAGCACATGCACTGAGAAAGTGTATTTTGGGTGGACTTACTAAACATTTCCTTATGTCACAAATTGTAGCACATCCCTCCAAAAGATTAAAGCAATTCTGAAATTCTAATTTTCTTTGTTTATGCCTTTTCTAGGCCAAGAACTATTCATGCATGTGCTTGATTTTAAACTCAGTTAAATAACAATGAAATTAGTAAAATTAAACCCTTACCTAGGTGCTCAGTGGAATTAAGGTTCTATATAATCTTAGCATGTTTGATGCACCGAACAACAAGAAGTGAGTATTTCTTTTTCTTTTCAGTTTGCATATAGCTTTACCCTCAGGGTGCAGTTTCATGACTGGCTCCAGCTGCTCTGAAATCCAGTTAGAGCTGAAAAGCAACGTCTCCCACTCTCTTCCATATATTCCCCCTCTGTTGTTGTTCGGTGGCATGGATCTGAGCTGATATGCTTGAAAACTTGCCACTTTTGCAAGGTTATGTTCAGCTAGATCAGACCCCTCATCTATCTATGCATGAAGTATACAACCATTAATCATTGCAAAAGAAACAAATGGTTAGGGATGCTGGTGAGAACAGAAACTTTCTCTCCAGAGACAATTTAAATTGCTTTAAATAACATTTTTAAATTGCAAAACCTCTGAGAGTTTTCTGGGAATAAAAATCTGAATTTTAAAGCCTGATTCGGAATCACTTGGAGACTTGGGTGATTTACTGGTTTCATTCAAAACATTTTTCACATTAATTTTCAACTAGCATGGAAAGCATTCACTGATTATTTGGGAAATTAAAGTTATACACCCAATACTTAAAGCCATGCACTGTATGAAATGATGTGAAAAACAAACTGTACAGGAAGCAGTAAGTAATACTCTGGGAGAGAGACCAGCACATTATTCTGTCATATGCAAGAGAACTGGATGCTCTTACTGCCAAGTATGGGAGACCTATTACATCAATTTTTCAAGTAGGATACAAAATCGTTTGGATGGGGAACACAGAAACTGTCTGATTTCCTATTAGCAGTGCACAGTTGTGCGCCTTAGACATACTAACCTCACCAGATGACACTTAAAAGACTTTATTGGCGTATAAAGTTTAGAGGAATCCAGATGGAAAACAAACACTGAAAGAAATACGTGTGTGTGTGTGAATGCATGGGATTTTTGGAAGAGTCACTTTTAATCAGGTCAACAATAACGTAAGCCAGAAAATACCCATTTTAAAGAGGTATAACTTGATTAATGCCAGCTAGGCATTCTTGCTCCATAACTGTAGTGCATTCACAAAACAAATTTCTGTAGGAAGCTGCATGGGGTGCTATCTAGAATGAAGGCTAGGATGTTTCAGCACCTATCTCTAGCTTTCCTTTGGGGTTGGAAGCACCACACTACTCAAAGAATATCAACAGAGTGTAGGTGTAAAAATAAGTTAATCTGATGTTCAGTGATAGAATGCAGAATGAGAAAGAAGCTGTCTGCTTTGGGTATAGGCATGGAGCAGAAGTTCCAGAAGAGAAATAGGAAGGGCAAGCAAACACAGAAGGGCATATTGATTAGTACCTGGAGCAGGAATGCCAAGAATGGGTGATAAACATGGAGGTTATGTATACAAGATCTTATATTAAAAAAAAAAAAAAAAAAAAAAAAAAACAGGATTGCCCTGATCCAGGTGCAGGCTTTTGCACTTGGCCTTGCTGAACTTCATGAGGTTTGCAGGGTCCACCTCTCAAACCTACCAAGGTCTGTCTGGATAGCATCCCTTACCTCCGGTGCGTCAAAGAGTCCATTCTTGTAAAGCACACCCCACAGCAGTTTGGCCATCTGAACTGAAGCACCCTTCACACACTTGCAAACACTGTCTCAGAGGCACGAAAGTCAGGAGAAGGGGGCAGCAGAAGCAGCCAGCGCATTCTGAAAAACGCTACCCTGAACCATGTGGGTAAGAGCCACTGCACAGCATGGCCTATGGGCTACATCATCCTGGGCTGTTGTCTGTCCTAAAAGATGGCATGGGTTCACCTGGGGTTGCTACAGCTGATCAGGGCTCCAAGCATTTCAATGTGGGGCATTCTGTACAAAGTTTTCTAAGTCCTTTTGCCTGCTTTTTATTTATGTATTTATTTAGGTGCTTGTTCTGTAACCCTTATGTCCTTCCACTATGTGAGTATATACCTTTATATATCACTTTTCTAATGCATGGAGAACAGTTACACTCAACATTTGTTGAGCTAACATGTTGAGCTATCCCAACAGTGCTGCCAGAAAAAAAAAAAAAAAAAGGCATGTCAAGAGATCACTTATCAGTTTTTGTAGAGACTCCTCTTCATTTTTTGTAGATATTAAAAATGAAAACAAAACAAATAGGGAAAAAAAAAGTCTTAAGGAGAACTGCAAAATAATTTATGGACTGCTATTGTGAAATACTTACAAATGTGAAGGAAACTGAGGAAGCAAGTGTTGTGAACTGCTTCTTAAGAAGTAACAGGATACCTGGAATAGATTTATCTTTCATATGAAAATGTATTAAAAGAACCTAAAATACTTATTAAATATTGCTTTGTGTTTAAAGTCATATAAATACTTTTGTTCTTCCTATCACTGAATTTACAACGGTCCTAAGCATGATGGTGTATGTTTTTTAATATCTCCAAAAAAAAAATGTTATTAAAGAGTAAAATAAATGGTCAGTCAGGTTTTATAAAACAGCTAAGTGCTTCAATAATGAATGAGAAGAGAAAATGAAAATAATGAACGGAAACACACACTTGCCAAAAACTACAGAAACCAATAAATTTCTATCTCTTGCTAATTCCTCCTTATACACCCACTGCACAGATCTTCGGGACTGAAAAATTAAAATAAACAGGGTCACACTGACCTCAAGGCAAGCAACAGACTTAATTACTGCACCAGACGAGGATGAATCATGCCTCACCAAACCTCCCATTCCTTCTCAATAGGATGCTTTATTAATCTGACACATTGTTTTACAACTTGCACAACCTACGCCAGAAAAAAAAAAGCCCTGGTTTTCTCAGTGCACAACAGGAACATTTCAGAATGTCACAACCGTTTCCTCTCCACTCTCAACCATAAAAGAAACTGTTGCTACTGTCATATCTCACTCACATTTCATTCTGATTCATGCACCGCACAAAAGCACCAGCCACTTGTTCAGTCATGCTGTACCTGTGTAAAAATCTTAAATGAATGCTCAAAGACCATTTTTTAAAAGCTTAAAAGCTGCAGCCTGACTGATGCTTCTGTAGCTATTAGCAGGTCTAACTGTTCAAAACGCTTCCTTAAGAGTGTTCCTTCATCTGGTCATACTGGGAAAAAAAAATAAAAATAAAAATGAAAAAAAAAAAATACCCTCCAGGCTGAGAAACATCTGAGTGCTCAGAAAAACACCTCTTGACAACTCTCAACTTTCCTCAGTCTCAGCGTGTAAGACTTGACACACCACGCCATGTGATGCAGGACTCTGTACAGTACATTGGGTCAGGAGACAAGAAGTGGCACCGTCTTACAGCTGAGGAACAGGCACATCACACTCTGTTGGGGAACATGATGCAAAACTGATTGCACAAATCTTGTGCTTTGTGTGCAGTTTGATACACTTGTTTTAACTCACCACATATCTTTAAATTCAAAGACTGATGGTGCTATTCCCCTGCAAACGATTACAAATTATTACAGATGCTTACGCATTTTCCATTTTCATCTCCACGTTTTGTACCTACTTCCCAATCTGCCATTTACGTATGCTCCCAATCCTCACATACCTTTAGGAAAGTATGTCTATGCAAATGCCAAGGGATGGCTTTTTTCATATTTAATGACTTAAAAAGAAATACAGATCTCTGTTTCTAAGCAAAACAAATGTATAGTACTAGTGCACAACTTGCTATCCGAACAACTTGTTTTAATTACTAGAAATCATTAGAGTTTAAATTTATTTTTTTTACCTTGATTTTAAATATATATATTTCTTAACTCTCTCATCTGGTCATTTGCACTAAAAACTGATACAAAAGAGCTTACTGGTGCATTTTAGATGCATCAATTGATAATGTTAAAAATAGTAAAAAATTCAGTCTCACTTAAATAAAAACTGCTCCTTCTTAGTTTTTAGAAGTACTAGAATCTCCAGTTTTTCATTCATGGCCTATGCACTGTAATTCCTAAGCAGCTCAATGTTTAATAACACCCTTGGAAAACTGCAGGGAAGCCAAGATATGTTCCTTCTCCATTTTACTGATGGGAAATTACAGGGCTGAAGTGATCTTTGCACAGATCCCATGAGCCTCTGAGTCCCTAGTTACAACCGAAGTCCATGACAGGTAATTTTAGCTAAATAATTTTAAGAGACAGAGTTCAAATATTTCGAAGTCACATAAGAACAGTGGCAAAGCCCAGATTTTAACGTAGTTCTCCTGCAACACCTCTTTGTACAGGATCATCATCTGTTCTTGCCTCTTAATAAATATTTAGCTATTTATTTTAAACTCCTATTAAATGTGTGACCTTTGGAGGGTGTGGAGGAGTTAATCTTTCAGTTTTCTATAGTTCCATTTGGAATACTCAAAGATAGAGTCATGTAGAAACAACCTGTGAAATATATTTTCTGATAGAAAGTGTTTTTTTTCTTATTAAGGTAAATGGTACAAGAAGTTCCCTGCAGCTTCCAAATTGTTGTAAGCTATAGCTGAAGAAAAATACAGCACGCAGCTTTCTTTTCTCCTGTCTTCTTCCTCTAGAGTTTCTTAACTGATCTGCAATAACAGGAGAGATCAAAACCCAGTGTAATCAACAGTTCTGTCAAGCAGTTTGTGTCAAAGCTGATGTTTTTTTTAAATGTTTTATGAGTGTCCTCAGATCTTAACAACTTCATTGATTTTCATTCATTAAAACATTGTACGTTCCAATGAAAATTCATCATCATATCAGACTTTCTAAAAGTGTTACAGAAATTTAGGAAAAGGTTCTCCTCTGTAATGCATTTGGTTAGTTACATAGCTAGCATCTAATTCATTTGGTTTTGAAACTCTCATAGTTATCAGTCATCACAGTTCCATTAGCAAACAGATGAATCAATCCCACATTCTTTTTATGCTGAAAATTACATCTGCGAATATTAACAATACTGGAATCATGCAATGTTGAAAAAATACAAAACACAATGTCAAAAAGTTAGCAACTCTCAAATATCCATGCAAGTATTATCTGCTTTGGACATTGCCTGTGCCAGTGGCCCTCAACCTGACTCCAAGCAAAGCCAGCTTAGGTCTCAAACAACCTACTAGCTTATGTACATGACATGTAAACCCAGCCAGACTGTAGTCTTCCAGGTGTGCTCTTCTACTGGGTGTTATACAGCTAGGTCCTGCTGAACTGAGTATCGATACATGAAGATTGGTAAGCAGCTAAATTGGCTTCCATTTGCACCTGTAAAGTGAAGCAAGTTCTAACATAAGAAACAGGATATACATCAGACAATATAAATGCTGACCCTCTCAGCATCCATGACCTCCTTATGAACAATCCCAACACTAGCTGCCTTTGGTAATGCCTGGAAATGCTCAGTAGAATAGCACCCAACACAATGAAGTCCAAATGCAAATATCCTAACATGTGAGTTCAGAAAGGTTAATAAAATTATTTACTCAGAACTCTTTTGCAGAGTAAATTCTAGCAGATGGAGACCCACCTGTTTGTGCTAAAAATTAGAAGGAAAAAAAAAAAAAAAAGGTTAAATGCATTTCAGCTAAGCATGTCATCTCCAGCCCTGCTGAAATATCTTCTTCCCTCTCCCTAGAAACAGGACAACAGTACATGACACAAATATCATCAGTTTTACATAACTGTTTGGTAAAAATGAAAGAACTAAAAGACAAGTATAAAGGATTCCATATTTATTTTAAATGTCATGTTGGATGAAACAGTTTTAGAGAACCTACATCATTAAAACCTACATCATCATTTATTAAAATTCTGTAGCTGACAGTACAGCTGCTTGGATAAAGGGATTTTTCTTTTTTCTTTTTTCTTTTTTTCCTTTTTTTTTTTTTCCTTTTTTTTTTATAGAACAGGTCTGGTATTTGCAAATAGCATACAATGTTATTAGCAGACTGAGAATCTAGCTGCCTGTTTTTTCATTGTCTAAAAACTAAAATCAGAGAAATAATGGACACTATTTTGCAAAATGTAGATCCCTTTTCTCATATTCTCTTCCTGAGAATCAACTCATCATTACTGTAGGTTTTATTATACCTAATTCAAACCACAGACATTTAAACAATTGACAAGGTCTATCAATGAGCAATAAATAAATAAATAAATAAATAAAAGAATAAGCTTTGCATAGATTTCTCACATATTAACATCAATGTACTTTTCAACTGAGTACATAAAAATTATTAGTTGTATGCATAGTATGAACAATGTGAAAATACTTTAAGTATTTAAGTTTTAATGCAGTTTCCAAAGGCCTCAAAACTTAGCTTTTAACAAAATACTGAGTGACGAGCTGTTAAGACAAAGGTCCTACAAGATCTATTCTAGCCTAATATTCTGCATGTCCAAAATTTGGTGTTGAAATAGTATAACACGTATATATTATGCTGTTGACTTCTGAAAAAAATAATAATAATAAAATCAGTTTAAAAAAAAAAAAAAAGATTTATTATAAAAATGAAATGATTAAGTATAATGTTTGCTCTTTCATCCTCAGAATTTTTCAAAAAACAGTTCTGAAGTAATCTGCCATGATGATAATGAATTCTTCAAAAAATTATAACGAAATTTGTCAGAAGCATAATTTCTAACGTTTTGTGGAAAGCAATGCTAAAATCCTTACTATTGTTTTAACCTCATAATACAGAAAAGAAGCTGTAGCTGAAGACAAACAACACTGTCATTATGACATTATGCCTTATTTGACATTTTGTCTTATTCTGTTTGGAAAGGAAATCATTACTGCAAGTTATACAACACAAATATGAAATGCATTAATAGGAAAGGCAACCCAGAAAAATAGATCTATACCAAAAGCAATACAAATTACAAGTAGTAATTATTTTCCACCATAAAAATCTCAAGATAGCACAATGCCAGTTATTTACTACCTAATGGTAATTATATACCTTCTCTCTCTCTGGATGTGCATTGTATAATCCTAATGATTATGGTATTTAAATTTGTAATTATAGTCATAAATGAAAATTCCTTTCAAGAATGATTTATTTGTACCTGAAATTATTTTCTCAATATACTCCTGTAGTAAGAAATTACCTAGAACATCAATACCTTGGTTGAGAAAAGCAACCTCAGTAGTATATTAAGTGACTTTATTAGTGAATCCTAACATTAAATTTGATTTTTCTTTTTGTTTTCATTAGCAAATACAAAAAGCGCAAATCAGATTTTAAGAATTTAGAAGAAAGGAGCTGAGACTAAAACAGAGAATGTTCTTATGCCACTGGATAAATCCATAATCTGCTTGCACTGGATTGCACTGTGTGCACTTTGGGTCCACTTTGTCAAAAAGGACATTGTAGAACTTGAAAAGGTTCAATGAAAGACAAGAACGAACACCAAAGGAGTTAACAAGCTTCAGGACTATCTATTTGGTGGAGATTCTTCAGCACATAAAAAAAGGTGACACAGGCACCTTTGCTAGAAGTCTAACAAAATAATGACTGATACATCAACAGTGCATAAGGACTGATAGCTTACTGTATCTTCCAGTATAAAATTCAGGGGTCTATCTCATGTATATTATTTTTAGCCCCATTACTTCAGTTAGTTGATAGATCTTCATATTTTTTAAATAAACTGGGCATTGCTCTCACGTTTTAATATTACTT
Source organism: Netta rufina (assembly GCF_964035555.1). NCBI lineage: Eukaryota > Metazoa > Chordata > Aves > Anseriformes > Anatidae > Netta > Netta rufina. Next base: position 106,700,544 of record NC_140125.1, on the reverse strand, counting down.
TGTCCCTGTAGCAGAGAACAGTCTCTCATGATCAGGAAAGATTTAAAAGAACAGAGTTAATGTGACTAGATGAAAGAATGGAATAGCACTCTTAACAGACAGCATGAACAGTACAAAATGGTATTTCTGAAACACCACAACTGGACATATTGTACCAATTGACATGTTAGGAACAAGCTTTTATGTAACAGCAAAATTCTTGCCTTTAAGGGCTTACTCTTCATATCTGCAAGAATCCATTTATCCTGTAATTTGTGTAAGAGCAAAATTCTTTGCTTAAAGGGGTGACTCTCTCACATCTGCCAGCTTCCATTTCCCTGTAATTATGCACCAAGGATACTTTACACACACACATGTCCAACAGCAGTAAAAAATTCTTACAAAGGCCAGTCTTTTTCCTAGACATTTGATAAAAGCTCTTTCAGAAAAATATAGCCTAGCATTATAATATAATTTGAAAGGAGGAGGAAGATGCATTCAGAAATGGTAGCACAAGATTAGAAGGCAAGAAGTTTAGACTTCTAATTCAAACTTTGAAAATTACATTTAAATTTGATTCTGAGCAGGTTGTTTTACCTGTCCACCACAGGGCAACTTGCTCCCATGTCTTTGTTCAGTATGTCTGATTTTGGGAAGCTTAAGATTATCCTAGCTTGTTATAACACATTCTAATGCATAAATGTTATGATCTCAGCTTTTGTCTTCTAATCCTACATATAACGTCTCACTGCAAAATAATGATAGTTCTACTTACCGAAATGTAGTGAAAAATTTGCTTGAAAATGCCTTGCCAAAGTACTGTCTAAGCAGCACCACAATAAAGCATAACTTTTGAAGAATAAAGAAAACGTAATATTAAATGTACCTGAACAATAGCTCTATGATAGAATATGGGATGAACCACATATAAATCATTCTAAAGAATTTATCCTCTGTGGGAAAACATCTCCAGAAGTACTGAGGAATAACTGTTATAACTATTGCTTGCCTACAAGGTGTCTAAGACCGAGGAATATGATCTCTGGCTAAAGAAGTGCATGAGTCAATCCTGCAAAGAGCCCGGGTCACTTCTTCTTTTTCTCCTGTGACAAAAGCTATAAAGAAGAAAAGAGAGGAATAACTGGTTTACACAACTGCAGACCTACCCCTACTAACATTCTGCTGCTAACTTAAAATGTTGAACACAGGAACACCAGAGTTTTATCAGATAAAAGGTCCATCAAGCTCACCATCCTGCTTCCAGCTGTAGCTTTCAGGAAGGAGCTTAAGAAGGAAAATCTGTATAGCACGCTCCTTCACCCACACAGTCTCCCAGTTTTGGCAATCGCCTGACCTGAAATGGAGGTTATAGCCACATCCTGATGGTTAATTGGTATTCACAGATGTTTCCTTCATGAATGTGTGTGATTCCTTTCATGCTTTTGACTTGAAAAATATGAAAAAATTCATATTTTTTCTTTTGAAAAAATTCTGCTTATCACTTGTTTAAGTGTTTCAGACAACAGTGTCCCAATATGCCACCAAGAAACTCATTAAAAGCAAATGATGTATCCCAGCAATAGATGAAAGTGCATCAGGTGGGTAGGTACTACTTGTGCATACACACATATCAACACACACACACTAACATGTCCTGGGGCTGAGGCTATTAGTCAATAACATGACACTTGTTTATGCAATAGTTTGCTTTATCAGCTCATCACTCTAGTTTCATGACCTCATAAGATTTTTGCACAAAAGTCAAAGACAAAACACACCACTTATGTGGTGATATAACTTCTAGTTATTGCTGTTAGCCACTTCTTCTCTATTCATCCCATGCTACAGTCATTAGTGGTAAACTCTATAGAGATGAGCCTATTGGAAGACCCACAGAGACAAAGCTCATCAATAATGCTGCTCTATATGGCAGGCATTCCCACTCGGGCGAGAGGAATCAGATTCATAGCAAGCCCACCTACTTACCAGCTACATCCAAACAGGGAATGTGGTTCCTTTGCAATGTCTCTACTGCAAAAGAAAACAAGGTCACAGGTCATTCTGTGGTATGCCCACACTACATTTCTGGGCATACTACATAGTGCCCTATGGCTCTGAGGATATAATCTTCGAATGTGGTTTGAGATGGTATTTTTAATTAATGCCAGTGTGGTGTTGCAACTCATCATCGTGATGCTTTCACAACATAAAACTGAAGGGCTGCAGAACTGTTTTAGTGTGAAAAGCCTGCTGGCACAGTGTGTAAGGCCAGGCTGGTCTTGTCCCCTCTGCCTGCTGAGAACTCTTCCAGTATGCCCAGGCACTATCTATAAGACTTCTAACCACAGGCCAAAACTGTGGAATCACTCCATATCCAGCGTTCAAACTAACCACAAGCACTGCTTTATTTAGCACTATAGACTCTGTCTTCAAGTCCATGTGCATCCTGGTCACAGTTTTCCCTTCTTCATTCTACCTTATCCAATTTAAACCTGTTCTCCCTAAATGCCCTTCCCAAAAATGATATACATATTCCACTTCTGCCTACTTTTCCTTTCCAAGAACTAAAATATTCAGCGTTGGAACAACCAATACTGACATTTACACATGATGAGGAAATTATCATTGCTATGAAAAACTGAGAAAGTTGCATCTAAATACTGTGTTGCAGACCCAGAGGCACTATAGTGGTTGCATAGTGGTTATGCATATACTTCATGCAACCACAAGAAGAGAAACCATTCTGTTTACCCTTAAACTGCATAGACTAAATAAATATATGTATTTAGTAGCAAGTTGAGTATCTGCCTTCTTTAAAGCAGTAAGTTTTGTACATCAACTCTTGATTTTCTGTGTGTGGATTGTCCAACCTGTGGTTTAAGTCTTGCCTTTAGTCACACACAGCACCTTGGATTGTGACATGCCACTCAGACCACTCAGCGATATGTTTCTTAAAGCTATTCCCATTCTCCTCACAAATAGTTTCACATATTCTTTCTATGCATCAATATTCTCCATATAATCTTATTCATTTGCAAATGTTAACTGTCTTTATTTCATCTGTTATTCTGTCCAGTCATTATGCTGTATCATTAAGAACTAATTGTACAATGCTAGCTGATTTTTTTTGGAAGAGTTTCCCAAGAAAATATAAGTGAAATCACAGGTTTCAGATTCCTTAAAATGAGGTTTGTGATAATCCTAAAAAATGGATCATTAATCTTATCCTCACAAATTTAAATATTTATTATTTTACTAGTACCTATTTGTACTACTTTTTGCTAAAACGAAGTATTTCAAGACAACCTCGGATTAGAGCTTCACCACAGACAGTGTACTACACATACATACCACGAGGCAGTTTTTTGTCTAAGCTTCAGTGGTAGCAACCAACCTCACGGCAAATGGCTAGACCCATTCTGCCAGCATGACTGCTCTGTTCCAGCCTCTTCTCCAGGGAACCCAGTAGTGACGATCTCATGGGCTATATGAATTATTCTGGAAACCAGCTCCCTAATCACCCTTTACCCATCAGCCTTTAGACACTGAAAATTCAGCCATTGTATGACCAAAATAAAACTGCTCCCCAGCAGAGGACAGTGCACATCCGATGCTGTATTGGATGTGTGTTTATGTGTTAGGTTGTGTAATGGGGACAACTTGTACAACCAGCCAAGACATGCATATGGAGATGACAGCAGATTGGTCCCATGATGGGTGCATTTCTTTTCACACAAGAGTAAGGAAGTGAGAGCATACATTTTTCCTTATAGGCTTCAGGAGGAGCTGTCCTGCTCCCTCAACACAAAAGTCCTCCCCACTGGACCCCTCTTTTTTAAGCCTGACTTTCAAAAGGAGTTGTCATTGCATTGCAACACAGAGTGAGTTTCATCTCTCCTGACAGCAACTGGGCAAAACAAAATGTAAAAACAAACTTAATTTTAAAAGTTTCCAGTCCAAGGAGAAACTTTTAAGCAGGATGGTTCTCACAAAACAATTTCTGCTTCTTGTATATATTCATTTACTTATTTTTAATATATTTTTGAATAGTTGTCTGGAAGGAATGTTCATAAATTTGGATAGCAGAAAGTTCTGAATAAGTGTCCAGTACAGATAAATAAAGAGCCAATTCTGCAAACATCAAAGATGGTCTGACTTCTCTCTTTAAGAGAGAAATTTATTTTTTCTCCTGTTTCCTTGACTTCTGCTTTCTTATCCTTACTTATAAATTATGCATTCATGACATAACTGGATATGCCTTATGCTAGCAAACAGTGACCTATTCATTAGCTAAGTCTATTAGCTAAACCAGTGCTGAAATATGATGCTTGAAGACATGAATCACTTTTGATGACAACTTTAATTCATCCATTTTGCCACAGAATCACAATTTAACTACAGAATCACGATTTCAGTTCTGCAGACACTCCTATTTTTTTGTTGATTTTGTCCTTCTCCACTTATATGAACTATTCTCTTCAATAAAGTTAGGGATAGATATATTTGCAAAATCAGGATACAACTCTGATCAGAAAAAAATAGTGCAGGTATAGTAAAAAAAAATAATAATAAATAATAATAATAATAATATAGGAGATGCAAAGGTTTGTTTTCTGTGTTTTTCTAAAATAATATCATATTATGTATTAAATTATAAAATATATTATCTAGACACCATAGTATCAATGTTCAAGATCCATATTCTGGAAGTGAGAAGGACTTTGAACTCTCAGTGTAGTGGTGCAGATGAATACAATCACCTAGCCTCCCTGCTATCACTGAGGCATGATAGCAAAATATCTAGCTCTTCACCTTCCTTACTAGATGAGGATACGAGAAAGTAAGTAACGGTGAATCATCTAGAAGCCCAAAATATCAGTTTTCAAGTGCAGTATCTGTCCAAATATATAATGATTATCTCGGTACATCTGTTACTTACCATTGTTCCAAGTTTAGCTCTCTAACCTGCAACAGTGACATTATACGTATTCTAGTTAAAGTTAACTCAGACATTTTTATCAAAGTTTTGTCTATAAACCCAATTTACATAAGAATGAGATATGATACAGAAACACATTCTCATTAAACAGTTTAATTTCAGACTTTTGAAAACATGTTGCACTTACATTTTTAGCTATATTTAAAGATGTTACACAACTATTTGCTGACAAATCCCAGCTCCAATTTTCTGTGTTTTTTTGTTTGTTTGTTTGTTTGTTTGTTTTAAGAAAGTGTCATTGATTCAACCACAGCTTCGTTTCATTTTTAATATCTACATTGCCATTTGGCTTGAGTTCCTGATATTGAGATCACGTAGTCTTCTTAAGACAATAATGCAATTCTGTATATCAGTGTATTCTGTACATAGGCACTATTGTTCCTTTTGAATCAACAAAAAGCCAGAGTTAGATTTACAGGAGTTAGAAGAAAAAGTCCATTTCTAGTCTGACTTCCTCCCAGTTGCCACCTACTTCAGTCCAATGAGCTCCCACATGGCTCAGGCCCCTGTTTTTTCACCATTAAACCCTGCAGTAGCCAGGATCTCTTTGCAAAAGTAGGGTTTTAAAGAGTTCCTACCCTTAAAAGGAAATGTAAAAAAGAACAAAGAGCACTGTGTTTTGCTTTTGCACCTGGACAAAATAGAAAATATTCATAATAGGCTTTTTTTCTTTCCTCATAACATTTTCAGAATATATTTTTGTATTACATTCAGAATGCACAAATGAACAGCAAGCAGCTGTTATTCCTTCAATAGCAGGCAAAACAGGAGCTGAAAAATATCAGGTACAGGATTGCTTCAGTACTGTAACTTTCATTCGTTGATGAGGAAAGCACATCCTTCTTGAAAATGATGGCATCACTCTTCCAGGCATCAAAATCAATTTTTAAGCACATAATGCATAAAATATCAGTTCATTTATGACTATTTTTGTTTGTCTGTTTTCTCAGAACAGTTCTCCATAATATGTCAAAGCAAGCAGAAATTGAATTCTTAAAGGAATACGGTCTCACAGCATGTGGAGTACGAAAAGAAAAAAAAAAAAAACAACACACATTAAAATCAAATCTTGGATGTGCAATATATAATTTATAGGCTTGACTAATCTGTACTTTTTAAAACTAACAGATTGTTTTACTGGTTGCTGCAAATGTTATTGATCTGCTTTCTTGCTGAATTAATAGCAGTAGCATAGGACAACTCGCTTTCTCAGCTTTCCCAATGTTTTCCTGAAAAGAGGCCCATTACATGGCAGGGGGCAAAGGACAGGCCTAGATAACACTGTTTAGACATTTCTTTGATGTCCACAGGCATCATCCTCGACAACTGACCACCAGAGACAAAAGAGCACTCTTTGGCTGCTGGAAATCCCAGCCATTCTTCTCACCACCTTTTGATATCCCAAGGCTTCTATACCCTGACCTCTGCACCCTGACACAAAGATCTTATTCGAAGGATGGTCAGCCATGTCAAAAAAATCTTTCCAAATTTAGCCAAGAAACTCAGGATTTCTTTTGCTTTTCATAATTGCTTTGTGTCCTAATGTACCAGTGAGGACACTAAGAAGGTTTTACAAACATGGGGGAATGAAAATGCCAACAAGAAAAAATTGTTTCAATTTTCTGATTTGGAAACTGCTCTCAAACACCTACTTTATTTCACAAACCATTCTGTCTAAAGTTTTTTGATGACACCTCACTGTCTACTCACACCCACAGTATTTCTACCTACTCTCTATTATACAGAAGTCCACTTTAAACAGACAGATATATGAGCTTGCTAATGTAACTTCACCCAATAAATGCACGCATTTTAATTTCTGTGCATACCTTAGGAATTGATATCAATTTCTATTTTTTGTTTATATTTTTCAGAAAAAAAAAAAAAAAAAAAAAAAAAAAAACATGATTTTAATGGCTTTCAAAATATTTTCCTCCCTAAATGGTGTGATGGATAAGTGGCCCCATTGCCTTCCAAAACTTTTAGAGAAAAATTTTCCACAAAACAATCTGAGATGATCATCAGTATTTTTAATCAAGCAGTTGAATTTTTCCTCTTTCTGAGGAACTAAAATTGAACAAATTGATCAAATAAAAGTGCTCAATATATAACCACAACACTGGGAGTCCCCTAAAATCCTAACAACACAATACGTTCCCTGCAGCATTTAAACATTTTCTGCACAAGCTCAGCCAGGAAAACACCTCGAGATGCACCGTTCTCAATTTATATTGTTCTAAACTTAAATTTAAAAATCTGTGACCAAATGGTAAGCTGTTTTGTATTGATTTTTTTTCCCAAACTGACATTAATAAAATTTTTTCCTACACTAACAATGTTTTTCCCAATTTTTAAGTCAATGACATTATCAGCAATAACACAACACACAAAGCATACATGTCAACATTTTAAAATAAAGTAATACATAATTTATAATGCAAACACTTGGATTCACAATGCTTGTTTTAAAGACAGTTCTAAATCACCTAATACAATCTACTCAACTCAACCAACATTTACTTGCTTAAATTTAGTTACCTAAAACAAGAAAATTCAGTTTACAAAAAGAATAGAGTGCTATTAGAATTATCAAGAATCTTGCCACTTTTAGAAACTCTCTTCTATATTAAATCACTACCATAAAATTGAAGGCAAATACAAGCAAACAGTAGAAGGTTAAAAAAAAATAATAATGTTTTAGAATTCAGAAGGTGCACAGACAAAAATCTAATGGTGGCCATGCAAAGGTTATTAGAATTGAACCTCTTGGTTTCAATGGGTTTTGAACCAAACCAAAGCATTTTTGCAGTTGTTTTAAAATAAATAATAATAATAATTATTTAAAAAAAAAAAAAAAAAAAAAAAAAGCATGTCTTCAGGTAGAACAGAAGATTCTGAATCAGTATAGAGCCCCTAGAGCAGACCCAGCATAAATATAAAACAGATATCTAAAAAAAAAAAAAAAAAAAAAAGAATATAAACGGATATCCAAAAAAAAAATAATAATACAAAAATGTGCCTCTTCTGAGGCACAAGTCTGTAAATATTTTCATTTAACTGAATCCTGTCCAGGACAGGACAAACGACATGCAAACATACAAGCTATATTCCAGCCTAAGGCTATATCTATACAGCAATATGAAAAGATTAAACATTCCGTGATGCAAATCCAATGCACATAAGGCCATAGACAAATCTGGGAGTGTCCCCCTAAAAAGATTACAATAATTTTTATAGAGGCTCATTACTGCTCTGGTGGAAATTATTGTCCTGCTAGCTTTACACACTCAGTCACTCCTGTGAGCAAGCCCTGTCCCTCTTTAGTCAAAAAATAAAAATAAAAATAAACTATTAACATCATAGATCTTGATCACCCCCATTCATTTTAAGAGAAACAGATTAGGAATTGTGCATGTGAGCAGCTCAGCTGGCAGAGTCGACTGTGATAATCTCTGACAGAAGTGCCATAATGAGGTACTGGGGGCAGTAACCTTTTTAACCAGCACAGTTGCAGTTGGAAGAGGATCTGTGAATAAAGTCTTCATAAAACACATTAGATTTTCATGTGCATGGTTTTATACATGGCCCTGAATTTGGTGTAGCAAATGTTATTGCTGCAGTTACACTTTATTCTGTTGTAGGTAGAAAATATAAGATCACATAGATTATTCCTTTCCAATACTGCTACTTGGTACACTTGCCAGTAATCTTTCTTCATTATGTCAGTGTTGTTATAAGTTGCCAGACTTTCATCACATAACCCAACAAACACAACTGTGTAGGCAATTTCTAACTGGATATATTCAAAAAGCTGCTTTAAAAAGAAAAATGTACTTCATCCTGGATCCACAGAAACACAGAGTGAAAACAACAGCAACAAAACCTTAAGGCAACCTTTACCTGGAGATGAAGACCTCACTTAGAAAAATGTAAATGGATTGCTCTAACACATAGTAAGACTTAGCTTAATTTCAAGATAGCCTTTTTTCTTTAGAAAGTGAACACATTACCAAAGAAAACAAATTACATGCAAAGCAATGTAATCTAGCAGTGAAAAGGCTATGTGAAGCTGCATAGCTAATTTGAAAGAGGGATAGAGTGACCCACAACATTTTGCTTTCTTGTTGCCATCCTACACAGCATTACTTCCCATCCAGATTGGCCTGTCAACGTGGCACCTCTACTGCTAAAAGCCCTGGCCTAGGAAGAGATGCCTTTAAGTCAAGGGATGCAGAACCATTGTGTCTATATTGTTCAGGTCTAGTCACTGGAAGGACCATGTTCACACTATTTGATGTTTGGCCAAAGCGTCTTTGGGCCTCTATAGTGCATCTTTGGCCCTGACATAACTATTTGTGTATGCTCTTTCTCCAGCCAATTTAATTATTATGAAAGCTGTATTGCAGCTTTCAGCAGAGCTTCATTTTTTGGCGTGGAACTTGAAGCATGTCATACACAAACCAGGATGTGGCATCACAGTACACTCATGCTACAAGGCCTACTGAAATAGCATTAGAAAGCCACGTGGGATTAAGTAATAATTGTGTTATCCATACTGGTTAGTAGTCTATGGTAAATTCTTGGTGCAAAGTAACACTACTTTTGTATTAAAGCCTTGCAGACAAAAGGTTGTAGTTATGGGTAACTATCACATAGCAGTTGATTGAGCAAGCAGCTAAACCATGGTAACTTACACACACATCCATGCCACACCTTGGTTGTTTAAACTGTGAGCTCCAGTTTACGCATATACAGCTTGTAAAAGAAGCAGTCTACGATTCAGACTGTGAACTTTATTGGCGATGTTAGTACTAATGTTCACTTGTGGGCTAGAGTAGGCAAATGGAAGATACTCCAAATATTGAAGTTGTTATAATTTATTCATGGTTTTGTTAATTTTATTGCTATTTTAGGCAGGGAGAAAAAGGCTGGTTGCTTTTTCTAAGTTACAATACCATGAAATTTACAGCTGGCTGTTCACAGGCAGTCAAGATACAGTAACTTTACAGGACAAGTTCTGTTTATAAAGAAAAAAAAAAAAGTTTTATTTTTGAGGAGAAACTTCTCAAAATCAAGAAGACACGATGACATGCTGTACTGTATAGCTTCTTTCCTGTATCCAGGTTTCCTCTAAAGAGTTCCATAAGCAAGGAAGCATAAGGTACAGTGCCTCTTCCACACATTACATAAAAAGAAATTGACTTTCAAAGAGCCTGCTTGTCATCAAATGCTCCTGACATCACAGATAAAAGTCTAGGAATTTGAACCTAGTGAGCAACACCCAATATTTATTGATGAATTCTGAGGCCTGGTACCAAACTCAGTAAGACACAAGGATCTTACCAGTAGTTCTGTACATGACCAGTACTCAGCCGTGCAAAGCTGTCAAGAACTATGCACTGCCATCTTGTATGGCCTGGAGCAACAGTACACCACATCCACCTCAGTGGTAAGAATTAAAACAGAAGATTTACTAAGCTACACAATAAAATCTTTCTTGAGTTTATGCCTTGTGCCCAACATACTGAGACTGAGTTTACTACAGGATGGATACTTCCCACTTCTTTTTTCAGTCTGAGCAAGACCTAGACAAGCATGGTTAGACCAAAACAAATTTTCAATTTATTAATAAAATCAACTTTTTAAAAAAAGTTTTAAATGGTAGGATACAACACATTCTAATATACGCAGATTATATGAGGTAATAAATAATACAGCAACTGTAGCAGCTTCTCCTTGTGGAGCCACATCATTTCACATTGCAGATGCCTACTTGCCCCTAGAGAATGGATTGCAGCATTGGTGGAAGACCAGGGCTTTCCAAATACCATTTCTCTGATTCTGCACCCAGATTTGCTTCACAGAATTTTGCAGGTCTCTGTATGCTCTTCAGTACAGAATGAAGCACAGAATGTGCACAGTACGTCACTTTTTGCTCAGTCACCTTCTCACATAAGTAGGCCTGTTCAGTATCTCATAACTAAGTGCTAGGTCCTGCACTTTGTTCGCAACAACCCCATGCAAAGCTACAGGCTTGGGGCAGAGTGACTTCAAGGCTGTGCAGAGAAAAAGGATCTGTGGGTGTCCGTCGATGCTCCCTGAACATGAGCCAGCAGTGTGCCCAGGGGGCCAAGAAGGCCAACAGCATCCTGGCTTGTATCAGGAATTGTGTAGCCAGCAGGACTGGGGAAGTGATCACCCACCTGTACTCAGCTCTGGTGAGTACCTCAAGTACCTCAAGTACTGTGTTCAGCTTTGGGCCCCGCACTACAAGAAGGACGTCAAGGCCCTGGAACATTTCCAGAGAAGGGCTACAAAGCTGGTGAAGGGCTTGGAACACAAGTCCTGTGAGGAGCGGCTGAGGGAACTGGGGTTGTTTAGTCTGGAGAAGAAGCGGCTCATGGGAGACCTCATTGCTCTCTGCAACTACCTGAAAGGAAGTTTTGGGGAGCTGGGTGTCGGCCTCTTCTCACAGGTAACTAGTGATAGGACTAGAGAGAATGGCCTCAAGTTGCACCAGGGGAGGTTCAGGTTGGAAATTAGGAGAAATTTCTTCTCAGTAAGAGTGGTTAGACATTGGAAAGGGTTGCCCAGGGAGGTGGTGGAGTCACTGTCCTTGGGAGCATTTAAGGAAAGGCTGGACGTGGTGCTTAGGGAGATGGTTTAGTGGGTGACATTGGTAGTGGGGTGATGGTTGGATCAGATGATGTTGGAGGTCTTTTCCACCCTTGATGATTCTACGATAACCCCACCATGCTGGGTCATGGGATTGGAGTATTTTTGCTGCCTAGGGAACACTCGGTCTAAATCCCCTTCTAAATGGGGACCTTACTGTGAGGCAGAGTACCAACTACAGTGACATTCCCCTCCTGCTTTTCCTGCCAGCATCAGGTACACTTCAAAGCAGGAGATAAATTAAAATGGTGTGCTGTAAACATGTAAAATGCTAGTATCTTGGCTGGAGAGCTGCATACCAGATCAAATGACTCTTTTCTTTTTAAGGCCTTTTTGCCTCGTGGACCTTCTGAACAGCAGAGACATAATTACCACTGGTTTTAACACCGTGCTCTTCTTTACACAAAAGATGACAAATGACAAAAAATGTGAAAGAACAGAACAAGGGGGAAATAATGAAGTGTATAGCAAACACCTGTTGATAAAAGATTTTCGGCTGAATAAAAAAATAAAACTGTAAACTACTTATTAAAGTAAGTCTGAACTGGCAAGTGACAAGATGCATTTCTTCCTCTAAAAGGAGTGACAAGCGGCTTTTTCAGGGATGGCAGGAAAGACTGAGCAAAATTGACATCTGTGTGTCTGTGCATATCTCCACAGCATATTCATGCATGGGTTTTGAACGGTTAGGGCACAAACCATTTATAGTTCCATCTGTACAAAACACCACTGAGATCTGGCTCACTCACTTAACCAGAGTCACATTGCAGTCAAGCAAGTCACAAATGTTTTCTTTAAAAACAAATGCACTTACATCATAAATCAACCATTTCATTACCTCTGGGGTAAAAATAATGAAAACAGCTGTCAGATGAGAATGAAATGATCTTTGGAAGTTTTCATTAACTTCACAATCATTCTTGTGTCTGAAAATAATTTTATTGCTGTTATTACAAGTAACATCCCCAATTATTGCACCAGTAATAACTATGATTTTATCCACTATTCTCTGTGTGTTTTTTGATCACTTTGTATATGAGGTATTACTTTATAAATTTAATCTTAAGTTCATAGAGAAAATTGGAAGGCATAGAGGCTCTGAAAATGTGTTTCCAAATCAGAAAAGACTATAATAAACATCTAATTGATAGAAGCAGCAACAGTGATTTAAACCTGTCTATAAACCCATTTTAGTCTTCTTGGAACTGATACATATAGCCCGTAGATGAGGACCTCTATAATAAAATCATAATAGTACTGCAAACATAATTCTCGGAAGCACAAACATAATTCAAACATAATCAAATTTCAAAGCACTTTATCAGGACACTAAAATTTCATCAGACAGGATCGGATCATTATTTTGATTTTACTTAAATGCTTATCCTCAGACAGAAAAGTGGCAGAAATAAAAACCTATAAATGAAAAACCTTTTCATAAAAACAGAAGACCTAGAAGACCACGATTTCCTACGACGGCACTCTAAAAACTAAGAGAGCTAGGCATACAAGGATACATTTTGCAGGCAACCATTTAAAACAACACAAAAAGTGTTAACATAAAAAGAGTCAATAAGCAAAGCGTCAGGATGAATTCTCCTACCTATGTCTTTGATGACAATTCTTTGTCAGTACTGCTTATTTTTATGACTGTGATGTAAATACACTTTCTACAAATAAATTTTAATTTACCACAAATTTATGTAAAACATGCCTCCAACATCATTACAGATTGCTTTTAGTGCATAAAATACTGCTATGCTGTTTAGCTAGAAAAAGGAAATTTTCTTCACGCATCACTCAATCGGTATTTCTTTTAACAGCATTTTTTTCTAAGATATACAATGTCTAAAGGGCAATTATCCTTTCCTGTTTCCTCAAAAATATATCACTGCTCATGTTGCTTCTTAAACTCTCTTTATTCCTCACATAAACATTTAAGCATGAAATGCAACACATGGATAATGGCAAATTAAGGCAAACTGAAAATCAAACTAGAGTTCTTTGGAATCCTTACGTGTAATTATGTAGGGACAGCAACAAATCTCTACAACATGAGCATAAGTGACATATTTAAATTTCCTTAGTAAATAACAGAATCTCCTGCCACAGTCATAACAGACATTTTGAAGTGTTAGACTTGCAGCTGACTGAATCATTAACCACAGTCTAAGTGGAAAAAAAGCAAAGAATTTCAGCTGAAGTCAAATATGTAATGCTTTCCCTGTGCAACTACATAATACATGAATGCATTCACATATTTGTGTAAGTAGGGATGTTTATGCGTATATTTTGGTGGCTGTTAGTTACACTGGCCTTTTATGACCCTTAATGGTGCCTTTTATTCACATGAAATAAACCCAAGGTTGTGCCTGATCTCAGATGAGAGTAAATGCTTTATTTTGTGTGAGAGTGGAAAAGGAGTGACACATCACTTATCATTCACCGTGCAGACTTTGTATTCATTAGAAGAGCCACAATCAATAAGAACCAAAGGCAATTTTTCCCTAAAGATAATTATGCCTAGCATCACTAGAGTGCTTAGGAGTCTGATAGGCTTTCATTTATTGACACAAATCACCTTTGAAAGTTTACAACTTCTTAATAAGAATTTGGCTGTACCTAAGGAGTGCTATAAAATGCTTCTGTTTTGTTTTGTCCTACAAAATTACACAGGTCTTCTTGGGGTTACTTTCAAACTCTGTAAGTTGCGTTAAGTTTCAAATGAGAAACTTATTTGCAGAACAACTGAAAATGTCAAACTGACTGCCACTTGTCACAAATTATAGAGCAATCTCTTCTACTTTTTTTTTTTTTTTTTTTTTTTTTTTAGGGGGTTCGTATTTTAAAGAGAAACTTTGGAAGCCATTTGTTTCTTATATAGAACATGTTCTTTAACAAGAAAAATAGAATTCAAACTGTTGGTTTTGACTTGCCATTTCACATTAGAAAACTCTTCCCTTAACTTTATGCATATCATTCATAGCATTACTGAGGTTATAAAAAAACTCATCTAAGAGATTCTGGACTCTCATATCCAACAACATACTCCCCTAACAGAAGCCGTTAAATATAGACATAGACAATAGGTCTAAAACATAAGTTAGATGACAATTTCTGTAAAACTATATAGTCACCTCAAATTACAGACATTTGTAATACAAAATAAATGAAACATTGCTTCAAAACATTGTGTCTACCAAATATTCACAAGGCAAAGATGATCAGGGCATAAGTGAAATTCCATCCCCAAATCTCTCTGTTCTGTGCCTGTGCTTGTAACATCTCCTGTCAGGGGCTAATCTCACGTGACAGGCCTGATCCAAAGCTATTTGAAGTCACTGGAATGTCTCTTCCTGACTTCAGGGAGCTTTGCATCCAGCCCATATAAACTTCAAGAACAATACATTTCATAGAAGGTTGTCTTAAGAGAACAATAGCTAATTATTGTTTAAGTGGAAAAGAATATTAGCTTCAAATGAAATTTACCTGCTGTGGTAGGTTCTTACTGTTAGATGTTTTGTTATTGTTTTTTTATGCGCATACCACAGATAAACCTTTCCAAAGTGAGAACATTCCATTTCCTAAATAGAAGCCAAAGAAAATCAACAGTAGTCAAATACCCCATCCCACCCCATCCCCCGACAGGAGTAAAGCAATTTTGTATGTAGTAAGTTTAGTTTTTCTCAAGAAGTAAAAGATCACTTTCAAGGCCTCAAATTAAAGGTTTTCTTAGATGTATGCACATCAAGGACAAGACAGAACATGAGGTTTAAAAAATATACTAGGCATTCCTCTAGCTACTAAACCAAAAGATAGATTTAATAAACAGACAAAACAAACAAAAAAATGTGTAAGCAAGCAGCAGGCTGACAGGAAAATAAGTTATTTTGGGTTAGTGTTTTTGTTTTCCTTTTTTTTTTTTTTTTTTTAATAAAACCCCTGATTTTCTAGTGAATGAAGTCAATTTCAAAGCTATGGCTGACAACGACACCACACAAGGACCAAAGTCAGGCTGCTGTTTATTGTTTAAAAGAAATAATGGAACTGTAAACCCTGAAATGGTAATTAACATAATTGTGAAAACTAGTAAAATAAAAGCCCTATTGTAAAGTTTGTGGCTCTCTTCTCTAAGAAAAAAAAAAAAACAGAAAATGATTTAGTAGTACACAACCCAATACTGATCCCATGTACTCTTGTGCCAGGAAATTTATGCTGATGAAAATTCAAATCCAAATCATGTCCACAACCACCAAGTTCCCTAAGGCAGCAGACAATGGTGCTTCTAACTTCCTCACTCACACCACAGATCGACCAACTCACTAGAACTATTTTGGTTACTTAGAGTGGAGGTAAACAGAAACTTCCAGTTAGGCATAAGAATAACAGAATGTCCACCTTTGGAGATTGATTTCAGTGTTTCATAGTGGAAAAAAAAAATAATTAAATCCTTAAGAATCTTATTCATAAGACATACAAGACTGTTAATTTTGTTTATGGTTGTTAAACACGTTGAGCCGACTAATACTGACATTACTTGTTAATCATTTTCAGAAGGGTCTATGAGTTATTAGATCAAAACCGAGGTAGCTCATACCTCAAAAAGCAAAGTAAATGAGACAAAGCAAAGGGGAAAAAGCAAGCAACATTTTCTCCAATATATACATGATAGCATTTCTGCCTCTTTCATCTGTGCATCCAGAACCAGCAACTAAAAATAAACAGTTTACTTTATAAAGACATCTATCCAAATTGCTTTTTACTCTATGGGGATGGATCAAACATAATTATAAATTTCATTTCAGGCCAGTAAGAAATTATAGGTTTGTGTATGTGTGTGTGTGTTTTTCTAGATGAAAAAAAAAAAAAAAAAAGACAATTTCTCAGGTCAAACACCATACCTTGCCTTGGTATCACAAGTATTTTGTTACAATAATACAACAACAGCACATTCTGTTTGACCCAACAATACACATTTCATTTAGGTGTGTTTTTTTTTTTTTTTCATTTGTTTCTCCTTGTTGCTATTAAGTGCATTTCTGAAATGAAATACAGTCCTAAAGTAAAAAATCAAACTTTCACATAAAAAGTCAAAACAATATGCAGGCTTAAGCTTTGCATTTAATTTACATCTTTTCTTCTGACATGCACAAATTAATGAAATATTTTGTTCACTCCCAGACTACATTTTGGGTAAATAAACTATCCATTCATATATTTTGTTAAGCCTTATTTAGCCATATATTTCAGGTAACAGACTATTTGCTCTCATGGCTCTCCTACCATATTTTCTCCTCTTCCTACACAGGCAGTTGGGACACAAACTACCCACTGCTAAATATTGCTAGCTGGTATCCTGATCCCCTCGGATCTGATCTGTGCCCCTGTTACTCTATTCTTGTTGCTCACTGCTACTGCTAACACTTTCTTAGCCTTCTGGGGACCTGGGCTTCCAGTTGCACCCCCCCGCTGCCTCTCAGCATTCCCAGGTGCTGATAATCTTTTCTCTGTATTGTTGCTGTTCCTTCTCTTTATTTCAGCAGATGCTACAGTTTTGCAAGTTGCATGGATCTTACCTCTGAGACCCTCTTTGTTGCTCTGTCTGTGACCACGTTGGAAGCAGGCAGTGATGGATATTAGGGAAGCATGAGCCTCCCCTGGCTGTTTAGCAGCGTGGTCTGCAAAGAAAGATAGAGATGCTGCTCTCTCCTCCTCCCCCCTCGCTGTCCCAGCTTCCTCCTCCCTCCTCCCTCCTTTCCATCCACAAACTCTACTTCTGTCTGTGCTTCAACACAATACGCTACCTCTCAGCACCAGCTACCTAAGGTCAAGAATACAAACCCTTCGCCCTCCCCCCTGCCTTTTCCTCTCCAGCCTCATGCATCCTCACCCCTGCTTCCCACTGAATATGGTATCTTCCCAACTAGACGTGCCTTATTTGGCTCCAGGGTCTAAAGCGCAGACAATTTCAGCAGCCCTAGGGGAAAAAAAAAATAGTTATAAAACAGAAGATGCACTGGAAAGACCAGGGATATGAAGGGAAAGAGGAAATCTCCTGGAAAAACTGGAAACTTTGGGGGTTTATTTGTGTGTGAAAGAAATCTAGTCACAGTAGCCAAAGCCTGCTACTTGGAGACTAGTTTTTAAAAATCTATACAGATTAAAGAAGAGTGCCTTGGATTGCTAGTTATCTCCCAAATCCAGTTAATGCACTGTTCAAGCTCTTTGTTTCCCTATCTTTATTATAAACAGCTTTTTAAAAGAAGCTTCCAAACTTTTCCCCTGCAAAGCCAGACTTAAATACCAGTATAATCTGATGATGCAATAGCCAGCAATGGTGAAAGTGACCAGTAGCATTCTTTAAAGATTATGAGCTATGAAATAATCGCCTTTAATCGCATGGTAAGCACAGTAATAAGCTCTGACTTTTCTGCTTGGATGAAATGTATTCAAGTGGTCTTTTTTCACTTTCAGTAGTTATGAAGACTGGAAGCACCTTTGGGAAACCAGTCAAAACTTCACCTAAAATTCCAGCTAGCCAACATTTCTTCTTAAGGACCTAATCTTAGACACCTAAAAAAACAGTCCTTGAAAAGTGTTTATGTTGTTACAGAGACTATGAAGGGAGGTAGATGATGCTGAAAACTTCTAAAAGATCTTGCCTAAGGTTAAAGTTAAAAAGTTACATGGACAGGATCTCCCTCTGGAGGCCTTGAGAGGCACCTGACTTGCTCTAGTGATGTGAGAGGATGCATTAGGCACTTCAAGAGGTCTATTTTACTGGATACCATTTAAAAAAAAAAAAAACAAAAAAAAAAAAAACAAAAAAAACCAGCACACTAACTGCTGCATGACTAAGGCCAGATACAATGAAGGTGTAGTAACTAGAAGTTATCTTGAAGATTTAGCTTTCTTAGCCCATGTTTCTTCAATGTTGGTGGCCTCATATGGCAAACAGCAGGCATGATCCATCAGTGGTCAGAAGAAAGTGGTCCATGGGGCAGAGAAACAACTGCTTGCATTCCCTGGATCATTTCACAGATAAAAGAAAGAGACTTTCTGAGGAGACTCTGTGCACAACACCAACATCCACCATACCAAAACAATCTACTGATCAACCTTAGTAAAGGTCTTGATCAATGTGAGAAGAATCAGAACGTAGCCTTCATCTTCATTCAGTGCTAGGACAAGCTAAGTAACGAGTGCAACCAATACAGATTTGATCCACTTTGAGAATGATAACATAATGACTGAAGTGCAGGTAATTAAGGAACTGGTCTAGTTACTCCTTCATAATCATCTCAGAGCTCACAACCTGGTTAAGTCTTTAATTTAATAGCAGATAAAGTTAAAAAGAAAAAGGGGAAAAAAATGAAGAGAGAGAATCAAATGTCGCATCTTATATTTTCGTGCTATGAGGATCTCTATGAATCAGCTAAATGCTTTTTTATGGGGCATTCTGGAGGTGTCACACATCAGCACAATGTCGGAAAGTCAGAACTTTTTCCTGATGGTCAGCAAAGGAAACTTCTGAATGAAACAGGTCATTTGGAAGTAACAGATCACCAGGGCCAGAGATTTTTTACCCAAATATGAAGCTGTTGGACTACTATCTATAGGGCTAAGGCGTGTGACCTATAGCTTAAACCAACTTCGGCACCAGAGGAATGGTAAATATTAGTGGGATACCAATGCCTAACTGAGGGACTGTGACTCTCGGTATAGTCTCCAATGATATGGAGAAGGAGGTGAATAATGTTGTGAAAGAGCTTGATAGATTGTACAGCACAGAATAGTGAAATGTCAGAATATTGTTTAAGATGCCCAAAATCAGACTGCAAAATGTTGCAGGTATATCTCCTAATAATGGATGATTTAAAAGGCAGATTCAATTAAGTACTAATAAATGAAAACTAATGGATGTGCAATAAAAGATCTGCCCTATAGCTCTAGCAAGCCACAGGAGCGCTCCGGGAAGGAACAAGTCAGAGGCATGATGCTGACAGCACAAATAGCCTGCTGAGGTCTGGAGATCAGTGAAACAGCAAAGGCAGTTGGCCTTTGGCACCTGTCTAGGGAGAGGGGGAGGAAAGGATGGCACGAGGCTGTTCAGGCTGAAGGCAGCAGCTACCAGTGCTGATCAGGGAACTAAAGAAATGTCCAGCTCTTCAGAGTCCAGGAGCATAGCAAAGGCATGCTAGTGGCACAGAGTGCAATCCTTTGCCCTCACAGCTAATAGCTTTCACTTTCAGTGACTTTGCCAGAGTGTCAGCAAACAGCAGCAGCCACAGAACCAGGCAGTCCCAAAGGGGTTGCTCCCCAGGGCAGTGGTCATGGCACCACGCCTGCCAGAGTTCAAGAAGCATTTGGACAATGCTCACAGAAACATGGTTTGATTTTAAGGTGGCCCTGGGTGAAGCCATGAGTTGGACTCAATGATCCTTGTGGGTCCTTCCAACTCAGGATACTCTATGGTTCTAAGAAAGATTTTTTCTCCTTGCTATCTGCTTTTGTCCAAGTTCAGTGAAGTAGCTCAGCAGAGAGAATGGAAAGATGTTGCTGTCAAAGCCGCCCTTCACAACACCACTTTTTGATGCTCTTTCCGCTCTGCTTTTGCTACAGCTGGTAATGGTATGTGCATAATAGACACTTACCTACTTAGCAAAGAGGTCTTTGAGAACTGCAGACAGTTTTCTGAAAACATCAGCTAAATGTTCAGCAGTTGTCAAAAAGGCACGTACAGTGCCTTTTCTGTGAAGAACAGAGAATAAAAAAGAAAATACCAGCTTGACATTGCATTAGTCTACACCTGCAGACTTCTTGTATAATGCATGACTATCTGGTCATCGAATCACAGGATGATTCACGTTGGAAGGGACAACAGGAGGTCTCTAGTCCAGTCACACAGTCAAAAAGGGTCAGCTATGAGATGAGACGAGGTTGCTCTGAGCTTTATCCAGTTGTCTTGGAAACCTCCAAGGAGAGAGACTACACAACCCCTTTGGGCAGCCTGTTTCACTGCTTTACTGTCCTCGTGTTAGGGGGAAAGAAAAAAAAAAATCCATTTTTACCTTCCTTTTTTTTTCCTTTCAAATGGCACTTCTCTTCCTTTCAAATGTCATGCCATTTGAGAAAGTCTATGACAGAACAGAAAAGCAATGTAGAAGATTGAATCTAAGAGCAGTCAAAACTATCGGCGGGTTCAGAAATGAGTTTGATACATGAAGACCCGTCCACAAGTTCTGATGAAGGAAATCTGCAGTACATGAATTCTTCAAATTGTTCATTGCAAGGAACAATGCTATGCTTCTGTTTCTTAAACTCTTTCTGAAACTGGATGTTCTTACTGACCATTGTCATGGACAGAATATAAACAACATACTTCGGTACCACATTTTCTTAGAAAGCAAAGATTTCTGGGAAATTTCCTGTGTGTATATCTAAAAAGAAGCAGATTAGTTTTGCAAAGACGCTAAATGTTTTAAAGCAATACACTGCATAACATTCAAAGACACAATCATAGTATTTTTTTATTATACACCTTGATATAGCCATAATATGAAGTCTTTAAATATCTGTCCTTTTCATCAACCATGTTTAGCACAAGTCTTGTACTAAAGACACTCTTAACAATCTCCATTGCTTCTTCACAGAACATTTTAAAATTACATGCCATTGCAAAGACATAATAAAAGGCATTGGTGTGATCCCAGATCAAAAGTATTCTAGTTCTCTGTGGAGTTAAATTAGCAAATAAACAGTGTTTTCCCTCAAGTCTGCCTGTTTCTTTCAACTTCCAGTGACAGGCCACCAAAACAAGTTCTTAGCTTCATTAGAACAGCTAGGTTATGAACTCCAAAAGCAAAAGACAGCGACTGCCTGTCCAACTTAAACAGCAGAATCATGTTTTTGGCAGAAATGCAGGTTTCTGAGCAAAGCCTACAGACCTGTGGAAAAGCCCAGGGGTTGTCATGGCAGCCATGAAATCCCGAGCTAGTCCAGAAGCCTCATTCTCTGTATGATCAGAGTTACTGCCTGCATTACACATCCAAAACCAACCAGGACCTGGATCGCTCCACCTAAGGCATCAATAGAGGATTCCAGTAGAGGATTTCAATTCAGCTGTAACCACTAGGCCTCTATGTTCTCCTGTTTTATGGAAAACATACAGAAGTTTTTTTCTAAAAGTTTACAGAAACATTATCATTAAAATGTTCAAACAAAAGGGAAGTCTGCCTTCAAAAATCCACTTTCTGATAGAAGTCAATATGTATTTTGTATTATTGATCATAAGACATCATTTTAGCTGCCCGTTAACTATTTTTTAATTTGGGTCTTCAGTCTTCTTAAGCCTCTCAATAAAATAGCAGGAAAATTCTCTATCACGTATGTTACAAGCATGACCCGAAGTAATACTTAAATAAGCACTATCATTTAAAAGGAAAAATGCTAAATATTCAATATATTCTTGACAGACAAAGCAAGAATAGCTGAGGATATGATTCTGTCAATAGTGAGATATTTAGGTAGCTGCAAGAATGAGGAAATAATCAAATCACACATAATTTAATTGTCTATTGGAAATAATAATAATAATGTGTATTCTGATTGTAGCACTGGACATATTCCCAAACTATAAATGACACTAATCATCAGATTCTTAGTAATGAATGAAGTTAACCCTCATTTAATCACCACCTTCTTAATTATAACAAAACTCTGTTGACATCTGTTGAAATCTGTTGAAAACCTACGAATTAAGCCATCTTTGACACCTCTACAAAAACCACGTATGACACTTCACAACTGTTTATTTAAAACATTCTAGTCATTATCAGAGAACAGAAACCATTTTTTTCCACTTTTTATTTCTAGGTGTTGAATGAAATTCTTAACTTGTCACTTCAAAATCAATGCTTTTAATCATATTAATTCTAGGTGTTCAGTGTATAGTCTACAGAGTAAATCCACCCTACAGAACGATTAATTTGGCTGATAGTTTTTTCCCCTTTTGCTAGGATAGAGTTTTCCCTGCTATGCATCTGGAATAGTACTCATAACCAAAAATAAGTTACGTCCTAGTGCTGGATGGATACACATCCAACTGATTGTTTAAAAACAAAACAAAACAGCAACAGTCACCAGAATATTTCAGTGTGACACTACGAAAATTAACTATTATATGGTATGCTTATTACATGACCAAAATACAGAAATCTCCATGCATGTGACTGAAGGTAACCAAAACAAAGCACATGACTGCACTTTAGCTAGGTAACATGCCGGTCTGATTTTTCCTGGCAAAAGGTCATTAAAATATGGTTATAAATAAATGTGTCTAAGATAATGGGTGTCTCATCTCAGGCGGAATGATGGCAACAACTGACAAAAAGTGCTCTAGTTGTTCCAGAGCCCAGTTCAAATACATGGTGTCATACTACAAAAGTCAATGCAAACTTGTAAAGAGAGATACCATCTTTGTTATGTCAAGAAATGTAGTTGGAAAAACAGAAAGATTGTTCTGGAAAAATGAGAGGAATAGGATTATGGTAATTTGATTTGGTGCAATCAGGAAAATACATCTCCACTTCTTTTTTGGCTTTGCTAGAATCTATGTTTAGATAAATGTGATATTCACATACAAATTATTTATTAGATTTTCAATCAAAAGCACCTCAGGTTCCTCAGCATTGTAGGTAAAATTGAATTTCATCATTCCACTGGCAGCAATTATTTTGTTCTATCAGTGGTGATGGCTGCTTTCTATTTTGCAAAGGGTGGCAAAGGGAGGGGAGGGAAGGATAAGAAGATGGGTAAAAAAAGTCTACTTAACTTTAAGAATGAAGGTGATCCAACCTTGCTGGAGTGCTGGGACCTCTTCCTGAGGAGTTTTACTCCACGATGGCTGAATACGGCAGCACTGGGTCTGGCCAAGCACAACATGGATGGCTAGAAAAGAGACACCTCCAAGATGGAAACGACTCCCTGAGTTTTCCCAGCTTTTCCATCCACCTCCTGCAGTATGCCTCCCAGTGGCATGAAACCACTTTCCCAGACTCTCTTTCTCCTCTATCCTTCCCTCAGCACAGAACAGGTCCCCCAACATTTCTCTTTCATTTTATGTCCTCGCTGCTAACAGCAGTGAGAGAAACGGGAAGAAAGGATGGCAGCAGCCAACTGAAACACTTCCCTCTGTTAGGCTAGAATTAATTTTATCCACCTAGAGAAAACTGTGCTGTCAGTGAATGTGCTGTATCATAAGCTTCCTTGCACACATAAGATCTCTAATTACTATAATTTCAAGTAGGTGCTATAAAACATTTTTTCAATATTATTAAATAAAATTAATAAAGACATTAACTGGAGTTACGCCTTCATCAACCTTTTTCTCATCACGTTTTAACCACAACGGGACAATCCTCATCTAAAGTTAAATAATAATAATAATTTCAAACAGATAATATAAAAATTACCATAATTTGACATTCAAGATATAAAGGCAACCATCTTATAAGGACATGCTTCATTTTCAAGCTGACAAAATGAAATACATCGGGCGATTTTGGAACTATTTTCACTAATCAATAAAAATAATTAGAACTTTTTATTATTCATCCTTCAAAATCACATTATGACTAATTATAGCTTTCTGCTGCATTATAAAAATTATTAGTTGAATAGCTAGATGGAAAGCAAACATTCAGTATTACTTTTTATTAATTTGTAAACAGAGGTGTCTCCCAAAGTTAACATTATGAATTGCATATAACTTCTTGTCAAAATTCAGACACTTGTCATAATTTCAAATAGAGCTTAACCACTTCTTGGAAAGAATCAAGCAGAAAAGATATTGTTTCCCCCTCAACCTGCAAGTCACTCTCAGAAACTTCTTGATATTTCCACATTTTTAGTCATCAGAATTTACAACCTGCTTTTTCAAACAAGCCTTTAACCAGTTTTGCATGCAACAGAAAAGCAATCATAATACTGGCCAATCCCATTTTTTTTTCTCTCTCGAGGTATCATTTTCATATGGAGGAATTTTGGAAAGTGCGGCTATATGAATCATTTTTAAAATTCTTGTCAAGTTTTCTACATTAATTAGCATGGGACATTCTTTAGAATGCTTCTGTCATTTGCATCATATCTGCTCCATCAGCTTCAATATACTAGAATTATTTAAATGCTACAAGATAGTGCCCCATGGGAAAAAAATAAATAAATAAAAAGGTCTTCTGCATAAAATTCCATGAGCTTGTGAGCAAGTATTGCTGCCTTGACAGATTCATGGAATCACAGGATAACTGAGGTTGGCAAGGACCACTTGAGGTCATCTAGTCCAACACCCACGCTCAATGCACAGTCAGGTAGAACAGGCTGCCCAGGACCATGACCAGTTGAGTTTTGGATATCTCCACTGATGGTGACTCCACAATCTTTCTGGGCAACCTGTTCCTGTGTCTCAACACTCTCATAGGAAAAAAAAAAAAAAAAAGTGTTTTTTCGTGTTCAGATGAAATTGCATGTGTTTTAGCTTGTGCCTTCTACCTCTTATGCTGTCAGTGGGCTCTACGGAGAAGAAACAGGCTCCCTCTTATCAGGTACTTACACTCATTGCTAAGTCCATGCCTGTGAGCCTCCTCTTCTCCAGGCTGATGAGTCCCAGCGCTCAGCCTGTCCTCTTGGGAGACGTTCCAGGGCCTTTCTGGCCCTGAGCTGGCTTGTTCCAGTATATCCCTATTTTTCTTTTATTGAGGAACCCAGAACTGGACACAGGTGATGTGGCCTCACCACTGCTGAGTGGAGAGAAGAATTAGTCTAATTTAATTCCTCTATTCCTTTTAGAAAATGCAAAACTTTTATTTTAAGGTGATATATTTGGGGGGGGGGGGGGGGGGGGGGCATTATTTGATGGTCATTTTAAATGTTTCTGTAACAGTAACATCACAGTCACAAATAAGGTTGGGATATTACCTTTCAAACTAAATATAAACATCATGAGGAAGCATAAAAGATTTGGTCATTAGCATTAAAGCAGATGGGGAAATGAAGCAGTTTAGTTGCTAGTGAGCAAAGGAACTGAGAATCTTCACCCCTTTTTGGTATCATAGAGCTCCTCATCTAAGTTTAACATAAATTAAGCCGTCTTTCATGTCCTATCCCACAGTTTTAAGGTGCTCCTTCAACAATCTTCTCTGCAACTCAAAAGATACAAACAAATGTAATAATGCCTTTTTGCCACAGAATATTCTGTTCATAAACTGTTTAACAGGGAAGAACATTTCCAGCAAGCTCTTGTAATACCTCTGCCGAGACATCCTCAGGTTCTTTTAGATGGGAGATGGATTTCTTCCAAGTTTCAAAACCTTACCAAGAAGACAATAGCCACTGCACTTTTTCATTAAAATCCACCAGCGTTCATATGTGGCAAGTGCTTGCTGTTTACATAACCCTAATGTAAATGGGTATCCAAATGTACCCCTCAAGTTACTTTTTCCTTCCGTGTAATTCTTCTCTAGGCAACAGGTTAAAAAAGTAAGGCTTCAGTTTATATCATGAGCTGAAACCTGTGTTTCTACCATGATACCATATCCATGACTTTTAATTTTATTTCAAGTGTGCAATTCAGTACCTCACAAAAAAATCTGCTTAAGTTCTGTTAAGATCTGATTAACTGACTCAATCTTCCTCGTACTCATGTGACAAAGTAAAGAAAGAAAAGATTTGCTTTCTAAATTAATGGATGAGTATTCACTATGTATCCAGCAACAATTTTTTTTTCAGTCAGATTAAGCTGAGCACATCAAGAAAGACTGTACTATCACCAGAAACACATTTAAATCATTAAATTTTACAGCATCAAAAATTACTCGGAAGTGTTCCACATCTTTACTCTATATGCGTAGTTGTTATGTAGTGATGAGGATCTTAATAGGATTTGAGGGAGACTGGGAAGTTTATACAAATGGACATAAAGATATACAAAAACATTCAGCTTAAACAGATACATCTATCATCTGTCTTTCATGATGTTGCACTTTTTCACCTTTTCAGGAAGATATTAGCTCTGGCTCATCTTTTTAACAGTACATATTCACCTTCTGGAAGACCCAGTTGCAAGATTATTGTCATTAAAGGGAACATGGCATTTGAGACAAAATTGTATAGCTTTTTGTATAGCAAATTGTATAGCAGAATAAGGCCTTCGCTTTAACTGTTGGAACTACTATATACATAAATAAAATAAATACATATCAAATATGTATATAAAGGTATCCATCAGATGACATAATTTCCAAATTTATGATTACATATATAGGCTATTAAATATCAATTGAACATTAGTGCAACAACAACAACAACAACAACAACAAAATGAAGAAAGTGAACATAGTGGCATTCAAAACAAATTTTAAAATATTACAGTGGTAATAGAAAAATCCTGTTTTGCATGAGATCTAAAACTTGCAGCCTTACAGCCCTGCATGAGGATCACCAGTAAAAATTTTACGAAGTAGACTAATTTCAGCTGCTCAAAATAAAAGCACAACCTACACACCTAAGTAGCACAAAGTAAAATATGAGATTTATTTTATGAATATAATTGGCATTAAATTACACGAGTTAAGTGCTTTTAAGCAAATTTTATTTTCACATTCAAATACAGTCCCTCAAGAAATGTAATGAAACTACTGTTGTAGGATGTATTCATTTTAAAAGTTCCGATTTAGTAAATGGAATTATTGCCCTCTGGTGGCAGATCGAAAATCAATTCAATCAATGAAAACACGATTTCAGATAAATAAATAAATCTTTCATTTTAAGCATCATTACTAGTGTGATTAATGCTTAGAGATATTAAAAAACAAGCTGCACAGTCATTTTTACATAGAATAAGATAACAGTAAATGGGGTAAAATTTACATTTTCACTTGCAAGAGCATAAAGAATTAGTGTGGGAAACATTTTAAGTCAGCTTTACAAAATGTAAATAGAAACACAGTAGAATCAAAATCTGATCAATTGAAAGCCACTGCCTAAATTCCTAAGTCAGTGTACTGCATTTTCTTCAAAATCTCATTTTTGCTTTAAAAAAAGGATTAAGCAATATACTTTTAATGTAAATGCAGAAAAACCTTCCTGAATCTGAAGCCACATGGGGCTTTTCTTTGCTCTATTTCCACCAGCCAGGGATTGAGGAGCATAGGAACAACAGAATTTCATCTTATGACTGGCTAGAACAACAGCATTGTTAAATGCTGATGCTGTGTTTTCTGTGTGGGTTAATACAGAAATTCATATACCTAAATGCTCAAATTCTGAGCAGTTAGCCTCCCTGCTAATATCTGAACACCCAACAATTATCAAAATCCTAGTCAATGGTTTTTATACTGCATGGTACATTCCTTGCATCACCCTAAACTGAAATGACACAAGACATCTGCTCCAAACCATTTTTCCGTTCCATCTGAAAATCGCCTCATAACAGGGGGATTACAATGGTAAGGTATGTGTCCAGTTAACAATACAACAAAGGAGGAAAAAATGTTTATTCCTCATTAGACTACACCTGTCACCATCAAGGAGTTAGGAAGCATTATGTTGCTCATGTAAAAATGAGTGTTTTTACATTTCAGTGATGTGTTGTTGCTTCCATGACAGGAAAACCTTTTGCCTTTGTACCAGTCTAAGCTCTCCTTGCAATACTTACAAGAAGTGTTTGCATGTCTTTAACTGCACAACTTATATCTTCTGTTAAATAGACATCCTATTCCACGTTTGAGGAGCTATACTTGCCAGTGTATACATTTTTCACCACTTTTTTCTTATAAATTGATTGGAGCATGAGAACAACCCACCTTGGTTCTACACACATTTACAAAGACAATTATTACCACAGAAGTCAAGGCAACAGCTTTATCAGTGGTGACACAAGCTTCTTCAGAGGAATGTCTAACCTGAAGAGATATGAAACCACTAGTAAATGAAAAGGCATTCAGTATCTTTTCAAGATAAGAGAGTTTTTCTTGACCTGCCCAGGCTGGCACATTAGCAGATGAATTTAGACCTTCATGGCTTTGACTTCCTCATACCAGACTAGTGTTTTTACACAACGTTCAATTAAATTTACATTTATCATTTACACAGCACCTTCCCTGAGCACAGTGAAGGGGGAGTGCCTTGAAGTGTCACCTACTGGGTAGTCAAGGAAGCACAACGGTTCAGAAAGCTTTTATGAAAGGAGTTTTGTGACTATTTGTTGTAGTGTATGGTAGAGGGCAGTTAAATGGCATCGGCTACAATCAGATCAATAATTTAACGAGGAGTTATGTCGAAATGTTTTTGTCGAAATGCCTTTGTCTGACAAGCGGAAGTTAGCTACTAAATCAGAATGTTTGTAATCACTACTGATGCTGACAAACAAGGAAGCTTGATAAATGTTATCAGAAGGGTGGGAGAATGGGCAGGAGGAGTGGACTAAGGATTTGTGACGTCTGGCTGGGATGTAAACAGCCTTGTTTCGAGCAAACAACATTCGTAGGCTCCTCTCTACCCCTAGATGAGCCGAACCTGGCCCCTGACCCATACACCACCGCCAATTAAACCCCTCAGCGCCCCCCGCCACGGCCGCCCCTCAGGGCACGGCTCCACCCCTCTGCCCAGCCGGGCGGGGCGGGGCATGGCGCCGGCAGGGGCCGCTGGGTAATGGAGGGCGGGGGTCACAAAATGGCCGCCCCTGCCCAGTGGGAGCGCTTGAGGCCGCTGCGGCCGGACACGCTGGGTGTGAGTGAGGTACACGGCGGGCGGGACAGGGAGGCGCTGCCCGAGGGCGGGACGGGGACGCAGCGCATGGCTTCCCCCGCCGGAGAGTCTGAGGGGACAGCGGGGAGGGCTCCGGCTCCGGCAGGAGGGCGGCGGGCAGCAGAGCCGGGGGGAGCCCAGCCGGGCTTGGGGCGGCTTCGCAGCGGGGCCACCTGCGACCTGCCAGCACACCTGAGGGGGCTGTAGGTGTTTTGGGGATCAGCAATCGGACCGTAAATACGTGGTTTGTTCCTCGCTGAGCGCCTGTGGGGTTCGGTTAATTGCGTATGCACCTTCCTCTACCGCTTTCAGCGCTGCTGGGGTGTTGCTAATTAAAAACAAATCTCTTAATGCTGAGAAACGTGTTCCTAATTAAAAATAAATCTCTTAATTCTCTGAAACGTGTTTTTAAAACGTTCATTTTTATTAACCTTGAGCTAAGTGTTGTTTGGTAGTATTAGCTTAAAGCTGTGAAGATGTTGATACCCATTTTTCTCCCGATGGTTTGAAATTTTTGCTTATTAGAGGAACTGGTGGTGGTTGGAGTTAAGTTGTGTTGGCCACAAAATCCAAATGAGAGGTGGGGGAGCTGGAGGGGTGGAGGTCTGCAAGGACATCCCACGGTGTGTCACGGGTGATAAGAACTTTTATTTTAACATCTTTGGTTGATGCTGAAGGAGGGAAGAAAAATGAGAACTCCCTGCTAAAGGGGAGAAGTGGCTTAGTGAAAGCAGACATAGATGGGGATGAAGTGCTCTGCTTGCTCACTTGTATCTTCAGAGCTGCTGTTTTTTAGGCTTGTGCCTGAGAGATAGGGCTCAAGGAGGAGAGGAGCAACCAGTGATGCAAAAGTAACAAGTTGGGAATCTCTTGAGAAATCTCAACCTGTCTGAGACCATAGGACCTAATGGGGATACATCCAGAAGGGGTCCGAGAGAGCTGGCATTGTGAGATTGCTGTCCGATCTTTGAGAGGTCGTGGAAAAAAGTGGAGGTGTTTGGGGATAGCTGATGGGCTGTTCTTGCAAACAGATTCACTTCAGTGATGAACTGACTGGATTGTAGATCCAAAGGCACAGATGTCACCTGCATTAATGTTAGCAGGATGTTTGAAACAGCCTCCAGCAGCATCTTTCTATTTAAATTGGAATTTTACAGGTAGTAGTTGAGTGCAAAACTGACTGGATCCTTAGGCTCAAAGAGGAGTGGTCAACGGCTTATGTTTTACCTGAAAGTGGATTACAGGCAGAGCTCCTCAGGGAACTGGGACCTGTCTGGACAGCCCCCAGGACTGGTTTTGTACAGGTTCCTGTCCTGTTAAATACCAGTGAGCTGGAAGAGGACATAAGATAAACATTGTGGGAGTGTATAACAGCAAATGGGGAGGGGAGGGTATTATGAGCATGAAGGTATAGGCAGGAGGAATGGATCATCAGGAACCTGACAGACAAGGTGACTGAAAATTCAAATTTGAAATTCTGCATCTGGATAGCTTGCCGTCATACAGACTGGGAGCTGAGATGCTGGGGAAGTACCCCCCTCCCTCCCCAAAAGGACCTGAGGGTCCTTAGGGAGGGTGGGATAAACATGAGCCAACAACGTGCCCTGGCATCAAGGCATATGAGGCTTATTAGCAAGAGCACAGCCAATAAGTCAAATAAAGTAATTCTCCTTTATTTGGTAAGTTTTAAACTGCTCCTGGAATGCTGCAACCAGCAGAGATGGGTCAAAAGTGGTCAGTGGGTATGGGAATACATCTGTGAGGAGAAGCTGAGGGAGCTTTTTAAGCTGTAGCTGCCCACTAGCACTTGCAAGGAAGTTATCAAGAAACTGGAGCCAGACACTTCACAGTGGTGTGTGATGACAGGCTGAAAGAAAAGAGCCATAAATCTGTGCAGAACATGCAGGAGAGGTTGCAAATTGATGTAAACTTCTTCACCACAAGGATAGGCAAGCAGTATAATGAGATGGCCAGAGAGGTACAGCCACCTTCATTGGAAATTTTGGACACGTGGTTGGATAAGACCTAAGCTGGTCTATCTAATAGCTGTTCTTGTTTTGAGTGTGAAGTTGGACCAGATAGCTTCTGCGGTTCTTCCAATTGGAATGAGTCTGAATTTAGAGCAAATATTCTGTCAAATTGCAGTGGGGAGATAGAATAATGTGAATACTTGCACTTGCCATGTCAGCTATGTGAGCAGAGCAGACTGCTGCTAGCTTGAAAGTTTACTACAAAATAATTGTAATGCTGCGTAATAGCAGCATATCTTCTGTATGTGAGCTGTTATGTGGAATGCCCCAAACTCGGAATTTATAGAGTTTATACAAATGGCTGTGTTGTGACTATTGCCTGAGAATTAGAGGGTTTGGTGGTGTTTCCAGCTTTATGAGAAAGTGAGGTCTGTGATTGAGCTGAAATGGGTGTTAATGAGCATGTTTCTCTTCTGTCCAAGGAGATTCCTTCACTGTAATATCTGTTGAGTTGCTGGCACTCCCGTTGCTGTAGCATCCAGAGTTGGGTTGGGGTTTTTCCCTGAAAAGCTTCCTGCATTTCCATGGTATTTTATGTCAGTTACATTTTAACTTTTTTCTCCAGCCACCAATGCTCAACTTGAATCTGGACGATGACGTGCAGTTAGTAAGAAGTAAGTTGCTGCATTCCATGTGTAAAGGTTATCCTTGAAGTATTTAATGCTTTTTTTTTTTTTACAATGATGCATGCTGTAAACAAATGAGAAATCATTGTGTGTCTAATATAGGCAGAACAAGAGGAATGCTGCATGCTAAATGAACTAGCAAACATAAACCAATGCATTTTTCATGGTTTTCCCTCTTCTCTTTCCGTTTGTTGCAAGTATAAATCCCTGCTGCTATCAAGAAAATGAACTTACAGAAAAAGTGACTTAGAGACAACTGGGACATTATGCTGGCAAACATTTTTCAGCTGGTGTTAACAAATGTAAATACAAGCTTGAGTGAAATTGAGTTGGTTATTTTCCTTTCTTTTTCTCGCCAATTGAATAGTCTTCCATATCTCATGGTAAAATTGTAGACAATCCTTATGGGTCCCTTCCAACTTAGGATATTCAAGTCCAACTCCAGTGGTAGTGCTATTCAAAACTAGGTAGTGAGTTGTTGAACTTGTCACCTCAGGTTAAAGAGCAGACAATCCTGTAGCCGTAGAATGAGGGCTGTAAGTTATGAAGAGAAGTGTACATTCTTCATCTGGAGAAAAATATGAAGTTTGAAGTAGCATTTGCTAAGGAAGTTTCCTTCCGTATGTACCCACATTCTCTTGAAACATTAGACTGGAGTTTTATTCAGTGTAAGAGTTTGATTACATAGGAATTACCTGGCTTGCTTTGCAGGACAAGGCACAAATAACAGCAGGATTTGACAGTCATATTGGCCAGCAGAACTTTTAAATGTGCTACTACTTTTTTATGCTTTAAAGTACATGAGTAGTCAGGCACGCATAAATAACAACCTGAAATTAATAAAGCTGTTCATCTGTAACTCTTCTGCTGTTTATGAGACTATGCTGGTACTAGATCTATATAGTACAGGTGTCTATCTTAAACGTATAGTGTCCTGGTAACTGTAGATCTTTGTTGTATTTATTAAATTGAAGAATTACATCACCAATTCTTAGGCCCTGAGGACAGCTAGTACAAGCTGCATTTTGTTCATACATTAAGCTCTCAGACTCTGGAACTGACTGGCCTGAAATAGTCCCTGAACCATGCCTGAGAGTTATCTGGGGGATGTTCTGGTTTGTTCTGGGCCAAAAGAACAACCACTTTACTGGTGTCACTGAGCAGATGACACAGCTGTGGTTCTCTGGTTGTGCCCTGACACTGCTGATAGTTAACCACAGGTGTTGAAATTGCAGTGTTTTATATTTTTACATTCATTGCAACTTCATGACTAGTGTTTTTTAAGAAACACTTCATATTGTCATAGTAACTTACCCTGAATATTGTATCAAAACATTACAGGAACTCTGAAGGTTAGAAGGCCTCGATTTGATGCATCCTTGGTTTACTTGACCCGAAAATTCATGGATCTTGTCAAAAGAGCTCCAGATGGTGTCCTTGATTTAAATGAAGTAGCAACAACTCTTGGAGTACGAAAACGAAGAGTATATGACATCACCAACGTATTGGATGGAATTCACTTAATTCAGAAGAGATCTAAGAATCATATCCAGTGGGTGTAAGTGGGCTTTGAAACCCTTAATTTCTAAGCAATGAAACCCAGCAATGTTGATTAGTATTTATAACTTTGAGAGTATTTTTAAACATATTGAATTATTTTTAATAGATAGAAAGATCTTAAGTTTTTCTTCATCCTTAAGTTGTCTGAATTACATGCTATATTAAAAAGTATCAAATGTTTTAAAAAAAAAAAAAAAAGCACATTGAAGCGTGTTTCAGCTGAGTAAAGAATACCAGAATTTCTGGTTGCTTTCTATATTAGCATGTTTTTTATATTCAGTAAACAGGCTTTTACTTTTATAAACATACTAGACAACTTTCATATTCTTCTAGAGGTTCTAATCTTGACCAAGTTGTTGGAAAGGCAGCAGAGCAGCAAAACCTTAAAGATGAACTCTCTGACTTGTCAGCCATGGAAGAAGCTCTGGATGAATTAATCAAGGATTGTGCTCATCAGTTATTTGATCTAACAGATGACAAAGAAAATGCAAAATATCCTTTTAACTCATGCATTACTTTAACTCATGGTTTTGGTTGCCAACGCTCAGGCATTCTAGCATTAGGTGTAGGCTGATACCACAGGTATGCCGTAATACTTGATAATGAAACAACAAGGAACTCATTGTTTATTTTATATTAGTATATAGTAGACTTGTGCTATGTAGTGTTATACATGGTCTAGCCCATTCTCAGGGGAGGGCTACTCGTGTGACATTGCCACTGCAGAAGATTGAGAGAATGTAGAGTGGGAGGAACTGGAGTTGGACTGTAAGTCCTTCATTCCTTTCTTTCTCTGCCATGGAAAGAAAAGCAGAGTATCCCAGTGGCAGTGAGAGTAAGGAACAGGATATTATTGAGATAAGGAACTGGTGGGGGTGGTAATGAGGAAAAGAAAAATGGAAGTGGGGCAGTAGTCTTAGTACCCTGACCATTACCTTGTTCTCTCCACTATAGAGTAAAGTTGTCTCAGGGACAGGTCTTGACCAACCAGTGAGATTGAGTTGCTTACTGAGATAAGAAAGAGGACCCAATACAGAGTCCCAGTGGCCTTTTGCCATGAAGATACCATGGTACGTTGATCATGTCCTAATAGTGTTCTGTCTCTGGGGAGAGGCTCCAATGCAGTCTTATCTTTCAGGTGTGATTTGGTAATAGAAAGGGGGTTCCTTTTTACTTGTTTTAATATGGTAGAAATACTGGATTTTGGCTGTGGGTACAATAAAATAAAACTTAGCATTCAGCCAAAAGCAGTGCTAAAGATTGGTGCTGAAATGAAGAGAAATGTGTTCATTTTATGTATGATATCTAGGAAAAAAAAAAATCATTATACCTTACCTGTTTGGTTAAGAAAGTAATTTTCTTGTTTTCCAGGATATGATTTCCATGTATTATTAATACAAAAGGAAAGAAAAGGTTTCTCAAAAGCAGTATTCCATCTGCTACATAGATTTATGATAGCATCTGTGAAGACTGTTTGTCAAATGTGTGTTTTTAAATACTGAGTGTGTTGACTTTTAATTTTGTCCCCTTCCTAACAGCAAAAAAGTTTTTCCAATTGTCAGCTAATAATTGATTTTACAAAGCTAATATTGAAATAACCTCAGCTGAAATATTTACTGTTTTTCTCAAAATTGATATTTTGCTTCAGCATGTCTTAATGTTCTCTTTGCTTCTGCCCATTAGCAAATTGCTATACAGAATCCTTGACCAATGTATACACTAGCTTATGTGACATATCAAGATATCCGTAGCATTCAGGCGTTTCAGAAACAGATTGTGATTGCAATCAAAGCTCCAGAAGAAACCAAACTGGAAATACCAATTCCTAAGGAAGTAAGTTTTATACCTTCCCCTCTTAAGGGAAGAAAAGTTCTTAAATTTTTGTTTGTTCTGTGTTTTTTTTTGTTTTGGTTTGGTTTTGCAACAGTTATTAGCAACTGACTTCCAATTTCTTGGTCATATATAGTAAGTACAGGTAGTTTGTTGTTCTTGTGCTCCACTAAATAATTCTGTAGGTATACATATAATAGATATCTATATAATGTAGATATACATATAATAATATGTAGGTATATGTAGTCTAAGAAAGTTAGTCTTAGGAATTTTGTTTTGCTTACCTAAATTATAGTATAAACATATCTAAATGTTAGTTTTGCTAGAGATGATGGAACAGCTGTAGTAAATGATGGAACAGATGTAATATTGGTGTCCGATAATTACTGTGATAATGAAACTAACAAACAGCTGTTAATATTTTCAGTAAAGTCTATAAAAGCTGGAAATCTAACTAAAAATATTATGCCTAATTTAATAATCATCCTAACATCAAGTAAATGTCTTATGAGTCAACAGCTGCTGTCACTATAATATTGAAGTATGAGATGTACAGTATGATCAAAACTGTTCTTGCGTTCTAGTAGACCATGTCAAGATGGATTTTTGATGGAGGCGGGGAATGTAGCCTGTCCTTGCCTCATGGTACAACATGCACACCCCATTCAGGTCACACAGAAGAGCCATAGTTTTGCCCTCTGCACCCAGTTACACTGCATCTTCTCCCATATACTGTGAACCCACTGCTTAAAGTAGTGCTGTGAAAGAAGAAATACTGGACGTAAGCTTGAGATGAATAATGGAGATTTAATTCTGTTTTTTTTTTTTTGCATATGCAATTTTATAATGTTCTTAGTTATGTTTTCTTCAAATTTGCCTTACTTGGGCGCACAGGAAGGGAGAGGATATCTTAGGAAAAGGAATCAATACAGAAGACTTAGATCCATTATATGTATCTCCAGTGGTGTCACTGGTAAAAGTAGCTGGGTCTAATCCTGTGAAGATCCTAGAGGTTCCTTGAAGCAAAAGAAGTCAAGATTTGAAAGGCTGTACTTTAGAGAAAACACTCTTCTAGCTGTTTTCCATAGATTTGGCTTACTCTGTGCCTTGCAATGTGATGTCTGCTAAAGGAAAGCGGTAGTACGGTTTATTTGTGTTGCCATACTACTAAAGTTGCTATGTGCTCTGATTTGTTTGCTGATCTGTGGCATTGGTGGTAAAGTTCTTATTTGTTATTCATATTAAGCATATGGTAAATCTTGGCTAATATATCAAGAGATCATTGAAAAGACTAAACAAAGACTCATTAGGTGCATTGCATGTCAAAAATGAAACCTAGTTAGCTTAATGGTACTTAATAATTGGCCTAAAAATTTATTAAGTACTCTAACTTACGTGGAACTACTAACACAATTTTAAGTAGTTATGTCACTTCTGTATCTGTTCTCCTCTTAACCTGTTGGCTTTAAAATATGTGTAAAAATAGATAACTGATGTATAAGATTGGTCTTCTGGTTAATATGTAAGTCATTGTTTTCTAGGACTGCATAGAAGTACATGTAAAGAGCACAAAAGGACCCATTGATGTGTATCTGTGTGAGGTGGAACAAGATAAGCCAGGTGACAAAACTTTTGAAAATATGAATGCAGTCAAATCTGAAACAGAGACATCGGTTCCTCCTGGTGAAGGTAGCGTCTCCCACTTACATTTTTATCCTCATCTGATTTTTATTTCTTTAAAGAAAACCTGTTCTCAACTTTACCAGAATGGTATGAGAGTATTAACTGGGCATAGTTTAAGTGGGCTAAGATGCGTGGGAGGACAGGAAGTGCCTGAAAGCTCAGCTTATGGTGGCGCATTACCTCACAGCAGCAGAAGGCCAAAGGGTTAGGCATGTGCACACATAGCAAGCTGCTCTGGTTCTCCGACCCTCTTCCTTCCTTTGCTCGTTACTGGTTTCCTGTCAGAGCAGACCATTCTGTGCTCTGTTGATGGGACTGTGTGCGAGTTCTCAGCTGTTTCAATGTCCAGGCCAGCAGCTCGGCTGAAATAGCAATTGTCGTGGGAGCTCAGATGAGTTTCAAACAAAACGTTAATGGCTCTTACTCATTATTGCCCTGTTTAAAGCAGGACAGCCAGGAGATGGGATGTAGTATTTTAATCTCCTAGAACAAGACAGGCTGGAATTCAGTCTGTCAAGAGCTCTGGTGCTGCAGGACATTGCGGTTTAAAAATAAATGTGGCGGGAACTGTGGTAGCTCAGAAGACGTAAGAGTTTATTTTTAGCAATTCTACTTCATAGTAGAGAGGAAGAGTTGACTATTTAATCTTGGACTTTCATTTAACACTAGTCATTGTGAAATGACTCAATTATATTTCCTACAGTAACTAGATTCCTCTTTCACTTCCCTTTCAGAGTGAGATCTCCAAAAAATAAAGTAATATATATATGTATATACACTGAGATAGATGAATTACAATTCAAAATCAAATACAGAATGTAAATATCTGTTATAGAGTTTTTCCAAAGCTGCTTGGAACTGCGAACTTACCGACCTGAAATGCTCTGGAGTGTTTTTAATTTAAAACAGCGGTGGATTGAATGGTTTCACGGGACTGTTTTATCTTTCCAAGTCAGAAGATGATAGTTCCTAGATTTGCTTTTAGGAGCTTTGTTTTCGTAATTGCATGTGATCTACAGAGCTTTTGGGAAAGTATTTTTTGCTTATGAAATGACTTTAATTGATGGAAAACATACTTAATGAATGACTCCTAAAATGAAACTGTTGGAAACTGTTTCTGGAACAATCCACAATCCTTCTGAGAATGTATGTAATAAAGAAATGCACTTTTCAGTTCTGAGGCTGCACTACTGCTAAGCAGGATCATCAAATACAGATGAAGAAAGAGCTTGATGCATCAGAAGCCTTCACTATAAGGAACAAGATGTAAATACTACGAGAGTTACGCCTTACACTGTGTAGATGCTGTTTGCATTGTTGCATCCAGCTCTGCATTAACTATGGTATCAACACTGAAAAATAAATGGGCTTTTTGTATATCTGTATAATGTCTAGGTAGTTACTCATGTAGATTTATTGAGGTGGTTTGCATTTCTGCCTTTGTACAGCAAAGAAATAAAATAAGCTTATAAAACATAAAGTGGCCAGTCTAAATGTGGTGGTTTGTTATTAATGTTTGTTCACCTGGTGAATTATAACATTTTTAAACTGCTGTGAAAAAAAAATGTAATTGTTAAATGTAGTGCTGGCTGCTCTTTTTATGATACTTCTGAAGATCACTACACTCCTGTAACACAATTAATAGTAAATATTTAAACTGGTCACTACATAGAAATTCTAGACCCTATAGTGTAGCCCTAGCCTGGTACTATACTCTCATTGTAGCTTCAGCTTGCAAGTATTGTCAAATACTTCTGAACTTAAAGAAATACTTGAGAGTTTAGAATGCATCCAACTTCTGTATTTATCTACCTTCAGTATGTGTAAAATGAGACTTCAGAGTGTCAGGGCCGGGTCTTTGTATTGGGTTTAGGGGACAGTGTTCCAAAAGGGACCTGCTGCTGGCTAAAATAAATGTGTGTGTGATACTGGTGGTGGCTCTGTGATAACATTCAAGCAAGGATAAAAAGTGTTGCACAGCAGCTGTGAGAGAGGAGTGAGGAAAAGCTTGAAACAACCCACCAGAAATCAAAGTCAGTAGAGAAGGAGGGGGAGGAGGTGCTCCAAGTGCCAGGGCAGATTACCCTGCAGCTGGTGGGGAGGGTCATGGTGAAGCAGGCTTTCCTCCCATAGCCTGTGGAGGCCCATGTTGGGGCCATTCTCCGCACTGCAGCCTGCAGAGGACCCTGTGCTGGAGCAGCTGGGTGTGCTCTGAAGGAAACTGCAGCTTGGGAAGAGTACACATAGAAGCAACTCCTGGCCAGAGCTGCAGTCCGTGGAGAGGAGTCCATGGAGCCCATGCAGGAATGGGATCTGGGGTGAGCTGCCGCTGGTGGGGGACCTGTGCTGGAGCAGTTTGCTCCTGGGGGATGGACCCCATAGTATGGAGCTGTGTGGGAGCAGTGCTTGAAGAGCTGCTGCCTGTGGGCAGCCCACGCAGGCTCAGTTCAGGAAGGATGGCATCCCGTGGGAGAAACCCCATGTGGAGCAGGGGCAGAGAGGGACCATGAAGGAGCAGCAGTGATAAGTGTCAGGGACTGACCGCAGCCCCCATTTGCCTGCACCGCTTGGGATGGAAGTAGAATTATTGAGATTGAACTTGAGCCTGGAAAGAAAAGGGCTGAAGGGAAGGTGGGATTAGTTTGCTTTTAGTTCTCAGTGTTCTGGCCTATTAATTGTAATAAATCAGTATTTTCCAAGCTGGGTCTGTTTCGCTTATGATGGTAAGTGGTGAGTGATTTCTCTGTCCTTACCTTAACCCACAAGTTTTGTTAATTTTTTTGGTTTTGTTTTGTTTTTGTTTTTTCTTTCTCCCTGCCCTGCTTTGGAGGGGGAGTGAGGGTGCAGCTTGTTGGGCACAGGGTGACCAGCCAAGATCAACCCAATAGTCTTCTGAGTGAATTAACTTGTAACTGTACAAATGCTATGCATATGCTTATTTCTTTTTAGGTTTAAAGTGTGTTTCAAAGTTTCCTGTGTGTGATATCTAAAAAATAAAAAAATCAAAACTCATGGATTATGTGATCGCACCGTATCAACTATCCATCAGATAAAGCCCTGAAAGCGCTAACCAGCATCTCTGCACCAATTTTAGACGTGCTGTGAAATTAAATGTCTACCTTGTTCTACTGAAGAAATGCATATAAAGTAGGGCAGTTGACGCTGAAGAGCTTAAATAAACCTAATACAGATTGAGAGTTAATCTGTCTTCTACAAGGTTCACTAGTTCTGCAAAATATTGTATTATGCAGACTACGAAATACTTTCTAACACAAATGTTGTGTTAGAAAGTAACCTTGGCATTTTGTGTACGTTCAATCAGCTTCCAGCTCTGGGAGGCAGGGATTCAGTGGTGGATCCCTTTTTTCTGCATGTCTTTTAAGCACAAACAACAGACTGAGTTATTGCAATAATAAAAGCAAACTGAAAGGACCTTACGTACATTGATCAGGGAGAGTAAGACAGAGGAATATGCTCCTCCAGAAGCTGAGGGTGGGGGTTAAAATTAAGAAATCATTTTGCACAACCAGATCGTCCTGTTCCTTCAGTGTTTGTCTTCTCCCCAAATGGCAAAGTAGCTATTTGATTTTTGCACTGCTGCTCTGTTTTTTTTTCTTGGGGGGAGGGAGGGGGCTCTGTAAGTATTGATTCACCTAGACTTGTTCAGTAACTTGGGAAAACGTTTGCTATGAAATCTGTAACAATTTCCAGCACCAAATGAGGCACCCTGAATACCATGAGTTAGGGTGGGATTTTGTTAGCTGATGATGCGCCATTTTGAACTATGTAGAAAGCAACTTTTACAAGGTAAGCATTTTGCAAATGTTAAGGCTGTTTTAAAAAGCAGAATGTGCATCATTTAATTAGAACATTAGGGAGTTTTGTTTGGAACAAACCTCTAATGATTCTGTTGTTCCCCCTTTGTGCAGGTTTTTGAGCAGCAGAATTATTTTTTAACCTCAAGCTGCATGATTATCACTCAAATGGGAGAAGCTCTAGGATGACAGTTCTGCTTGAATAATTTTCTTAAATACTTTGGATTGTTTTAGTAAATGTGCCTAGAGTGGAACAAATGGACTTTGGAAGATATCTTTGTTATTTGAATACTTGCAGCATTATCCACTTGCGGTACTGGAAAGCAATGTACTGCATGGGCTCGAAAAGTCATCTAACTTGCTGGAAAGATTAGAGTTGGTCTGTAGGAAAAGTTGTTGAGCGATGCTGAAACTAAATGCAAGCTACAAGCTTGCCTAAAAAGTAAACGTGATAAAATCTTACTCTGGGTTTGTATAATAATGCTTGATTTTTTCTGACAGGTTATTAAGATAAAATATTTTTGTTGAGTCCCCAATGTGTCTATTTTCAGCATATTTATGTCTAAGCATTTCCCTCATTATTTGAAAACTCTGTCTGCAATAAATTAGAAAGCTCTAATAACATTTTTGCCTTTCCTTCAGTAAGAACATCTGAGGATCTAAATGCATTAATCAGCAAGAACAACAGCCAAAATCTATAATTATAAAATGTCCTGATTTTGCTGACTCTGTAATTGGAACAAACTCCATAAGCTGCCAGTTCAGGCCTTATTTGGGATGGGAAATCACTCCCTGGGATTTTCAGATGTGAACTGCAGTTTTTAAATAATGCAATTTGCAAAGAAGAGAAAGGATTA
Organism: Netta rufina; assembly: GCF_964035555.1. Classification (NCBI taxonomy): domain Eukaryota; kingdom Metazoa; phylum Chordata; class Aves; order Anseriformes; family Anatidae; genus Netta; species Netta rufina. The sequence goes on along the minus strand of NC_140125.1, from coordinate 106,658,685 downwards.
CTTTAAATTATTAGTATCTTCAGGAAAGTACTTAAAAGACAGCGAATTCCTTATATTGAATAATCTTTTGTGTGTGCAAAGAGTTTCATGTATAGGCATAATTAAATCACAATGATTTCAAAAGTTACTTCAGCTCATGTCATCTTCAGTGCTGAGGGCAGCCTGCTTGCTAGGCCCTGGCTGGTCCTGGGTAGCTGGAGCTCATGGTGATCTTTGAGTCACCATCCCTGGAGGTCTTTAAAAGACATTTAGATTTAGAGCTTAGAGATATGGTTTAGCAGAGGACTTATTAGTGTTAGGTCAGAAGTTGGACTAGATGATCTTGGAGGTCTCTTCCAACCTAGGTGATTCTGTTCCATCACCTCAGTGTTGGGCCTGGACACAATGGAACCACTCAAGTGTTTATCCAGAGCAGTAACCTGCTGGTTTGGGTTCCCAACAGTATTTTGTGAGAAGTTCATTGAATAAAGTCAACACGGTTGTGTATGGTTTATACAACTCTCCAAAAGGCTTCTCTGACAGATGTTTCCTAAAGGACTGTAATACCCATGTGTATCATGTAAGTCACACCTAGTTCATAGAACCACCAAGGTTGGAGAAGACCTCCAAGATCATCTGGTCCAACCATCCCCCTACTACCAATGTCACCCACTAAACCATGTCCCTAAGCACCACATCCAACCTTTAAGTTCCTCTGATGATGGCCTGAGGGCCTTCTGATGAAGTCTGAGGGCCTGTCGGCCTGTGGCTGTGTCTCCCAGCACATGGGGATGTGCGGCAGCTTCCCACAGCACACCCCATGAATGAGGTGGTGTTTGTAGCCACCCCTCGAGTAAGGGATGAGGCTGTAGGAGACAATAATTAAATCCTCAAAGTTGTAACAGCAAATCCAAAAGATGAAAGCTCAGGACATTGTTAACCTTTTATTGACTTTTTAGGCCTCTCATATTTTATGGCATCCTTCTTCAAAAGGAAGACTTGGCATTAGCACTTCAAATGAAAACTGCAGGAATCTAAAAATCTGCAAGAAGCTATTAGAATTCCTGGAACAGCTTTGCTTTCAGTCTTTTACAGATTCTCATGCAAATCCCATACTGAACTGATTTTAGATAATGCAATGTTCTTTTCCAGCCAGACAAGACATTTTGGTTGTGTGGCTGTTGTTTTCTAAGGATTTATTTATTTATTTATTCTCAATGACCACAAAAATGTCACAGGCAGGTTACAGCACTAGTTGATTCTCTATCATGCTGCCAAAGTGAATGTCATGGAAAAAATGAAACAACATATTTGTCTTACTAAGTAGAAAGGTATCAGATCAGATATAAAGTTTCAGCAAGCTGGTAAAGGGAAAATCTTTTTTTATATGGATTTTAATTAGAAGGCACACATTCTTGAGAGGCTTGCTGGCTCCTAAATCTAGGATAACATTTGTGTGCACAAACTGTGACCTCAGCATTAAAAGAGTTCATTTCCAAGCGTGAAAATAAAAGTTATCCATCAGGAGAAAAGTTCAAAGTCCAGTAAAAAAACATCTCAGAATTTATTGGGATAATAAAGTTTTAAAGGGGATTGTGAATTAGAGATGGCCCCAAACCTTTCAGCGCAAGCTAAGAAGCAAATACCTGCCAACTCGGAATAAAACGAGGTCAATAGGCCCCATATTTATTATACCAGTCATTAACAGTAAAAGTTGAAGCTAGATGCAGACTTTTCTTAAGATCAAGATATCTGACTGAGACTTAGCATGACCAAAATAACTGTGAGACAGCTGGGACTCAGAAGAAAACATCAGCAAAGGGATAATTTCCCTTCATTATTTGCAGCAGTAGCTGCTTGTAGGCACCTAACTACTCCTTTGTTTTCCTTACAAGCACTCACAAAGGAGTTCTTGAACGGTACCTTTATGAAAAGCATCCTACTAAGTATTGCTAATAGAGGAAAAGTAAAATTCTAGCCTTTTGTCTGGAACTGTGGAAGGCATGAATGCAATTTTGAAAATGGGAACACAATAAATATCTCTAACGGTGTTACTGATAAGATCACTCTTTTTGCAAGCTGGGATGAAATGATCTTCTGAAGTTCTCATCTGCTAGGTTGTATTCTGTCTGTGTTGTTGTTTGGAAGGGTCCAGAAAATAAATTGCATGTAGAATGAATGTGAATGAATGAAAAAATGAACTCCTGTTTTCCCTGGCAAGAATCAGGAGCATTCAGAAAATATTTTCCTGACTGTATGAAAGTACTCTGAGTAACACCAGGCACTACTATTTTCTGGGTGTGCAGGGATCAGAGCAAACTTCCCAGTGGTTATTCATGGAAGCAGAACTTCCTCTTCCCTGACATCTCAGAAAAGGGGATGATGTTCATGTGCTGCCTCTACCCTTCACACTAAAGCAGGTTGCACAGAATCCGTAGCCTGAAACAGAGAACTGTGATTTCCTTTGTAATGCTGCTCTCCATAAATTGTTAATGCTTTATTTTGCTTTGTGTAAGAGACAAAGTCTTGTGGCAAAACTCCCCTTGGAGCCAGATTTGACCTCAACTGCCCAGCAACATGAGCAAGGTACGCAAGATGGGGAGAGGCTTTCTGAGCTGATGATTTCTGTCCTTATCCAGCTGAAGGTAAAACAAACACCTGTGATTCATATTAAACACCTGTGAATCATATAAAATGATTCCATCCTGGGTAAGTATTCATGAGGGAAATGCAGAGATCTGCCTCTAGGCCTGTGGGATGAATTCTTCCTGTGGCTGGAGGTTCAAAGTAAAAGAACATACTGTGAAAACATTAGCATTGCCTCTCCTGAGCTTAAACAAGTCTTAACTGCAGATTTTTTCTTAAAGAACTGACTAAAGAGATAAATACAAATATAGTGTTTTAATTACCAAATCTGGCACATGTCGGCAGTCCCAATGCACAGATCAGTGGATTTGAGTTGTTTGGAAAGTGTCATAAGCGCTGACAGCCCTTGGCCAGTGAGTAGCACAAAAGAAAATGATGGATGACTGTACATTTAGTGACTACTTTTTGTTGTTGTTGTTGTTTGTTTGTTTTCCAATCTGAAAAACTCTATACACTATTAAAAATCTACTGCAGATTTAAGCTCAGGAATCAGACTTCTTTTTAAGAAGGAATTAAACTTGTGATGTTTAATGATTGTTTTATAGAATCTTAAAAGGAAGCATCTTCCAAATGAAAATATCTTTTATTGCCAATCTGAAAATACTGTTCTTTCATACCCAGAGAAAATACAGACAGTTACAATCTGGATAGAAGGGGTCAGACAGCTGTCCAGATAGTCTGTGTGCTATGGATGTCTCGCTGAGAATCTGTTGCCTGGAAATGAAAACAAGAAAACAAAAACTGTTTACACAGAGGTTGCCTGCAAGCTTCTCATGCATTTATGCTCCCTCAGCTGGCTCCATACCCGCCTTCACTGGACTCTTGCTAAAAGTGACAAGTGGGAGCTATCGTGGGATAAGGAGGGAAATCTGCTAAATTGTAGTGGTGTTTTGAAGAAAAAATGGTATAGTGGTAAAGGAAAAAAAAAAAAAAAAAAAAAAAAGTACATCTGAACAATACCTGAAAAGTTTTTACCATCTCTGAAATCAAATACTGATCAGAATTAAGTCTGTTCATTCAATTAATCATTTCTGATAGGAATATTCAGCAGTGTGCTTCATTGACACCAAATGGTGGCTTTAAATGGGTATGAGTAAGCTGCATAGATTATACGTGGAACTGAATTGTTACACTTCTATATTTTGTATGGGTAATTCACATTTTAAAAGTAATAATGGATTCACAATGGTAGTAATGGTAGTAGAAGAATTACTGTAATTGTCAAGTGAATGAGATTTGGGTATTCTGTTTCCAGGCAGAGAGAACCTCACTGTTGGGTCCTCTAGAGGCAGTTTCACTTATGCACCCATACATCCGGCCACATCCACACATCCCACTGCCACCACATCACCCTGCCACCAGGCAAATAATTTCTCTGTTCTGTGCCCATTTACGGAATAGGGGTGACTACCTAGATCTGCTTTGCAAATTACTGTCAGCTGTTCTCTGCAATGAATCCTGTCCTCATCAGCTTCCACAGACTGCTGATCCTAGAACAAGGACTTCAGGCTCTGCACCCTGAAGCAGCCGTAGGAGTGCCAGGACCATCTCTGAGGATGCCCTAGGAGAGCAGCCTCTCAAAGACAGCTCTGGAAATGCTTCTGCTGTCTTCATGGATCCTTTCCCAGGGCTTACTGATGCTCTCAGACTTCACTGCGCAACCACTAAGAAATTAAATTGCAAAATAATTCAATGTTCCAAGCACATGATCAAAATTAGCATTTTACTGACAATTGCAATTGAGAAGCAAAAATGTACAAATGCACAAATAAATCTTCCTTATTTTAATTTTATGTAGGCATTTATTTTTTATTTTTCCTTTGGTGTCCTATCTTTCTTGTATTATGATACAGGAAAATATGAAACATCTGATTATTCTTCAGTAACCTGCACAATGACAGAATTGTTCCCTCTCTAGGTTAAATAATCAGACACTTAAAAAAGCTGGGAGATAACCTTAACCCTTTTCTCCTCCCTCTGTCATCTCCCAGTATGTCCTTTTTACAGTGGCCAGATAGGAACTGAAATACTTCCTTTCGTCATCACAGCTGGTGAGAGATAAATCCTCTAAGTAGCTTGGACTGCTGCAGAGTTTTGAGGGAAATTTTGGAGAAAAGGAAAAGGAAGAGAGGAATTATCCCTATTTCTTACACCTTTACCAGCTCTGCCAGCCCCGTCCCCAGCCCCAGGCCACCAGGGGGCTGTCCAAGCCCACTCTGACTCCACCACCTTGCTCAACATTTCTTGTGAGCTGCAAAATCCTCAGCATGAAGCATTTCAGTTGAAAACACCATAAGGAATATATCCCATATACACCACAGCCTAGGGAAAATGTTCGGAAACTGCTGACCTGAGAAGATGCTACAATGCTGCTGTGCTGCACAGATCCAAGGCAGCAGATCACAAATTTTCCAGCTGAAAAATTTTCCACTGTGAAATTCTAATTTGGTGGAAAGGAACAGCTTCCCCCCGATGCCCAGCTGCTGTTTTCCTCTCAGCACATCGGGCACCCAAGACTTTCTGCCAGCCCAGGTTCCAGGGCTTCCATGTCTCCAGCAGCCCGGCTGCCTGCAATACCTGTTGAGGGAAAGTCCTGAGCGTCTGCCTGGAAAATTCTGAAAAGCCCAAATTTCATAATTTTCTAAGTGAAATCTCTTCATATTTCTATTCTGGAAGTGTTGCACTTCCAGCATTTGCTTCTGAGCTGGAACTCTGTCGTACTGTAACGTCTCCTGCACTTCCATCGACTCCTGCTAGATATTTCCTTATTTATTTATTTGTTTCCTAGGTTTTTACTTGTGTGTTGTGGCATAGCACAAACTACTTAAACTACTGAACAGGTAGCAGTGACAAAGACACTTCCTTTTATTAGTTTTAAATTAGTTGATCCAGAAAGGATGGCAATTTACTACTGAATTCAGTACCGGTTTCCCTCCTCCAGAGACAGGCTGTTGGACTCGACCTGCAAAGAAAGGAAAAAAAATGGTAAGATGAAGAATTAAGCATTAGGTGTAAGTAATTTAATAGGCGTTGTGCCCCAGTAGAACAGCATTATTAATAAACCCTAATTTATTGCCCTGGCTGGGTAGAAAGATCAAATTTTTATACTTAAAAAAAATTTAAAATGCATTTTAATTTAGGTGCAAAAGAAGCAGCATAAAGCTTAAAAGTGGTAATAGTTAAGAATTTGGATGATTTATTTATTTATTTTAATAGTTAATTCCCTGGAAAATGTGGTTTCAGTCATGTCTAAACTATTTGCTTTGAGTTTGCTGAATGGTTTTGGCTGAGAGGGAAAAAAAAAAAAAGAGGAGGTGACCTCTGTTGGAGGAAAGTCCCCAGTTACCACCAGTTCACTGATCAGAGCATTTCCATAGGTAGCAAAGCCCCCTTCACACATGCTGTCCTGAGGCACGTAAAACCCAATCCTTCCTGCTCCTTCCTGGATGTTGCACAGGGTGGGAAGCCACCATTCTTGTGCTTCTCCTCACCAACACCACCAACTTGATGCCTTTGTGCAGGGGAACAGCTCCAGCATAAAAAATTTCCCTGTTCTTCCACTCCAGGGATCCTCAGTCTTTGGGCAAGTTCCTAAAGAGTAGGGTTCTGCTTCAAATTCCCTTGGCCACAAGTAGGATTTCCTTATTCCGAGTATCTCTGTGCTGTGAGATAAAAAGCAATTGTCACTCTTCTTTCAAGCATCCAGAGCAAATGGCCTGCATTGCTCAAGCAGAACTTTGGTCTGTGCAGAGAAATCCCCCCAGGTTATTTTCCTTCAGCAAAGAAAACAGTCAGTTTGGTTCCATCCAAACCATGCTGGTTTTGTCATATTCATTGTGGCTTTTGAACAAAAATGCCGTCTTCACAAAGTCTTTGACCAGTCGTGAAATCATTTGGTTTCGCTTTCATCCAGGCCTTACTACTCTCTTTACCAGCTGTTAGGACTGCAGCTACAGAAACAAATAGCTGAGAGAGACTTTTAGGGCTCCCGACCCCAGCCCCTGCCCTTCCAGTCACACAGCCCTTCAGAAACGTGCTGCTCCTGCTGAATGCAACTGTTCTCCTGCGGCTTTACTCAGATGAAGGTGGTACTAAAAACTCATTGCTCATAGCTAGGAGCTTCGTATTTCCAATCTAAATCTATTTGTGGCCAGTTTCCATGCATACGTTAGTCTGTCAGCATTGCTCTGTAACTTAAACAGCTCTTAGGCTCCTTGGTGTTGACTTCGTTGGTGTACCTACAGAGACCACCATACTCTCAGTCACCCACATGCTGCACTTCATAGTAGCCTCATATAAAACAGGCTCCCTTGGTGCTGTACCTCTGCCCAATTTCCCATTTCAGCTCCTCTCATTCGACACAGATGACTAGAACTATTTATGTCCCAGCAGTAATTTTACTTGATCTTGGCCTTACCCTATCTTACTAGAGTATCTGTTAATTTGTAGAGCACCATTTATGCATTTTAATTCCACACTTCTACCAACTAAAACAGCCTGAGGTCTTTCTCCTCAGCTGTTTCCAAATGATAAGTTCCCACCTTATATCAGAATTTCTTATTAATCCCAAAACCGTATCCCACTACAGACTGTCCTGTTTAGTTACATCCCATTTCTGTCATTCCTGTCACTGAGATGATCCAGTTCTCCCAAGCTATATCCTAGTCCTTGACTCTTGATTGCTTGATGCTGTCTTCCGACTTTGTGCAAACAGCCAAGATCATCAGCACACTCCTTGATTTCATGCTGTTAAACAAAAAGGTTAACTCAAAAATGTTTAACGAGACTGACCAAGATTGGTCCTTGTAATTCCAACCAATGTGAACTTTCAATGATTCCACAAAAACCTTCCTATTTCCCCCCATAAGGCGTTTCTGTCTACAGTCAGTTCTTTGTAGTTCTAGAATAGCATGCTACCTTCAGGAACATTTTATGGATTCCCTTATCAACTCATATAATCTCCAGCTTTACCATATCAAGTTATTTTATTGAAGGTAAATGAGCTGCACTCCCCCCATTTTTTTATATGTTTGGTTTCATCATGTGGTCTCAAACCTGCTCTTTGCTTACAGTGGAAGGGTCTTTGCTCCCCCAGCCATTGTCTACAGGTTCAGGGAAACAAGAGATATGGGATGCCCGACTGGCAGTGAAGGCTGAGGCAAAAAAGTTGTTGAGTACTTCAGCCTTCTCCATGCCTGTCGTTACCAGTTCTTCTCACTTACCAGAGGGGGTATGGTCTCCTTTTCCTATCCTTTCTGTCCAATGTACCTAGAGAATCCCTTCTTGTTATTCTTTGCATCACTTGCCAAGCTCAGTTCCATCCGTGCCTTCACTTTCCTGATCCCATCCCTGCACATCCAGACAGCCTCCCTGTTCTCTGCCCAGGACACGTGTCCCTCCTGCCACTGCCTGTGCATTTCCCTCTTGCACCTCAGTTTGACCGGCAGGTCCTTGCTCAGCCACCCCAGTTTCTCGCTTTCCCTACTAGAAAGCTCTGTGGCTTTTCCAGCAGACATCCAGGTGGTTGAAGTCCCCCATCAGGATGAGAGAGTGCGAGCACGACGCCTCCAAGGCCTCGTCAACAGGCTCCCCTTGACTGGGCAACCTGTAGTAGGCCCCAACCACAAGGTGTCCTTTACTGGTCCAGTCCTTAATTTTTACCCACCAGCTCTCAACCTGTTTGTGGCTGTTTCTCAAAGGCAGCTCTTTGCAACCTCCCCCTCCCCTTGTAGCCCTCAGTTGCAGCATTCCAGTTCTTAAACAAGACTGTCCTTCTTGTTGGACAAAATGAGAAAATAAGAAAGCTACATTTTTAAGAAGAAAATATTAAAGTGTCTGGTTATTCTTTTTTTTTTTTTTTTTCTTTCCCTCCTTCCCAATGCTGTTGTGACTTTGCTGCTTGACTTTGCTGTTGTTTAAATACAAAATGACACAATCTCTCCAAGCATGTAAACTCCTATCTGCAAAGCTATGTCTTCACTAGCACGCTCATGACTGTTTTTATTCTTATTTTACGACCTCTGCAAGCTCCCCAAGAGCAGGCACAGCAACCATAGTTGTTTACCCCCCAGCATCAGCTAGACTGGCTTGTTTTCCCCACAATTCACAGTAGCTAAGTCCTGATGAAAAACAGATCGTAGGAATGACAGTGCTAATATGGAGATACATAATGTGGGCATTCAGAGATGCACACAGAACTGCAGCAATACTCATCTTTATTTAGCCTCTTATATACGAGTCATCTTCCACTGGCATTTCACCCTAATTGCCGGGAGTGTTTGTTGCCCAGGGTTTTACTGTCTCTCCAAGACAGTTGCTGCATACTTATGGCTAAAAGCCAGATCAGAGGAAGGATTTACATGACTACAATGGATTTTACACCAAAACCCAAGAGTGTAATCCACATATAGTCTTCTCAATTATTGTCTAGATAAGTTTGCTTACTAACTGGCTGATTCTCCTCTTGTTTTATATAAGCAGCCTCTTTGCCCAACTCTGGACTTTGGGTTCCACTTTGGGGGGTAGATATTTAAATGTTTGATCTGAAATCCAGGATAAATGATCAGAAATGCTTATATTTGTATTGGTATGTGTTCACTAGAGAGGCAAGTATTGCAGGCATGCAAGTGGCAGGAGTGAATTGATCCTCTTTGTCTCCTCATCAGAATTAAAAGTGAGCTGAAGCAGCTTTGAGAAGCCATGGCCAGCACTTCTGAGGGACCAGCAGCTTTGCAATGTGCACACTTCCAGTTTTGCAGCCTTTACAGTGTATCACACAAGGGACGCACCAGAGATGATGCATGCAGCAGAAATAAAAGTAGCAGAAATGCTCCTCAGCTCTAGTGTACTGTGAGCAGCCTACTGACAGCACAACGGGGAGGATTTCATAAATCAGCCCCTTGAACTGCTGTGACTCATGTCTATGGGATGTAGAGCTCCAAACTTCAGGCTAAACGTAGAAAGCAGCAAAAGAAATCTTTAGGTCACTTTGTCCTTACTTTCCAAATTATGCTTACTACATGTTTCCTCCGGAGATCTACAGCACAGAATCTAGCACATCAACATCACGTAAGCATTTCAATTAACCTAGATTCACAGTTTCGCTTCGGTCTTCCTGATGCATCCAAGAGACTACAAAACTACCTTATTAACGAAAGCCACCGTAGTTAGCTGGGGAAAATTATGTAACACATGAAATCAGAGAGGCAGAGGCAATGTCCTGCATTAACAGGACACACCCAGTCCTTGCACAGCCACTTTACTTTTATTTCACACCTCCTTTACCTGATCTGTTGGTATTTGTGATTTAGATTACTGACTTCTAGAGAGCAGAGGGCACCAAATAATATTTCTGCATTTATCTGCTAGCAGCCTATGCTGTTTGAAAGAGTGGGAAGCTATAATAAGGCATATTTGTCGGAGACATACATTTCTTCCCAATCAGAATCAGCAGATGTAGGCCTTCACCTACAAAGTTTACAAAATGAAGATATTTTCTTTAACATTTGCTTGATTACTTTGGTTTGCATTTAATTATACAGATGGCTGAGTGGTTTTGTAATTTTATAGCCGGCCTGTGCCAGGGATTGATGTGGTGGTGTCATTCTTACTGAGGGCTGGTTTGGAAATGCGTCGGTTTTGAAAAGCTGCTTGTATTTAAAGCTGCTAGTTGCAATTCAACAGAGGCTGTATCACAAAATAAATGAAAGAACATTAAAAAAAATGCTTTTTCTGTGTATGTACTTTGCATAACTAAAATATTTGCACCAAGACAACAGTGTAATCAGAAAATCAACAACAATGATGATTGTGGCTATTTAACTTTACAGCTCCCTTAAAACAAGTCCTCTTACATGTACATTTCCCAGATACAAAGTCATGTACCTTTCTTACTGTCTTCATTAACCCGAAATCAAGAAAAAAGGCTTAATTTTTAATCCAGAAGAAATAAATTTTTAATCCTTTGACTGATTAAACACTACCATCTGAAAAAAAGGAAAAATAAAAACAAACAAAATGTATATTCCTTTCCTTCCCTATTTCATATCTATGAATCTAAAAATAAAGCACCTGTTATGCTTGTGAAATCAATGTAGATCATTTTCTGGAGGCGGGATGACAATCTTTAGCTGTAACCTCTAATGTCCCAAGACCTTATTACCTGAAACACGGCCTCTCGCCTTGTTTCCATCACGACAACTGACTGCAATGTTCAAGCTGTCAGAGCAGTGTCCTGGGCTCCCAAAAGGGGAGGGCTGACAGCTGCACACCTTTGCCTCTGGCAGTTTGACATAGCTTACACTTGGCAGATTTCAAAGACTGTGTACATGCTTGGACTATTTTTTTTACTGTCCTTCCTACTTTGCTGTCACAATGATGAGGGTGGTGAGGCACTGGAACAGGCTGCCCAGAGAAGCTGTGGATGTCCCATCCCTGGAAGTGTTCAAGGTTGGGCTGGATGGGGCTTTAGGCAACCTGATCCAGTGAAGATCTCTCTGCCCATGCAGATGCACCAGATGATCTTTAAGTCCCTTTCAACCCAGATCATTCTTCGATTTTGTGATTAGAGTCAACTGATGCCTCTACACAGAGGTATTACGTGATATCATTGACAACTCATATGTAAAACCCAGACACAGAGCAGGGCCACAGGAGGTATTACATCTAATTTTCTCTGCATGGATGGTAGAGAGCGGGAGCCTAGGAAGAACACTCACAAAAGAAGCCAGCTGAAAGTGCTAAGAACAGAGCAGCCCCTTCTCCTAAAGCTGATGCACAGGTGAGTGGCTTGTCTCCTTTCTCCTCTTTTGCAATAGCTAGTAGGTAAAGCATGTCTGAGGTCCAGATTCAAATTCCTTGTCTTCCTGAGAGGCCGTGATCCCTCTGGAAGTACCCTGAAGGAACAATCTGGAATGGAATGGAATGGAATGGAATGGAATGGAATGGAATGGAATAGTTCAACTGGAAGGGACTTTCAAAGGTCATCGAGTCCAACTGCCTGACCACTTCAGAGATAACTAAAACATAAAGCATATTATTGAGGGCATTGTCCAAATGGTTCTCGAACACTGACAGGCATGGGACATCAACCACCCCCATAGGAAGCCTGTTTCAATGTTTAACCACCCTCACATCTGAAGCTGGTGACTCCTAATCCCCAGCCCTGTGGATTAAAAGTGTGTGACGCTCCTACAAGGGCTGTGCTGAGGGATTAAAAATTGCTTTGCATGAGGCTCTGAAGCTGATGAATGTCCGGCTTACCAGCTTCTTACAAATTTTCTTATAAACTTTCAGACTGTTCTGAAAATGGTCAACAACAAACTCATGAGTGCTTCAGGACACCTAAGAGATATTTGGATTTAGACACCTAAAGAGTTAAATGGAACCCCAGGGAGGAGAGAGAGAGAGAAGGTTCCAGCTGTGGATTCACATGCTTACAGCTGCAGCCTGCTTTCAGAGCACCCAGGGAGTCCTGGGCTTTGCCTTGCAAAACATGGTTAAGTAACAGTTGACAATTCACTGCAGCAGACTTCAGAACCATAGTGCATGGAATAAATAAAGCCAGTTCTTCCTTAAATGCTATCAGGGATAGGTGTTATCCTATGAGATATATGGTACTATAGACAGAAAAGGTAGCATTGCAAAAACACCACTCAAGGTGGTGTTATTTTTCTTTTAGGACACCCGTATCAATTTGTTCAGCATGTTAAAACAGTGTTTTCCCAAATACCAAGCCTACAAACTGAGAGCAGTATCTGACTTTCAAAGTGCTCTTTCTGTCACTTAATCATTTATAACCAGTAATAAAGATCTTGCTGTTAGAACTGAGCTGATGATTTTGTTGAGGATTTGTGTCGTACAAAGGAATTCAGCTGATGCTGCCATTGTAAATTTGTCTCTCTAACATTAACAGAGTAAAACTTGTTTCGTCAGTAAGCAACTATGTCCTGAAGGCTGGAGGAATAGATCTATTGGGCAAGAATTTCAAGAAGGGACTGTTTCTACACACTCACTTTTGAAGTTGCAATCGCTTTTTTTTTTTTTTTTTTTTTTTTTTGTATGCAAAAAGGGCTGTTATGCTTATTTAAGAATTTCTTTGCTACGGTCATTTAAACACTGCCCTAAACAATGTCTATAAATCATATGAGCTAGATAAAGTACAGATTAGTTTTGACAAACCTTATAGATTAAAAAAATGAGGAGAGATACACAGCTTGCCTACAGTCAACGGGAAACCGATATCTTCAAATCATCTGGTGCTTGACTCAAAGCTCACTGAAATCACCCCAAAGATTCCTGTTGACATTAACAAAACCCAGTGTGTTGATCACTGGAAACATGTTCTGCGCATTTGGTCTTTTGTCCCAACCTATTTAAATCTCATTAAAAAAAAAAAAAAAAAAAGATACACATTTTCTGCTCTGCTGGTTACAAGAAATTAGCCTACTCACTTGCAAGTAGGCCATATGGGAAGAAATTATGTTTAAGTAATTTAGAGCTTCTAACGGCTGAAGTGCTAGCTCATGTAACTTCACAATGCTACCAGCATCTACATCCTAATCCTGGTGGAAACCCTTGGACCTACATCTTTTATGTTGTTTCTGTGTAACATGCTTGAGCAAATGATGTGATTTTTTTTGGGTGCACGTTACAGCGAAGTGGGTCCTAATCAGTTTTGGGAGTGAGGTAGCCTTACAATACAAATAAAAGAGCATCTCCCAAGCATATTGTCACTGATTCCATCAGAAAACCCAAACTCCTGAAGGAATTTTTTTGCGATTTTTACCCAAGGCAGCCTGGCACTGAGGCTGGGGGCTACCAGGCACCCAGACCTGAATCCCCCTGGCACCGGGGGCTGCTGGGCTCCAGGGTCCTGACTCAGAACACAGCGGGGTGATCTCACTCCGAACCATGCGAGTGAGTCACGTATTTTTTTCTCTTTGAACTCTTCCTTTCAAGCCAAAGCATTTGCCCGTTTTCCTGACATCAGCCCGCTGCCATCCAGCTATCAGCAAGCCCACAGGGCAGCGCGGCCCTTTCCCCCTCTGCACGACACGAGCTCTGCCTGTTGGATGTTCGTGCACTGCGCCAGTAAGCACACAGAGACGGAATCCACACGAAAAGTTTTTAATTCTCAAAGTTTTCCTTTTTTTTTATTGTTTCCTCCGTTTGGGGACTACACCCCCCTTCCCCACCACACCCCGCAGCCCACCTCCTCCTCATCCCAACCCGTGTCCCCCCCATTTTTCTCTTCACACCCACCAAAAGCTCCGACCCCCACCCACCCCACTCCACATCCCCACAGCCTCCAGGCCCGGGGGTCCCCTCGTTGGGATCCCCCCCCCCCAAGGGACAAGGGGCAGCGGCGAGGAGCCCCCGGCCCCGCCGGGCCGGGGAGCGAGCTCCGAGCGCGGCGGCCGCCGGCAGCGCAGCCTTGTGGGTAATGGAGGCCGCCTCACGGGGCCGGGCCGGGGGCGGGCGCGGCGGCAGGGGAAGAAGGCGAGGAAGGGGCAGCGGCGGCCGCCTCAGCATGGACTGAGCGGGAGAGGGAGGCTCGGAGGGAGCGGGAGCGGCTCGGGGGGAGGCAGCCCCGGCGCTGAGCGGCGGGAGGAAGGGAGCCGCTGCGCCCCGCTTCGCCCTGCTTTATTCCCTTCCCTTCCCTTCCCTTCCCTTCCCTTCCCCTCCCGGCTTCCTTCATGGCCGGGCGGCCGCGGGGCGGCCCAACCGCGCCGCGCTAGGCCCCGGAGCGACCCCTCGGCGTCTCCTCCTCCTCCTCTTCCTCCTCCCCGGCAGCGCGAGGGGAGGCGTCCCGCCGCCGCTGGGCGAGCCCCGGCAGGATGAGCCAGCAGCAGCCGCAGCTTCAGCCCCAGCCCCAGCCCCAGCAGCAGCAGGCGGCGAAGATGTCGGCGGCCCCCCTCCCCGACCCGGCGGCGGGGATGCTCGAGGGCCGCCAGAGGAAGCTGGAGTCCATGATCCGCGACCCGCGCTCGCCGGTCAACGTGGAGAGCCTGCTGGTGAGGGGATGGCGGCGGGGAAGGAGGAGGGGGGGGGGGAACAAAGGCAGCGCCTCGGCAGGCGGGGAGGAAGGAAGGGAAGAGCTCCGGCATCCCGCAGGAGGCTGAGCGGGGCCGGGGAAGGCTCCTTCCCGGCCCGAAGGGGGATGTGGGCAGCGCGCTGGGCTTCAACACCGAGCTAAAGGCGGGGGGAGACGGGTGAGGGAAGCCCGGAGCGGCGGAGGGAGGCGGCTCCGCTTCCAGCATCGCTCCCACCCTTCCCTTTCGCGCCTGCCGAGCACAGGGAGCCAGGACCCGGCTTTGTGCGAGCCGCCACACCGCGCCGGGCTCGGCCGCCCGCTGCCCAAAGCAGCCCCTGGGGCAGGGGGCTCGCCTCACGCAGCCCTCAGCGGGCCCCTGGGGTCCCCTTCGCTTTCCAGCCCTTGGCCCCGTCTCCCGTGGCCAGCCGCGTTTGGCAGAGTAAGTCCGTGAAGCTGACTTTCCCCTCGCAAGAAATCCGTGCCCTCAGGAAGGAGTGGGAAGGGAGCTAGGCTTCCCCATTGAAAACATCTCAACCCTGGAAAAAGGCCGTGAGAGCCGCCCCGCTTTATTTTCGTCAATATATTTTTTTTAAACCGAAGCTCTGGGTCTTCAGGCCTGATATTTCCACTCTTTCCCAAGATTTCCAGTGTGTCCCAGTGAAGAGGAACAGAAAAGGGGGAAAGAATCGCAGCCTTTCCAAGAGTTGCTTAAGGCACTTACACTGAGCCTCTCTCTCTTTTTTTTTTTTTTTTTTCCCCCTCTTTCAAATGACTCAGTTCTGTTTGGCCAAAAAGACAGGAACTGACTGAACAGTATGTATGCCTGTGCTGTGTGGAGAGTATAGGAATTTCCTATAACATCTGAAAAATGTCGTTCTCAAGGCTTCAGTGCCGCATTATTCCTCTCGGAGACGTTCAGAGGCGTAACGAGGCATATTACCCATAGCAGTCAATGAAGGGGAGTGGGAAGCAGTGCAACATATCTAGCTAGATTCAGATAAGTTCTGGCCTAGGCCAAAGCAAAGAGAGCTGCCTCTGGGCTTCGCTCCCAGCGTTTTCACATTGGTATTTTGCTAGGAAAACTTTGACCTGTGGCCAAAAAAGAGCAGTTTAAAAATAGTACAGTCGTTCTGAAAAATGCATCAGGTTAACGTTTAACCCCAGCAGACTTTTTCACACTCTGCTTTTATACTCAATGGAGTGTTACTTTTATTCTCTTGCCTCCCATGCTGTGGACATGGATGAGATACGCTAAAAACTGTGTATGTTTCTGAAAAGGAAATCTAATTGCAAAAGCTAGGCTGCTTTGCACATTTTTTTTAAAGATACCTTTTGTAATTTTATAGTATAGACCGGTTCATGTCATACATTGGACAAATCAGTAAACCGTGGAGGCATCCTAACTGGATTGTAAATGCATATTTTTGTAGCAAAGGCTATCAGTTTATTCTCTGCAGAGAGGGTGCAGAGAGGGTCTCTAAGTATTGTTTAAATAATTAACAGCAAGGAAAATATAACATTAACGAATCAAGTTTCCTAGTTTTGCATTCTGCATGCCTGTGTGTGAAATAATGAATTGGTTAGGCTTTTTTATTGACCTTATGAAATTTGCAGTGGATTTCCTGTAAAAGCCTTTGGGGCTTTGGTATTGTTGCTTTATGCTATTTGACATTAATTTTGTATCGGTGTTTTGTTAGGCTGACTATTGCAATCCAAATATGAAAAAATCATATTCAAATTGCAACACTGACTTGTTTGGTAAACAGCTCACTTTCAGTGTAAATTATCATAAGTGGAAATGTGTTTTCATTTAGAAGTAGAAATACAGCAACAGAAACTAAGAGTCAGGGAAAAGGTCTTAAAAAGACTGGCTGGAATGCTACTATTTCATCCTCCAAAAATAACATAACCAAAACTAAAAATGTGGAATGGAATTCAAAATGGAATTCATTTCCTTACGCTGTAAAAAGTCATAAACAGCTGCTATTCTGCGTTTTGTGTGCGTGTTTTATTTTTGGGAAGCTGTAAAAAGCAAAAAAGTAACTGTTAATCTACAACACATGCTGCAAATTTGAACAAAGTGAACAGCAGAGGTAATAAGCTGTCTGTCTCTAGATATCAGTTCCGTTGCCTATCAGGAGCTAATTTATGCGGTGGCTGCAAACGAGGAGGTTTTCTTTGTGTACCTTCCTCACCACATCGTCTGCTTCAACAGCAGCATCGATGAGGCCAGATAGCTGATTATTTCCCTCCACCCCTGTATGGCTCAGAGACCATTAGATTTTTCTAATATGGCCACTGCTATATTATATGACTTAATACTTCGCTATTTTGCCTGTATTAAGCATAATCATTTGTGATTGAATAAGATTTATATTTGGAGAAGACACATAGCCTTAATTCAGAGCTCATCATTTAGTTTGTCATGGTAGCTAACTTGTGAGGGCAGAATTATTGAAATATGTGGTGTGCTTATCACCATCCTTTTCCTGCTAAATTTAAAAAAAAAAAAAAAAAGAAAAAAAAAAGGTTACCATAGAGAACTTATTAAGGTGGTTCAGATGCACAGCCTGTGCTGCACTTGGTGGATTCTTCTGGTTTTGGTCTGATAAAGAGTTGAAAATGAAAACGGCAGCACTAGAGCTGTGTACACGATGCCATTGTAGGCTCAGGGTAGAACCTCTACAAAGGAAAGTGGTTTCTGCAGCCTTATTTAGACATCTGGTGACTGTTCCTTCACCCATTGTAATGTGCTGAAAGCCTGTGTTGCCTGTCCGAAGATAAATAAGCTTTTTGTTACACCTCTGTGATACAGTCTTACTCTTTTTGGTCCTGTAGCAGCAGTTAGGAAAACCTTTTTGGTGTATCACGATCAGATTGTGCAGGTCTGGTCGTAAAACTGCTGTATTGGTGTGACTGGCTCCTCTGCCAGTTTGTGTCATCTGCTAATTCTGTGAGGTGACACCTTTATGTGTGCTGCATGTACACATTGATGATCGTGTTCAATGGCATTTGACCTTGGGTGATCTATAAGAAACCCTACTATAAATACAGCCCTACTGAATGATTCTGAGCTGCCAGCTACGTTGAAGAAGAGCTTAACAGTCCTCAACTACATGTGCTTCTTTATTTATCTGTGCTGTAGGTAGAGCATATATGCAAATGGAACTGTTTTATATGGTATCGAATATGTGTTATTTAAGGGCGCGCTGATAAGTGTTATCTGAAGACTGAATGTTCTCCAGAAGGAGAGCAGACAGGTCAATGTGCGCTGTGCACAACTAACCCAGACTTCCCTTTCCTTGCCCCGTGTCACTGTGTGACTTCAGCACGTGCTGGACTCCAGCACAGAATTTCAGGGTGGTGACGAGCAGCTCCCATAAATCTTACTGGCCTCCTCCCCGCTGGGTGTACGCGCTGCAGGCTGTGATCGAGGGCAGTTGGGGAGAGAAAGGAGTTTGCAGCTGCCTTTTGCTTTGTGCAGTGCGAGCCCTGGTGTTTTAGCATTACACTTCAGCCTTGCCGTGGTGGCGTGAGCTGTCAGGAGGAGCAGTTCTCGCTGTAAGGCAGTGATTACGGTGCTGGCTGTGGGCATGTTTGTGGCACGCTGCAGAGCAGGGAGGCGGTTGGCAGTGGCGTGCTTCAGTGTCTTGGAATATACATGCCTTGAAACTGGGGAAAAATGGCTTTTTGTTTCTCTGTTAAGATAAAATTGATGGGTAAATGCTGTATGTATGCCAGTTTGGACAGGAATAGAAGTTCAGCGAAATTTAGCCTTCCCATCAAGACCCTAGAGCATTGTTCCTGATGAAAAACGCATTACTGGTGCAGCTGTGACTGTCACCCTTTCAGTAGATGTCTCTGCAGCTGTCTCATCACCTGGGTGGGTACCAACGTGACACCAGCAGTGTTAACTTAGCAGATTGCTCAGCTGAGCTCTCTTTGTACAGGGTCTCCAGGTCTTCATGGCTGACACGCATCTATCCTGTCACAAGATTTTGGTCTTAGGAGCTTTCAGAGGATTTCAGAATTAATTTTAAAGTCACTCACTTTCCTGAGCTTATTGTCATGTAATCTTGGATGAGTAAGAACAATCTATTGTGTTAATTTCAACCATCTAGCACAGTGAAAAGCTGAACATGTAGCAGCTA